>NC_137642.1:85000-1285000 GCF_963383615.2 Lipophrys pholis | reverse complement strand
GTTAACTTTTTTTTTATTATAGCAATATTGTCCCCGGCTAGCTCAGTTGGTAGAGCATGAGACGCACAATCTCAAGGTAGAGGGTTCATGTCGGGCGCCACCTTCCCGTGGGCTCACCACCTGCAGGAAAGGTTCTTCATCGGTGCAATGTGATCTGGGTGACGGTGCTCAGACTGCCATCCCCGCCACCCGGAAAGGGATAAGCGGGAGAAGATGGATGGATGGATGGAAGGAAGGAAGGATGGAAGGAAGGATGGAAGGATGGATGGAAGGATGGAAGGATGGATGGATATAACAATATTTTACCAGTCTGGTCCACTCAAGATGAAACTGGACTGTATGTGTTCCCTGAAGTAAATACAATTTTATTTAATAATTATTTTGATTACATCTTATATACATATCTATATATGTATTTATATTGTATACATCTTGTATTGGTTCAGTTATTTGCTTTTAAATAACCAGAACATATTTGGTGTTTGGTTCCTTCAATATCAACTGGTCCTACAATTTGTCCTCCTGACCCGTCCCTCCAGAGAGAGGACACGTGTCTTCAGGGGACACTTGCCCTTGGATTTTAGGGCGTCCCTACATCACAGGTTTTACTGTACTTACTGTCAAACGTAAGGATGGATGAGGCAATATGATGGCGTCTGATCATCTCAGCTCAGTTTTTGTGTGTTCTTACTTTAAAATACTTGTAGCAGCATTGTTTGTCATGTTTTATTGTAGTTTTATATATGAGATAAAAACGTCAATCTGCCGTTCACTAGAAGCTATTTTGTTCTTCAGCAAAAGTCCAAAGACGAAATACGAAAGTAGCAGAGAACTGAAAGTGGGCGAAGCAAAATAAGGTAAAAAAGTCTGATATTTAAAGACATATAATGTATGAAATGAATCTGGCTTCAATACATCAACTCACCATCAGCGTCGCCAGTTTCCTCCATCTCCAAAATGTTTGTGCACAAGGATCAAAGTTGGTCTACCAGTACGCACATTCTCCCACAGAGTTAATTTTTTTATAAATCACAACATTTGCGTGGTAAGTGGCACGTGCATCTTTCAGGCGTCAGCAGCGTTTATAGATGAGGACCCTGGACTTTACCCTGGTGTTTGTGTGGCTCTACATGAGAAGCCTCTGCTGAGACTCGTTGCTCTGTTGTGAAATGGTCAACACATTTCCAAGTGATTTCACTTTGATCAAGTTCCTCTGCACACACACACACACACACACACACACACACACACACACACACACACACACACACACACACACACACACACACACACACACACACACACACACACACACACACACACACACACACACACTCACACACACACACACACACACACACACACACACACACACTCAAAGCACTTGAGGAACAGACTGGCTGGTGCCGGCGGCCCCTGGGGTGTGTTGCTGCTTTAATGATGTGCTTAGATTCAGTTTGAGCTGTTGCCTCTTCACTGAGGGAGGAAAGAGTCTCAGCTGAGGGCTCCGCCTCCTCTTCTCTGCCTCTCATTTTTCTGACATTCATGTTGCACTGGCTTTAATCTTTTGCCTTCTGCACCTCCCTTCCACCGCTGTTATTCTTAAAGCTCTCATTCCTACTGTCACTCCCTTCCTCTCCTGCCCTCTCTTCTCCAATCTCTCCTCAACTACTTTAACAGACCTGTCTCCGTCCAGCCAAGACATTCTCTCTCACTTAATTAACTTGCACTCACACTGACAAACTCAAGTGCAGCAGTCACTATTCTTTCATTCTCCACCACCTGAACTCCTCCTCTTTCCTCTGTGTGGAACGCTGGGATTTCGTTTTGTTTTTTGTTTCTGTTCCTCCACTGAGTTATTGTGCTGAATAAGAAGCATGTGACACCAAACACTATTCAACTACTGACATCAGTGATTAAGAGATCACTTGATGGTGCCCAACCAGTTCAGTATCCCGATTATTTGCCCTCTGTGTGTGTGTAGAAGTCTACTTTTACAGCTATCTTTTAGATAGCCAGTTAGAATTTGTGACCATTAGGATTAGAATAAGTTTGTCATACACATTTAAAGCTGCTGTCTGAGGGTTAAAACTTCTTGTTAGGGTCAAGTGTAAAGTAGCTCTACTATAGGTTTGTAGTTAACAGTAGTTTGTCTGTTTATATGAGGTGATATAAGTATGTCAGTGACTGAGTATTTGGGAGTGAGAGTGTCTCACTGTTTTGCCTTCTGCGGGTCAAAGGCCACTCTCTAATTGGCTTAATGGACTGTCCTAACCTACAACAGGCAGACGTGAGGTCAACCTGGATCAGAGGCCAGTGAGGACCTGAGACGATCAACAAACCAGTAAACACACACGTGTTAGACACAACACGGCCATCCAGCAGCCAGATAGAGTTACTGAGCAGCTCCCTGTCATCTCAGTCGTCAGAAGAAGCACATGACTTCCTCTGAAACCACAAACTGCTGTTTGTGCACACTCAGCGATCTGGACATGGTACAGTGACTCAGGAGCACGTGGAGATCTACAATTGATTCCAATCTTTTCGTTACAAGCTGAAGGTGGAATTTGATTCAAAGAACTAATCAGTTTTATTCAATTTTTACAACTGAAACTTTCCTGTCATCCATCATCCGTAACCTCACGTTCAGTAGCTGCTAATGTTAGCTTAGCTTCTTTCAACACCAATGCTTTTCTGGATTGGTATTGGAGCTGAAAGAAGGCACAGAAATTGTCTTCCAACAGCAAATACTTTATTAATGGAAGCAAATGGCTCCTGTGGTTTTCCACACTGGAAAAAAACAACCAGGCCGCCTTACTGCCAACTCCCAGCACGTCCTCTTGCTCTGCTCTCGACACACTCCAGCTCCCTCAAACACTCAAATTCTACTAAATCAATGGAAACAACATTCAACATTTCATTATTAACAGGATACAACACTAAACACTTTAAAACATTACAGAATCACTACAGGATGATCTATGAAATCAATGGAACTTTCTCAGGTGGAATGATGAGCGTCACTATTGGACCATCAAATGCATTTTCTTTTAACCTCATTACTTTTTTGTAATTAATGCATCAAAATTAAAGCAATCCTTTTAGAAGCCTGTTACAAATGAATCAGGTTTATGGATTCACTGTTCAGTATAGTTCACATGTAGTGTACTATATATATTTGTAAGTCTGCAATGGCTAACTGTGTGATCTCCGGGCTTTCCAGCTCATAAATATCTGTGAGTGTGACAAGCCTGAGAGGCAAGCAGTCAAATGTTTCCGACGAGCTCCAGGAAACTGAAGGAACACACTTATCCAGGAGTTATGATTACTTGTAACCTCTGACCCTGACTCAATTCCTCTGTATCTTTGACACTTATCTTCATGGTGACTGGCCTTAAACGTTTTCACTAATGTTGACCACATTCTACTTATTTAACGTATTTTTTCTGTCCTTATACAACATATAACTTGCTGTTTGCTTTTCTTTAATCCTTCATCACAGTTTTTCAGCCTGGGTCTTACAAAACAGGGGTATAGACAAAAACATGATCTGAGATCAACTCAGAGTCTGAAAATCCTACTGTGGTTCCTGTTCTTTAAATAAATTCTGTCTAATGTGTTTCCCCCTTTATTCCACCTTCACCCAGATATCAGAGGTAGACACAGAGGACGGAAAGTGAAAATGATTGAAGAAACAGCACACGCCTTTCACTTAAGGCATTAAGTTTGTAAGCAGCCAGTCCCAGCTTTATGTTTGTAAGAGACATGACCAGGAGTACGTCAGTGCCAATAGACAAAAGACATAGAGCAGTTCAGGAAGCCTCACAAAGCGAGACAATTTAATTAAACTAAAGACACAAAGCACTGCCACCCTAAAGGAGGTTATGCTCCAGCCTTTACCCTGAACTCTGAAACCACTCAGACTCTTCATCCTCCGCTCAGAGAGTGAAAACCAACCATCACAACAACATTCACTTTGTAACCTAAAGTGGCTGCATAGTTCAATGCTCACAGGGAGAATATCCTGGTAAATTTGATTAATGGATTTAGCATTTTCTTCTGAGGTGTGGATGGGTTTGTCTTGTTCTCTGGTTTTCTCCCGAAGTTCAGACGCATGTATTGTATATCAGGTGCATTTCTTTAAGGTTTTCAAATGAAAACTGGATATTATCATTGCGTTTGCTGTTTGTTTACACGACCACATATCAGAAAAAACCATAAACGTGTTAATTTAAAACGTTCTTCATTGGAATTCTTTCGTTCTTGTGTGTCTCTTAGTGGGGTTTTGGTTGTGAATGTTAACTGAAGCTGCTCATATATCCTCTTCCCTTGCCAGATATCCCTTTCACATGCAATATATCCTATTGTTGTTGCTGGTTCATTAAAAAACCTTTTTAAAGTGTGAGAAGTTTTGTTTATATGCTTTAATCCCCATAATGCAAAATTCTGATGGTCAATGTGTAAATTGAACCATGGAAAAGGATCTCATGAGTTTGAATGAATGAATGAATGAATGAATGAATGAATGAATGAATGAATGAATGAATGATTGAATGAATGAATGAATGATTGAATGAATGAATGAATGAATGAATGAATGAATGAATGAATGATTGAATGAATGAATGAATGGTTTATTACTTTAATGACAAAGCTGGAAATGTAAAAAGAAGGAGCGTACAAACATTTTCTGAATGTGTAAAAGCTGTTCTATCTTCATTTCGGAGCTTATTTGTGCTCAAAACTAAATCTATTTATCAGAAATAGGGGTTAATGAGTTCATTGGTAGTAATTTTCAGCCTCACTCCACAGTACTGCTTTTACACAAACCTAAGAGGTTCAGGAGGTCCGACCTGGTGCATCAACCACCGTGCAGGTCCGACAGAGAAATAGAGGAGCCTCCGGTCTGCTGACTAACAAAACAGAGTAAGTATCACTTTCACAATTTACTGTTACATATGACTAATATGTTCCATGTTTGCAAGTTTATTAATCACAGTTTTCTTAAATTCTGGATGCAGTTACATTCAACTCTGAGTGTGTGTGTGTGTGTGTGTGTGTGCGTGCGTGCGTGCGTGCGTGCGTGCGTGCGTGCGTGTGGTGATTTAGATGGTAATAAGTGGAGTCAGCACAGCATCACTCAACAATATAAACATTGTCACAACCTAAGACAGTCCAGACCTCCATTTGCCTCTGTCTCTCTCTCTCTCTCTCTCTCTCTCTCTCTCTCTCTCTCTCTCGTGCATGCACACACACACACACACACACACACACACACACACACACACACACACACACACACACACACACACACACACACACACGTCATTATTTAAAGAAAGTTAAAAAGTCAAATGCCTGCTTTTGTCCTGTCTTGTCCTCATTGTTCCACTGTGTGTGTGTGTGTGTGTGTGTGTGTGTGTGTGTGTGTGTGTGTGTGTGTGTGTGTGTGTGTGTGTGTGTGTGTGAGAGAGAGAGAGAGAGAGAGAGAGAGAGAGAGAGAGTTATTATATTTCTTGTATGGATTCTGTTCTATTTTTAGGGGACTGTGGTTGGATTTTTTTAGAGAACAGGGTCTTTCCATGTGGTGTTTGCCTATTCTAGGTGTCTCTGGGTTTTTCTGAAAAGACATGCTGGTTACTTAATGTAATGTTATGAATAGACAAAGCTTAAGACAACAACTTTAAAAGTAACCCTGGGTTTACAGACTTGTTGGAATAAAAATGGTTTAATTTTTCTTTCCTGCTAAAATACTTAAATATCAATGGTTGATAATAACAGCATTGGAATGGCCCACCAATGATGTCTCCTCGAAACATCAGATGGTTTTGTTCTCTCGACACCCTCTCCCTGAGTCTTGGCTAAATGAAAACATGGTGCCCACTACGATCCAGCTCAAGGGGCTAGTGCTACACAGAGCAGAAAGAATAGCGTCATTATCCAGTAAGCAGAGGGGCTGAAATCTGGTCATATACATCAGTAACTCATGGTGCCAGGATGCCATTGGGGTTTCTACCATGACTTGCCACATCTGGAGTTCTTCACGGTAAAATGTCGGCCATTCTATTTACTGTGGGTGTTGACTATAATCATAATCATCCATCCATCCATCTTCTCTCGCTTATCCGTTTCCGGGTTGTGGGGATGGCAGTCTAAGGACCGTCACCCAGATCACATTGCACCGATTAAGAACCTTTCCTGCAGGTGGAGAGCCCACGGGAAGGTGGCGCCCGGCGTGGGACATCAACCCTCTACCTTGAGATTGCGAGTCTCATGCTCTACCAACTGAGCTATCATAATAATAATGATAATAATAATGCATAGGTTTTATATATTGCTTTTCAGGAGACTCAAAAATGCTTTCCATTGCATTATTCATTCACTCCAGACTGGATGGTGGTAAACTACGGAGGAGTTGCACCGTTGCATTCACCCTCTGACCACCACCAACCATTCACTCTCTCACTGCATTCACCCTCTGACCACCACCAACCACTCACTCTCTCACTGCATTCACCCTCTGACCACCACCAACCACTCACTCTCTCACTACATTCACCCTCTGACCACCACCAACCACTCACTCTCTCACTACATTCACCCTCTGACCACCACCAACCACTCACTCTCTCACTACATTCACCCTCTGACCACCACCAACAACCACTCACTACATTCACCCTCTGACCACCACCAACCACTCACTCTGTCACTCCATTCACCCATGCTGTTTGATTCAGTGTCTTGCCCAACGGCATGTAGACAGGCAGAGATAAGAATCAAACCTGCAACCCTCAGATTGGGAGATGACCGCTCTAATAACGGCCGGGAAAGAGGACATGGCAGAGCTTTGCGACCACATCAGTGAGCTACAGAAGAATCATCCTAAAGCCTTTTTCGTGTCAGGTGGCAAATTCAGCCACGCAAGTCTGACAACGGTTCTGCCTAAATTCTACCAACATGTGGACATTGTTGTTTGTATACTCCTGGTCTAGTATACAAACATCAGGGAAGCTTGCAAAGCTGCTGCTCTTCCTCATATTAGTAACTCTGACCATCGAGCTGGTATACTCACACCGGCCTACAAACCCAGAGTGTGACAAGACAAGGCTGAGGTTAGAGAAGTGAGAATATGGCCACACGAAGCTAGTTTGGCACTGCAGGACTGTTTTGAAACTACTCAGTAGGACATTTTCATAGAGGCGGGATTCTATGACGATGTTGCTGACCGACAGGAGAGTACTCTGTCTGTCTGGCTACATCAATAAATGTATAGACAATGTGACAGTGGTCAAAACAATATAGAGGCAAGCCGATCACAAACCATGGCTAAGCTGGGAAGTCCGATCCCTACTGAGAGCCTGCAACACTGCATTTATTTCTGAGGATGCTGCAGCATGCAGTCCAGCGAGGAAAAACCTGTCACAGGGTGTTAGAGAAGCGACAAAAACTGAACAACCCCTCAGTGTAATACCGATCCAATGCGACTGTGATGGGGATTCCAGAACATCACTGACTACCAGCCCCTTTCTACCAGAGGCACTAAACAACTTCTATGCACGGTTTGAGGTCAACAACACCACCGAGGCTCAGGTGCTCCTGCTGTCACACACCTCCAGGTCCTCCAGCCGTCTGCTGCGACTGTGAGGAAGGCCTTCGCCAACAGCAACCCACGCAAAGCAGCAGGACCGGACCACATCGATGGATGCATTTTATGGGGCTGCAGAGCCACTGCTGGGTATTTGCACCGACAAATAAGACTGAAAGAACAGACTTTGCCTCCCCCCCCCGTCCACACACACACACACTCACACACCCACATCGTGAGTCAACCCTGTCCATGAGAAGACTGCTGCTCCTTCCTATGAATGCTTTTACTTTGTGTAAAGTATTGTCATTGGATGTTTTATTTATTTATAATTATTTTAAATGCTCATTGTTTAAAATTTTATATGACATGGTTTGCACACAGTTTGCACTTTCTATCTATCTAACGTGTGCAGTGAGGGGTCACTATACACTCAAGAGTGTGGAAATATGTCACAAACCAGTTCTACTGTGATTTGCAAAATATGGCTTGAAATACAAAAAAGGTACAATTGACATGCATGATCACCTGGAAACGCTCCTTGTATTGGTCAGTGATTATCAAAAAAGAGGGGATGTTTCTATTGATCACAGAGCATGATAGTACTAGAAACATGACCTTGACCAAGGAACTGTTTCCCACAGAACTGTAACTCTGCAAACGGCAATGAGCCAGGTTGGCATACAGAAGACTTGTCAACAGTGAACTGAAGGAATGCCATGAAGAACTTGGCACGAGAGCAAACAAAGAGCAGGATGACTGTGCTGTTCAAAGGAATTCCAGTTGTTGTTGGATCAACGGGTCACACTGTAATCTGTCCATGAAACGTCACCAAACATGAAAGCATCACACTGGGAACTGGTGGAACCCATGATTCCTGCAACCTCTGACCATGTACAGTGACAAAGTGTGGGATTATCTTTCAACTGTCCACTGATTTTCAACATGCTCTGCTTCCTTCTGACCTGGCAGCCTTTCAGGAACACAGTCGACAGCTGAACACATTCACCCACACTGTAATCTGTATTCTGACACATTCACCCACACTGTAATCTGTGTGCTGGATTCATCATCCCAACATCTTCACTTCAGCACCATAACAGTGTGTTACAGGACCAGGGGGTCAGCAAATATTAATAATACATACTATTTTAATTCACTCATCCATTCATATTTTAGACTGTTTTTAAACCACTTTGTCCACTTCAGTTCACTGAGTTCTGGATCTGATCCAGCTCAGTGTGTGAGAAGCCAGGCTCACCTGGACAGGTGACCAGTACATCACAGGACACACACACACACACACACACACACACACACACACACACACACACACACACACACACACACACACACACACACACACACACACACACACACACACACACACACACACACACACACACACACACACACACACACACACACACACAAAGGTGCAGAAGAGGCTGTAAGTTTAACAACCTTTAATTGACCAAACTTTTGTTCGACATGCTAGAGAAACATGGTCACATCAATCTAGCGGCAATTACAAGTGGCTCCTTGCCGGTCGGGCCCCCAGTCGCTCTGACAACTTGGATGATTGATCACCAACAGCAACCGTTCTCTAACCTGATCAGGCAAATTACTGAGGCGACCGCTGGGGCCATCTGAGTCCCACACCGCAAAATTAAATCCACCAAGCTCATCACCTCATCCTGACACCACGACTCCTCACTCCTGTCAACACACACACACACACACACACACACACACACACACACACACACACACACACACACACACACACACACACACACACACACACGCACAAATGCACGCACAAATGCACGCACGCACACACACACACACAGACAGAGAAACAGACAGAAGCAGCTTCTGGGAGCCCCGAGCACCAGGTGATGGGGGGACATGAAGATGTATTAATGTACTAAAGACTTAATGAACCTTCATCTGAAGCTGCCGTGCAGGGCAGGGGGGGTGGTGAGTGGGGGGTGGGGGTGGGGGTGGGGGTGAGGGCGGGGGGGGGGGGCAAGAGGCGTGGAGGGGAGTGTTTACTTTATTAGTTTACAGCAGATTAATGGGGATAATCATTTAAGTGATGGAGATGGATTACCCTCTCAAAGCTGGCCGTAGCTACATGCAGTCCCACACACACACACACACACACACACACACACACACACACACACACACACACACACACACACACACACACACACACACACACACACACACACACACACACACACACACACACACACACACACACACACACACACACACACACACACACACACACGTGGTGGAGTGGATGAAATGAGGTGTATGTAATCCAAGCACTCGAGTCTTTATTTAAGTAGAAGTACTGATACTTGATACCGAGAATGAAAAATATACTATCATCCGATTAAATTATAAATAAAATAACTGTCAACATTTTATGAATATGTTTTTATTTTGGGTACAGTTGAGAATGTTGTGGGTTTGAGTCTGGATGTTTAGGGTTTGCATGTTCTTGTGTTCGTCAGAACATCAAAATAAATCTGAACATGAGAATCAAATGGAAAAATCTGAAAGATAAGAATGATACTTGTGGATATCTAAAGGATGGATGGAGGTCAGAACCAAAATTCATGATTCTAATAGTCATTGAACATTTTAAAAACAGCACTTTATTTATTCAACAGAATATTCCCTTTTTTTGTGAAATACAGATGTTTCTTCTTGCTTTGGTACGGGAGCTCTCGACTTTGCTTAAAACTATTACATAAAGCTGCGTCCTCATTAATTTCCACAATAAAATCATATAAATGTGTCCTATCAGGTAAGAGAAAAAAAAAATTTATATCACAGGAGGACTAGGACATGATCATATGTCTTTGGACAGGATTGCACTTTAAAAACTTTCATTTGAATTCATTCATATTATTTTTGGCATTTACAACACAGTCATCTCTCATTTAAGAAGGTCAATCAAAATTAGGTCTTAATCAAGATGGGAAATTAACAGTATGTGGTTTAACTGGCTTTAACTTTCAAACAGGATCCTCATAGAAAAATATCAGAAAAGTTCTCAGTGCTCCTGATCCTCCATCTGAAGTGTCTCAGTGAAATCCTCCACACTGATGGAGGGTTTCGATACTAAAAAACAGTTTTGGTAAACATCCTTATGTTGCTATTTTACATATTAAAACCCATCTCAAAGAATCATATTGACCAAAGCTACACACATTTGATCATTTCTAACTATCAAAAAGCCTGTAAGAGATCAGCTTCATATTCAGTATTAGTGCGATAAAGGAACTGTGTTGTTTACATGTAAAGGTCTGAAGCACATGTTTCAAAATTACTTGATTCATGTCTGTGGTTCTCAAAGTGTGATGGGGGCCTGACTTAGTGGAGTGAGGGGTCAGCGTAATGTCTTCCATAGTATTTTTCAATTATATATACATATGGAAAAATAAATGACTACCTGCAAAGTGAGATCAAATGTGTGAATGAGAGTTGGGGTGTCATGGGGTTTTTCATAGTTCTTTATATTTTAAGTAAAAATCCATCAATCAGGAAAGAACACAAAGTGAAGAATCACTCATGTCTTTATGATTGAAGTCATTTTGCAGGAAGAAAACTTAAATTACTAAAGTGGGTCACTGCCCTGATGAAGTCTTCATGAATGAAACCTGAACTGACTGCAGCCACTGTTCCTCACTTCATTATATTCATGGGGAGGAAATGGGATCTGTGGGCAATAAGAGGAAGGCTGCTCGGGGCGTACGGCTGTAAATAAACATGATCTTAATGGAAATGTGAAGCGCATCCAGGGCCTGTCGCTCAGCCTGTTGGGTGATTGAGTTTAACACTGATGTGGAGTTGATGTAAAGAGTCACAGATCCCTGAAGGGAGCAACGTCTGGCAACGGGCGCAGATATTACCTCCATCCACCGCCAATAAAAGTCTCTCTCTCTCTCTCTCTCTCTCTCTCTCTCTCTCTCTCTCTCTCTCTCTCTCTCTCTCTCTCTCTCTCTCTCTCTCTCTCTCACACACACACACACACACACACACACACACACACACACACACACACACACACACACACACACACACACACACACACACACACACACACACACACACACACACACACACACACACAGAGTCATCCACCAGGAGGTTTAATTACTGGCCCCTCCTCTGGTTCCTGACCACTGCATGAAGATAGATCTCAGTGTCAGAGCAGCTGACATATTGAGACAAAGCACAGGTACCACTGCATATGCACACACAGACACGTACGCACATAAACGCACACACACACACACACACACACACACACACACACACACACACACACACACACACACACACACACACACACACACACACACACACACACACACACACACACACACACACACACACACACACACACACACACTCCATGGTTACGAGGTACACAGTGTAAATAAGTACTCCTCCTGCTTAGTTTGGATTAGAGCAGTCAGCCTGTTTACAGCACAGCATCTACATCTAAGAGTTCCATGTAACCACCACTTCAAGCGTAAGAGTTCGACATACATTTAGGGAACTGTGAGTGTATAGGCAGTGAATAAAATAAGACAAGGTCTGATGATATCATTTGAAATAAATGCAGAAGAAGAAACTAAATCAGGGAATCAGTGAGAACCTGAAGAGCTGGCTGCGGTTCGGATGGTGCTGAGTTATGGTTTCATTTCCCAATCCCACAATTCCCATGTGTCCCAGTGTCCCAGTGTCCCATGATCCCAGCAGTGTCTGAGAGCTTTCCATCACAGTGTTTGGGTAATTTTGTTTATTAAATGGCAAACGTGACTGTTCATGTGACAGTAATCAGATTAAAGTTACTTCTCCAAGTCACTGTGCATTACTTTTGTAACGTCCAATAGGAGTTTCCTGTCCGCAAAGCCATTTTATTATTAAACAGAAATGTTCCCTCCTCCTCAAATGGACACACGCAGTAGTGATGTATGGATCGATACTGAAATATCGATACTTCTAATACCAGATCTTTATGCTCAAAAATCGATTCTCAAATCATAATATCGATACTTTGGATACTTCAGTCACTTGAGGTAATGTATATCATTAACAAGAACACAGTGGAAAGTAACTAAACTATTGAGATCTTGTCTAAATGATACATGGTTGGTGGGAACTACTTTTTCTGGGTAAGTGCTTAATACGTAGGCGCAGCAGCGCACTGCTCGGTGCTGCTACTGGGGCAAGACAGACGTCGCTGGCCGAGTCCTTCAGTCCTGCAGGCAGGCACTGTACACATACAGAGGGAGACAACGTGGAGCTTTAAGCGACTATGGTTATTAAATAAGTAACAAAATAAATACATGCTTCAAATAGCTGCATGAGTTCAGCTTGGAGTAATAATATGTATATCACTGAGATAATCTCACATTGGTAAAGGCTAGATTTATTCAGGTAAGGTTTCCTAAAGAATTTATCATTTAAAATGGTTTACATAGACTAGATGTCATTAAATTATACGGAGCAATTACGATATAACAGCCATGGTGAACTTATATATATATATATATATATATATATATATATACTAGAAAAGATGGATTAAAAGGTAACATTTTATTACAGTTTTTTTCAGTCGCTAACAAGCGTTTGTCCAAACAGTTGTCACATTTTCAAAACTCTAAATACAATTAGCACAGCATCGGTTTTCTGTGGCCATACCATTCACACATTTCATGTTGTTTTTACACAATATGCAGTCCGTGAACACATTTCCATAATGCTTACATTTTCTTAACAGACAAGCTATACCTCCCAACAAAACTATGGATTGTTTTTGTAGTATTTGCGAATGTTAACACACAACTTCCCACAATAGCAAAAACAAAATTCCAAACCTTAAATACAGTAGAAAAATCTCTGCTTCTGCAATGATGAGTTCAAAAAACAATATATCTCAGTTGATAATAAACAAACAATTGAATAATTTACACACTGCTGATTTAGGTCTATGACCATCAACCACATGACCAGATGTCCCTCCTTGAAGCTATGGATGCTGGCTACAGGGACATCACAGTTGATGATTGCCAAGGGTGGATCCGACATAGCAAGCGGTTCTATCCCAGGTGCATCGCCTTGGATAATATCAGATGCGATGTTGATGAAAACATGTGGCCGAACCCTGAAGATCGCAGAGATTAGCTACAGTAATTTTGTGTTTTTTTTTTTTTTGTTTGTTTTTTTTAGTTCTCCCTTTTTTATCTGGGCTTTTTGCAGTTGTTTTTTTGTTCAGAATGCTCTTATTTGTTTCATGGATATTTTGTTCACTGTAAGTAATACTGTAACTTTTTTTGTTCTATCATACTGTAAACAGTATTTCTACTGTACCTCCTGAAGTAAAAAGTAAAGGAAAAACATGATTTGCTTCTTACTGGAATGCTTTGAAATGTGAACATTATATGTGGACATACAGTTCCCAACCAAGAAATTTAGTGTAAAAACGGTGGATTGCATGTTCCATCCATCCATTATCTATACCGCTTATCCAATGCAGGGTCGCGGGGGGGCTGGAGCCTATCCCAGCTATTAGCAGGCGTTAGGCAGGGTACACCCCTGGACACGACGCCAGACTGTCGCAGGGATTGCATGTTTTGCATGCAAATACCTGTAAAACTGAAACATAAAACTCTATGCAGTTTTTGTAATGTCAACAATAGCAAGTATTTTGAAACCTGGTGTACTTTGATTGACTGAATGTACCTTGTGAAGTGAAAACAAGTGTTATTCTTTGACAGAGTTATTTAATTCAGATTAAGTCAGATTTCCAGTGTTTTGGTAAAGGTAGTGTGTTCAGAGAAAGATATGTTCTATTTTGAAATGAAGAGTTAGTATATATCTAACAAAATGTGTTTTTGAGAAGAAAATTATCCATTTGGCCAATTGTGTTTTGTAGGTGTGAATCTGTGTTAAGAGTTCAGAAAAAGTATCTGAAGTATAGGTAAGCGCTTGTTAGCGATTGAAAAAAACTGTAATAGAATAAATATATATAAATAACTTTTAAATAAATGTTTTAAAATGTAGGTATTGAAAAATGTATGCAATTATTGTGCCATTTATTTATTTAATTAAATATTTTACTGGCAAATTCAATTTGAGTCACCCAGTATTATGAAACAGTGTTTGCATCCCCTTTTTTAAATTTTCCAGACACATTGAGTGAATTTGCACAAAGTATCGGTATCGGATCGGTATCGCTGATATCAGCCTGAATTTTAACCAGTATTGGATCGAAAAGGAAATCGGTGGTATCGAACATCACTAACACGCAATGTGTCTGCACTCGCACTTGACCCGCCCCCTTTTCCACTCTCAGCCAATCACAGACCAGCTCGCTCTAATGGTGTGTTCAAGTGACACAAAAGAATCAGAACTAACAGACATAATCACAAAACCATATCATTACAACAAGAGCACAACTGCAGAGATCTTACACTATTTTTGTAATTTTCCTGAGTAAAAGTATTTGCAGGAAGCCCTTTTCCCAGAGTTTTTAGCAAAACCGGTTTCCTTTTTAAGTTGGGGGGGGGGGGGGGGGGGGTTGTCAGCAGCTGCTGAAAGTAACTAAAAGTTACTTGAATTGTAACTTAGTTACTTTTTAAAACAAGTAATCAGTAAAGTAACTAAGTTAACTTTTAAAGGAGTCACTGGTCATCAGTAATCAGATTACTTTTTCAAGGTAACTGTTGCAACACTTTGGTAACTTAAGCCACATTTCCACCACACAAAAAGTGCAGAGAAGGAACAGAGCGGTTTGGAGCGGTACGGCAAAGCAGACCCCGAACAAAATTTGGGTGGTGTTTCCACCGCAGAGGGGAGGGTTAAAATGTAGGCGGGGTTTAGAGCAGATATGTGATGTTACAACAGTAATCTCAGCCGGGGAGACAGATCTGGACCTTATGAATCCTCTATTGTTGTTTACATCCTCCACTTTACACTCGTTATTGTAGTTTTATATTTTGCTGCAGCTGAACTTCCGTGTTGGTTCTGAGAGAGCGAACGTCGCCCCGGTCACACAAAGCCGGTCGGTGCCAGTGTTGCGCCGCTGGTTGTGACAGTTCCTACTTCTGTATGGAGGCAGAGATCAAGGACGGTACCAGGACAGACACCGGGTCTCGGGGCTTGGACCAGCTCCGGCTTCCCGGAGTACCGGCAGATTTCAGTGTTGGGGAACCGGAGCTCCGGGGCGGCACGCGGCGGTTCACGCAATGGAGCACCAGCCAGCGACCGGCCAGCGACTTGGTAGAGCATCGATTATGGCCGTAGCGTCTGCTCCAGAGTCCCGGTCTCCCTCCTGCCTCACATCTGCTCTTTAGGGACCAACATGAAAGCTGCGCAGCAAAAGACGAAACAAAAAAACCACCAGTGCAAAGCTGAATATGTGAACAACAGAGGATTCATACAGCCGACATATTAAAATATTGAGGGCGTGTAGGATATCACTGACCAATCAGCAAATGGCTCCTCAAAACCGGATCCGGTCCATGGACCTGAGTACCCAGACGGAGGGATAGCGGAAAAGCGTCAACCTTTAGAGCGGTATTTTCCGGAAAATCCCAAATTTTTGGGGCGGAAACCCGAATCGTAATGGACTATACCAGTCCATTCCCACATTTTTTGTGCCGTGGAAACACACCTTTACATGTTCCCTTTCAGTCATCCTGAGTTTTCCTGAACGCTCCGATGAGCGGGTCCCTTTAACTGTTGTCGCCGCAAGGAATTTTGGGGCAGCATGAGCTGTCCTCCTTTGATAAAGGAAGCATCAGTGGTTCCTAGGCTGAAGGAGGTTCTAAAGGAAGCATCAGTGGTTCCTAGGCTGAAGGAGGTTCTAAAGGAAGCATCAGTGGTTCCTAGGCTAAAGGAGGCTCTAAAGGAAGCATTGAGCCTCCTTTCCTCAGCTTAGTGAGAATTCCAAAGCTCCTTATCACTTAAACACTTCTGGGGTTAAGGAGAAGTGGATAGGAAAGGAGATAGGAGGGACTTTTAGGGACTATTCAGGGATAGGAGGGACTGCTAGGAGATAGGGGGACTATTAGGGACAATTGGGGACTAGTCTGGGATAGGAGGGACTGTTAGGATGTACCCAGAGTCTGCAGACCAGATATCAATGAGTCTTCCTCTCGTCTTCTTCCTCTTAACTCCACGTCTGTCCGCAAGCTATTTTACAACTTTTTCTTTCTGCATCTGCTTCTTCTGATTTGCGTGGTTAGCATTCCACAGCATTTCAATGTTCACTGTGGTTCAGAGTTCATGTGTGAATTCACATCGCCCAAACAAAACGTTTTTTCCCTGAAGAGACTTTGGTCCGGATCAAACAGAGGAATGTGAACACGCCTAAGGATGTAACTACTGGTCATTAGATATTTAAGCAATAGGCTATGAACAGAACTGTTTAACTTTCATCAAGCTCTGTTGATTCTATTACTTGTGATTCAGTTCTAGTGGTGATGATAAGAGGATTAGTTAGCCAGCCTGCAGATCAATGCTGTTTTGCTTTGTAGTTTCCATCACGTCTTTCTCTCTCTCCATCCCCCCCCCCCCCTCCCCCATGCACACATACACGCCAAGCTACATATAGTTAGTTAGAATCTGCTTGTGAACAAATATAATTCTTGCAATCATACTTGCTGTCTTAACAATGTTAATTCACAAAGGTGAATGAAATGTCGACCTCATGTGTCAAGAACTCAGAATTATTCAGGCTGTTGCTGTTTGATATTAATTTAACACCATTTAACACCAGCCCAATAACACCATTGGCTAATCACCAGGAAGTGAATGCACTGTAAGCGAATCGAACAACAGCCGCTGCTGCAGTGGTCATCCAGGAAAAAAAAAACTTCTTGGAAGAAAGTAAACATATTTTTCAAAGTTTTGGGCCTAAAACAGACACATTGGACTAACTAAAACCAACATTTATTGCTCTCAAATATGACAGTTCATCACGAAACAGCAAAGGTAAGCCTGACATTATGCGTCTCGATGTAAACAAGTTTTTTTTACTTTTTTCTTCTCTGGCCTCTGGTTTATTGACTTCTGGCCGTAGGCAGATACCAGTGATGTTACTGGAATCGCCTCAGTCTCAGAGTTGTGTTTGATGTGTGATAAAATAGCGTATATGTATTTGTAGCAGTTTTTCCCATATAATCTGATGTACAATATGACAATATTTATACATGGTAAGAACACGGTTTATGAATGTTGTTGTGGCACTCACCTTCGAGCCCCCTATTGGGGGGGGGGGGGATCTGAAGCTCAACAGGTACTGTGGCAGGACCTAGGGATTGTCAAGCTGTTGATACTTGTGCCAACATTGGCACTGGAGCTTCCTCTGGTGTCAAGTATAGGAAAGTCATATATCTTAGAAAACAAGTTTCAAAAATATATTTCAAATTGCAAACTACAAGATAGAAATGTATAAACCTTGGAATTAATAATTTAAGCAAGTCTAAATTTTGTTATTCTCATTAGATGAAAACCATCGATTGTTCTTCATGTTCCTGCAGTGTTTCTGGAAGAAAATGGAAAAATTCAGAGAAACATTGGTTTTTCCCATCAGAACGTGAGACTTACACCTGTACACTTATTCAGCAGTTACTCCATTAACCTTCTGCTCTATTCAGGACCAGTATTTAATTTAATTTAACTTAATTTAATTTAATTTAATTTAATTTAATTTAACTTAATTTAATTTAACTTAATTTAATTTAATTTAATTTAATTTAATTTAATTTAATTTAATTTAATTTAATTTAATTTAATTTAATTTAATTCTATTCTATTCTATTCTATTCTATTCTATTCTATTCTATTTTATTTTATGGATCCCCATTATTCTCTGCCAAGGCAGAGACTATTCTTCATGGGGTCCACCAGTAGATAACAAGTTACCATTAAAATATGACTTTTCTTCCATTTATCAGTCATCTATTGGCCTATTATGTCTGTGTACAGTTGGAGAAAGGAAAGATTGATAAGTCAGCTTTTTAATTTCACACAGAGAGACCTTAGACCTGGGGCCTATACTACGACTCTGGATTTCCTCTTATGGGGGTAACTTCAGGGTTAACGTGAAGCATCCGTACTGCTATGCTTGTTCAATTGTTAGCTGGTGAATCACCATGGTAACTTTGGGATAAGCTCACAGTGAGTGTAAAAGCTCCGCCTCCTGAGCAGTCAGATCTCTTGGATAATGATCGGCCCATTCTTAGATGATCCTGATTGGTGAACTGTTTCAGAGCAGCGAAGCAGAGAGGAGGAAGAGGTTTCAGAACTATCTTTTAGACATAATACTATAAAGCCTGGTCTCTGAGATTTGAAGGATGTTTTTGTTCTTGATCTTGACTTGTTCCAAGTCTGTTTAGGTAGACAGTGCTTGATCTCTATATATATATATATATATATATATATATATATATATATATATATTGAGCTTAATAATAATGGTTTTGCCTAACAGAACGGCCAAAACATGAATTTATGGATTGCAAATCTACTCCTGTCATGATACTGAGGAATTAATATTCCAACACGGAACACACTCACACGGAGGAAACTCAGCCTCAAAACAACTGGATGGAAAATATAAAGTAAAATAAAAGCCGTGAGGAAACTCTGCCTGAAAAATTTCTGCCTTAATAAAGTGAAATTGAGTGATCACAGTGCCGTGCGTGTCAGTTTATATTGTGTGATGAATTAAAATCATAAAATCTTACAAAGTCACGGATCATCAAGTTGGGAATTTTCTGTCTTTGGCTGCAGCAGCAGTGTTGATTTTAGCAGCTGGATGTGTTTGAATTCTTCACATTTTCAGAGAAATTCTGCTCCTTCAATCCATAGATTGCACTGCAGGGCTTCTCCATGTGTGTGATTGGTCACATACTGCAAACTCCGCCCCTTTTATGTGAATGCGCACTGATTCTGGTGGGTAAACCTTGGGTTGAATTACCGAGTTGTTGACCTGCTTCATGTTAAGGTTTATCAGGATTGCAAATGTCTGGCTAAGTTCGCTAGGTAACAGAGATATCCTGGGTATGTTTATCCCGGGCCGTAGTACAGGCCCCTGGATTGAAACATGCTTTGCTGTGATGTGACAATGCTAACCACTGCTGCACTGTGCCTCTCTGATAAAGCTCTCTCATCATTGTAATTCTACTTTCTGAGCTGCATATTGACATGAATGTTATCACAGCCAGTCTTGCAGGTCATGATGGTTATGATCTATGTACAGAGATCAGAGCAGAGACACCAATGAAACCACCAGCTTATTTTCTACCTGAATACCAGCTGCATTATGATGGCTCCACAAGGTGTCAGTATAGAAGAGCTGACAGGCTAGCTCAGGTCTGAGCCCCTGTCAGGCAGAGAGATATTCACATATGAGCATATACAAATAAATAAGATTTTGATTGCAACATAGATATGTATGCATGTATAAAATAAAAAGATGCAGACTAATGGGTATTTAATCGAACATTTTTATTTATTATTTGAAAATAAAATATGCTGTCTATCAACTTTAAACATTAGTGCACATGAATACGTCAATATCTGAACATGAAAACTCGATCCTCTCATCCTATTTAACATTGGCCTTCAACTTTCAGCACCTCCAGCATGTAAACCTCCAAGAGCCAGTGTGGAGGACTGAAATGGAAAGAACAAATGTTACATCTGGTTTATCCATGTCACATTCAAGTTCCTAGCATTTACAGACAAACTGTAAAACGTTTTATTAGTCAAAATATTTGCAGATTGAATTACAGATCTTAATCCACATGTACGTCTTCACTTGCTTGAGTATGTCATGAATGTCTGAATGTGCCCTTAAAATGTCTTACACACACACACACACACACACACACACACACACACACACACACACACACACACACACACACACACACACACACACACACACACACACACACACACACACACACACACACACACACACACACACACACACACACACACACACACACACACACACAGAACCCCTGTCCCCTTCATCTCTGCCATCATCCTCTCCTCCCTCACTACTGGAACTGTCTACCATCACCCCCATTATGAAAAAACCTGGGGCCAAGCCCTGACTTCAACAATTATCGCCCCATCTCCAATCTACCCTTCATCTCCAAAATCCTGGAAAAAACGGTTGCCCCCCAACTCAGCTCTCACCTATCCCATAATAATCTTGATGAAAACTTCCAGCCCGGTTCCCGCTCACTCCATAGCACTGAAACAACACCGGTCAAAATCACCAATGACCTTCTTATGGCGGCTGATTCTGGACTCCTCACCTTCCTCATCCTCCTTGACCTGAGTGCTGCCTTTGATACCATCTGTCACTCCACCCTCACACTGTCTTCTGTTGGGATTTATGGTTGGTTATTAGTGTAGGAGCCACAGGGATTTTGTTGGTTTCTCCTTTATGCTTCTGCACCGCGGTGAATAAGGGTGGCGCGGTGGGAGACCTACATGAAACTGGCCCCCCAACCCTCGCAAACATCAGTGAAAATAGTCCCAATTGTTAGTGCTGAGTTAGTGCTGGTTTGTACAGAAACAAATTATGTTTGTGCTGTTTTCGTTTTTAAGATATTAAACAATATTCAAAAAGTCAATCTAAGTTCACGCAGAGTTAGCCCAATGTCGCTCATGAGTTTAACTGCCCAGCACATAATTCTGAGCCATGCTACATGCTATCTGCATTCACACCAGCGATGCTACATGCTATACGTGATACAAACTTAACTGACATACTCATAAACAGCGAGCTGCAGTGGGTGTGTGGCACAGGGACCTCCAGAGACCTTTGAAGAAGCTGGTGCTCCAATTAAACGAAAGGGCACATACTACCAGGCGTATTAATATATCTATAAGAAAAGTGGTAGGTATGGTAACTGAAAGCTATTTTAACCTAGAATAATATATAAAATAAACTATCTTCATGACATATTTTAAGCAATATTTTAGTTCAATAGGAATTGAGAGCTGCTCTTTGGATTAGAAGGTCCTTCATGGCTTGGCTGAGGAGGGATTAGGAAAATACTGTAAATAAAAATATTGAGCCTCTGGAACAAACACAGTGACTAAAATCAAACCATCTTATTCACATTTTTAATGCAGAGGAAAGAAATTCAAAATTTTTATAATCCAAATCTCTCCTCGAAAACCCAATCTAACTTTACTCAATCCAAATTAATTTAAAGACGTATGTGTGGCAATGGTTATTTCTTTGATCTATTATCACAACAATTATTAAGAAATGTTAAGCAAATTCTCTTGTTGTCAGGTCCGGTCCTGGCAGCTTTATGTTTTGTGTTCTGTTTGTTTTGGTGTGCGTTGTCTTCCTGTTCTGCGTTGAGTGTTCCCTCCTCTGTCTCGCATTAGGTTAACAAGGCTGGAGCAGCTGTGCAAGAAGACAACTCGTCTCACCTGTGGCTCATCAGCGACTCCGCCCATTAAAAACCCGAAGCTCCAGAGGGTCGTTGCCAGTCCGTACTACTGGTATGGTAATCGTTTGGTCCAGCTCTCTTCATAGGTCTTTCTAGTGTGTTCCCTGTTCCCCTGCGGACTCCCGGCCCACGCCGTCCGCTCCCCTCCTGCGGGGTGGAGAAGCTTCTCAGCTGTGGCTGACTGGGAGTCAAAATATCCCCCTGTTAAATAAACTTTGATTTTTTTTCCCCCTTCAACTCTGTCAACCGTTGTCTCGTGTGTTCTGCATCTTGGGTCCGCACCCCGGAACCATGACACTTGTGAATAAATAATCCATCCAAATACATTTCTAGCATTATTCACCATCTGATACTGGGGGGACGTTTTGAACTGGATTATCTTCTACGTTGCTCAGTACAGTAAACCTGACCAGGGCTTCATGGTGCATTCAAGATACCTCAGTTCCTTTTTTTGTTCTTATATTCATTTGTTGTAATACACACAACTGTCATTACTGTCTCTAACCATCTTTTACTGCATATTATTGTTGAACTTGCTACCAGGCAATTTTTTTTAATTGTAAATTTTTTTAAATAAAAAATCTAATTGTTTTCAGTAAACTGAACCATATTTTGGTTTTACAGGCCCCCCGGGTACCTCTGAATCAGTTTTCAAGTAGATCCGCTGAAGCATTTTTTCACAATTACACAATACATAGTGTATGTACTGGGTGGGTTTCAAATGTGTAATTGTGAATAAATGCAGAAGTGAATCCACTTGATAATTGCCACAGACGCACCTGGAGACATGTCGAACAATAGTATGTAGTAAAAGAACAAAACAATAATGGCAGTTGTATGTATTTCAACAAATGAATATATTTTTAAAAAAAGGAACGGAGATGTCTTGAACACATCATGAAGCCCCTGTCGTCTTCATGCACAGTCCACTGCACATCATTTCACAAAGCTGTCTGTCTAGTAGGTCAAATAACTTATTTAGCAGCTCTTCAAATACCCACAACAACATTAAATGTCATGATCGGCTCTCCTGCAGCCCCTTAGGGGGAGGGGTTATTGGCTGCAGGTGTGTGCTTTTTTCCCTGCAGTGTGTTTCAGGTGGGCGTGCCTGGAGGTGGTGTTTGGGATGGAAGAGCTGGCTGGGTTAATTACCAGGATTCAGTACAGCTGCGGGTAGCAGGTGGAGGCGTTTTGGAGGAGTGGCTCTGCTTTTTAAACGGGCTCCTCACGCCACTCGACGCGGGACCGTAAAAGCAACAAGAGTTAGTAGTTGTGGTGTTTGTCTGTTAACTCGACCTCTTGCTACCTGCTCATCCACTCTCTCACTCCTCCTCATCATCAAAGTGACATCGTCCACGCTCGGGCCCAGCCAGCACCAGCTCTTCCCACACCGCCTCGGCCGCTGCCCACTGGACCACAGGTTCAACCTGCTCTGCCCCAATCTGCTCTGTAATCGGCTCTGGTGCTGACATCCGGGAGCCCCCGTCCGGACAAGGACACGTCCCCTCGCTCCGTCAGCCTGACTCCGTCCACGCTAGCCTGACCCGTGAGCCACTCTCCCCAAAGACTTTATCTCTTCTGGAGGAGAACTCTAAAATTATTATTTCTTATGATAAATAAAATCCTTGATTCCCTTCATCTCTGTTCTGGTGACTTTCTGCGCTTGAGCCTCTGTCTCCCCGCCGTAACATTAAAATTGTTCAGTTAGGGGACAAAAGCGATGGAGGGGAAGGGGCGGGGCTTGTAGCGCTGATCACGAGGTCAACTGACGTCACGGTCAAAATATGTTACACTATTTATTTAAAAATACAATTTTTATATCGTTTATTGGATACACGGGACAATGAAGAGAACATTATTACTTTTGAAAAAATTATATATAAAAAAAACACCTTGCCAAAAAGGGCACTTACTGGCTTGGGGCAAAAGGGGCAGGTACCCCTGCACGTGTCTGGTGTGGCGGCGCAAAAGACACACATCTGTGAAAAACGATGATGTCATCACATCCCTCTATCCCCTGCTGTGACCCTCTCTCCCCCACCCTGACCCCCTTGGCTCTCTGCTGCGTTGCTTAATCACCACAATGGCGGACTACATGCTCCAGGTGGCGCTGCAGAAAATACTGATAATAGTAGATTTATTGATTTCTTGGGTACATCCGAATAGACCCTCCTTTTTCCTTTCCTATCCACTTTACCTTAACCCTGTAGATGATGTCGCGGAGTCAAGGAAAGATGTTAGGAGACTTCCTAAAGGAGTGAGGCAAATTACGTTAGGCGCAATAATAATCTGACGGCGGTGAAGGTGAGTGACGTCAGCCGTGGTGAAAAAACTACAAATTTCTGGAAATGGACTACAAAAAGCACATTTCTCTCACTTTCCCCTTCTAACCACTGATATAATGTCAAATATCTCAAGGTTTGAATGTCAATCAAAGGAAAAGAGGAACTAACGGTAAACGGCTGCCAGGTGAATAAAGAACCAATCAAAGTGAGAATATGCTGCACTAAAACTGGACTTTACTGTGTTGGTTCTACAACATCCAGAACATTCTTAGTTGGGATCTGGGTTCAAGATGATTTCAAGCTGTTCTAGGCAGATTATCGCTTTGGTAATTTACATGATCTGCTCCTTGTCAGTCATCCTGAGTTTCCCTGAACACTCCGATTAGCCTGTCCCTTTAAATGTTGTCACCGCAAGGAATTGTGGGGCAGCATGAGCTGGTCTCCTTTGGTAAAGGAAGCATCAGTGGTTCCTACACTAAAGGAGGTTCTAAAGGAAGCATCTGTGGTTCCTAGGCTAAAGGAGGTTCTAAAGGAAGCATCTAAAGTCGCCTCTAGAACACTTAAGGGGTTCAGGAGAAGTGGGTAGGAAAGGAGATAGGAGGGACTGTTAGGAGATAGGAGGGACTGTTAGGACGCACCCCTTGAGTACAAGGAGGAGCAGGAATACTCTCCTCATCTCCATGTTTCTGAGCTCAATGTCTCATGCATTTCTGTTGTATTTGGTGGGTCACAGCACCCCCTAAAAGCCTGGCATGTGTACTACATGCCCTTAGGCATCGTGCTGAGCCGTATCCATTTTGACATGTGGACGGAATTATTTTTTGGAGAACGCCATGGAGAATAAAGATCGTGATGTCTCGCGTGGATTAGGCCTGAAAGGATAAAGTGCTGTCGAGGATGACACCCAGACTCTTAACCTGGGTGGAGGTGAAACAGAGGAGTTGGATAAAGTGGACTTGGTGCCAATAAGATGATATCGGTTTTATTGGTATTTAATTGAAGGAAATTTAAGTTTTTTGGGAGGTTTTTTCAGAGCTGCAATCAGTGAGGGAGGCAGGTGGGAGGGCGAATGACGATTTACTGGGTGTCATCTGCGTAGCAGCCGAAATGTATGTTAAATTTACGGAAGATATTACAGTAGGAAAGGAGGTAAGTGATGATTTAAAGGATTTCAGGTCTCTTTTACAGGACAATGTTTCACGTGACAACACCTAATCCTTTAAAAAAAAAAAAAGGAGTGTGTTTACATTGCAGCAGCAGATACACTGACAATGATGTAGTTAGTGTGCCGGGCCACTGGAGGGTGCTGTTGCTTGATTTTGTAATGAAACTACACAGACGTGCAGAGAACAATACACTATAAACGTGAAGAAAATGGAGAGAACCTGACATCCGTATGGACTGATGACACATCGGATGCTATCAGGGGAGAGTCTCAACTATTAAACTACTGATCTGGACCATAAATCTAGAATATGGACTGCGAGTCAAACCAATTTGGGGCCGCCATGTTTCTTTACAACTGTATGACCAGGAAGGAGGGGGGGTTGATGTGCAGTAACAGGCTCTGTAGCCTCCATCAGTCTCCGCAGGAGGGAATAGAGACCGTGAAAGAATCTTTCCACCTTGGGAGCCGGATTAAAAACTTTGTGGATACAGTGCATCCGCAAACTGGTGGGTCATGTAAACGGACCCCCCCAAAAGTGAAGAAAGGTTTGCGGATACACTCGTATTTGTTGTCTTGTAAACGAAGCCTAAGTTGAGTGAACTGAGTGCAGCCAGAGAAGTAGGAAGTGAACCAGTCTAATGGAAGTGTTGGGACCGAACCACTAACTGCAAGGAAGAGAAACAACAGGTCATGAAGGGGGGGCCGCAAACCCCAGGTTTGGAACCAATAGAAACTCAGCAGTGAATGCAGAGTTTCTAGCTTCCAGCCAGTCAAACTGACATGGACACCACAGGTGTCCGAAATTCAAACTTGGATGAAACCCCCTTCCAACCACTGCTCACGGCCGCTGCCCTGAACTGGGACACACACGTCTCTGTGGCATCGGAGGAACAAAGAGCGCGCCAAGTGGACCTACAGAACCAAACCAAGGTTCAGCCCGCTGGACGAGCAGAACACAGTTTGGAATGCTTTTTCTCTTTCTCTTTTTTTTTTTTCTTTTCGGGATCCTTGGAATGCAGCGACCCCCCCACCACTGCAGCGACCCCACTGCTCAGCAGCTGAATGCAGGGCTCCACACTTCTGGGTTTGAGACGCCGAATCCAGACCTGGTAACGAACAGGTTACCGCAGCCGCACGAGACCACACAGCACCACCTGGCGCTGAACAACACGGCACAACGAACAGTAAGAGAGCTTTTGTCTGGGGCAGCACCATCGCGAGTACGAAACTCGGTTCCTTCACCTCAGCCACCAGAGATCCGGGTGAACTTCCAACAGCCACTCCGATCTCTGTGTGAAGGAACCGGGAATCAGAAACGATCTGTCTCGCCAGAACTCTCCTCTTTCCTCCCTCACTTACTAACACCGACTTCGTGCGCACACCGCGTACTCGCCACCGTTATCTGATCAAGATTAGAGAAACGCTTGCAAACACAGTCACATTTAGCAACCAAATTGTTACCTTGTGCCGCCGGACACCTCCGTATTGTCACCAGAGTTTTGACTGCATGTTCCAACATCCAGTTAATACTCCAGCATTCAGAACCGGGCAGACAAAGCCGTCCAGTCGTCACATGACCTCGGGAAACGTCTCCACTGCTCACGCAACGGGTCTGCGTCGGTGAAACCGTGTCGCCATTTTGGCTCTGAGACCCGCGCATGCGACGGGTGCTTTGTTTATCTGGTCGCGAAGCAACCGCCACGCTCCCAGAAAGAGCGAGTCAAACATCTCTAGTGGAGGCTCGAGTCATTGCATCACCCGGCGCCCTCTAGAGGCCCTTGCAGTCATCACCCTGAACCTCCAACGTGTGTCACCCTCTGGTTGACATTCGAGGTCATTACACCCATTCACCCTCATCACACTAATCCCCCCCCCCCCCCCCAAAAGTCTGCCTCCATCTGGTGGACTGTCGAGGTCATTACACACACGCACTCCCATGTTAGTTTGTCTCTTGTGCTGTTTTCTATCTCCTGGTGAGCTTTGCTGTGTAAAGTTCCTTTACACCTGACAAGAAATGATTAATATCCGAACACAACGTAGTTCCTTAGTTATGCACCAATTCCAGCAGAGCTGTGACATCCCAGCGGGCATCTTCAGACCACCGGGAGCTCCGTGGATTGTTGGCGGCTCTACCAGGTGCCGCAGGTGGAGGAGGGAGAGGAAGCAGAAACGGAGCTGCTTAGCGGGTATGCTAACCCGGTGAAGGAAGCAACCTCACAGACCCCCGCTACCGAGTCTCTTCCTTGACAATGTCAGATCCATAGTACACAAGATGAGCAAACTGGAGCTAAAAATAGCAGAGGACAACTTTGTCCGGAACTGTTGTGTGATGATCATGACTGAAACCAGGGTTCATCCCGCGATCCCAGACTGCTGGGGACTTCAACAAGGCCCGGTTAAATCTGTTCTCCCCAAATTCAAACAATATGTGAAATGTGCCACCAGGGAGAAGAACACACTGGATCATGTGTACTGTAACATCTCACATGCTTACAGAACAGTTCCTCAGGCCCACATTGGACAGTCAGACCATCTATTCCTGCACCTTATCCCAGCTTACACTCCACTCAGGAGAAAACTCAAACCCACCTCCACAACCATTAACACCTGCCCTGCACAAGCACTTTCTCAGCTCCAGGACTGCTTCATGAATACACGGTGGAGTATGTTCGAAAACCCGGACCTGGAAGAGTACACACAAACTGTACTCGTATATCTCCTACTGTGCTGAGAATGTGACTGTGAAAAAACGTGTCAGTGTATTTTTTCAATTTTAGATAGGGTGCTAATAAAACATTTACTGTTTAAAAGCACAATAGCTTCCACCACTAGGGGGCTCCGTCAATCTAAACAAGGCAAGATTGGCCACACCTCAGGTGCTTCTTGTAATGTAAACACACTGTATTTAAGTTAACACTCAGAATAATGGCTGGAATTGAAGAATGGTAAAGAGCCCTCGGTAGGACATTTACCACCAGCTGCTGCTGCACTATAACATTAATAATGTGTATATTCAAGGGAGGAGGTAGGTACAATGTCTTGGGTTATTCTTTTCTTGTGGATAGTAGCTAATCAATCACCAGTTAAAGTAAATTAATACATATATCAGTTTTGTCAGGGACATGCTTTGCCCAATAGCCCGTAAAATTGAACTTTGAAGTGTTTAGAGGCTCTACATGAACGTTATAGCTAAAACTTTCAAATCAGCTCTATTTAGTGATAAATCAAGCTGTGCCCTGCAGCAGAGCCCCCCCCCCCCCCCCCACCTCTCCCCCCCCCCCCCACACACACACACACACACGCACACACGCTAACACACACACACACACGAAACCTCAGATGGAGGGATTCACTCCAGCACCTTGAGGAAGAATAGAGGATGGTTTTACTGGACATTGATTCAAACATGTACTGTGAATCATAACCAATTCTGATTTAGAATCACTGTTGTAACAAGAGTTATAGTAAACAGTGTGTAATCTGGTCATGTGTATCACTGAATCACATTTTTTTTCTTATTGATGGATTTAGTGTTATATACATCTTATTATGGAGTAATATTCTGATATTTAATAGAGATGGAGAATATATATATCTAATTTAGATTTAATGATGTGTGTGTGCGCACGTGTGTGACAACATCGGAAATTACTTTTATGCGATTTCTCTTATTTTCAAAATGACTTTATTCGCCGAAAATATGCACACTAAGTCATTGAATAACCATAAATTTTTGAAAACTAAATAAAAAATGAACAATATATACTGTATACCCATTTGTATATTTTACAGTCCCAGAAACTAATTCAGGAACCTTCCAAAAACCAGGTCATTTTCCACAATAGAACATAAAACACCTTTAAAGGGACCCCCTTACTTGACGTCCATAGAGCAACTGAAGCGGAGAGAACCCTGTTGAGGCCTGTGGCACTTCATGATAGGCAAATACCAGGTTCAGCAACCACTGGTCCCAGTCTGCCCCTGTGTGAGAGACAAACCTCTGCAGCATATTTTTCAATGTTTGGTTATACCACTCAACTAGCCAGTCTGTCTGGGGGGGTGATATGGGCTGGTCTTAATTCCCTTAATACCAAGGAGCTTGTAAACCTGCTGTAGCAATCTGGACATAAAGTTTATCCCACAATCAGTGAAAACCTCCTTCAGTATCCCCACCCTGGAGAACAGTTGTAATCAACAGTTAGCAACATTCCTGGCCTTGTCTGTTTTTAGAGGGAATGCTTCAGGATACCGGGTTGCAGTCACTGAGAACTTAAATGTGTCTGTACTCTGCACTGCTGCGTTCTAATGGCCTAACTATGTCCAGACCAATCCTCTCAAATGGTGTTTCAATGATGGGTAGAGGATATAACGTTGCTCGAGGGACGAGGCATGAGGAGGTAAGTTGGCATATTTCACATAAATTACAACATTTTGAAATTTGATTGTACATGCTTGGCCAAACAAATCTGCTTGCAATTCTGCATCAGGTTTTTTGGAAAGCCGTGTGTCCAGCCAATAGCACAGAATGTCCCAGCTCCATTACTTGAGATCTGAATTTCTTCAGGTAAGGTCAAGGCTTCAACATCTCGATACAAAATGCCTGCTTCGGTTTGGTTGGGTTTTCTGCCTGTTTGCTAACAGTGCCTTAAAACTTTTCCCTTCTTTTCTGTGCTATTGCTTTTACATGTTTCTCTTTTACAGGTTCAAGATCCCCCCCCCCCCCCCCCCCTATGGAATCACATGAGTGCCAAAATGAAACAATAACAATAACAATAATCCAAAAAATATACAAAGGTAGTCACATTCTTTTTCTATCTTGTCTTTGTCTTTTCCATTTGCCTTTTGTCATTGCATTTACTCCATGAGTCAATCCTTCTGGAAAAGAAAAAAGCAATACAATGCAAATCAGCAAATCAGTAAATCAGCAAATCAGCAAATCAGCAAGGGCTGTGGGCGGGTCTTTCTGTTCAGGGTGACGAGTCGATACCTGAGCTCAGAGGTAACTGTCCTTTGTTGCGATTGTTGCTGAGAACCAAGAGCCGATCATTGCCAGTCACCTCCCTGAAGTTTGTGTAAAACTCACGAGGAAGACCATCAATCCCTGGAGCCTGACCGCTGTTGAGACTCTGCAGTGCAGTGTGAAGCTCCTTTGCTGTGACCGGAGCCTCCAGCTCTGTATGACTGTCAGCAGGAACGTTGGGCAGAACCTCGTAAAACGACTCTGGACCCCTCTGGCCTGTGCTGGAGCACTGAGGTGAAGAGCTGCTGGTTAAAGGCAACAGCATATCTGTGGATGTCTGCGGACTCCTGCAGCAGAGCAGCTGTCCAGTGTCAGAACTCAGGGAGCGAATCAGTCGTCTCTGACCGTTCCTTCGCTCCAGACCAAAGAAGTGAGGGGGAGCGTCGCTCTGGGCCACGTTCTGCGAACAGGAGCAGGCCAGAGCTCCTTGAGCAGTGAAACCCAACAGATCAGAAAGAGCTGCCTTTTCGTTTTTGATGCGTTCTCCTTGTCCTGTGGAGTTTGAAAGTCCTGCCGAATCCTGCAGCTCCACTATTTCTCTCTCCAAATCTTTCATGGATCTGCACTTGTCTCTTGTCACATTGAGTGTGTGCTGGAGGAACAGCTGTTTGGTTGTAGCTTCCTGATGTCCCACCACTGCTGTAAAGAACTGTAGTCAGACTTGGTCTCAGAGTCGCTCGTCCAAAACACACTAAAGGCATTTCTAGAACCATTGTCAGAAAGTAAAGCCAAGTTAAAAAGCCAGAGAGCTATTGCACTTTATTTTTTTAATAAAATCACAACACTGCATGAGAGAGTGATCTGAGATACCCTCTGGATGTATGGAGCAGCTCTGCATCACATTACTTTGGTGTTTCAGACAGTAAAAACGGCCCAACCTGGTTCTGGAGAAACTGTTCTTATTGGTGTGCAGCCATGTTTACGGTTGTTGAGTGGGATGAGACCATCTCCAGGTGTCACACAGATCAATCTCCTCTGAGTCTGACCAGATTCTGATTCCAGGCTGATTTCAATCCAGTGGATCTGCAGTGCAGTTAAAATCACCACCGGAAACAAATAAAGTCAGGACATGCCTCACATGAGGGGCTCTGCATCTAAGTGGAATAATTTTAATGGGAGAAACTATCTGCTCATGCCTAACTAGTTCCTTCTCCAGCAGTTCATTTTTCATGAAAGGAGGAACATTTGAAATGGGTACATTTCTTGCAGGATTTGCTGAGGACAGAACAGGAATATAAGTTTCTCCAATCACACCATTTTCTAGGAGCTTGTTTACTTTCTCAGGACTATCAACAAACACAAGTGTTCATTCTGGAAGCAGACTTCCCACTTTCATAATCAATAACTTCACCCACAGCCAAGACAAGGTCCTCCACAGTTAAGACACAGTCTTCTACAGTCAAAACACACTCCTCCACAGCCAAAACAGTCCTCCAAACGAGGCTGGAGTGGGACTCATTTTCAGTCCTGGAGTTTCAGACCTCAGACCAGCCCACTTTAGATCACGGCCTATTGAAATCATGTAATTATAATCTTACATGTGAAGTCTATAGCGCTATTCTGTGACGACCACTTAAGTGATTTACAGCCTGTAAGACTGTGACAATGACCGACCCTGAAACATGAATAAACCCTGAGCAGTGCACTGGTCTCTGCCTCTTTGTTTATGACAATATCTTATATCAGTGCTGTGAGAAGAAGGAAAAAAAAAAACACAGTCCGATATAAAAAATTAAAAAAATAAATAAAAGTGAACACCGGCCCTAGCGGCCCAAACATCAGACAGGCCCACCGGGAATTGTGCCGGTCCTCCCGATTAGCCACTCCGGGCCTGCCTCCAAAGCCAAAACACAATCCTCCACAGCCAAAACACAGTCCTCCAAAGCCAAAACAGTCCTTCACAGTCAAAACACATTCCTCCACAGCCAAAACACAGACCTCCACAGCCAAAACACAATCCTCCACAGCCCAAACAGTCCTTCACAGTCAAAACACAGTCCTCCACAGCCAAAACACAGACTTCCACAGCCAAAACACAATCCTCCACAGCCCAAACAGTCCTCCACAGTCAAAACACAGTCCCCCCCAGCCAAAACACAGTTGTCCATAGTCAAAACACAGTTGTCCACAGCCAAACAGTCCCCCACAGCCAAAACACATTCCTCCACAGCCAAAACACAGTCCTCCGCAGAACAACTAGCAGAAAGATTAAGTTGGTGGCCAGTCGACGAGTCAGCCGATGGAGGCTGAAGCCTTCACCTGCCTCCATGCTCGATGGCTGCTGCAGCCTCACAATCTAAACCCTTCATGACAACAATCAAACACACAGATAACACAATAAACAACACAGCAAGACAAACTCAGTATAAAAAGGCCGAGATCTCCCTCCATAACCCACTTCTCTCCTTCAGCCACCTATGGTCCCGAAGAAGAAGAAGAAGAAGAAGAAGACCCCCCCCCCCCCCCCCCCCCCCAAACACACACACACACACACACACACAGTACAGACTCTTTCCTGCTGTGTTGTTGTTCAGAGAGCTTTTCCGAAAGGTTATTATTATAATTTTCTTCCTTGTGTTCCTTGGTCGCTGATGAATTAACAAATGAGTAAACTCTTTATATGAAACACATTCTGTTCACAGTGAGAACACATTTCATGTAGCAGTGTACTAAAACACTGACATCGTGTTTATTTGTGTTCCAGTTGTTGAAGTGCAGATCTGTAGCCAATTTTTTGACTTCTCCCTCAGTCCATTCACATTCATGATGTTGTTTCAAACACTGCAGGCCCACAAAGCAGCGGCTGCGTCCTGATCCTGTGTGAAAAGAAGGGTGAAATCAATCTATCACAGACAATCCACACTGAAAACACTGAAGACACGGTCCTGCAGCCATATGGCCGCTCAGCCCTGCTCACCCTGGGGCGACACACACACACACACACACACACACACACACACACACACACACACACACACACACACACACACACACACACACACACACACACACACACACACACACACACACACACACACACACACACACACACACACACACACACACACAGGAAAAATAAAGTACACACATGAAGCTAAGAGAGAAAACTCAGTCATCAAAAAAAAAAAAAATCTTTAAATGATCAGAGTTCTGTGGAAAAAAAACCTTAAACATTTTAGATCTTTTTTTAGTCGACCTGATCCTCAGAAGGAAACTCATCTGTGTTGTAAAAATACCCCTTCCCTCTCCCAGACATAATTTTCTGACATCATCTTTATTTTTTAAAAATGTCAATTTATTTGAAATTTTCAGGAAAGTTCACATTGTATTTCCGGTTATTTTAAAGGCACTTTAAGGGTGTACAAAGCATTATAAATGTAAATAAACAGCGCTTTATTACAATATACACCACAGCTACTATTCCAGGACACCTATGATAGGAGACATTGGGATGGAGCTAATAAATGATTGGTAGAAGCAGTTTGAAAGCATGGAGGCAGGCAGCTGGATGTTTCTATGCCTGTTGGATATTTGTTTCTCAGTCTTTTCCTTATGACTGCGTGTCTCCGTGTTCAGCTTCTTTTCTTTCTAAGGGCTATCTTTTGTTTGCTGCGTAAAAGATGAAATTCTTTCCATCAGTGTCAAACTCATTTCAACTCACACACAACTCAATTTGACCGGTAAAGAAATCGTGATCAACTCCACATATTTACCAGTCCAAAGAGGTAGAAATGCATTTTGAAAAATTTTATATAATTTAATTTAATCTTTTTTTACAAGAAGAGGTTTTAATTTGAAATATAAATGATTCCACAATGTGTTTTTAACAATGTCTGCCGACGATAAATACAGAAGCGCATCCCATTCACCAGATTGAAGAAAATAAATACATATGGTCTAATTACGAGATAAGGTGTCTGATTTTATTGTATTTCTAGCTGGTTGAATGCAATGCGCTTCCGTCGCTCAATACTGTGAAATGGGGAAAAACATCTCCAACATGCATGTTTTTCCAGATTGCGGTTAGTTGCGGGTGATAATTAACACACCTTCATCAGTGATCCACAGGCTCGGATTCCAGTGTCGTCTACTGTCCCCTTAAACACCGCAACGTCCAACCGCGAGAGAATCACAAGTTCATTGTGGGGAAACATTTACACTCAGTCTCATCCCTCAGTCGGATGGGGGTCGGTGCAGGGCCCCGGTCTGGATGTCTGACCCCCTCCGGCTGCTCCTTCCAGACCCACGAGCTCTAGTCGTCCACGTCGATCTCCTCGTCCTCGGAGCAGCTCCGCTGCACCGCGCGCTGTGATGGAGAGCTGTCCGTCCTGCCTGACTCCCGGCTGCCGGTGGTCCGGAGCAGAGGCCGCGAGGAGGCCTGGTCCAGGTCCTGGTCCTGGTCCTGGTCGGTGTAACCGGGGACACAAACCGTCCTGCCGCTCGCACCCCCCCCGGCGGCGCACTTCTCCAGCTCAGCCAGCTTGGACAGCTTCTCAAACGCCACCGCTCCCACGGCCTTGGCCGACTCCACGTCCGCCCTCATCTCCTCCAGGTCCCGCTTGAGTTTGGCCCGCCGGTTCTGGAACCAGGTGATGACCTGCGCGTTGGTCAGACCCAGCTGCTGAGCGATCCGGTCCCGGTCCGCAGGACTCAGGTACTTCTGGTGCAGGAAGCGCTTCTCCAGCTCGTAGATCTGATGGTTGGTGAAGGCCGTGCGCGATTTCCGACGCTTCTTCGGCGCGTTCTTCTCACCAAAGAGCGACACGCAGTCCCGACCTGCAGGAGATCATGAAGAGCTTAATTATAAAAGATATATCAACAAACTGCTGAGCTAAATGAAGGGTTTATGATGGCAACACAGCAATTTTCCTTTTATGTAATTCATTTCGGACTTATTTTGAAGAATTTAATCCATTTCATAAAAAAAGTAGGGGTCTAATTTGAAAACATAAAACATCTAAATTGCTTCACTGAATCATAAATGAGACCTACAGGAATATTTGCCTGGTCGACTATATTTTAATTCCTGTTGGAAAATCTTGACAGAACATGAAAAATGTAGAATAAAAAGTCCATCAGTTTCCGGTGTGTTTGTCAGTGAGCCGGTAGGGTAAAGAGCGGGTTCTGCAGCAGGGCTCGGGAAGCGGCGGTACCTTCTGCAGCCTGCAGCACGCTGACCTCCAGACCCCGGAACGTTTTGCTAGCCAGCTCCTCCAGCGCGCACAGCGGGGATGTGTGAGAGCGCAGAGCCCGGGCCGGGAGGCTGTGACCCGGGAGGTTGTGACCCGGGAGGCTGTGACCCGGGAGGCTGTGACGCGCCGCTCCGCTCCTCCTGGCGGTCGGCTTGCTGAGGATGTCCTCGATGCTGAAGGGCGTCAGCGGCTTGTTGGAGCTGGCCGGAGGAGGGAGCTGGTCCAGCCCACTGCACCTCCTGTCCTCTGGCACCGAGTGGTCCGGAGAGGCCATGTGCGCTGCTTCCTGCAGGAGAACAGCCCACAGCCTCAACCGTGAGAAAATCCGAACCGAGCCGAGCCAAGTTGACTCCCTGTTCGAGTCCGGCTGAGGACGTGATGCTCCAACCTGCAGCGACTGACCCACAGTCACGTTAATACAAGGTAAACAATCCCCACCTCCTCTGTGTGTGTGTGTGTGTGTGTGTGTGTGTGTGTGTGTGTGTGTGTGTGTGTGTGTGTGTGTGTGTGTGTGTGTGTGTGTGTGTGAGAAAAAGAGAGAGAGGTATAGAGTGTCATAAATATTAAGAAAAAAACAAAATCATACCCTAAACAGGAGACATACTTTAACCCTCCTATTATTCTTGGGGTCAATTTGACCAAATTTAATATTTCTCATTTAAAAAATGATAGTTGATTAATCTTTTTTTTTTGCTTTTAAGACTTTTCCTTATTTGATTGGGACAACTGATTGAGCGTAAAATTATCATGATGACATTTTTTCCATTTGCTGAACACAGTACACAAACTGTTCCTCTGGGGCAGAGGTGTAGTCTAGTTCATTTCAGCAGATATACTCTGGTTTGTCCCCTCCAGACTCCTACACCCCATCCTGCAGCAACATCTGTCTGGCAGCAGCTGCTCCAAAACGGTCCCACACAAGAACCACCACGCTCAGTGATGCATCCACATATAATTGTGATCATGAGAAACTGGTTATGTATTATCTAAATGTAAATGTATTGTAAGCAACACAACATGTATTACAGTCATAAACAGCTGGAGTGTAATGAATAAATAAACAAATAATATACTTAAACAAATAAAGAGTCAGTATTCAAGTACAGAAAATGGTGCAAACATGGTGCAAACACATTTCTCTGAAACTCGTATCATTAACATCATTAACATCATTAATATCAGAAAAAAATTACAAATGACATCAATGGTCCAAACCTCAACTCACCTTTCATGAACTTTCTAAGTCAGTGACCTCTAAACTATTTGTGCTCCTTTACTCTCATCATATGACTCCTGGGATTACTGTGTGTTTTTGGCACAAAAGCCATGAAAAAAGGATGGAACTCTTAGATATGACCCCGGTCTGGTTCCACTTGTTTTCTCACAGTCCTGTTAGTCTTAAGGTGGCTTCTCAACCGAGTACTGCAGATATTACAGCCTGGAGGTGAACACAGACATCAGTGATTAACTTTATAATACATATTGTCTTTTTTAGATCTATATTACCATTAAGACCTGCAGAACAGGGCCAAAACCTATTAATGACCTCTTTACAATCTTCAACCATGGCCTGGAAAATTAGTGATGCACCTTTTCTTTTTTTTTTCTTTTTTTAAACCAACACCGTTCTGGTATTTATTGTGCATCCCTAAAGAAAGTGCATGAAAAAAGACCAAAGGAGGCAAAAATTCCCCTCTTTTAATAGGTCGAATTAAAGGTCATTTAAAGTTGTATGTGGTGTCTTAATTAATGGGCTTTTAAGATGACAATGAATTCATTCCATTTTTATCAACAATTTTATGAATGAACTATACTATTTTAAATGTATTACTTTAACTTACTCTTACTTTGTACATTTAAAATGAAAATGTTGTCTTATATTTACTGTTTAACGTTTTGTTTCTCCTATTTAACTAAGGAGGCCAGGTCATTCACACACACACACACACACACACACACACACACACACACACACACACACACACACACACACACACACACACACACACACACACACACACACACACACACACACACACACACACACACACACACACACACACACACACACCTGCAGTTACAGTAGCAGTTACTTTATGCAAATCATTCCTCAGTGTGCTCTGTCTACTGGAGTGCTGGACCAGTTGCTAGAGCGGACTGATCCCAAGTCGATTACCATAAATGTACACTGCAGCCTATCATGAGTCCTTGCCTGTGCAACCTATCAGTCTCTTAAACACGCCCCCCACCAAAAGAAAAAGAAAAATATTAAAAAGGAGAATAAAAGTAAGTCATGTTTAAGCTACGATAACGCCTGACTTGCATGACAGGCTGCTAGCAGCTCGTGATCAGAGCGGCCGTGCACTACTAAACGTGAACATGGCTGAGGGGAAACCTACCATTTTCATCCTGAATGGGAGCAAGATTATTTTTTTGTTTATTCTCATTCAAAGTCTGTGTGTTTGATTTGCAATGCAACGGTGGCGTTGGCAAAGAAAGGGAATCTGGGCGGCATTTTAAAAACCTACACGGGAGCTACAAGAGGGATTTCCCTGCAAAAACGCCTTTACGCGCCACAAAAGTGCGGGATTTGAAAGCACTGCTTGCTACACGACGGTCAGTCGTCACCAAACCAAAGACCCGGGGTAAGGCCGCAGCTATTGCTTCCTATAGCGTCAGTCATGTCCTTGCTAAATACAAGAAGTCTTTCAAAGATGGCAATATTGTGAAGTAAGCAGATAGCCTTTTTAACGACTTTCAAAATAAAACACAGATCGTGAAGCCATTAAAGAAGTGCAACTCTCCTGCAAAACCACGACAAGGTGATGTGAGGGAATGGCTGTGGATGTGGAGGAGCAACTGAGGAAGGATATCAAGGAGTGCTTTTCCCTCCAATTTGACGAGTCGACTGCTGTGGTGGATGTTTTCATCAGGAGGGTGTTTGAAGACATGAGCACCAAGGAAGAGCTACTCACCATTTTGCCATTAACAGGACACATCAGAGGCAAGGAGATTTTTAATGCTTTCGTGGGGTTTGTCAGCGAGACAAAACTGTGGCTCTTCAAGCTGATCTCCATCACAACTGATGGTGCGCCTGCTGTGATGGGCCGCACCGGTGGGTTCATTGCACTTTGCAAACAAAGGGAATCTTTCCCAGATATCCTGGATTATCATTGTATAATTCACAAGAAGCCTTGTGTGGAAAGATTTTTAAAAAAAAAGAAGCGATGGATACTGCGACGAAGACTGTGTGTTCAGTTCGTGCCAGGAGTTTGCAGAGGAGACTTTTTCATGCTCACCTGGAGGAGAGTGATGCTGAGCACACAGACCTGCTGCTGCACACCAAAGTTAGGTGGTTAAACAGAGGTACATTTTTGGCCAGATTAAGGAGCTGTTGCCTGAAATCAAGGACTTCCTGAAGCTTTACAAACATGTAGACATTTGGAGCTGCAGCGTTAGGGTAAAGATGTAGTCAACATGATGAGCTCAGTGAACACGTTTAAAAGCTGCAGCCTGGTAATCTGCTCAACTTCCCTCACATGCAAGCAGAACTACAGCGTCAAGGTAAAGGTGTAACACAGTGCACATTATGAGGAGCATGTTCAGAGCATGTCGTCAGAGTTTGAGAGGCGTTTTACTGACTTTGCCTCCATCGAGCCTGTGGCCAGCTATATGTGTTATCCATTAAGGTCCACTCTGAGGAGGAAATTCTGACATTACAAAATGACATTGAGAACAAAGCCAGATCAAAATCCGCTCGGCCTGGAGAGCATGTAGTGTTCTGGGGCCTCATCTATAAAACCTTGCATAGAATTCCTACTAAAAATATTTGTGCACCCAAAAGCAGAAAATGGCGTGCGCACCTAAAAAATTCGGATCTATAAAACGGTGCGTACACACACACCTGCACGCACTTTCCTTTTATAGATCCAGTCCACCTGGAAAGTTCAGTTCAGACCCCGCCCTCAACACGCCCACTTTCTACAATAAATGGTCAATGCAAAGTGCCTCGTCAATATTTTTGCATCTCATTCAGTCTGTTGATCGGCGGCATTTGAGGCTAAATCCTGGAAGAAAAGATGAAGAAAAGGAATTTTACGGAGAGAGAAATGGTGATGGAGGAAGTGGAGGTCAGGAGATGATCTTATCTGGTGTCACAGTAGTCGAATCACTATTAAAAGAAAAAAACAAGTGATCAGCAGCTCGTTGTCACTGCTGGAAATAGTGTGAGAGTCTGAGAGATCAGTGACTGTAGAGGTGGAGGAGAGGAGTCTGATCTGAAGGTGGAGGTCAGAGGAGAGGGACATCATGGAGGAGAGTGACATCATGGGGGGCAGCACCAGAGCTCACTGCTGGACCCAAAAACAGCCCCCACGAGTGTCGTAGAGAAAGGAGACATCTTGTTGGAGACACCGCAGAATGATGAAGTTCAGTTTTATCTGTTTATTAAATGTATAAATTAAATATTTGAACAGTTACGGTGGACTTGCTTATTGCCCCACAGCTCAGCCGCCATGTGTTGGAGTTCACCCCGGCGAACGAGAGGGTCGCTTCGGGTAGGGGACAGTTCTCTGACTGTTGTCTCGGCCTATGGACTGAACAGCAGTACAGTGTACCCGACCTTCTTGGAGTCCCTGGGAGGGGTGCTGGATAGGGCTCTAACTGGGGATTCTATTGTTCTACTGGGGGATTTCAACTCCCACGTGAGCAACAACTGCGAGACTTGGAAGGGGGTGATTAGGAGGAACGGCCTCCCCGATCTGAACTCGAGCGATGTTCCGTTATTGGACTTCTGTGCTCGTCACAGTTTGGCCATGACGAACACCATGTTCCAGCACAGGGGTGTCCATAAGTGCACTTGGCACCAGGACACCTTAGGCCGGAGGTCGATGATAGACTTTGTGGTCGTGTCATCCGATCTCCGGCCACGTGTCTTGGACACTCGGGTGAAGAGAGGGGCAGAGCTGTCAACTGATCACCACCTGGTGGTGAGTTGGATGCGCTGGACGGGGAGGAAGCCGGACAGACTTGGCAGGCCCAAATGTGTCATGAGGGTCTGTTGGGAACGCCTGGCTGAGCCCTCTGTCCACGCAGTCTTAAACTTCCACCTCCAGGAGAGCTTCTCACGGATCCTGGGGGAGGATGGAGACATCGAGTCCGAGTGGACCATGTTCTCCACCGCCATTATCAAAGCTGCTGCTCGGAGCTGTGGTTGCAGGGTCTCTGGTGGCTGTTGTGGCGGCAAACCCCAAACCCGGTGGTGGAAACCGGAAGTAAAGGATTCCTTCAAGCTGAAGAAGGAGTCCTATCGGGCGCTGTTTGCCCATAGGACTCCCGAGGCAGGTGACAGGTATTGGCAGGCCAGGCGGGCTGTAGCCCGGGCCGTGGATCGAGGCAAAAACTCGGGTCTGGGAGGAGTTCAGGGAGGCCATGGAGGAGGACTATCGGTCGGCCCTGAGGAAATTCGGGCCAACAATCCGGCGCCTCAGGAGGGGGAAGCAGTTTTCCACCAACACCGTTTACAGTGGAGGTGGGGAGCTGTCGACCTCCACTGGAGATGTCGTCAGGCAGTGGAAGGAATACTTCGAGGATCTCCTCAATCCCACCATCACGTCTTCCGCTGAGGAAGCAGAGGCTGGACTCTCAGAGGTAGACTCGTCCATTACCCAAGCTGAAGTCACAGAAGCAGTGGATAAGCTCCTCGGTGGCAAGGCACCGGGAGTGGATGAGATTTGCCCCGAGTTCCTTAAGTCTCTGGATGTGCAGGGACTGTCGTGGCTGACACGTCTCTGCAACATTGCGTGGCGGTCGGGGACAGTGCCTCTGGAGTGACAGACCGGGGTGGTGGTCCCTCTATTTAAGAAGGGGGATCAGAGGGAGTGTTCCAACTACAGGGGGATCACACTCCTCACCCTCCCCGGTAAAGTTTATTCCAGGGTACTGGAGAGGAGGATCCGGTCGTTAGTAGAAATTTGGATCCAAGTGGAACAATGCGGTTTTCGTCCAGGTCGCAGAACACTGGACCAGCTCTATAGTCTCCACCGGGTGCTCAAGGGTTCATGGGAGCCCAATCAGTCCACATGTGTTTTGTGGATCTGGAGAAGGCGTTCGACCGTGTCCTTTGGGACGTCCTGTAGGGGGTTCTCCGGGAGTATGGAGTCCGGGACCCTTTCCTAAGGGCTGTTCGGTCCCTGTACGCCCGTAGCAGGAGTTTGGTTCGCATTGCTGGCAGTAAGTCGGACCTGTTCCCAGTGCACGTTGGCCTCCGGCAGGGCTGTGCTATGTCACCGGTTCTGTTCATAACTTTTATGGACAGAATTTCTAAGCACAGCCAGGGACCGGAGGGGGTCCGGTTTGGGGACCACAGGTCTCGTCTCTGCTTTTTGCAGATGATGTGGTCCTGTTGGCTTCATCAAACCTGGACCTTCAGCGTGCACTGGCACGGTTCGCAGCCGAGTGTGAAGCAACTGGGATGAGGATCAGCACCTCTAAAGCCGAGGCCATGGTTCTTTACCGGAAAAAGGTGACTTGCCCCCTTCAGGTCGGTGGAGAGCCCTTGTCCCAAGTGGAGGAGATCAGGTATCTCAGGGTCTTGTTCATGAGTGGGGGGAAGATGGAGCGTGAGATTGACAGGCGGATCGGTGCAGCGTCTGCAGTTATGCGGTCCCTGTATTGCTTGTTACATCTGCTTGCTTTGGAAGGGTTCAGTTGGGTTCTGTTCTACTCTATCATTGTAAGAGCGCTTTGAGATGTTTGTTGATGTGATTTAGCGCTTTACAAATAAAATTGAATTGAATTGAATTGTATCGGCCCGTCGTGGTGAAGAAGGAGCTAAGCCAAAAGGCAAGGCTCTGGATTTACCAGTCGATCTTTGTTCCTACCCTCACCTATGGTCATGAGCTTTGGGTCATGACCGAAAGAAGGAGATCCCGGATACAAGCGGCTGAAATGAGTTTCCTCCGTAGGGTGGCTGGGCGCACCCTTAGAGATGGGGTGAGGAGCTCAGTCACCAGGGAGGAGCTTGGAGTAGAGCGGCTTCTCCTCCATATCCAGAGAAGCCAGCTGAGGTGGCTTGGGCATCTGTTTCGGATGCCCCCCAGACGCCTCCCTCGGGAGGTTCTCTGGGCATGTCCCTCGAGGCAGACCTAGGACACGCTGAAGAGACGATTGTCTCTTGCCTGGCCTGAGAACTTGGGGTCCCACCAGAAGAGCTGGAGGAAGTGTCTAGGGCGAGGGAAGTCTGGACATCCCTGCTTAGACTGCTGCCTCCGCGACCTGGCCCCTGATAAGCGGAGGACAATGGATGGATGGATGGATGGATGGATGGATGGATGGATGGATGGATGGATGGATCTATCTCTATCATTAATAATCAATCAGTTCTATCTGCTCTGTATCAATTGAAGATGGAAGTTTGACATATGAACATGGTTCTATTGATTCAGCAGTAACGTTCCACTAAAGAAACATCTAGAACACGGCAGCTTGGCTGTTTATGATTACGTGGATCAATAAGTCTGATATTTGAAGATATTAAATGTATGAGATGATTCTGGCTTCATTTCTCCACCTCACCATCAGCGCTGCCAGGTTCCCCGTCTCCACAATGTGCTGCTCAAGGTCCAAAGTTGTCATACTGGTACACACATTCTCCCGCAACTTTTATTTTTATAGATCACAAACTTTGTGTGGGAAGTGGTGTACACATCTTTCAGGACCCGTTTTGTACGTAAGCTGGCTTTATAAATGAGACCCCTGGAAACTACTGGTGGAGGAGAAGTATCCCAATCTCAAAAGATGTACCTTGAACCTGACAGCTCATTTTGGATCAAATTATTTGTGCGAGTCTGTTTTCTGGCACATGAAGATCGTCAAGTCCAAGTTCAGATCAATGACTGCTGACCACCTTGCAACCTGCCTACGCCTTTCAACCAGTTCCTACACTCCTGACTACGAGAAGCTTGGCTCCTCCTCCCAGTGCCAGGTCTTCTACTAAGGTTGGATGTGATTCTTTCTTTCAAACTCAGAGATCTACCGGTTTGGTATCTGGTTGAGTTTTCTGTTTGGTTCATATTAAGCTCAGTTATGGCTATTGCTCATCATGCAGATTGGTGTGTGTGTGTGTGCGTGTGTGTGTGTGTGTGTGTGTGTGTGTGTGTGTGTGTGTGTGTGTGTGTGTGTGTGTGTGTGTGTGTGTGTGTGTGTGTGTGTGTGTGTGTGTGTGTGTGTGTGTGTGTGTGTGTGTGTGTGTTGTGTGTGCGTGTGTGTGTGTGTGCGTGTACGTGTACGTGTGTGTGTGTGGGAGAGAAAGAGAGATTAACATTATTATTGATAAATTCCTTGATTTGTCCTTTGAGTGGGTTTTCAGTCATCTTTTATGTTCTTTTTGCTCCTGGGCAACTTTATTGTTACATCCGACACCCCTAGACATCTCTGGGTCGTAACAGACAACAACAAAAAGTGTTGTGAGGTTTGTTACTGCAGGCTGGAAACAATGTGTGTGGGTTTGTGACGTTGACACTGGACGTTAGATCTCAGGAGGTTGGCTACTAAACCTGGTTTACTGCAATCTGCTCTCTCTCTCTCTCTCTCTCTCTCTCTCTCTCTCTCTCTCTCTCTCTCTCTCTCTCTCTCTCTCTCTCACATCAACTCATCATTAGAGCTCTTCATCACATCACTTAGTGAAAATATTGTACGAGAGACAACAGTTACAGAGGGGAAACAAGTATGTGGGGACAGTTGGAAAGACTTAAATGTGGTTGAGTTGGAAGCTTACCCGCTCGCTCCTTTTGGCAGGAGTTTACCAATTAAAAGGTGAAGCAACAGCAATGCTTTGGAAAACTGGGACCAAAAGGACAATATTTCCAGCCACCATGTCTCTGAAGCCATTCTAAATTTAGTCCCGTGTTGTAGCTTTGATGACAAACAAACAAGGCAGGTCGATCAGAACGTGACAAATGTGCAACAAAAAGGGATGTTTTGGTCAAGAGGGTGCAGAGTTTACCTCTGCTTTACAATCCTTATGGGTTTTTGTGTGACAATTAGAAAAATAATGGATGATATGTTTTCAAGATACACCAACTCTCAAACCTAAAGTTTGACCCGATGGTGGCGCTACAGGAAAGGTCACATCATCACCAGAACCAACATGCTTCATACTGTTGTGGTCATTAATGTTGTCAGTAAATTTGAAAAGATTTGGATGACAACTTTACAAGATACATTAATTCCAATGAAGGTTTGACCTGATGGTGGAGCTAGAGGACACGTCAACTCACTCATTTTCAAGGGGTTATTTATGTGTTCAACAAATAAACAAAGTGCCTGACACTAAACTTGGTCAACAATAAGTCATTTTCTGGAGTCAGACCCGGAGGGTAAAAGTTGTGAGTGAAATGTGAGGATAATAGGAGGGTCAAACAACAATGGATTTTATAAAATCATTGAGTATTATTAACTGGTTCCCCCCCCCCCCCCCCCACCCCCCATTGGCCTAAACAATCATTATCCCTAAAAAAGTAAATCTGAAGAAAACCTATAAACTCAGTTTCTCCGAAGCCTTGCAACACAATTAAACACGTTCAGTTGATCTCGGTCAGTCCTCCTGCAACGTCACACACAAAACCAACACTGCAGCAAAATCTCCAACATCGCAAGAGAGGTTAAAATACAGGCAGCAGTTTCTAAATCCTTCCGTTCAGACAACTCCATCTCTAATTGTGTACCGGTTATTATCAAATGTGTCCTTTGCATATCATCTTTTAACACTGATCATGTTCTTCATCATTCAAGTCATTCCCACATTTATATATAAGAATGGATGTCTTTTCTCTGGGATTAATAAAGTATTTTCTATTCATCTTCTATTCTATACTAACACATAAAAAGCATCACTAACTGGATTACTATGTCAGTGTCTCTCACAATACCTTTCCTCCATCTAAACAAGCATCAGCTCATGAGGAGTCCATGTTCTTTACCTCATACTCGTTTTTTGTGGTGTTTATTGTGAAGTTTCATATCAATGTTAGCAGGGAGCCCATGTTCTGTCCTGAAACTTCCTTTTCAGTCAGGTGGAGTTCCTTGGTTCCTCAAACCACAGTACAGTCTGTTGAGGGACAGATGATAATACACTGCTGTGCAGTGAGCAGGAGGAGTGGGTGAGGTGATTTTTGTTTGGATGCATCTATTGACTTTATTATCCACTGAAACTAGGACAGCACCACTATCCATAATATTGTCTTGTAACTCCCGTTTCAGGGTGGAAAGTCTTGTATTGTCGCTCACTTAGCAGCAACTTGTTCTGAACGTAGAAACAGTTTATATCTGGACTAGAGCTTTAAACATCGCTCTAAGACATCGTGTCTGTGCTTAATCAGGGAGCGTGCTGGTTACTGCTTACATGACGAAGCCCCCACAGGAGGTTTTCACTCTGTGTGGATTGGTGCTACGTGGCTAACCAGCAAACTGTGTGTGATGCCATAACAACTGGATAAAGAGGAGAGAGCAGGTGAAACAACAACTACGTTTCAAACAAAAAGCGGAGAGGCAAGACTGTTGTATGTATATGTGTATATGTATATTTATATACACACACACACACACACACACACACACACACACACATATATATATATATATGGGGCAGCTTTTGCTTGTCTTGTCTTTTTTGTAATGAGGGTGTGCTTTTGTTTGAGCTGTTAGTATTCTAGTGTAGTATTGATTTGATTGTAAGCTGACTTAGGTTGTGTATAGATTATATCTGACAATCATTTTGTTTCAGCATAGATAATAATGCAATACCTACACAAGTTAGACAGAATCACATCGTTTGTTACTTAATTTGAGGTTTTGGTTCTTTTCAGATGGCAAACGTCCAAGCTTTGAAGTCATTATGGCCACGCCCCTTACCACAGACCACGCCCCCCACCGCAGACACACTTCTCACAATGTTTTGATGATGCAGCTGAGGGTGTGAAGCGGCGATTTAACTTTTCAACTGCACAGCTAATTTCTTGCTTGAAATGCTTTCAGAAAAGCATTTAGCTGAACTGTTTCAGTAACTAAAGAGAAAGTTTGTGTTCGAGCCTCCATGTTGGTCTGATTTTATCTGCAGGAGCACACAACCCTGAGGTTCAAGTGCATCACATGACTTCAATCCATGCTACATGCTAACGAGCTTCGGGGTCACACAGTAGTGATGCTACATGCTAAACATGATTACAATATGAGTGATTCACTCATTAGCCAGCTGAAGTGTGTGTAGCACATGGCACTGCATAATTACATGCCATGCACAGCCCTGTCACAGACTTGTGGTGGCTCACAACTGACACGCCCACCAAGCATGTGAGAAAAAGGGTTCTAGTAAAACTGTGCCTTGACAATGGTGGAGAGAGAAGAGTGTATATGTTGATGAAAGAGAAGGAGAAGGTAGAAAAACAGATGTTTGAAGCTGAGCAGGAGGAAAATTTGGTGTTGACACATGCAAGCTAATGAAGAAAAGGTGACGGCGGTGGCATCCATTTTGGTTTGCGAGCTGGTGGAATGGGGGAGTAAACAAGAAAAGTCTGGCCAATCATGCAAGGTCTTCGGACCACAGCAGAACAGACTTTGCCCAGGATGAGGGGCACAGCTGGATGAAATGTTTTCTGGCAGAAGGCGCTGAGCAGAGAAATGACACCATTTGTTTGCTCAGACCCCCTAGCATCTGAAGTTCCTTCGTTCTTCTTCTGGAGCAGGGGTCTCCAACCTCGGTCCTCGAGGGCCCCTCTCCTGCAGGTTTAGCTCCTCCCAGTTGCAGCACACCTGAATGCAATGAGGGGCTCGTTATTGGGCTTTTTCACAACCTTGGTGATGACATCATCATTAGATTCAGGTATGGTGAAGTCGGGAGGAACTAAAACGTGCAGGACACCGGCCCTCGAGGACCGAGGTTGAAACCACTGTTTTGGAGTATGAATTGAGATTTAGACACACCGGGAGTATTGACATTACCGTATTTTCCTGACTATAGAGCGCACCTCAAAAAAAGCCACACCAACAAAGTTTTTAAAAAAAATTGGAAATGTACTTATATATGCCGCACCGGCCTAAAAGCCGCAGTTAACTACTGAACTGAATATTTAGTTTAACTGAACATAACTGAACTGATCAGTTTCCGAACGGTGCCCAAAGCATAAAAGTGGTTATCAAACAAAACAGAAAAGTTTTTGATTGCTTTATTCGTCGTCCTCCTGCGCATTGAAACCATCGAAGTCCTCTTCTTCAGTGTCGGAGTTGAACAGCCTCAGAAGAGCTTCGTCACATACCTTTTCTGTGGCGATGTCAGTGTTGCTCTCCGTGTCGCTGTCATCATCCCGGGGTGAAGCTGCACCCCGCAACAGTCCAGCCTTCGTGTGGTTTCCATGATGAAGGGGTATGGGTTTGAAAAAAAATCTCTGTCGTGCCTGCTGCTTGCATGTGCTAAATGAAAATTAGCACTTTCTTCTTTTATGTTAAAATTTGACTTTCACCGGTCTCGTTTCTTTCACTTTATACTACAGCGCCCCCTGGCGGGTGAAGAAAAATCCACAGAAAAGCCGCACCACATTGTAAGCCGCATAGTTCAAAACGTGGGAAAAAAATAGCGGCTTATAGTCAGGAAAATACGGTAGTTACAATCTGTCAAACCAATACACTATACATGATTGGTAAAATGAAAAACAATGTGGGTAACGTCAGTGTAGCAGTGAAGCAATGACACCATGAGGTTATAACACCATGAGGCCATGAAGCCATGAGGTCATGAGACCATGAGGTCATGATGTCCTGAGACCATGAGATCATGAGACCATGAGGTCATGAGACCATGAAGCCATGAGGTCATGATGTCATGATGTCTTGATGTCTTGATGTCCTGATGTCCTGAGACCATGAGGTCATGAGACCATGAGGTCATGATGTCCTGAGACCATGAGGTCATGAGGTCATGATGTCATGATGTCTTGATGTCTTGATGTCCTGATGTCCTGAGACCATGAGGTCATGAGACCATGAAGCCATGAGGTCATGAGACCATGAGGTCATGAAGATGAGGCCATGAGTCCATGAGGCTATTCATTTCACAGTCAGCAGCAGGCTATGAAAGTCCTGACTCTGCTGCACCACAAGTACCATCATCTGCACCACATGATGCTTGTCTTGTTGCAGTGAAAACAATCACAGTGCCCAGTCAAGCCATTAATAATGTGTGTGTGTGTGTGTGTGTGTGTGTGTGTGTGTGTGTGTGTGTGTGTGTGTGTGTGTGTGTGTGTGTGTGTGTGTGTGTGTGTGTGTGTGTGTTCACACTTCCAGGTGTTAATTTCCAGCGATGGGATGAGTCCATGGTATCCTAGTGTGACTCATATTAAAAGTCAATTGGCCCTAAAATTTGTCCAGACCCCCAAAGTCTGCAGCAACAAGATGTTTGTGTATATATACTGTCTGAAATTCAATCTGGCCACAGAAGCCAATGGGCCAGAGACAGAGTGTTACAATGAACGACCATTACACTGATGACAACCTCTCTGCTAACTGACCCACACACACTGCCCTCCACTTCACTCTGCACAAGCACTCCAAGCTTCTGCTTATGAGCGGTCAGCAGTGTGTGCAGGTATGAGTCTGAAAGTACATATGAAACATTGGCATTCATGAAAAAGAAGCTGAACAACCCTCTTGTTCTGTGCAGCATTAAGCAGACCTATCAGCTTGTCCTTCTTAATTTCTCGCCTGTGTGCCTGTGTGCTGAGGTATGTCAGCACTGGCTGGGAAACAGAAGGAGATGAAGGCAGAGAGGCTATCACCCTCCTGCTGCTGCTGTGATTTCACTCCATCAACCATAATTACGGTGCACGCTCTTTGATGCAGCAGCAAACTTTACCACTTAAAAAAAAACTGGCTTGAAAACTTATTCTGTCAACCCTTCCTCAAACGAGGCCCACTTTACTTTGGATACGTTCCTAATAGATTAATATACATGAGGTGGTGTCAAAACTTAGTGTTATCTGTCCATGCGATATGAGGGTAACATTTAGTCACCACACCTGATGTAATTAATGTAATACTGCTGTCAACACGCCACTTGACTAATTTACAGTCTTTTCATGTGACTGTCAGAAGTCCTAAATTACAGGACAAAATGAAAAATAGATAAAGCACCTGGAATGTTGGTAACTGTAATCTAATTGCCTACAGGCACCAAACAACATCACATGCATGTTTATGAACTGTGAGGAAACCAGAGTATCCAAAGAAAACCGTTGCATGCTCAGGGAGAGTATGCAAACTCAACACATGAGGGGATGCAGAAATATTCCTGAGGCACTTTCCATTGACCATTTATGGTAGAAAGTGGGCGTGTTGAGGGCGGGGTCTGAACTATCGACCTTCCAGGTGGACTGGATCTATAAGAGGAAAGTGCATGCAGATGTGCGTACATTATTTGTACTTATTCAAATATTTATTGGCACATGCCATTTTCAGCTTTTGGGCCACGTACATTTTTTGTAGGAATCCTATGCAGAGGTTTATAGATGAGGCCCCTGGACCCTCTCAGCTCTAATTTCATTGGTCCACTGTTCCATCATGATAGCAGGCTCTGGAAACCATTTTTGGTGAGCGAGCTCCTTCAGAATTTGGTCGATATTATCTGCTGTTGAAAGTTGTGAAGATCCATGATTTTCTAAAATTATTCATCACCACAGTCAAAATCGGAACGGCACGATTTAAAGATTATTCGCTGAGACTCTGACACATACTTGAAAAAAGATGTCCGCAAGATCACTCCTCAAAGGGCCAACGACGGCCTGTGAGATACCAATACTGTATGTAACGACGACCGGAATTGTTAGAAAATATCATGTAATAAAACCTGAAATGCAATAACTGGTTGATAATGTAACAACAGTGCTGAGCCCAAAATCTAATTAGAAAAAATGTAGTAAAACCCAAAATGTAATAACTGATCAATTTTGTAAAAAGATTTAACACAAATTTATATGTGATCTTCATACATTCAATGATTATATATTATTTTATAATGATGATTTGAGAAATAGATCACACATTATAGAGAACAGAAGACTATAAATGACTTGGGCAACAGCAATCATACATACATACATACATACATACATACATACATACATACATACATACATACATACATACATACATACATACATACATACATACATACATACATACATACCATAAACTGCATATAGATTAATGTATGAACAAATAGTCCAAACTTTTACAACTCATTCTTTCATTGTTATTCAAATTGAAGCAGTTCAATTTTGAGTACATAAATAAATCATTGAGTCACTTTATGATTTAATAAAACTATTACAATATTAGGGGAAACATATTTTTGCCTGCCCCATAATGTGATATTAAACGTTTATTGAGGTTTATTGAGGATATGGGGTAGGCAACATGCTACAAGCTGTGTCACATTTTATACATTCTGGTTTATATTTATCAATAAACACTGAAACCTTTTGAGAAGATGGTCTAAAAAAGAAATTCCTTAAAATGATGAAAAAGTCTTTTTTTTTTAAAAATCAAACTAAGTGTTGTAATATGATCAGCAGGACCACTATGATAGTGAAATAAAGCTTCCTTGGTCTACAAGGTCTTTTTTTAAGCGTTCAAACTCCAAACTCGGGTCGGGTGCAGATGACACCGACGATGCTTCTGTCGCATATTGTGAAGTAAATCTCCGTCTCCACCTGTTTAGATGCAAACAGAGACAGAGTTTTTTCTAAATCTCCACTGCGGCCAGAGTTTTCAGAAATCATCGTTTGTGGAGACTGATAGCTGCGTTTATGTATAAATGCAAGAAAAGCTGAGAAATATCTCCATTTTTGTCAATACCCGGGAACTTGTAAGTGTGACACAACAAACACCAGACCAAACATGAACCATGACACCCCCCCCCACCACCACCACCACCACCACCACCCCCATAACACTCTGATAAGTCAAAAGCTTTATCTGACACAGATTGTCAATGTACTAAAAACTATAATTTCACTATTTTCACTTTCGCATTCCTCAATAAATTAATGCTCACACACACACACGCACGCACGCACGCACGCACGCACGCACGCACGCACGCACGCACGCACGCACGCACGCACGCACGCACGCACGCACGCACGCACGCACGCACGCACGCACGCACACACACACACACACACACACACACACAGGCTCTTGCAGCGTGACAAATGACAGTTTCATGGTGGTGACATCAAGCAGCCTGTGTGTGTGTGTGTGCGTGTGTTTTTGTGTGTATGTGTGGGTGGGTATGTGTGTGTGTGTGTGAGAGAGAGCGCATTATGGCTGTTAGGATAATAAAGAGAACAAATGAGAGTCATCCATTTCTTGCCTGGCTGCTGATTGGTCCAGACAGCCTACATAGTGCTTGATAATCAATCTTCTGGCCCCAGCCCGAAATGATTAACAAACTGGTGAATAGTGATTATTGTAGCAGCAGGCTGAGGATGGGAGCAGTGAAAGAGGGTATTATATTTAGTGGAGATGTTATGGTGAAGTGATGGGTCTTAAACAAATACAGAATCTAGTCTGATGTTCAGAAAGCTCCATTTTCCATCTGATGGGACCAAAGAACCTTCTTCCAGTGGGGTTCAGAGTCTCCAACAGGCCTTTGGGTGAACTTCATATGAGCGTTTGGAAACATTTATGCTTTTGTCTGCTGCTCTCCCACACAGCTTCAGCTGTTAAATCTATAGTCTCCTATCTGACTTGTCTTGAATTTCTTCCAAAATGGTCATAGGGGTCTTGGTGGCGGCCTCCCAAGTCTACTTCTTCCTGCTCACCCAGTTTGCGAGGACGTCCACAGTCCTTCATTTCTTCATGAACGTTGTACCTGAACTCTCTGATGTTTTCAGTGAGGTGTCAATCTTTTTTGTCTTTCCTCTGTGTTTAAGTGTTCCTATCTTCATGTTGAGCTGTAGCAGCAATATTGTTAAGTCAGAGACAGGGCCTCCTGGCACACGTGTTTTTAGATTACAATTAAACATACTGCTAGTGCTGACGAGCACCAGAGGGCGGGCCCACATCATGTCTGTTTTAAAATCGCTGCATTGGCTCCCCGTTCACTTCAGGATCGATTTTAAGGTTCTTTTATTAGTTTTTAAGTGTCTTAACGGTTTTGCACCCTCCTATTTATCTGGCCTACTTTTACCATATCGACCCTCACGGGCCCTGAGGTCCTCCGGCGACGGCCTTTTAATTGTGCCTAAAACCAGGACCAAGACCCCCGGGGGGGCTGCATTCAGCTCCTATGGCCCCCGTCTGTGGAACAGCCTGCCGGGGAGCCTCAGGGCTGCAGAGACCCTTGAGGTTTTTAAAAAAAGGATAAAAACTCACCATTTTAATCAGGCTTTTTTAGATGTGTATATGTATATATATTTATTTATTTATTTATTTACTTTGCTCTACTTTATTGTCTATTTATCTACTTTTATTAGGTTGTTAACTGAATCTTTTATCTCCAGTGGTTCCTGTCAGGGGTCGCTACACTGGAGGTGGCCGGGTTCCCCACTGGTGGGGCGGTCCCGTGGGTTCCCCCGTCCCGGGCACCTGGTTGGTCCCCAACGTGTGTTGTTGGACTTTCCGATCTGCCCGGGCTGGGGGGATCTGTGGGGCAGCGCCCCCTGTGGTTAGAAGCTGTGGACGACCCCCAAATGTGGCCTTTCCTCACCTTAAGTCCTCAGTGCCCTGCCATGTCTCCATACCACTAGGTGTGTGTGTGTGTGTGTGTGTGTGTGTGTGTGTGTTCACTTTATCTATTGTATCTTTGCACTGTTTTTAAATCATGTTAAAAACTTTGTTTTACATTAATTGTACAAAAAGTGGTATACAAATAAAGCTGATTGATTGATAGATACTGCGATCAGGTGGCTCATTTAGAAACGTTGCTTACGTACAAAATGAGGCCTGAAAGATGCGCAAACCACTTCCAACACAAAAGATGTGATTTATAAAAATAAACTTGGCAGGAGGATGTGCGCACTGGTACGTCAACTTTGATCCTTGCACACATACATTTTGGAGACGGAGGAAACTGGCGGCGCTGATGGTGACGTGGTGAATTAATGCCAGGTTCATCTCATACATTTAATGTCTTCACATGTCAGACTTATAGAGCCAGGTAATCATTAACAGCCAAGCCTAGGTGGTATCTCTGTGTTCCTTTAATGAGCCATTAGGCCCACGACTAAGGCCCCATTTACACGACGACATTTCGAGTGTGTTTACACAGTTTAGCAGACGCATAGACAACGATGTAGTTAGCATGCTGGGCCACAGGAGGGCGCTGTTGCTTGATTTTGTAATGAAACCACACAGACATGTGCAGAGAACAAAACACTATAAACGTGAAGAAAATGGAGAGAACCATATGGAATGATGACACATCGGATGCTATAAGGGGAGAGTGTCAACTATTAAACTACTGATCTGGACCATAAATCTAGAATACGTCCACCAGTCAAACCACTACAGGTCGGCCATGTGGTTCATATGTATAATATAAGTATAATATAAGTATAATATAATGAACTTTTCCGTTGCATTGTAATGTTTGTTGAAAAAATGCCTCTTTTGTTTCGACTGCAAATTTGTGATGAAACCAGGAAGGAAAACTCTAAATGCACCTCCATGGTAGCTTAGCAATAAAATCCTTCTAAAAGGAGGAAGACTGTGAAAGTGGAGCTGTGAGAGTTTGTATCGAGAAGCTACAGAGGTCTGAACTCTGCTGACCTTGAAGAAATCATGAAAACAAAACAAAGATATTTTTCTTCATTTAGCTGTTTCAGACACAACTTTTTGCTGCTGGGCTTGAATCCATCCATCCATCCATCCATCCATCCATCCATCCATCCATCCATCCATCCATCTTCTCCCGCTTATCCATTTCTGGGTCACGCGGGTGGCAGTCTGAGCTCTGTCACCCAGATCACATTGCATCGATTAAGAACCTTTCCTGCCAGCGGTGAGCCCACGGGACGGTGGCGCCCGGCGTGGGACATGCACCCTCTACCTTGAGATTGTGAGTCTCATGCTCTACCAACTGAATGAGCCAGAGGGGCAGCTTGAATCTATTTTCAAAATTGTTCTTAGAAAAGGCCTGGATTTAGCCAGAGCTGTGTTTGGACCATGTGCTTCAAAGTTATCCACTAGGGGGCGACACATCCTTACAGTTTGGACCCTGCTGAGTCTGAAGATACAGAGTCTCACTGCTGTCTGAATTTCTCAAGGATTCCTGTGTGGTTCTTTGAAATCATGTCAGGATATAAAGAGAACACTAGAGAATACGAGCATTCACAGTTGAACAAAAACACTGTGAACCTTTTCACTGTGGAAGGGCCAGAATTAGTCTCTGCAAGCGACAGAGTGAGAGGCGGGCCTTTCTGAGTGGAGTTTGCATGTACTCTCTCTCTGTCTCTCTGTCTCTCTGTCTCTCTCTCTGTCTCTGTCTCTCTCTCTCTCCCTCTTAAAATGTATTAGAAAAATACATGTGTCATCGAGCTCGTTCGGAGCCTTATTCAGACCGCAGTTTCCTCTCCAAAGAGTACATGTGAGGTTTTGACTGGTAGGAATGTTAGGTGCGTGCTGATTGGCCGCAGGAACTGTCACTCATACGGCGGCAATATGGGCGCCGCCATACTTGAAATGGTGCAAGGCGATCCCTCAATAGTCTTGGTGGGTATTGCTAAGCAGCATGCAGGATAGATAAACTGAGATATAACTTCCATGTTTGTCAGCAGTGTTCTTCCAAATGGTGTCCTGTCTCGTTGGAACCAGTTATTCAACATTTTTTTGCCGTTAACAGTTTTATGAACATTATTTCTTTCACTCGTGTCTAAACATTTAGATCCAGATTCCAGGGTATTTAGTTTTGAGAGGGATATTATACAGAGAAAGGTGAGAACAGTCATGGATGCTCATAAGGTCACATTTGTCCAAGTCTAACAGTAAACGGAGGTCTGAGAATAGACCAATGGTTTGTAAGGCCGGGGGACTTTCCCCTTTGTTTTTCAGAAACAGTGTTGTGTCTTCAGCAAGTTGACTTATGATCAACTGATGTTCATTTATAGTTATACTTTCAATATTGGAATCTTTAACCAAAATGTCCAATAGTTCAGTCACTACAATGATTATTAGTGGAGAGATGCGACATCATTGTCTTCTGCCTCTTGCTTCCTTTAATCAGGAGCATGTGCCTCAGGGAGAGAAACACATCTACTAATATCTTTATGTAACGTCATCATTTAGAATTTATCGCCAAATCCAAAATGTCTAAGATAAACTCATGTTCCACTGCTTCAAAAGTCCTGCAGAAATCTAAGAAAAGTATAAAGTCATTATTGGTTATCAAATAATTGCAATCAATATAGTCGAGTATCAAGCAAATATTACTGTGTATCGATTTTGTTTTAAGAAATCCTGATTGAGTATAAGACTAATAATATTGGATATACCTACTTTTAGTCTTGCTGCCAATACAGATGTAATTATTTTATCATCTGTATTCAGGAATGTAATAGGTATTTGTTTGCTCAAGAACCATTTGTATTTTCCTTATTTGGGTATTAGTTTAATTCTGCCTTGTTTCATTGTCGTCAATAATTCCTTTCCAGTAATACATTATCGCCTCGAATTTAATTTCTTCACAGAAATGTTTGTAGAGGTTTGCAGTTATTCTATCTGAGCCTGGAGATCAGTCAGAGGCTGTCTTTGTAATGATACGTTGAATTCTTCAAATCCTCCTCCTGACAAACATTTCTAAAGTCTTCATCATGTACAGGAATCAGATTCTTTATCTCATTGAAAAGTAATTCAGCATTTTTTTGGAATAAGAAGATGCTTACAGGTTGCTTGGTTATACTTTTTGTTCTAAGTCCTTCTTCCCCGTTCATCATGAGAGTGTGAAGTGTATTTTTCTCTTGTCTTTGTTTTTATAAACTTTGTGGAATATGATGTTATTTGTTCTCCCTCTTCAATCCCTTGGGCTCTGGAGCTTATAGATGCTCTCTGAGCTTTATTCTGATCAAAGTCGTCTACCTGGATGGAGCTTCCATGAAATGGAAATGGACCACCTATGAAAATCATGTAATTTTAATCTTACATGTGAAGTCTATAGTGCTGTTCTGTAAAGCCTTGTCATTCATTGTGTTTTTCTAAAATATATTTCCATTTCATTGCAAGTAAAGTTTGCTTCATAGGTAAAATTTTGTTCAACACAAGTGCACCATACACAATACATCTTTTTAAAAAAATATATAATTTCAGAAACTATATTTCAAATGAATGTTAACAGATATCCAAACTTTAAAAATTAAACAAAAACATAAAATATTTGATTCATAATATAGAATTAAAAAGGAACTCTCTTATAACACTGTCATGTTTTTCAAAGAAACATGGCCGACCCTGGAACATGAATAAACCCTGAGCAGTGCACTGGTCTCTGCCTCTTTGTTTATGACAATATCTTTGTCCACAGACATGAGGATTCCTTCCTCAGTGCTCATGAGCATGAATGCCTCAAGTTTCTTCTGGTCAAAGTGCTCCTGAGTCTGTTTATAATCAAATGTACTGTTGGGAAACTTCTCATATATTGGACGTAATACTTGATTGTTCACACACTGTTCCAGCAGCTCAGCTGTTCCTTCCATAGTGACAGGATCAATCCCCTCACTGGCTCTGCTTCTCACACTAAATCACTAAATCACAAATCTCCCCTTTTTACAAAGTTCAGGTCAGTTTCATTAATGTAGAGCTGAATCATCTAGAATCTCATGACATTTCTCATAAGGAGCAGGTCTCCATCCTACTCTTCATTATATTGAATATAATAATCTGATCTATCCTGAGATCAGTCCGACCTTGCTTGGTGCTGCTGGATCTGGTTTCTGAGGAACCAAAAGACAAAGTTTAGCAGTTATGTGGCGTTGCATCAGACTATTATTCAAACTATATTATTTCATGTTATATGCCACAGAGCCACAGAATTCATTGACTTGATAATTAAATTGAACAGAGGTTTGGAGGCAAAGTTAAATATCTTCCTCTTACCCGCTCCATCGTCACTTGCTGTTTCTAACCGTGAGGCTGGTTTTAGTGAACAAGTTGACAATCCGAGCACATTTAGTTGCTTCTGTTTCCAGAACTTTCCTCTTTTTTAATTCTAGCCTTCTCTGCTCCACCTTGTTCTTTTCAAACACACTGACCGAGTGAATGGATGTTGTTCTGTCGTTTGCCAGTGGAAAACTTTGAATAAAGGGGTTTTTTTAGTTTGTTTTTTTTAAAGAAGCTGCAAGTGGAGGGAGGCGGAGGCGGCCCGGGAACAGCGGAAACACAGTGAGTCAACCCAGTGCTGTAAAATAAAAATAAAAAATAAATAAAAGTGAACACCGGCGGTCCTTGTGTTCCAAACATCAGACCAGCCCACTGGGAATTGTCCCGGTCCTCTCGATTCGCCACTCCGGGCCTTCTTGTACTTCATAAAACCCAACATTATGCATGTAGCCATATGCAGTGACACACCTGTGACACTGACGTTGTTTTGCTATTTAAATATGGCGGCAATCATGTGCTGGTATGGCGGCACCTGTAACCCCGCCATCTTGGATACCGCACCAGCAGCGTTTTAATTCTTGAGAGCTGCGCTGCGCTGTGCGTGATCATGTACTACCACCTCCCACTGCCAGAGGTGCTGTGGTGGTGCTTCGAAACAAAATGCTACTTAACTTAATACTACTACTACTACTAATAATAATAATAGTAATAATAATAATCTAATGAAACATACACCCTACAAACAATTTCCTCAATAAAGACCAGAATACATCTGAACAGTTTTTGGGTTCCTTTTGTGTTTGTTTGTCCTCTATGTCTGATGTTTGTAACAGACAATTGATCAATTCATGATCACTTTTGTAGTGAAAAGATGTAATTCCTCTTCTATCAATATGCATTGTAGGGGTGAGTGGCACCGTACCAAGATGGCCGCCGCGTAGGTATGTTACTCCAATTGGCAGCAGCAGTCAATCCAGCGTCTACGTATAAACACTGTATGTCTATGGTTGGTTCCACCATAGAGTGACACTCTTCTGAGTTGTTGTTTTTACCTTCAGAGGATCAATAGAATTAAGTGTGGAACGAAATGAGGCTGCTGCTCCATCTACGACAAAATCAACTTGAGTGGGGCTAATGCTAATGTTAATGTTAATGCTATGACAGTCTAAGGGTCCCTTGTGTGTTTTTGTCAAGTCTGCGTCTCTCACTTGGTTGTCTCTTCCTGTTTTAATTTGAAGTTTCTGTCGTGTCTATGTCTTAGGGGTCGTCCACATGAGAACGGCATTTCATGTTAATGCACTTTTTTGGCCGATCATCCACACGAGGCAGCGTTTGAGAAGCCTGAACATTTTCTTTTTTTAAATTTTTTTTAACACCGGCTCGGCTTCAGGTGTGGACGGCAAAGATGATCATCTGTGGAAAAATGATGACATAATCGGGGGGGGGGGTGTCGAGCAGTGTTCATGGTGACGTGTGAGCGGAATTGTTTTTGAGAAATCCGGGGAGAAAAACGATGGTTTTGGCTCGTGTGGATGTTTCCTTAGTTCACTTATTCTCCTAGTTTAGCCTCCTCCTCTGTGTGTCTGATTAGTGTTTGATTTGTGTGTCTTCCCCTCCACTTTATTTAAGCCAATTTCCCCAAGTTTCTTTACTTGATTGTCATTGTAGCGTACCTCATGATTCCAGTTCTTCCCAGTGTGTCTTTGGATTTACTCTTGTGTAGGACTTTTGCCTCTTTGACGACTACTTTCCTCCCGAGCTTTCCCAGTCCCGAGTCCCAAGCTTCCCTTAGTTTTTCACCCCTAGTCTCTCTGACTTTGGGCCATCAGGTGCCGGCCCTAGAAGGGGGGGTTACTGTAAGGGTCTGCATTTGGGTTCACCACGATCCGAGACAGCTGCTCTCCATTGGATCCTCAGATAAAACTGAAGTAAACATTGATGGAATTATTTACTTAAGTTTTGTCATAGCATTGTCTAACTCTGAAGCTCCATATTTAATTTTTTTTACCAGATTTTGTAAAGTCAGTTAATGTAAATTTGAGCGATATCAGGAAGCTATCAGAAAGAGTTATGAGGAAACACTGTTAATTGGTCACTGTCTATGCCAGAAGTGAGAACAAGATCAAGGGTGTGATTGAAATAAAGGCTGGATTTATTTTCCTTCTGGCAAAAAACAATTGACCTTTGGCTCCTGCACCCCCTTAGTTATGGTTACTAACTCTCGCTGCTGACAGCATCGCTATGATGGCAGCTGTCAGTATCGAAACTGAAACAGGCGCTAGAAGACTTTTGGGGACAGCATGAATTGATTTACAGCATGGTCAGCATTATGCAATGGAGGGCTATGTGCAGAAATTTAAACTGGTTGTGGAATAGAACAACCTGAAGTTAGAGGCACAGATCTTCAGTGTTCATCAGGTAAGCTAGGTGGCTAGCTCATCACGGCTATCGTTATGTGATTGATACTGTATGACTCGATTGATAAGAATATACAAGACATTGCCTTACCTTGGAACAAATGTAGACATCCTCGTTTATAGTTGTCACATTGAGTTTGTTTGGGCTGCCACTCAGCTTGATCCACAGGAGATATGAGTCCATGTCTTGTTTGGGCAATGGGATAAAATAAAGCCAGTTGTTTATCCTTTAGGGATGCTCATATTGCTGGTGCATGTGCCTCAGACTCAGAAAACAACAGAAGCGTCACCAGAGCTAATGGTTCTCTGAATCTGAGTCTTAGTTGAATGCTATAGGTCTATGTGCATTTTGGTCCAGGGCAGGTCAATTGTGTCTTATGGAACTCACATTTCTGAATTTAACAACCTGAGAATGTTTTACAGTTTTACAGTGTTTGTGTTGTTTTGGCTGCGTTAAGTGGTTTAATCTCTGTTTTATTTATTTATTTCCCAAAAAATGTATTACCAACTGTTTTCAAAAACATTTAACCTGAAATGCAAAAAATCTTCAGGGACGATTTGTCATCATCTAAGGACCAATCGATTAGATTTTAGAATATTAACTGCCAACCGTTTCTGAATAAATCCCCCAAACTGCAGAAAACAAATCCCATTCAAAGTGGATGAGAGAGGAACGTTATGGAGGAAATCAATGGAGATCATTGTCTGTTGCCATGGAGACGCTCCCAGCTCAGTATTTTATAGTGGTTTTGCTGCCTGACAGGCTAGTTAGCGTCGATATGACCTAATGGCTAATTCAATTCAATTCAATTTTATTTGTAAAGTGCTAAATCACATCAACAAACATCTCAAAGTGCTCTTACAATGATAGAGTACAACAAAACCCAACTAAACCCTTCCAAAGCAGCAGATGTAACAAGCAACAGTGGCCAGGAAAACTCCTTCGCATGGAGAGAAGTTCATAAGAACTCCCTCTTCAGGAAGAAACCGTGGGGCGGACCCTAGACTCTGGAAGGGCGGCCATCCGCCTTGACCGGTTGGGGGGAGAAGTACATGGGATAGGACAGGGAGAGAGAGGAATAGAAGAGGGAGAGAGAGAGTGGCAGACAGGCCAGATAAGTACAAATACTAAGAAAAGTCTATGATGAGCGTTGGTCTGATGATGAACCAATCTCAGTCTGGAGTTTAAGGGCCGTGCCGTTGCGGCGGGGTCCCGGTGCTGTGGTGGGGTCGGGTAGTAGGACCGTCGTAACTCCACTTTGTGAGTCTTGGGTCTGATCCCCTGGATCCTGCTCCCCTCCTGTCAGGGAGAAAAACAGACGGCGGCAGTATCTGGTGGCTCCAGTAATGTTGTTACACAGAGAGAAAGAAAGAAAGACAAGAAACAGAACCTCCAAATGTAGAGTTACTCCCTTTAACGGGAGAGAGAAAATCCCCTCAGCAGTCTAGGCCTATAGCAGCTCAACTTAGTGCTCCTATTTTATTCCTAATGAGAAGCTTCATCAAAGAGGAAGGTTTTTAGTCTCCTCTTAAATAAACTAATGGTGTCGGCCCTTCGGACCGAGGCTGGTAGTTGATTCCAGAGTAAAGGAACCATATGGCTGAAACTCCTGCCTCCTGTTTTACTTTGATGGACTTTAGGGATTACCAACAGTCCTGCATCCTCAGAGCCAAGGGCTCGTGGAGGGTGATAAACGTCTAGAAGTTTCTCGATGTAGGACGGAGCCTTCTGATGAAGAGTTTTATATGTGATCAGAAGGATCTTGAATTCTATTCTAGATTTAATTGGAAGCCAGTGTAAGGATGCTAAGACTGGGGAGATGTGCTCTCTTCTTCCAGTTCTGGTTAGTAAACGTGCAGCAGCGTTCTGCACTAGCTGTAAGGTCCTAACAGAGGAGTTTGGACAGCCTGACATTAGGGAGTTACAATAATCTAATCTTGAAGTCACAAAGGCATGAATCATTTTTTCTGCATCTTTGAAGGACAAGAAGTTTCTAATTTTTGCAATATTCCTTAGATGGAAGAAGGCTGTCCTGGAGACATGTTTAACATGGGAAATAAAGGACAGATCCTGATCAAAAATAACACCCAGGTTCCTAATATCACTGTTAGAGGTTAAGGTAATATTATCTAACCTAATCAGACCAATGCTAACTTGATAGCAATGCTAACTTGATACCGCAATCAAATGTGGCCTTGGCGACGGTAAGCGCTCTACCGAGTGTAGTTCTAGTATTACCTTTAATTGTTTTTTTTTGTTTTTTTTCTGTTTAAGCCATTTTGGGTTTTTGGCCGTTTTTCTTTTTTTCCCTCTTACTTTTCGTCTCTTCCAGCTGTTTCGCTCTTTCATCAAAGCTTTGTTTGCTCTTTCTCTCCACTTTTCAAACATACAGTAAACTTGCATCAAAGGCAGTAAAAGCAAATGTTTCCATCCACTCAGCTTTTCTTCATTTATCTGAGAGATGCAGCTGGAAACTCATCGTTTATTACTGCAGTAGTTGAATATCTATTGACCTTTCTAATTTAAGGGTCCTCCTACTCCTCCTCCTCCTCTTCCTCCTCCTTCTCCTCCTCCTACTTCTCCTCCTTCTTGTCCTACTTCTCCTCCCCCTTCTCTTCCTTCTCCACATACTCCTCCTCCTCCTCCTGCTCACATGACTGGAAGCTGTTGCTGGAGTCCGGCCCCTTTCTGTGTCTCTCTCTCTGTGTGTCTCTCTCTCTCTCTCTCTCTCTCTCTCTCTCTCTCTCTCTCTCTCTCTCTCTCTCTCTCTCTCTCTCTCTCTCTCTCTCTCTCTCTCTCTCTCTCTCTCTCTCCCTCTCTCTCTCAGGTATCATGACCCTGCTTCAGGGCTGCTTCTTCTTCACCAGTCGAGACCGTCTTCACAACTGAGCTTGAGAGCTGAGCTCTCTCTCTGTCTTCTGAAAGAACAATGATTACCACATAAGGACTTCTTTGTTTTTATTGATAATTTGGAGCCTACACTTGGCGTTTAGTCAAAGACAGAGGATTGTTGGAGCAACATGAGTGTGAGGAAGAAGAAGGCTGGGCTGGTCATCAGCTGGCAGAGGTCCTTCTCTATCTTGGCTCCTTGGAGGAAAGGTAAGACCACCTTTCATCCCTCTTTATGTCTTTCTAAGAACACAGCTGAGACGGCACACTTTGTAATCTGTGTGTATCCTGAGGGGTGAGAGACAGCAGTGATTTTAGTCACACTGGTTGTTTGATTTCACCTCTCTGATTTCTAATCAGTAGACAAATCTCTCACATCACACTCCAATAATATGTTTTTACATTGAGAGCCACTCATTTAGTCCACCTCCACCGGCCATTTGTCTGAGTAAACACATGAAGATAGGTATTTTGAGGGAAGCTGAGCTGGGCTTTGTTCTGGAGGTTTTTTATAAAGAAACATTTGAGGTTTGGTTGTTTATCTGCTCTTTTCCTCCATAAGCTGTTGTTCACTGTGTTGTAGCTGCTGCACACATAATAGAAACAGAGCGCAAAGCCTCAGTCAGATTAACACTGTGAGGCTCCCACTGAGGGAAGCAGATCCTTGTCCCCCTCTTCTGTGTGTCATTGAGGGATACAGTGAACTTGAAGGTGCTTCCCAATGATGTGAACACACCAACACAAGTGGATCCAAGTAATCCCATTACAATGCCCGCCCATCATGACAGGACTGAATGTTTTCTGATAGTTTGCATAATTTTCAAATCAATTCAAACCAACCCACACCCTAACGCTAACATCACATCACCACCATGTCACCCTGAACTGGACAGAGAGGTGTAGAAGATGGATGGATGGAGATGACAAGCATAAACAAATTGTGAAAACGTTTCAGTAAATACTGTGTGTTTGAACACGACCATGCATTTTGGCTCTCTCAGTTCGGGGGAACAGAAGTTTGGATCTTGTCCCCGAGGTAACGGAGCAGTGCTCAGCAGTTTGTGTTTTCTCTCAGACTGAATCCAAACCAGGAATCCAGGATCCTCTCCTGGAAATACAACTCTTGTTGTATTTCAAAGCAAAGGGAGGGGGATCAGAGATGGTTCTCAGCCCGGGGTCCACAGGGCAGGGTGGTGCCAGGACTCACTGAGGGGGAACGAGCTGCTTTCTGCAGCTACAGAATGAGGAATAGACACTGTAAAATGCTGCTGCTTGTGAATGTGGGTGAGAGTGGGCGTGGCCCCTGGTGTTTGTCTTCACTGTCATGTGAAAACAAACACGAGATCAGATGGAAGTGGAGGTCTGCAGTGTGTCTTTGAGGCTCAGGTGTAAATATACTGCAAAGTGTGCTCGACAGCGATACACAGACTGGCTTCATTCGACTCTTTCTAAACCTTGCTCTAGGTTGCTCTGCATTCCAAGGCTCACTCAGATATCTCTGTCAGCTTATTTACAGTATGAGGCTACACACCTGCAAATCTCACCAAAGTCTTGTTGTGGGAGGGCTGATAAATCTCCTGATTGTTTCTGCTCTGAGGGAAAGCCCCCGCACCACAGCGCTCACATTGTTTACCGTGTGAGTCGGAGCTGGAAGAAGAGGACCATTGTGAAGATAAGACTTACACTGTGTACAGTGCAGCAGGGAGTAGCTCTTGTGTTTTTCTGCTGTGCTTCTATCAGTGTTTGGGAGCAGGAGGGAGGAGAAGGGTGTCTTGGGAGCTCAAGTCATATGAAATAACAAGCCTTTCTCCAAACTGTAACACAACATCAGCCGGAGAAATCTGATCTTTGTTGTTAAAAGGATGGTCCTCCATGAAACTGTTCCCCAAACATTCAGTCCAAGCAGCTGTAATGTGCACTGTGGAGGCAGATTGAGAGGAATTCTGTAATAGAGGGGATTACTCTGCAGTGAGGGGCTGTCAGACGTTACTCACACATTAGGAATCCATGAGGTGAGTGAAGATCTTCACATCAGATGTGTGACCTGTACTCTTTTACAAGTGACTCACGTTGACTGTTGAGAGATTTCCAAAAGGAGGTTTGGTGTTTCTTCCACATTTTACTTATTTGGGATGATAAATGAAATGTGAATGAGAGGAGGAGCCTTTATCTTTTGCCACAAGGGACAAACAAACATTAAGACACAAGAAAGGAAATGACTGAAACACCACATTTCACTAAAATCACTTTGAACACCACAGACACACACACACACACACACACACACACACACACACACACACACACACACACACACACACACACACACACACACACACACACACACACACACACACACACACACACACACACACACACACACACACACACACACACACACACACACACACGCGCGCACACACACAGAGACTCATATGCAACCTCATGTGAATGAGATGGTCAAATGGCTGATTGTTACAGGTTTTATTTTTAACATTTATCTGTGTGTGTGTGTGTGTGTGTGTGTGTGTGTGTGTGTGTGTGTGTGTGTGTGTGTGTGTGTGTGTGTGTGTGTGTGTGCGCGGGCACCTGCACATACATGCATGTGTGTGTATAGATGTGATTCTGCTAAGTGAGGATTGAACATCCAATTAAAAAAAATGAAGACCTGAGTTCATGCTACTTTATATGAATATAATGTGGGTTCACACTTCCCTGTTTGATCTGGAGTTCCAGAATTCTCTTCAGGGAGTTTCTGGGAAAGACGGTTTGGGCGTCTCGAACGCTGCCCGAACTCTGAACTGGATCTAACAAATGATCTCTGGTCCCCTTGAAAACCTCAATCTCAGTTCTCATGCAAACAATCCTTCTAGCGGGCAGGGTGAGAGGATGTCACGCAGAGTGCAATGCATTCTGGGTAATAAACAAACAAATGTAATGACACGAATCAGAACAAGCAGACACAGAAAGAAAAAGTTGGGAAATATCTTGCGGTCAGACGTGGAGTCGAGAAGAAGAAGTAGAGAGGAAGAGAGGAAGAGGAAAAAGTAGAGAGGAAGAAGTACAGAGGAAGAGGAAGAAGTAGAGAGGAAGAAGTTGAGAGGAAGAAGTAGAGAGGAAGGAGTAGAGAGGAAGAAGTTGAGAGGAAGAAGTAAAGAGGAAGAGGAAGAAGTTGAGAGGAAGGAGTAGAGAGGAAGAAGTTGAGAGGAAGAAGTACAGAGGAAGAGGAAGAAGTAGAAAGGAAGAAGTAAAGAGGAAGAAGTAGAGAGGAAGACTCTTATTGATATCTGGTCTGAAGACTATATTAGCCACGAGCTAACTAGCCTCGTCACCACGGACTAAAGAAACAATCAATGAACTGTGTTTCTTTGTTAATTCCTCTCTGGTCAGTGTTTGTTTCGGGCAACAGCGCCCCCAAACCAGCAGCTGGTGTAACTGCGTGACTCTTTCCAGGCAGTTTGATTTGGTAACAAAAGATGCTGCTTGAACGCAAACCGAACCAAATGAAGGTGTGAAACCCCCCCAAGTGTACCGAGTCCAGGACTCTCTGAATGTGAAACCCCCCCAAGTGAACCGAGTCCAGGACTCTCTGAATGTGTAAGGCCCCTAAGTGAATGTCACACAACATTTCAGGTGAGCATGAGAAAATTATCTGAAAAAGAGAGAAGCAGAGACATATTTATCACTCAGCAGCTCACAAGTTGATAGAAATAACCCAGACGAGAAAGGATAGCGTTAGAGTTTCCATACAGTAATATTCACATTTAATCATATGTTCGGGAGGAAATTATTTCGGGGTTCTGTAGTGAGGTGAGGTCTATCATTGTATAAGGAACTTTTCACAAATCTTTGAATTTCCCTCATTTGACCACAGGACCAACTGAAAAAAGGCAGACTTACGCCATCCATCCATCCATCCATCCATCCATCCATCCATCCATCCATCCATCCATCCATCCATCCATCCATCCATCCATCCATCCATCCATCCATCCATCCATCCATCCATCCATTCACACACTGTACATACACTCACATTCCCATTCCAGACATTTACAGCCCCCACATAACCTCACACAAATGTTTTTGTGTGACAGAGGGAAAACATGCAAACTCAGCACAGAAAGGCCCCGGATGGATAAAAAAACCAACCTCAGAATATTATTTTTTTAAATGTCCATGCTCTTTATTTTGCATTACTGACTTAAACTGTGATCAGTGAGATGAACTGAGTGCAGTTCCACAGCTCCTGCACATTCTTGCCTTATCTTGATGGCCTGTGATGGGACCGAGCAGAGCTCAGGCTCTGCTCTGATAAAGACGGAGTCTGGGAATCATCCAGCGGTCCGATGACACTGCGGCTAGAAGCAGATCAGGGGCCCTGCAGGGCCACATGCTGGCATGTGCATCTCCGTTGGAGAACTTTCTTATTTTACATTCATTGAAGTACAAGCTGGCAGACGGATGGTGACTGTGGAGTTTTCAGCGTATTCAAACAGTGGAAATGAAATGTCTGAGACAGTTTGATACGAACAGTGGGAAAGACTTGAGCAGACTTGCTGAGTCTTGGTTACATTCACTGATATTGATGAATCAGCTTTATGAATATTGTAAAGTCTCTTCTTTTTCAGACCGGTTTCACTGTGAATAGATAGAAGAAAAGCATACAACTGCAAATTCATGACAAAAAACAGCAATTTCTGCAAATATTTCACCAAATAAGGTTAATCTGGAACCACAAAACGTATTTAACCATTCAAATAAAGATAACGCAGCCTTTAATCATACAACATTAACTCTGTTAATTGTCATGCTTTGTCACCTGTTATATGTGTGCGTGAAAAATTTAAGTTTGAGTAAATTATATATATATATATATATGAAGACGTGTTGATGAACTGAAGAATCACTGTGAAAAGTTGTCCCAGATCAATGAGAAGTGTATGACCTCTCCGTTGGAACGACCGCTGACCACCCAGCAGCCTCGGTGCTCAGAAATACCCGCTACCTCCCTGAGCCGTTCAAATAGCCGGCCTGTCTCAGCTTGTTTATGACCTTCTTTGCTGGAGATCTGAGAGGCCAACTGAACCAACAGTCCCTCCTCAGGACCGGCATGCCTGCATGCACCACCTGGAAAAGCCTCAGGGCTTCCTTCTGTGCTCCTTTTAATGTCACTGCTGAGCTGTCGTCACTACAGTCTTAGGTCTTATGATGAAAAAGTGGATTTTTACACTTTGTAATGTTGTTCCATCCTGCTGGACTATTAAGGGAGCTGCTTTTGATCCTCAGGCTGCATGTTTGACCCCCCCCCCCCCCCCCCCCCCCCCCCCCCCCATCCTAAACAGACTCTGATTCAGTCTTCTGTAATCATCTGCCACATGTAATATTAGAACAGTTGAAAAGCTGAAAAGTCAGGTGCAGCTTTGCTGTGTTTGTGTGACTCTCAGTTTGAATGAAATGACTCTTTGAATCAGTGTTGAGGTGGATCCTGCAGGTCTGGTTTTAATACTCTGCGGCCTCTGTGAACCCTGGAAGGAGGCTGTGTTTCCCCTCCTGCCTTCCAGGCAGCGTAGAGCTTTGTTCTCCTGGTGTCAAACCTGAGGCTTTAAGAGAGGCCAGCGGGGCAATCCACTTATCCCACTCTTGCACCTTCAGTCCTGAACACAAGGAAGGCCTCTCTGAGGGATAATGGTGGCACTGCCTGGAATGTGAATGAGTCTGATAGGAAACAGCTGAAGGATGTTTTCCAACAGAAGAGCTTCAGGATGAGTCGGAGTGGGGGCGGGAAGATGGACTCTCTGTAATTATATGTTGTGGGGTTTACTCAAGCATGGAGACTGGAAACAGGCTGAGTCAGCCTGTGCAGACAATTACAGGATGGGCTATGTGTTTGTGTTGTTTGGGGGATCAGGGCAGCTGGCTCAGAGAACACCTGTCCAGCTGACACAGAGTGCTTGGGGAGGATCGAAGGGGCGGCGGGGGTTTGGATCACAATAGAAGTCTGGATGACTTCAGTGAGTGTTTAAACTCTTTGCATCTCATTGTCTGCTGGTGAGTCACATCAACAAACATGCAGTGAACAGCTGGGAAGGAAAACAATGAGAAGGCAGAAAGTTCGTTGTTTGGTTCTGAAGAAACATCATTTAGTTGTTCAGGTTAAACCTTTATTCAGTGTCACTTTCCTGAGCCATGGAAATGAATTCTCTTCTGTCACTGAAAATAAATCTGCTTTACTTAATCCAAGTAGGATGGCTGTTTCTCAAAAACACTGTTGATAGTTTCTTCATAGTGTTCTGGTAACAAACACCGATAGTAGTCTTCTCCATTCTCTACCCACTGATGGTGATCCGATGTCAGTACTAACAGATTATACCTGTTCAGGTCTGTATTCATTCCTCCCTGCCAGCTCAGTGGTACAGTCCTTGTTCAGCCCAGAGAAGGTGCTGAGAGTGAATTTACACACCAACACAGACCACTGACGCTTAAAGAGCACTCCATCAATCGCACAAAGGGTGAATAACATTTCTCCTGAGCGCATAGAAAATAATTTGGAGATAGTAACCATTTTCTACAATACTGGACAATGAACAATGTTTAGTATGGAGTTTGCCCGAGCAGGTCACCAACAAGGAAGACTGCAAAGCATTCTGGGAAATACAGTCAAAACAACACAGGCAAGCTCGCTGGCTGTTACTGTGTCTCACTGCTAAGTTAAAAATAACGTTAAATGGACAAGAAAAACTAAGAAAATGGAGTCAGGCCGTACTGTGGAAACTCAATGGGAAGGCAAAGGAAAGATTCGATGGTAAAATATGATGAATTAAAGGACTGGATCTGCATGAGCATTCAGAATATCATGGTGTTAACCTGTGGCCAAACTTCAAGCCCCCATACATTTATAATTATATGATTTGTGAGTCGTGACACACACAAAGTGTTCAGCAACTTCAGAGCAATGCAGAAGACACAGATTCTTTCTATGGGTGCAGGACCTGGAGATGTTTAAAGTGGTCCGGAAAACTATTGTCGGTTCAAAGTTATGCTGCTACTGCTACTGTATGTATGTCTATGCTACTGTTTAAAACCATCCATCCATCCATCCATCCATCCATCCATCCATCCATCCATCCATCCATCCATCCATCCATCCATCCATCCATCCATCCATCCATCCATTTTCTATGCCGCTTATCCTCTTCAGGTTCGCGGGGCGCTGGAGCCCAGCCTACTGTGGGCGAGGGCAGGATACATCCTGGACAGGTCACCAGTCTATCCCAGGGCAAGCACACGACCCCTGTGTACTCTCTGAGGGCCCCCTGTGCACATCCTGTGTACTGACTCTGTACTCCCTGTGTACTGACTCTGTACTCCCTATGTACTCCCTGTGCCTCCCTGTAATGAGGCGGAAAAGCTCTTCTTGGGATTTTGTGTATGACTGCTTGGACTCTGGTCAAACATGCTGGTTACCATGGAAACGGAAAGGCTGTCCTCGATCAGTACACCCACTGAAGGAAGACGATGTGGCCAGCGGCTGATAATTAGCAGTTAATGAGTGGAGCTGAAGAGGGCCTGTTATTATGCTGCTAACATTTATCCTCCAAAGTTCCCAACACTTCATCAGGACTGCAATGCCTGCTGGGAATATGTCACCTTCAAAGTGTTTTCACACACCGCCTGGAGTCTCACTTCAGAGTAGATGCATTGCTAACGGATGACCGAAGATTTTATTATTTTAGCAAAATAGCACTGAAGGTAACCTCAGTAGTAATGTCAGACTACTTTCTAATAGAAGGATAACATCAGTCACTGGTGCAAAACACATTTGTTCATAGTGAATAGAACTATATTGTTTTTCACAAAAGCACGTGATTGTTACCAGCATGATGATGTGTTTCGTTGGTCATTTCAATCAGAGCGACAGGCGTGGTAATAACAACATTAACTTAGACATTTGCGAGTAGGGTGTTATTAACTGCTCTTGGGAGTTTAAAGTGAGTTCATCTTAAGTTCCTGTGTGAGAAACTAGGTTAGTGTGTTCAGTGTAAGAGCCAGCAACACCCGAAGGAGCAGTTAACCCTCTGGCAGGGGCATCAAACTGTCACCTCCATGTCAGCACATGTTTAAGAGCCTCAGAGCTGTGAAACAGCAACACGTCGTGGTAAGTTCACTGACTTCTGCTCATAGCTCAGTCTGAAAATCAGCTCCTGTCAGGGTCTCTTTTGGTCCTTTGTTTTCTGCGGGGTGAAGGAAGAAGGATGGCTCTTTTCATGTGGGTCATGTTCTCAGTCCTGACTGATCTGAGGATAAGGGTCCTCACATTCAGGGGCTCCAGACATTGTGTTTCTTTCCCTTTTGTTTCTCTCAGTCACACACATGAGAAGTAAGAGCAAACACTCTGACCACTCTGATCTTGTTCAATGAACCCTCCAGGTCCTCCTGCATGTATTCACTGTTGATCTGTATTCCTTTGAATGCCTCTAACTGCAGGCTGGGTCTGAAGCACACACACTTGTTGACACGAGTACTGATTGTCCAGCAGACGGGATACAGTTCAGATACCACAGTAATGGCATTATCATCCACTGCTGCTGGACACATTGCACATTAGTGTGAAGCCTATTGAATTTGCTTCAAGTTTAAAGTTTACTGGGAAGCCAGAGGAAGATTGTCATTCACCTTTTACAAGTCCCTCAATCTGATTTATTGAAATTTTTACCCAAGCTTTGTTGATAAACGCTCCTTAAAAGCTTTTTTTTGAAGACAGTATAAACAAACAATATTGCATGACTTTTTCCAATTTTAATATATTTTACAATCTCTTTGAATTGGATACAATATTGTGAGACCTTGTGCACATTTGATTTTATGAATTTAATGTGTTGTTCACAATATTTACCATAGTTGGTGAAACAAAAACAAAAAAACAAACAAAACACACACACGCACGCACCCACCCACGCACGCACGCATGCACGCACGCACGCACGCACGCACTCACGCACGCACGCACGCACGCACGCACGCACGCACGCACGCACACACACACAAGTCTTCTAAATTTTCGGCTCCAGATTGTATGAAGTGTCGTCTTCTGGTTTTCTTTGACATGTGCATATCCAGTTTTGATAACCTCAGGGCAGACAAAGCCTCGAGCCACTCTGTTGTATCTTGCAGCCCCTGAAGGTGGTCCTGGACCCCAGGTCGGGAACCAATGATTGTAAACACTTGTGTGTTAAAAAATACCCTGCAGAAAGCAACAGAGATTAAAATCGGTCTGAAGCAGTCATGCAATGGATCCTTGGAGCTTTGGCCAGCTGGATTGTGTAATTTGTCTGTATTTAAAGCTGTTGTTTATATGACTCGTTATTCCAAATCAGCATGAGCCTGAGTGGCTTCAGAGGGAGTGTCCAAGAGAGGGTAAACTCTATAATTTATTGTGCCATGGACAAAAAACAATGCGTGTGTCACTGTCTGGGACCAGTGAGGTCAGAGGAAGAACGAGTGTCAGTTACTGAAGTTATAATGGAAACCGCTGTCCGTATTGGGCTGTTTTTCCAGAAAACACAGGAAAGAAGCTCTCCAGCCTGTACAGAGCACAAACAACAGTATGGCTGCACTGTAAACAGCCAAACCTGACTTCAGATTTTTAACCTTCATGTCCTCTTCACTTCACCTCATTTAGGCTGTCTTAAAGCTCCACGCCATCTCCCCTAAGTTCAAGTTAGCCTACGTGGAGAGATGAGGGTGTTGTGACATAAGTTACTGAATATCAGAGTGGACAACGCCACCTGGAGAGTTGCACCCCAGGAAATCCAAGCTAAGGCTTGTTTCCTCTGTCTGTACACAAGGTCACATAGGTCAAAAGACCACAGTGTGAGGCAGTTCCAATGAAAACTAATTTCATTAAAGCTGCAAGCAGCCTTGGTCGAGACCTCGCACTCTGGGCTGAGAGTGCGAGGGTCGGCCCAATAATGGCCTCTGGCCCAATTAAATATTGAAACAAATTTACTTTCTGAAGGTTTTAACAAACAAGGACTTTTATTTTGAAGAAATTTGGGTATTTTATTTTGAAAGCCAGCTAAGCTCTAATCCAGCTAAACCCTAAATATCAATTTGAAAGGTTTTAGATGTCATTTTTAATAAACAAGAACTTTTATTTTGAAGGGATTTTGGTCTTTTATTTTGAACACCAGCTCATCCCTATTCTAGGTAATAACGTAACATCTATTTTGAATATCTTATTTTAATAAACAAAGACATGTTTCAAAACTGTTGGGGCTTTTATTTTGAAATCCAGCTATGCGCTAACCCTATTAATATAATTTTGTACGGTTTTGGTGTAAACAAGGACTTTTATTCTGAAGGAGTTTGGGGCTTTTATTTGGAAGTCAGGACATGCAGGTTAAGTGGTCACAGTTTGATTGACATGGTTGAATAATTCATGGGGTCAATGATGCAACACTGCTGTACTCACCTGCAGTTAGTGATGTCATCAGAGTGGGGACAAGAGGACTTTTAGCAACATTTTGGGAAACAACTGCCCAGCGTGCCAAATTTGGGGAGTTTTTTGTTTTGTTTAGGGGATCAAATTTGTGTTTATACAGTATATGTGGCGGAATAATAATAATAAAAAACAAAAAACACTACAAATACAATATGGTCCTTGCCTACAGGCCAGGCCTTCTAATTATAAAAAATTATCAAAAGAAAATGTACAATGTCACCCTGATTGAACCCATACATTCTAAAATAAGCAACTGTCTAAAAGGGAGGAAGAGACCAGGCGCCTCATATACAAAGACTTGCATGGATTTCCTACAGGAAATGGTGAAAGTCCAACCAAAGTCATATGCACAAAAACATCTTGCTGGTTCGGCCGGGTCACATTTAGAGACGAGTTGCGGGGATGGAAAAGAGTCTCCGCCCCTCTCTCTCTCTCTCTCTCTCTCTCTCTCTCTCTCTCTCTCTCTCTCTCTCTCTCCCTCTCTCTCTCTCTCTCTCTCTCTCTCTCGCAAATTTTATTTGATTAAGATTAAACTGAGTGATGAAAAAAGTCTTATGAGATTCATCACATTGTGCTGTTCAGTGCTGCTCCACCTGTTCAGGACTCCACCTTTTCAGTGCTCCACCTGTTCAGTGCTGCTCCACCAGTTCAGTGCTGCTCCACCTGTTCAGGACTCCACCTGTTCAGTCCTGCTCCACCTGTTAAGGACTCCACCTGTTCAGTGCTGCTCCTGTTCAGTGCACCACCTGTTAAGGACTCCCCCTGTTCAGTGCTGCTCCTGTTCAGTGCACCACCTGTTAAGGACTCCCCCTGTTCAGTGCTCCACCTATTCAGTGCTTCTCCACCTGTTCAGTGCTGCTCCACCAGTTCAGTGCTGCTCCACCTGTTCAGGACTCCACCTGTTCAGTCCTGCTCCACCTGTTTAGTGGTGTTCCACCTGTTGAGTGCTGCTCCACCATGTAAGAGGAGTGGGTGGAGGAGTGTGTGTGAAGCTGTTGATGCTGTGGGCTCAGAAAAGCTCACACTTGTTTCCCATTTTTCACTTTCTGCACTACGTCCATGATCACACGCTGCTGCTGGACATTAATGCAGAAGTGTGTCGGGGGAAAGGTGAGGCTGGTGAAGACGTGTCACACTTTACGCCCGAGGTTATTGATGTAAGAACTTTGCACACAGAGTCAATCAGGGATTGTGAGAAAGATCTGAAGCTGCAGTTTAACCAGCCAAAACAGCAGGTCACTAACTTTAACCACTGACTAGTCCTGACGCTGTGAGGACGGGAGAGGACATGCTCAATGTGCATCACAGGGATTCATATAAGGACAATTAAACCAATAATTCTACTCACCAAGAAGTCGCCCCTCACTGGAATGTTGGCTGATTGCATTTGTGCATCATATATCATCTGTACATTGATCAAATGAAATTGTTTCCAGTTGACCTGTACAAATCCATGTGATGGTGTTTTTATAGCAATGTGTGTGCAGTCGATAGCTCTGATTACATTTCCAGCTTCACCTCTAAGGGTCGCCAAAGCATAAACAGCCGTAGAAACCTGCGTACACTAGCGTGAAGCACCGCACATTTCCACACTCAGTTGGCTCTGGACACATCAGAACTTTGCTGTGAAAAAGAACGTACGTACATGTACATAAAGCCCCAGGGCGTAGCAAGAGGAGACAGAGGGGTCCTCACATGAATCGCCCGTGAACTACAACCACTCACACAAACATAAAAAGGAGGGAGGCATGAAGACTGCGCCACCACCAGGAGTTAAACCGCTGCATCCAGCCCACAGCACCTGAACACAAAGGAAACACAGGTTCATACAATAAAACATGCTCAAGAGCTTTAGAACCAAAAAGGGAGAGCACACACCTGATTATCAAGAACACAACGCACCGCCCGGCCACCCCGGCACCCACACCACTGGCACAGCGCCCGTTAGTGGCCGGGAGGAAAACACCCTCCGGCTACATGGAGGTGTGTTAGTAGATTGATGATGAGACCAATGAGTAGGTGCTGGGACAGGTCTGCACTCTGGCAGGGTATCACGAGCTCTGGCTGTTTGTTTTTCAGACACTGAGCTGATTACTAGATTCCGGACTAACACAGGAACTCAATTTTTGGTCTTTAAAATGGCTGAGCTCTGGGCTTTTGTGCTTGAACAGCATGGAAAAACACAGGCTGTGTTGAATCTAGGAAGAGACGTCGTCCAGAGGCTTTGGAAGCCGACATGGAACAACCAGGCACCGTTTTATCAGTGTTTTGGCAGACCGACTGCTGGTCCAAACAGGACCTGTGTGTCCGTGGCTCTTTGGTTCATCACTTGACTCTGAAATCTAAACAAGAGCAAATTCTACTGGAATCGATTCATGATGAATTCATTATGTGCAAAAATTAACATTTTAATTAGGCACAAAAGAATGATCTGGAGGTCCAGTGTCTATGTTGGGTCACTTTAACCATGAGGTGAAGCTTCCTTACTGGCCCTGGCTTTCACTGGGTCACCTGCTTTTATTCACCTACATTTGACAACCTGATGTGAACTTCTCAATTCCTTTTTAGACCAAATCCATGTGGAAAGCTTGAATATTAGTGATTTGTTCAATCAGCAAAGCATCTAACTTGTCATCTAACTAAGTATAAACCTTGATCACCTCACAAACTGTATTTGAAAAGATGCATGATAAGTACAGTACATGGATAATGTCCAGTGTACGCTGCCTTCCCGGAGCGGTGATCGACTGCAGAGCCCTGTGACTCTGAGTGGGATAAAGCCATGGATGATGTGAGTTTATACAAGCACCTGAGCTGTGTCCATTCAAAGGAAGGAAGTATAACGCTACAGATATGGTTGTTTTACATCAAGCCAGGCCTTCTTCTCAGTACCAATCAGACAGTTTGGGGGACTCAATCAAAAAGAGAGTGGTAGAGAAGTCATCATGGCAAAATCCTGTTTTGGTCCTCGCCGTCACTCTCCACCTTTGAATTGTTGTTCAGGCTAAAATGACGTGTTGGGAATGTATGTTGCTTTGGGAGGAAATGAAAATCAAGCAGTTTGTTATTTCAGCATGAGGATGTGTTGCACTGTGTCCCCTGTGAACACATTTTCTCCACTGTTCTCATGATTACACTGAGCACTGGAAGAGGTGTTTCACTCCGCAGAAAAAGAAAACACTGCCTGTTCACCATGTTTGTATCATCTGACAACCTCCACATCATAACATCCCCACAGCCGTATTTAAACCACATAGAAACAACTGGCTGGCCACACAAACACATGTGAACTGCACCACTAATTTTACTTTAAATTGTTTTGCCTCCTATCAATCAGATTTGTTTGAGATTTGCTCAATAAGCTCTGGAGAAAGTTCCTCTGCAGGGACGACCTCCTTCTCTGTTCCTCCCAAAGAGGATAAGAGCGCTGGATTTACCACTTCAAAGAACTTTTAATCTTATATTTGCCTTGGCAAGTAAATAAGCCAAATAAGCCCCAGGGAGTCACTCAATCTCTGCCATTGTGGAGGTGTGATCCTGCTCTGTGGAAGTATATTCACACCTAACGCTGCTCAGCTGCACTTTCATTTCAAGCTTTTGAGTAACTAAATGAAAGACCCTCTGACAATTAATCAGGGCCCCGGCATTGCCCCGAGGGAAGAAGCAAAGCTTTGTGTTCTCTCCTTAAATCTCCCAAAATTCAAAGGATTTTTGGTTGAAAAAATGTGACTTGACTGACATATCAGATTTCCTGCAGTCAGAAAGAGGAGAGGACACGTATGACTGCTCGCTATAATGGTCTTAAGTGGAGCTGTAGATTCAAAGCTGCAGTCAGGTGGGACACACTGACAAACTATTTGTGTCCTGAGGAATTTCAGTGAAGGAATGCAAGTTCATATAAAAAGCAGTCTTTAGATTTCACTGAGGCACCCAGTCATGTCCGCGCTGACGTGGTTTCTGATGGAGCATGACTAGCGCGTCATTAAAAAAATGTGTTGAGAATGGAAACAAAAAAATGTTTATATTTAAAAAAAAGATCTACTGATCAATCTGCCCGACATTAATCAACTAAATCAGTGATTCTGAAACTGTAGCTCCCTCTAGTGGTACACGGGCAAGCCATAAATAGATGTTTTTAAATCAAATTAATTTGAAATTATATAAAATAATATAACAAAATAGTACAGAAGTTAGAATGAGTTTTGAGCTGTCCATACCGAATAGGCTAAGCCTCTGCTACTGTACGTTCAAGGCAACTATAATGGTACTTGGAGAACTCCATATTCTCTCAGGTAGTACACACTGTTAAATGTTTGGGAACCTGTGGATTAAAGTATTTGTGTGTGTGTATATTTATTGTCCTTCATATGAATCGTTGTTGATAATCCTCAAATACATAGAGGATCAAGGTCCTGAAACATTCTTAGATTTTGGCTTAAACTCAGGTATTTCCGACCGTACAGCTTGTGAGTCCTGCTTGTTGGAGCTCTGGCACAAAGTGGGAACACTGAGCAGTAGGCGACAGGACCGGACCAGTTTTTGTGCGTCTCCACTGACAAAAGTTATGGATGGTACTCAAAGTACCGTATCCAACGGTTATGATTTTCCTGAAACCCTCTGTTGAGGTACCGCGTACTACAATATGGTTCCATAAGGAAGAGCGACAATGCAGCTTTCTGCTGATTGGTCAGTGACGAGCATGACTCTCCACAAGCAGCAATATTAAAATAGCTCATCTGCTGCAAACCCTCCTATTGTTGTTTATGTGTTTTGCTTTCTGCTCACTGGTTGTTCAGTTAACTGGGTTTATTGAAATGTCGGTGCTCCACTGCCCCCCGGTGGTCCGACGAGGTTCAGACGCTCTTCTCAGTAACAGGACAGGACGAGATGCAGCGACAGCTGGATGCTGCTGTTCACAATGACAACGTTTTCCCAGTTGTGTCAGAGAGAAGGGAGGCTCACAGCTTTACTCAGACGGACGCCTGAGCTGCGATCGCAACTTCTGAGTTGGTCCTGCAAGTGCTGTTGCGTAATGACGTCACATATTTGCATCGTTACGCCGCGTTCACAACCCCACCTACATTTCAACCGTACTCTTTGTGGTGGAACAGCCCAACAGAGTTCGGTCCAGGTTCGGCCTGGCTCGTCACATACTGTGCAGTGGAACTGCAGTTTTTGTGACAGATCAGAGAAGAGTTTTAGCTATAGCACCAGTTAGAATGTCACCAGAGAAAAGACAGAGAACTGATCAGAGAAAACATCAGAAGGAAGAGAAAAGTCCCTTTTAAGAGAAGAAACCTCAAGAACCATGCTTTACAGCAAACGAACAAACAAAAGACATGAAGCTGAACACGGCTCTGAAGACGTGGAGTCAGAATGCCCAGATCACAAAGTCAGCTCCGGGCAGATGTCTTTCAGGAAGAAAGAATGCAGATTACAGGAGAAACACTCTGTGATTAAAATGTAATGGAGACGTTTGAATGTTGAGAGTGATTGGTGAGATCCACAGCCTCATTGCACAATCCTGAAGAGCAGCATGCGGCTGTATGAGGAGACACCAAGACAGGACACCTGGACAAGATGCAGAGAAGGGAGGCTGCGATGGTTTGGTCACGCAGATCAAAGAATATGTGGAGCAGAGGGAGATGAGAATGGAGCTGTCTGAGGAAGACCAAGAGGCCATGGTGGGACAACATCAGGACAGAAGTGCCGGAGAGCAGAGGCTGATACTAGGAACTGGATTTAACATACCAGGATATCTCTCCGTGACCCGGTTAACTTACCCAGACATTCTGGATCCTGATAAGTGTTAACATGAAGCAGGTCATGAACTTGATGATTCAACCCAGGATTTTCCCTTAGGGATTATAGCATGTGCACATGAAAGGAGCAGAGTATGCAGCGTGTGACCAATCGCACACCTGGAGAAACCCTGTAGAGCAGCTTACTGAGAGGAGGATAAATTATTCTCCCAAAAAATGAAAAATTCAAACACACTAATTCAGCTAAAAGCTGTTGCTGCATCCAAAGCCAGGAAGGAATGCTGGCAGAAAATGACAGACTTGTACGTCATGCGTAACTTCATGAGATTATATGATATCAATTTATTAGACAATATAAATGGACAGGCATGGCACTGATCACTCAATTACACTTTATAACAACATAAATGTTTCAGGCAGAGCTTCCTCACCGCTCTGCCTTTAGTTTAGATTTTTCATTGAGTTGTTTTAAGGCTCCGCCCTCCGTGTGAGTGTGTTTTGTGGAATATTAATTCCTCAGCAACACGAGTCGTTGTGCGTTTCCTAAATTCATGTTTCTGCAGTTATGCCAGGCGTGACCATGACCCTCATTGTTTCACATCTTCACACTTCAAGAAAGCTCAGTGACCAGGATTTATTTTGTCCTGTCAAAGGATTGCATCTCTCCCTGAAAACACTTTCTCTCATAAGCTCCTCCCACCATCCGCACACCAAACAGGATCTTTGTTAACGGGCAGGTCTTTTTCCAAGAGATGTGACTGGTAAGCAGGCGGAGCTTTTATGCTGGTTGATCTCTGATCTAATACATAACCCGTTCTGGAGCAGGTGAGAGGTTCAGTAAGTTTCCATGGTAAGAAGCGAACAAGCGTCGCTATACGTACAACCAGGGTTAGCCCTGAAGTTACTTCGATAAGAGAAAATCCACAGTCGTAGTATAGATCTGAGAGAAAGACCTTCTACGGCAGCAACGCCAATAAAACAAAAGAACAGTTATTAGAAGTCGAGAGAGGGATATGAATATATCACAAGTAAAGAGAGGAGAACACTGTGTTTGTGTTTGTTCATCAATTGACGGCATTGATTTCTTTTCTGGATTTAACCGTTGTGTTGCCCCCCAACAGAACCTCAGTAAAAACTTATTTCAAAGTAAAGGCATTACTCAAGTTGTTTGGGTCCATGTCCCTAGTATATTAAAACATATCATCCAGTTTCCTGCTGAAAGAATGACAGTACAGGACTTGATAATAAAGTGTGTCATTTGTTTCCTCAGGGAAAGCAGACCGAGATGCAGTTCTGGACAGTAAAGTTGTCCTGACCAAAATGAAACTCCTCAGTAACTTCCAGGAGAAGCTCCTGATATCTGACGACTCCGTGTCCACCATCTCTACCATCTCGAATTGTGACAAGGACATGTCAGATCCCTCCACAGCATCCAGGGAGGATTGTCACTCCGAGGCCCGAGGGAAGCCGGGGGCAGAGTCCGGCTCGGCCTACCTGGCAGCAGTTTTCTCAAACTCTCAGCTCCCGCGCTTGTACAAGTTTGAGTCTGAGGACTCTGGAGTGGAGCTGCCCAGTGGGGCCAACTCTCCGTCCACTCCAACAGGATCTGAGCAGAGCTTTGTGGTCCACAGCCGGGAGTCATCCTTTGCCTCTGGACAGGGACCCCCGGACCCCCACCTCCTCCCAGAACAACTGGACCCACTGACACAGACAGACATAGAAACACAGGACTCAGTGAGAAACACTTTGAGTGCAACAGTGAACAATCACAACAATGTGTTCTTGCCTTCGAATGGATTCAGCTCATTGTCTGTGACAGCAGAGGATCATATCAGTGAGAACATGGAACCGAGCGGACCTCCAGCTCAAGAAGAACAGTGGCACACAACAGAACAGCTCTCACAGACCTACTCAGAGACCACCGGGCCGGGGAACCACTGCTGCCAGGAAACCTATGAGGACACCAGGAACAATGACTGTGTGAGGACCAGAGCCGTCGCCGACAGCCTGGAGGAGTACATGGAGGAATGCTGCAGACTCAGTGAGGTAAGAAAAACTGTGTCTTCACATCCACCCCACCGTCACAGCTTTGTTATCACCTAACAGGCATAACTCAATTCCATTTTCAATTCATGTAATTTGCACCAAAACTAATTTGAGGGTGATCTAAAGGCACTTTTCTAAGGAAGGGTATTAAAGGGGACATATCATGCTAAATCCACTTTTTTAGCCCTTAAATGCACGTTGTTGTATATTTAGAGTGTTTAGAAGTACAGAAAAGTTCAAAGTAGTCTCTTCAGGTGCTCCGTTGATATCTTTATATTCTGTTTTGGTCATATTTTGCGATCTGTTTCGATTTTTCTATTCTCTATTACGTTTTTTGAACTATTACGTCACAGTATTCGCAGCGGAACTGCCAAATTAGGACATCGACACTTCGAGCAATCCGCCATTTTTGTTTCTCGCTGCGATTTTGTAGTCCAACCTAAGGGTGCCGAAGTTACGAGAGGATAAGTCGAAATGTTCGGTTGTTGGATGTAGTAACCCACAAGCTTCGTTACACCGTCTCCCAGCATCAGAACCTTTTCGAAGTGCCTGGTTGAGTTTTATTTTTCACAGAAATGTACCCACATCTGTGGGTAAGGTAATTTTTGTGTGCACGAAGCACTTTAAGGACGACTGCTTCAGCAACCTCCGCCAGTATAAAGAAGGATTTGCTGAAAGACTTCGTCTGATTGAGCGGTCAGTTCCTTCTATCTATGGAGACGACGAACAGAGCACTTCGGTAAGCTGTATATAACGCTAAAAAGTGTGATGATAAGACGTCCCTGTCATTGTTTTGTTAGCATTAGCTGTTGCACCGTCTTCATATGTTAGCGCTGTGTGCTCGTTTTAGATTATAATGTAACTTCTGTGTTAAATAGTCGTTGTAATACAGGCAGTATTGTAGTAGTGGGCATGGATGGAGAAGTTAGTGTAAATATAGTAACACACCATTGCGTTACATCCATATGAAGACGTTGTTCTGCAGGTGCATCATCGTCATTTTCATCTCGCTCCGCCGGGTCCGACTCTGGCTCCAACATGTATGGCTGGATGGACAAATCTTCCGTTGTTGACATTTTGTAAATAATGTGTGAATATAAAGTTTCTGCGCCGCTAGATAATTGTATCTGTTCTATCAAACTACAAAGATGGCCGAACAGGGTGGAGTTGAACCGAGTGTCACCTCTGCAACCTGGAGAGGAGGCGGGGTATGAAGTGTCTAATTTGCATTTGAAGAGACCGCCCCAAAACGAGTTGCTCTCAGAAGCACATCAGAAAAGGGGTAGAAAACGGGCCTGTGGAGCTCTAATAATGAGGAATTCAGACCCAAGCATTGCAGTTCCGCTTTATATAGACCACAACTGTATGATTTATATGTAAAAAGGAAGGATTTAAAAGCATGATATGTCTCCTTTAAGGCCACTGAAGAAAAAAAACATTTTGAAGGTAAAAAAAAAAAAAGGGGGTTAAAAGTTTAAATAGCCAGCGCATGTGGCTGATCCTACAAAACGCATTGCAGGAGGTTTGATGAGCTGGTGAAACTATACTTCAGAACAGGCTTTATCTCCAAAACACAGTGTAGTTCTCAGTATCAGGACTTTGTAGAGACAGTGCAGTGTGCGGCTCTCCGTCACGCCTCACTGACTTCCTAGGGAGTAGGAGGGACATGGGCACTGATCTCAGGATGCTTAAAAAAAGGTTTTATTATTAAACAAGGAAATCCTGTGTGAAATGAAATGTTCAGGATCAGTAAGTAACCATATATAGTGAGAATTATATGATTTAATGTTATTATTTCGGCATCACTGGACAAATGATAAAGGATGGACCAGAGGAGACGGATGGTTCCCATTTGTAATTAAAAAAAACAAAAATGTCCACATTGTATGAGGCAGTGATGAGCTCTGCTGGTCACATAATCCCAGAAAAAACAGGGTTTACTTTGTGTTACCAATATGTTTGTATTAGATTTCCTCACTTTGCAAAGAATATGTAATGTAAATTATGTGAGTTATTTGGTTTGATTTGAACTGAGGCAGCCATAACAGTGGTAGTGACGCGAACACTACCTCTGTGTGGATGTAGGGGGCAGTGCTGAGCACACAGGTATTTGTTTGTGCTTAAATGAAGGTGGAACCATGTGAACCGGCAGTTTATATCTTAATGTGGCCGCAGAAACACAACTAGAGAAGGTCTGTCGCTGTTCTGAGCGTGACTGTAGTGGGGGAAGGGAACGGTTCTGGATCCCAACATCAGATATCAGCTAAGTTTACGATCTGTGATCGGAGACGGGAGACATTTGAATCAGTAAAATTGATAAACAATAAAACTTTATTATTTTTATTTATGGCAAGCACCTTCTGTAAGTCAAGCAGCTCACCTTGTTCTCCCATTTTGAGCAGTTAAACGTGTGCTTGATGTCGAACATCTTTCATTGTACAGAGAACGAGGCATCTTGTTAAGGACCATAGGAGGTGTTTACCCCATTTCAATAAATTAAATTGTAAATTTAGTTTTTCTCTGTGATTTGCAAGAGAAACCTTCTGGTCATGCATGTTTCATGATGATTTGCTCTGACAGCTGTGTGACTGCACGTTTATGAACATCTAAACATGTCATCCATTTGGCTCTGTTAACGATGAGGGAGATAAAGGCTCTCGCGCTTTGAAGTGATTCTGTTTGACCTTGAACTATTAAGCGTCCCTTCAAGAAATGTTATTGTTTTCACAATGAGAAAATAGTCATTTGGATAAATAAGCTGTCTACCAATAAATTCACTTTGACGACCTGGAAACACAAGCACAATGCACGTGTCTGCACAGCAGGCTTTTCTTTTCACAAGCAGGAGTTGTACTGAGACCAAGTAGAAGGCCTCTGAAGACGAGCTTATTACCAAGACTTCAGTCAAACCCACTTCTGAAGGGGTGGTAAGGTGCACCACAGTGCAGCGCGGCATTTTCATGAACCCGTATGTCATGCAACACTTGTTCATCTGCAGTGATTGACTGCAGATGTCCCTCTTAATACTGTGTTGACCCTCTGTCTTTAGAAACCTCACTGTTTCCCCAGCGTGAAGCTCGGCTCCCTGCAGGTATGAAATAGGTGTCAAATAGCTGAAATCGCTCACATAGTTATCCAGATGAAGGCGCTTTGATGGGTCTCTGGGGCCCCTGTGAGGTAACGGCATGTGGCAGTGGCTTTTAGCAGCCCAAGATGACCATCTGAAGGGGTACATTGCTGACAGACAGCAGGGTGGTGGTGCCCCCACCACCACCACCACCACCATCGTCAGCATCTGTCGTCACAGCTAATAATGTTATTCTTGTCCAGGTAAATGGAACTTTGTAGACAGCAGAGGAATATTGGATCTTTCTGTCCTCAGATATGTGCCGATCAGGGATTTTCTATAGTTTACTCACCTGCTGCCACATGAACCTTCCTCTGCTGCAGTTTGTCATGAATTACACATAAAGACCTGTTCAGTGTGAACTCTAATAACAAGAAGATCCTGGATGTTTGTGGTTTAATTCCTCAGCTGATCAGCAGTGAGACGACAACACATGCACGTTCCAGCTCACACAAGGACCTTTCCTCTCACATTAAGTGCGGACACTTTTTCAGGGCATTTCCTAAACACTCATTTACTTCAAAGAAGGAATGCATTTCATGACAGACGTTGATTTCAAGTGGGCTAAAGGACACAGTTACTCTACTTCTTCCTCAGTTTTACTCGACTTTATATTTTCTTTTTCTCCCTAAAAATGTAAGAACAAAAGCATTATGTGACAGAATGTCTAAAATACCTATGGAAAACCTCAGTTATAAAATCAGGTTCGGAATGTAATCCTGGAGAGAATAGTAGCTGAGTGCTGTAGAAGATATACAGGAGAAGAGAAACTGCCTGGATGTGGTGAACATAGTGACTCTCTGGTACCTTCTCTGGATGCTCCACACACATCTGGGGCTTCATTCCTTTCCTTAACTGTCATCTTCAGGAGAGGTTTGGATGTGATACGGATAGTGGAAACTTCCAAGAGGGAGGGTCAGAGGAGGCGTAAGCCTCCATGTCATCTGGGACAAGATTATCTTATCATGCTTTTAGTTTGGGTGTGTAAAAGGAAAAACTGAAATAGGACAAACCCAGACCACAGTAAGGAGCTCCTACTTGCCAGTGCCAGAGGATCATTATCTATAGTTATGGGTCACTGATAAGGCTCTGGCACCAGAACTACCTTTTACTATGAAAAAGACATCTTATTATTTTATTTTAGATACATTCAAACTGTCTTCTCCATCTGGATGTAACACTCAGTTCTTAAAGAAAACATTATTTCCTCAGAGGTTACTCAACATGATTTAGGCTATACCCTAATCAATAAACCAATCGAGCTGTCAAGCTGCACTGACATTTATTTGTCGATCTTTAGGCTATGTGTAACAATACCACTCATTAATCAGTCTGTTTGGATTATGAGACACATGACAGAGTACTACATAGTTCATTTTTAAATCTTTTGTGTCTTTACAGAACAGAATGTGAAAAGTGGACATGTCCTGTAAAGAAAGGTCTTGTAGTTTGAATCACCTTACGTTGAAATAACGAAGTTGTTGTTATTCTGTGGGAATGTGATGAATCATTTACTGCATTTTAGTTTGGATTAATAAGTCAATTAGGAAACTACTTTGAATTTGATGTATTTACTGGAGATCTGTGTGTTTTAGAAAGACTAACAGACATAAAACTGTTCCTGAGCCCAGACCTCAGCGATGCAGCAGCTTACTGTGAGCTGTTAACTGTTGAACTTGTGAAAACATGCACTTTAAAGGCCTTCCATACACATGGTGTTTGGAGACAATGCATGTCTAAGGTTAATAATGTATTGATGTTGACATTCTTTAATTATTCAATTGAAAAATTGAAATTCAAAAGTTGTTCAGGTTGTTTAAGGTGTATTTTCGGGGCCAGACGTTTGTCTTCTAATCCCAAAATAAAGCACTCATATCCAGGAATGTTTGACAGAAAGGAAAGCTTTTACACAACTCGACCATCTGTAATCAACCAGGGAAACCCAAGTTTAGAATTGGTAATGGAAGGATATCCTTAATTTGTTCATCCAGCTGTGAAAAGACTGCCCGCGTTTAGCTTTTAGTTCAGCACGATAGTCCCAAAAGGCTCTGCTGGTTGTAGAGATCTCCCCCCTCTCAGTGGAAACACCTTCCATCTGAGTCACAGTATAAACACAGAGTTCATAACAGAACGGCTCCTTTCCTAACAAAAGGCTTCATTTGCCTCCACTTGAGATGGACAGTTAAAGGAAGAGCTGATCTCAGGTGCTAATGTTTATTTCACACCAACATCTCAGTGTCAAACCACACAAATACTGTTCAGGTACTACTTCACATGATTTTCATCTTACCTCTTCCATTTGTTTCACGTTTGACACATTTTTGTCTCGTGATTCACAGAGTGGTAAGAAACTCAGAGGAAATGGGGTGTGTGTGTGTGTGTGTGTGTGTGTGTGTGTGTGTGTGTGTGTGTGTGTGTGTGTGTGTGTGTGTGTGTGTGTGTGTGTGTGTGTGTGTGTGTGTGTGTGTTTGTATATGTTTGTTGTTTTAAAATGCATCTGAGCACGCACATGAGGGGTATTCCTGGATCTCACCCTGTCTTCCTGCTTGTCCCTCCTCCACCCCCCACCCCAGCGGTCTCTGTGGAACGGTGGATAAGATCAGTTCCAGTCTAAATAATGTAACTGTAACTCCCAGGAGGTTACACACCCCGCCCTGCACCCTGTGAGGATGAGATGGTATCTGCTGAACCTGCCACCAACAGAAGGCTGGAGGAGGAATCAGATTACTAAACCTGTTTAAGATAGATTTGGCACACTGAGACAATGTGTTGAAGACTGGGCAGTGATAACATTTTAATCATAATTATTCATTCAATTTTCTCCAATTATTCACATTAGAAGTGGTTTTGTTCATGTGATGCATGACTGCAAAATGTGTTATTGTCAACCCTGTGTGTGATCAGGAGTAAGTTATTTAAAGGAACAAGTAGAACTTGTTCCGTTAACATCTATTTAAGATGTTTTAAGTAAAGTAAGTTAGTTTTGCGGCTCACCTTCACATCTGTGTTTGTCGTTCAGAGGAAGTAATAATCAATAATGATAAGACATTTTATTTATCTATTTATTTAAACAAGCTCAAAGTGCTAGAGGAAAAATGTAAAAACAAAGATCGTTCAATTCAATTCAATTCAACTTTATTTATTTATAGCACCAAATACAAGACAGTCATTTCTAGCCGCTTTTAACAGAGAAAAACCAAACGAATCCACTTGAGCAGCAGATTTATTTGCGACTGTGGAAAATAAAAACTTCCTCGAACAGGAAGAAACCTGCAGAACCAGAGTCAGAGGTGGAGGCCTCCTGCTGACCTGTTGGGGGTAGGGGATTGAGAAGAGGAAAGGATAAGATAGACAGAGAGATAGATTGAAGGGGATAGAGGAGATTAAAGGATAGGATAGACAGAGAGATAGATTGGGGGGAAGATACAGACCCTGGTTCGGGTAGGGGGAGGTAGAGAGGTAGAGAGAGAGGTAGAGAGAAACGTAGAGAGAGAGGTAGAGAGAGAGGTAGAGAGAATAGTAGTGAGAGAGGTAGAGAGAGAGGTAGAGAGAAAAGTAGAGAGAGGTAGAGAGAGAAGTAGAGAGAGGTAGAGAGAAAAGTAGAGAGAGAGGTAGAGAAAGAGGTAGAGAGAAAAGTAGAGAGAGAGAGGTAGAGAGAAAAGTAGAGAGAGGTAGACAGAAAGGTACAGAGATAGGGAGAAAGGTAGAGAGAGAGATAGAGAGAAAAGTAGAGAGGTAGAGAGAAAGGTAGAGAGATAGAGAGAAAGGTAGAGAGATATGTAGAGAGAAAAGTAGAGAGATAGAGAGAAAGGTAGAGAGAGAAATAGAGAGAAAGGTAGAGAGAGAGATAGAGAGAAAGGTGGAGAGAGAGGTAGAGAGAGAGGTAGACAGATAAGTAGAGAGAGAGGTAGAGAGAGGTAGAGAGAAAAGTAGAGAGAGAGAGGTAGAGAGATGGAGAGAAAGGTAGAGAGAGGTAGGGAGAAAAGTAGAGAGGTAGAGAGAAAAGTAGAGAGAGGTAGAGAGAAAGGTAGAGAGAGAGAGAGAAAGGTAAAGAGAGAGGTAGAGAGAAAAGTAGAGAGAGGTAGAGCGATAGAGAGAAAGGTAGAGAGAGATCGAGAGAAAGGTAGAGAGAGAGAGAGAGAGAGAGAGAGAGAGAGAGAGAGAGAGAGAAAGGTAGAGAGAAAGGTAGAGAGAGAGATAGAGAGAAAGGTAGAGAAAGGTAGAGAGAGAGGTAGAGAGAAAAGTAAAGAGAAAGGTAGAGGGAGAGGGAGACAGATAAGTAGAGAGAGGTAGAGAGAAAAGTAGAGAGAGAGGTAGAGCGATAGAGAGAAAGGTAGAGAGAGAGATCAAGAGAAAGGTAGAGAGAGAGATAGAGAGAAAGGTAGAGAGAAAGGTGGAGAGATAGAGAGAAAGGTAGAGAAAGGTACAGAGAGGTAGAGAGAAAAGTAGAGAGAGAGAGGTAGAGAGAAAAATAGAGAGAGGTAGAGAGAAAAATAGAGAGAGAGGTAGAGCGAGAGGTAGAGAGAAAAGTAGAGCGAGAGGTAGAGAGAGAGGTAGAGAGAAAAGTAGAGCGAGAGGTAGAGAGAAAAGTAGAGAGAGAGGTAGAGCGATAGAGAGAAAGGTAGAGAGAGAGATCAAGAGAAAGGTAGAGAGAGAGATAGAGAGAAAGGTAGAGAGAAAGGTGGAGAGAGAGATAGAGAGAAAGGTAGAGAAAGGTACAGAGAGGTAGAGAGAAAAGTAGAGAGAGAGAGGTAGAGAGAAAAATAGAGAGAGGTAGAGAGAAAAGTAGAGAGAGAGGTAGAGCGAGAGGTAGAGAGAAAAGTAGAGCGAGAGGTAGAGCGAGAGGTAGAGAGAAAAGTAGAGCAAGAGGTAGAGAGAAAAGTAGAGAGGGAGGTAGAGAGAGAGGCGGGGGGATTGCATGGCAGGGTTTTGAAACAGCCCTAACTGTAAGCTTTAGTAAATAGAAACATTGTGAGAGGTGAGTGATGTCAGCCCTTCAGCTTGTCCATCCATTGTTTCCACTGCTGTCTCACTGTCAACTGCATGGGGAAACGGAGGAAAACACCAAACCTGAGCTCATATCCTGGTTTTGTTGCAACGTTTTGAGGAATGTTGGCGCATTCAGTCATAAAAAGATGAAAAAATTACATTTCTGCATTCGCTGAAATAATCAAACTCTTCCTGTCCTGCAGCGCATGAGACAAAACCACCGTCTGTCCGCCTGCCTTCTTCATCCTGGTCTTTAGACACGCTTTGGTTGGCTGTTGCCCTCTCTTTATCGCTATCCCTGCCTCTGCCCTGTCTAATCCAAGACTCTGAAGTGCCAATAAAGAAAAGAGAGAAAGAGCCTTTGTGACAGTTCACAGGTTTATGAAGGTGTTTGTTTCCTCCCTGCTCCTCACTGTAATGAGGACTGTACATCATTGATGCTACACTATTTTCTCCTTGGTAGCTCCTGACATCTTTATTAATCTGGTTACCATCCACCACCCCAGGCCCAGCCAGCCAGTTTCAACCCTCTGGGCTCAGGTCTGGGTTACCTGGAGCACATCTGCCAGCTGATAGAGAAGATTGGACAGCTGCAGGACACCAACCTGCGTCTGCAGCGGCAGATCTGCAGTCTGCAGAAGAATGGACGGATGACAAAGACCAAAGAGGTGACTTCTCCTTTTAATCTATTATTAATAGCTATTATTACCTAGCCAGTCCTCTGACTGCCTGACCAAGAGCCACAAACATGACCACGGTACTACAAAGAGCCACATCATATATATATATTCATTCATTCATTCATTTTCTTCCGCTTATCCATTTCGCGGGGGTGAGCACTGTCTCCCAGATCGCATCGCACCATTTAAGAACATTCCTGCAGGTGGTGAGCCCACAGGAAGGTGGCGCCCGGCGTGGGACACGTGGGACACGAACCCACTACCCTGAGATTGTGAGTCTCATGCTCTACCAACTGAGCTTGCCGGGGGATATATATATATATATATATATATATATATATATATATATATATATATATATATATAATTGCACACACAAAATACAAATTAATTCCCATGAATAGAGACACACAGTCGCTTACTGTCTCACTGCCCCCCGCCCACCTCAACACACACACACACACACACACACACACACACACACACACACACACACACACACACACACACACACACACACACACACACACACACACACACACACACACACACACACATTATTCTTGACAACTGAACACGTTGGACATGTGACTCAGACGTTGACATTGTAAACCACTGTGACATTATGAACGTGTGAAAGCAGTTTATTGAGGTGTTGTCACAGCAGCTGCCAGACTGTTCCTCTACACTGTGCAGTTATCATCAGATGCGTGTGTTGATGCTCTTTAAACAAAGAGGATTAGAAAGCCAGGACTGCTTTCTTTTTTCCAGGGCTTTTTCCAGCAGCACTGCAGCTGCGGTGCAGCCAGCTTAGCCTTCCAGGACCTTCCCTCTCGCTCTGAGTGTTTGTCGCCCAGCGGGACCCTGTCAGACCTGACCACCATCCCAGAGGTCAGCCGCTGCCCGCTCACGGCTCCCAGGACAGGTAACGCTCCTGCAGGTTTACCCACAAACACAGACTCTAGCGCACAGGCTAATACGCAGACTATAATGTCTGAGTCTGGCGGACACAAATTCAGACTTGACACTAAAATAGAGTTCAAAAGGTTCATTTTGAAAAGTCCGGAGGCAAAGATGTCCACTGTGCACAACAATCACAACAATCACAAAGGAAGAACACAGGGAACTGCTGGATGTCAGTGACGAGGCAAACTAGACGATCTGGCGGCGCACATATGAGGGGAGGAGGAGACACAGGTGAATCACCTCAGGGTCACTGACACACGAAGGAGGGATGATTGGAAGCCCCAATCCCCCTGTGTGTGTCAACCCCTCCTGTTGTTCTAGTCCTGTGTTTTCCTTGTCGTCAGATAGCAGCTCCAGGTGAGGCGAGCACAGTAATCTATCCTAATGTTATCACTGCTCTTGTGTTGTTAGAGAGGTTCATGTTGCTGGAGCAGCTGATGGTTCTGGGGAGGGAGGGGGGGGGGGGGGGGGGGGGGGGGTTGATATTATGACTGGACTGGGACACAGCTGGAATTCCTGGCATTCTGCTCTTGACGGGAACACATCATGTCCTGTGGACTCTGGAATGCCCTGGTTCTTCCTCTGTTGGCCAGGAACTGGGATCTGGAGAAAAGGTTGAGAAGTTATCAGAGATGGGAGGAAGTAAAGAGGTGTGGAACAATCTGCCAGCACCATCTCTAACATTAATATGGTTGGCATGGTCGGTCGGTGTGTGTGTTGTTATAGGCAAGGGATGGCAGGTGTTAGTGTGAGTACAAATAATCCTTCCATGCTCCTGATTTTGGTGTTCTCTCAAAACAGTGAGACATGTGTAACAGTGCTATGAGGCTGCTCTTATCTAACAGTCCCTGAGATGGAGGAGGTGTGCTGTTTGTATGTTGGAGAAGTGGGGAGGAGACCGAACAGAGGCCAAAAAATAACAGTCTTGTGATGATTTCCACCAGCGGGTGTCATAACAGCCCTCACTCCCCTTGTCTAGATGAAAGCAGAGCTTCCAACATGTGAGCACACTCTATCTTTAGTGGGTAGGAAAACCAGGAGAGGGAACGTGCAGGTGGGAATGATGAAGAACGTGATGCTTTGTAATAACAGACCGCTGAAGAGCTAGAGGTTGTGGGATGAATTTTACTTTACTGCTCTGCACACTGTGGTTCATGTTTCAGGCATGGACAGTGAGGGTTTGACAGTCGTCCCCCTGTGGAGGAGAAGCCTGAACCGGAGAAGCTACACTGAAGGGGAGGTCGGCTTCCTGGGGAACAGCATGGAGGGGCTGTCCCTCCCCCCGTGCAGGGTGAGTCTCAGCTCTGCTTCATGAATTAACTCTTCCTGTCAAGACATGTGGCCATGAAGTTTATATGCAGTCATTTATTCCACGTATTTGGTTTATATACCTTTACTGCGTATGAGTACTGCGTAGTGATTTATGGAAACTTAAACAAAATGATTTACTGGAGGCGACTTCATGAATTCTTGAGGACTTTCTCTGGTGAACAAGTCACTTTAACCTTGGTTGTAGTTGAAGCAGAGGGTTGCTTTAGGATTTCTGATCCATGAGTAAATTAAAACTGTGTTGTCAGCACACAAACTGTAAACACTGAATCACTGAAGGTGTCTTCACAGTGAATCACTCACTGGTGACACATGATGAATGAGATCCCTTCTTAGGGCCTGGAGGAGTGATTCCTGGCCTGCAGGCCCCAGCACACTGTATGTAATGCAGCATGGAGGACACTGTGCTTTAAAACATGGTGTCAAACTCACTTTGGTGGACATAACAGAACCTTTACTTCATGTTTTCATGCAAATACGTAGGACTGATAGGTCTTTATTTATCAAACTATAACTGAACAAAACCTCAAAATCCTGAGACTTTTTAAAAAACAGGTAAAATTTCAACATGTGCCATTAACCCCCATTCCAAGTAAATACTTCACCAGGTTTTGTTTTTTATCCTGCTAAGTTTTATTTCAACCAAGCAAGCAACAAATGGCTTCACTTTGAGCTATATCTTGCGCTTAAATCTTGCGAGACGTCTGAAGTTCTTTGTACCAGCCAAAGGATTTGATGCTAATGCTAACTGGCTAGCATCCGCTACCACCTCACTGACCTTTGACCCTGTGAACGCTGCAGCTCCTGCTTGGTCCTGGGTCTGAGTGAGTCACACCCATTCTACTTATTGTCGGGTGACCAACATTTTTACCTGGTAATACTCAAGCTTCACTTCACATAGTTTTCTGTGCAAAGCGCCAGTCGGTTTAAATAAATGCTTAATATTACCTTAAAAACGAATTGATTGTGGTTCATGGTCCACATATCTGACCTCCCTGCTCTAAACAGTACTGAGGGAATTGAAAGAGAAGGGAAACCCTCCAAGGATAATAAAGTATTTAAGGACTGAAGAGAATAAAGTTTACTCACCAAACTCATAAAAAGTATCGTTAAACGTTCGCATCGGCTTTTTTGACTTAATATTGTTAATCTGATCTGCTGAACTTTAATTTAAGTGGTTAGCTGCTTATCTGCTGTTCAAATGCGTTAGTCACTTTCATTTTGAATTCATGCTGTTGTGTGTCGTGTGCAGCTCAGTGAAAACTACACTCTGGGCCGATTGAAGGACATCATGAGGAAGACGAAGCTGAGGAATCAGAGCCGCCTGGGACTCGTCTCCGCTCCTCTGAAGATGTCCTGTCCACAACTCTACAGGTGAGGAGAAAAAACACCGTCTCTGGCATGTGCAACACTCACTAATTCATTCATGGACACATCACTTCAATCGCTGCTGTTAACCAAGTAGCATTAGCTGTATGCGTCCTTAACGTGAGGATGGAATTTCAAAATTGGTTTTAAAGTCACAGTGTTTTGTAAGAGAAATACTAGCAAATCAATAAAATATAAAGTTCAGTCGTATATTTTTGAAAGCAAATACAATGGGCTTGGTTTCACTGGAGTTTATTGTGTTCAATCATTTTGTGGAGCTACACACTGACTTTTAACTGTACGTTGATGGTCTACAGGAACAATGTGCCTTCAGTCATGAGTGTGGAACAATGAACTGTGTTTTTACAGTCTACATGTTGAAGAAAAGATAAGCTCGAACTTTATTAATCCCTCATGGGGAAATTCAGTCATCACAGCAGCTCAACATTGAACAAATACTTAGTATTTGAAATGCTAGATTAGTGTTAAATTACTAATTAGACAGGCAGGATAGTTGCACACAAGAGAACAGACAATGTATATATAAACAGATAATTAGATATATAGATATGCACACACACACACACACACACACACACACACACACACACACACACACACACACACACACACACACACACACACACACACACATATATATATATATATATATATATATATATATATATATATATATAGTATGGAAATACAAGGGTAAAGTATTCAGTAGTATTAATAAAATTTACAATATTTGCAGTGCCACAGTGCCAGGACAATGGGAATTAAGATGTTTATGACTCAGTTCCAGCTGTTGAACAGACTCAGCAGCAGGTATGAATGACCTGGGAGCTCCTTCCTGGACGGTGGTGCAGCAGTTTGCCACTGAAGGAGTCTGCCCAGATACTTTATCTTGCTGGAGGTTCTCCACTTGTTTGGGTTACAGCAATGATTTCTCAGTTATATGATCATATATGAGGTTATACGATCTCTGTACGCCTGTTGTGAGAGCAGCCTTATCTTCACAGTGGGTGTTGAACTCTGCTGAGTTTGTGTCTGTTCTCCACACCTTTCATTGTGATGAGCAGCAGCCTGTCAGGATGGATTCATCAACTGCTCTTTCTGCTCTTTGCAGATGATGTTGTCCTTTTTGGCATGAGGGCCAAAACATGCACTGAACACTTGAGTGACCAGGTTGAAATCAAGTGAGGATCTTCCATGTTTGTCCATGGCTCTAACATAGAAAAAGATGGCTTGTCCTATTCAGGTATGAAGGCAGAGGCTCCCTCAGGTGGCGGAGAGTTAATCTGCTGCACTATTACAGTCACCATACTGAGTTGATCAGTAAACCAGAAGGCCCAGTCCACCCCCCGCCCGCACCCAGGGTGGCAGACCCCTTGGTTGAGTGATCTAGCGAGAAGCTTGAGCTGCTGCTCCTTGACATTGAGAGGAGGTGGATGAGGCGATCCTTCTGATGAGATGCCTGATGGTCCACCTTGGCACAACCCTAAGGTCAGCCCAGGACCCACTGGAGACCCTCCAGTCCCCCCAGAGGAAGTGTATGTGGTTCACCCTGACACTGCAACCACATGATGCTGAGCAGGAAAGCAGATGGTCGTAAATAGATAAATAAATCGGTAGATGTCAGAATGCCACTATTAGGATCTTTCAAGAAGAAGAAAATCCTGTATATGTATGTCAGTGAGGTTGCTCAGCATTACAAAGTGTAAGAGTATCGCTCAGGGGCTCACAATGGTAGTGATGATGGAAGGGACAAGTGGAAACTCTCACCCTCTGACCCAGACTTCTTGTTGGTCTAAGGATTCAAACCACTGACCCTCTGACTTCTCCACTCGGTCACCATCATTTCTTCTGTCTTCATCTTGATTTCAATAAACAAACTACAACTTATTGACTGAACTATTAATTGATTATAAAACTGTGGTACGAAGCCCATCTGTGGTACATGAGGGCCCTCTGGTGGTTCATTGACGAAAGTCTTATTTAATTTAAAATAAATGAATTTGAAAAATATCAACATTTCTTGAGAAAATACAATGAAAATATAAAAAAATGAAATTTGTATAAAATCATTATTTCTTCCTTCATATTGGATGAAACTGTGTTGCTGTGGAGATAATGAGCTTCTGCAGCTTGTCAGTTAGAACACTGTTAATCCAATGACAGTTTTTCTTCTTCTAATTACACACAATGAACCATTGAAAAAGGGTTTACTCGTCTTTTTTAACAACCAAACAGAAGATGATTCAATGAAAGCCACCATTCAAATATATCAACCAGTTCTTTGTGAGAGACCTGGAAATATTCTCCAGAAAAAGAATTATTCATTTTGAATGTTTATCAAACATGCCTAATGTAGTATTTTGTGTATATTAATATTCAGACTGATGTGTTGTTTTTTGGTTTGAAAAGTGCAAACTCACTGAGAAAGAGCAAAAGTCATTTCTCTTCCCAAAAGGAAAAGCAGTGAATGAAAAGCAGCGAGAAAGACTTTAAAAAACTTAGTGAGACGCTCGGCCACTTCTAGAGAGACAGCTTCTTGGCAGATGGAGATAAAGGAGCCATTAGCCTCATTTTTCCCTTCTTAGTATGTGTGAACGCTGGATTTGCCTGCTGAAGAGCAGTGAAGGAATTTGATGGGAGGTGGAGACCTGCTGGAAGTTCAGTCCTGGCTGGAGCCTGGCACCAGCCCAGAGGGATGAAGGCGGGGCAGAGTCAGTCCTGAGGTATGCCTGGAGGAGTGGGGACCCCCTGACCCTCTGAGCAGCTGCTGAGATATGGCTGCAGCCCCGGGTTCAGTAGAAATACATGTTTCCTCCCACTGAGACATGCATACAGCCAGGTTGAGCTGCTGCCATGTGAATCCAGGGAGTATCTCTGAAGAAGACCATAAAACAACAGGAGCTTCTCTTCCTCACTGTCTGCCCTCTTTCACAGACCAGATCTCGGACCGGTGGAAGCTGCTGGAAGAAACAGAAACTCCATGATTTCACTGGGCCACCACAGCAAACTGGACTTCCCTTTCCTTCAGTGAATAAAAGGTAGCATATCCTCAGTCTTACTTCTTCACCACTGCTTGAAACCAAATCATGTGGCCCATTCTCAGGTGGAAGAAGTAACATCTACACACTGATAGAATAATCATAAGCTTTGTTTCCACTGTGCAGTACGTTACAGTACGGTAAAGTGTTCCCAGACCCAAATCTGTTGTGCCTTTCCACTGCAAAGAGATCTGTTAAAACGTAGGTGGGGTTGTGAATGGTGGTGTTATGATGCATGTACGTAACGTCAATACATGACAGTCATTGCAGGTCTAGCGTTGTAGCTCCTTGTTATGGAATCGTACTGATGTGATCGCTTCCTCAACGGAGGCGTTACGAAAAATGGTGACATTGGGTATAGTACTTTTGTCAGCCGTCTGCTGCTTGTCGTCAGTGGCGATCTTTACTCTCAACAAGCCTGCAATATCTTAGTAGCTCATCGGCCTGAAAACCCTCCCATTGTTGTTCACTTACACCGCTTTGTGCTCACTGGTTGTTTTGTTGACTTTTTTTTATGCCGGCACGCTACACTGCGTAACAGGAGAGGAGGAGATTCAGCAGAAGCGGGAATGCTGTTGGGAATGAGAAAGCTTTGCAAGCTGTGTCACAGAGAACAAAGGCTCACGGCTTTACTCAGACGCCTGAGCAACGCCTGCAACAAATGTCTTCCGCTCTGGTCCTCCGCTTCATTCAATTCAGTTCAACCTTAAATATTTATTGCCAAATGCAACACGGTCATCAGCCCGGATAGCTCAGCTGGTAGAGCATGAGACTCTCAATCTCAAGGTAGAGGGTTCATGTCCCACGCCGGGCGCCACCTGCAGGAAAGGTTCTTGATCGGTGCAATGTGATCTGGGTGACGGTGCTCAGACTGCCACCCCCGTGACACGGAAACGGATAAACGGGAGAAAATGGATAGATGGACAATATGGTCATTTCAGAGCACATTTACAGATAAAACCCCAACAATTTCACATGAGTAGGCAAATGTGATTGTGGAAAGGACCCCCTCCCCCCATGGGTTTGATGCTAATGCTATTTCAACTGGGTGGTTAGCTCTCTCAGCTGCATCAGTGATCTCTCAGCTTCAGTTTATTTGACATGAGACGTTTAATAAAATGTGACGAGAGCAACGCCACTCATCTTACTATTTAAACAACAAATTTGAATGGCAGATTAATTAAAATCAGATACTTTTTTTGATTTGGAGCTCATATAACTGAACAAAGACGGTTCATCATCCTTGTTTTAGTTTTTAACGATTGCCTCTCATGACAGCATGTACCATTGGCATGGCAGAAATATGCAGTAATGAGTGATATCTGGGATGATGCTGTGTGTGGCGGCTCCACCTCATGACCTAATGAAACAAGAAGGTCCTTGGCTGACATGTTGGTGCTGCTTCAGAGGCCAAACACCAGCATGTCAGACAGACTTCAGCCTCATCAGTCCAGCTCCTTTCACTGCAGATCCTCATGGAGGTGTGCTTCTCTCTGCCTCCATCAGGTCCTGAGGTCTGCGGTCGGGTGGTGAAGAGGATCAGTCACAGACATGATTGGAACGGCACAGGAAGCCGGGGGGAGTGTGAACATGCTGCTGTATGTCCAAGATGTTTGGACGACAACATGTACATTACAGTGTACATAAATGACTCAACTATGTTCTCATGAAGAAACATCATGACTGGGACTTAACTTATATTAACATCCTGGACGCTTTCCATTTTAATGCTGCAGATGTGAAACACATTTAATGACTGTGTGTGTGTGTGTGTGTGTGTGTGTGTGTGTGTGTGTGTGTGTGTGTGTGTGTGTGTGTGTGTGTGTGTGTGTGTGTGTGTGTGTGTGTGTGTGTGTGTGTGTGTGTGTGTGTGTAAGCAGGGCCTCATCAACATGGATGTTTTATACTACAATGGTGAACACCAGTCAGCCATTACATTATGACTAGCTGCAGCCCTGAGCCTCGGGGGCGTGTCCTCCTCCTAACCCTCTGAAGCTGTGCTGATGCTAGTGGGACCAGGACACTTCCTCTGAAGCTCCCTGTTCCCTGCTCCCTGCGCCCTGATGGACCACAGCCTGGGATCATGTGTGTCTGACGCCGGTTCAGCTCTTCTGCTGAGACCACGTCAGAGCAGCCACACACCAGGAGAGGCTCCGTCCCCGTCGTCTCTCCGTCACATTCCAGTTACTATCAAAGTCACGGATGTGTCTTCCTTTTTCTGCTTTAAAGTTTGTTATTTAAAGTCAAACTGTTTTCTTTGACACATCCACCCACCGACAGGTGCCATGATCCCAATGCTATTGCTGATTGGTGCTTATTAAAGAAACCCTTTCTTTAACAACATACACACCTTGTGTTTGATGGGGTATTGCAATTTTACCATCTGGATCGGGTGTGTGTACTGTGACATTCTGGAAGTGTCTTTTTAAACTGAAATTTAGGCTTCAGACTATTTTTCTAGATATTTTTAAAGTGTAAAAACAATGTCCAGCCTTGTCTTCCCTCTCTCTTGACAGTGTGAGTTGAACAGAAGTAACTCACTGGTACGTGTGCATATTGGCATGACTCGTCTGATTCAACACATGGAAGCTGAAAAGTTGCAAATCTTTTGAGTCTGTACAGTTCCAATGACTTTCTCAAGAGGAGTTACTCTGTTCAATTGAATCCTCTTGTGTTGTTGCATTCCTATAAACATTGACCAAGATTTCCTTTGACAACTGTGTGCCACCTGAACTCTGCCAGGGGAAGTTATATCCATGTTTTAGATGGGATGTTCTTTTTCCTGCTGTTTCCATGTGACTTAAGACAAAGTGGTTTCACTGTGCATGTTTCATGTTACAGAAAGAGGATGAAACAAGTCACGTTACAGTAAACAGAGTTGTCAAAGTTTCGGGTATTGATTAGGCAGTGTCCCACCTTTAGCTCGTGCTGGTCTTTGGACTGTGCTGCTTTTCTCTCAGGAGGCTTCAGGACTGATTTCAGGACAAACACAAACACTTCCCATAAGTGAGGCTGGCACCACACACGTGACTTCAGACTTACCCGAGCCTGCAAAGTCTGCTAGTAATTTGGTTTGGTTTTGATCGCTTCATGAAAGTTGTCTCAGACGTGTGAAAATCCTCGTGTTATAGTGAGTATATTTAAAGAATGAGGGCGCTCACCACAGTGATCGCCCCTGGCAAAGACAAACATGTTTTTTTCTATGGGGAGTCAGCTTTTTGTTTTATGAGAAAGCAAACTGGTAAAGTCATTCAGAGGTTTGTTATTTCTTCAGAAGTTTACCACATCTGAGTCAGGATACTTTCAAGTGAAGCAGCAGTAAGACAAGTTTATAATTTTCCCTTCAAACGAGAAACAGAATTCATGGTTTGTTCAACAATGGTATGTATGTGTTGGTGAGGATATTATATGACCTCCAAACAGACAAAGTATAAAATGTACTGTAAAAGGTGGCTATTTGTTTACTTTGATGTATTTTCATCCAGACTGATAATGGACCAGTTTAAAGAGTTTAAAGAGCATATCTTTATACGGCATTTCGACAGGAGTCACTCCAAAACCCTCCATAATGTTTAAAGTAAAGTGCATAACATAACTTCATATAATACAAATTTCCTGTTTCTGCCATTTGTTAAGTTTCTCGGAAACAACATTAATGGATGTGTAGTTTTTTGTCTCGTTATGAATCTCATAGTAATTCCAATGTAATTTGACATTGTATGAGCATTATTAACATGAGTGATACTTTATAATATATTTTATAGTGTTCCAGAGAGGGAAGGAGGACATTTCTTGTTTTATGTTGTTGCAAACGGTAAGAAAAGGAATGTTGAGTTTACTCAGACTGCTTGTGTGTCATTTATAGCTGATGTATATGTGTAAGACATCAGACTACTGTATGACAATTGTATAATGCAGTATAAATATTGCAGCATCAATATATTCAAATATATTTAAAAAAAAAAATAAAGTCCATTTTGAAGTTGTTGATGATCTCTGTGTCCACTAGAGGAAACATCCATTCCAGAAACATGATGAACAACAATAAAACGTTCCAGCAGTAAGTGGAAATAATGACTGAAGCATGAGATACAGACTCATTCTGCTCCTGCTGTATCTTTGTTGGTCGGTCTGCTCTGCAGGAAGCTTCAGTTCAGTTTAATCCTGGTACTTTATCAACTTTCAAATGTACAATTAGCACTCTCTCTCTCTCTCTCTCTCTCTCTCTCTCTCTCTCTCTCTCTCTCTCTCTCTCTCTCTCTCTCTCTCACACACACACACACACACACACACACACACACACACACACACACACACACACACACACACACACACACACACACACTCCACGCAGTCTGCACGCTCACCTGACCTGAGGATCACATTTAGGTTTTTGTTCCATTCCTTGTAAATGATTCAGAACATCCAGAATTAATGGAAGTGGCAGTGACTGATTTTGCCCACCAGGGGCAGCAGATCCCATTCCCATCCATAAGAGTCATTCTTTCTGGATTTCTGGAAGGAATGTGACAAAAATGGAATTTATGCTTGTATTCAACTCATTGTGGGGAGTGTCACTGATAGATCAAGTAATTTTAAAGGTGACGTGGTCCTTCAAAGTTGAAATTTTACATTTGAAAACAAAACATCACAAATTAGTTATTTTTAGGCAATCTTGTATAAATTAGCCCAAACACTCTGCTAGGCAACAGAGAAAAATCTATGCTGGGTTTATTTTTGTAACAATTCAGTAGCACCTTTTGGGAGAAAAACACATTGAAAGAAATAAAGATTTTGAAACATTATCCATATATAATTTATTTTTCTTTATTCTATATTCAAGTTCAAGTTAATAGATTTCTATTATCTTTTGCACAAAATGACAGCAGCAGGGGACTTCTGGATCCATCCATCCATTTACTTCACCGCTTATCCTTTTCAGGGTCGTGGGGCGCTGGAGCCGGTCCCAGCGTACTCTGGGTGAGGGCAGGATACACCCTGGACAGGTATTACTATTAATATTAATATTAATATTAATTAATATTCCTTCGTGTTTACAGTGTTTATCTTCTGTGTCCAGGTTTCAGATTGTGCTCATGTGCTCTCACACTTTGATTTCCTCTTGTGTTCTTATAGATAAAGCAGGAGCAGGAGCAGCTGCAGGTCAAGAAGCCACTAAATGCCTTGATGCTTTTCCTGAAGGAGCAGAGGCCAATGATGACAGCTGAACACTAGGGGAGTGGAAGAGCAGGCATCAATAAAGTCCTGGGAGAGAGAGTGAGTGTCTTATCTCCTTTGTCAGCAGTCAGTAACAGTGATAATCTTCTGATCATCACATGAACAAGCTGGCTTGTCGTGGAGCATCAGTGTGTGTGCTGACAGTGTGTTGTCCCTGTTCAACAGTGGAAGCTGTTGTCAGAAGAGCAGAAGGCCAAATATTGTGGTCAGGTTGAAAGAGAAGCCGAGCTGCACACTCGGACACACCCGGGCTTTTCCTGCAGTCACAACTATGTAAGAGTTTCTACAACCTATCGCTACCAAAACCCATGACTGTCAATATATTTGATTAACTCGTGGGAAATTGTACATGTCTTTATTTTCAGTGGAAGAGAAGAAAGAGGATGAGCGCTGCCAACAAAGATACAGTAAATGTAAGACATGATTGCTGAGTTCCAGTCTTATTAGATGATAAACTGAATGGTAGCTGAATGGATTAGAGCAGGGTGTCAAACACATTTTAGTTCAGGAGCCACATAAAGCACCATTACATATTGAGTGGGTCAGACCAGTAGAATACGGCCATAACAACCTTTACAATTAAACTTTAAAGTCTGTCTTTGTTGTGGGCCAATGACGGCTGAGCTCTGGCCAGCAGCTTCGTTCTCATTGGTCGTCCTCTCCGTCCCGTCAGGAGGAGCAGACGCAGGGTGAGGAGCAGCAGTTCGATTCCGCCTGTCAGCGGCTGGCCAGCGAGGCGGTGCGAGAGGCTGCGCGCCGAGGCTGCGCTGACAACGTCACCGCCATCCTGCTTTCTATTGGCTATTGAGCACATGCATCACTTTTTGTTTTCTATTAAAAGCTCTCTGAGGACTGTGTGTAATTCACTGACTGTGAGAATCCTCACACACGTGTTGGAAACATGAGCGAGGCGGGGTAGACTTTTAACTTTTATTAAGAAAACTTTGTGGTGGCTCTGCGCTGCGTGTTTCCTGTACCGCCGCTAAGGGAGCTCACAACGGACAAAAAAACCCTAGAACACATTGAGACCACCTGAGGGCTGGCTGCTAACGTAGCCACGGGCTAAAAAAATTAATCTGAAGATACAACAAGCTTGTTTAAACATTTTATAAACATTTTATATACATTTTATATACATTTTATAAACAGACTTCCGTAACATCACAACAAGTGATGTCACACTTTGCTCCTCAGAGGGGCATCCGGTTCCCATCCACGCTGATCTTCACGGCGTAGCGCATCTTCGTCAGGTGGCGAATGGCTGCAAAGCGACGCATCTGCTTTTTCATGCGAGAAACACCCTTCCTGACCGGACCCTGCAGGAGGAAACAGCAGCTGGTTCAGAGGCTCAAATCTCCCACTGACACTGAACGCATCACGGTAAAGGAGTTAACACAGTAAAGAAGAAAACCATTTAACGTTTCTGACGCTTCGCAGTCAAAAGTACTTCCAATATTTAGAGCAGTCCCACACACTGCCACAAGGGGCGCACACACTGCTACAGGGGGTGCTGGGCATGCTGCAGGCCATGCAGACCACTTACTGCCCCCTGGTGGCAGCTGCAGCTAAAACGGCATCCTGTTTCCCTCAATGCTAATCTTCATGGTTTCCTCTGCTCCGCAAAGCCACGCTTGTGTTTCTCCAGGAGACTCAGACTTTTCACCTCCAGTCTGAGGACCAATTACAGCTCAGCTCAGCTCAGCTCAGCTCAGAGGACCAATCACAGCTCAGCTCAGGACACACTCTGTTCTAGTAGTATAGTTCTGCAGATCTAAGGCCCTGTTTACACGATAACGTTTCACGTGACAACACCTAATCCGTAAAAAAAAAAGGAGTGCATTTACGCTGCAGCAGTGGACAGAGAGACAATGATGTAGTTAGTATGCCGGGCCACTGGGGGGCGCTGTTGCTTGATTTTGTAATGAAACTACACAGACGTGCAGAGAACAATACACTATAAACCTGAAGAAAATGGAGAGAACCTGACATCCGTATAGACTGATGATGCATCGGATGCTATCAGGGGAGAGTCTCAACTATTAAACTACTGATCTGGACCATAAAACTAGAATATGGACAGCGAGTCGTACCACTATGCGGCCGCCATGTTTGTTTACAAATGGCTGAGCAGGAGGGAGGAGGGGAGATGCACAGTAACAGGCTCTGTAGCCTCCATCAGTCTCCGCAGGAGGGATTAGCGCCGTGAAAGAATCTTTCCACCTTGGGAGCCAGATTAAAAACTTGTGAATACAGTGCATCCGCAAACTGGTGTTGTGTAAACAGACCCCCCAAAAGTGAAGAAAGTTTTGCAGACACACCAAATTTGTTGTCGTGTAAACGGGGCCTAAAGTTCAGCTCAGATTTGAACTTTAATTCTTTGTAGTTTAGGAAACAGTTTGAGTTCAGAGGTTTAATTATCCTCATGTTGAAGTTGAGCTGCGTTCAGGTCCAGAAGGTTCTGGTTCCTCAAGGAGCCTCTCCCCACCCTGCTGGAGTCTCTCCCCACCCTACTGGAGAATCACCCACCCTGCTGGTGAATCACCCACCCTGCTGGAGTCTCTCCCCACCCTACTGGAGAATCACCCACCCTACTGGAGAATCACCCACCCTGCTGGAGAATCACCCACCCTGCTAGAGAATCACTCACCCTGCTGGAGACTCCCTCCACGTTCCACTTGGGTCGGACCACGTAGACCTTGGTGGAGGGGATCGGGACCCGAGCCCGGGCACAGAAACCAGGATCCCCGGGTCTCAGCGCTCTGTGGAGGGAGGGGGAGGAAGAGGAAGAGGAGGTGAGGTTCTGGTTCTCTTCAGGGAGCTTCAGGTGTTGTCAGGTGGTTGGAGGTGGACCTACTGTTCTTCTCCAGTGAGCTGCTTCTCCAGGTCTCTGCGAGGTGTCTGACCCCTCGAGCTGCACACACACACACACACACACACACACACACACACACACACACACACACACACACACACACACACACACACACACACACACACACACACACACACAGTTAGTTTCAGAAGGTCAAATGATTACTGGCCTGTGATTGGCCAATGAGCTACATGCTGTTCTAACGTCACAGCAGGTCACAACCCCTCCCCCCCCGACATAACTGAGGGATGACCCCCCAGGGAGGACGGACGTGGAGACAGACTCGTGGTGCGTTCAGGTGCAGCAGGTGAGCCCAGCACTGCACACGTTAGTTCAAACAGACCAACATGCTGAAGACAACCTGATAGGTCTACACATTCTGAGGCTGATTAAGGAGGAGGAGGAGGTCATGAAGAGGAGGAGGAGGAGGAGGAAGAGGAGGAGGAGGAGGAGGAAGAGGAGCAGGAGAAAGATGAGAAGGAAGAGGAGGAAGAAGAGGGGGAGGAAGAAAAAGATGAGGAAGAGCAGGAGAAAGAGGAGGTGACGAAGAGGAAGGAAAGTAGTGACAAAAACTCTTCTGAACCTCTCTGATTGGACGACCTGTGGCTGGATCACATTCCACCTTCGTTCCTCAACAACTGACCAACATTTCTGCAGTTTCAAATCAGGCTTGGACATTTGGAACACGAGGCTCTGCAGCCGCTGCTGAAGTGACCACTTCACAAACTTCACAAACTTTACAAACTTCACAAACTTCCAGGAGGTATTGAAGTCGTTCAATCAGAGCTCCATCTCAACACGTTCAACCATTGTGCCCCCCCTCCTCCCAGTTCCCCCCGCGGTCCAACCTGAGCAACTGTCTCTGCTGGTCCAGGTCTCTCTGCTGACGCTCCTCCCTCGTCATGCCTTTGTAGTTCGACATCAAGCCGAAGATCGACCGCGGCCACTCGTCTGGAACACGTCACACACACACCACTCAACTTTTACAACTACTACACAAACATCCCAAACGCTCTCTGTGTGTGTGTGTGTGTGTGTGTGTGTGTGTGTGTGTGTGTGTGTGTGTGTGTGTGTGTGTGTGTGTGTGTGTGTGTGTGTGTGTGTGTGTGTGTGTGTGTGTGTGTGTGTGTGTGTGTGTGTGTACTCACTGATGAGCTTGAGGGCCAGGTCCTTGTTGCTCCTGGACTCTTTGGGGTGTTTGTAGAGGAACAAGACGGCTCTGCCGATGCCGCTGTGCTTCAGAGTCTCCTCACTGATGCTGGAGAGCTGAGGAGGAGCACAGGAGGAGACACTGTCAGCTGGAGCCTGCACCTTCCCCCTGGACCCCCCAATGTGGACTACAGAACCCCCTCACCTCCTGCAGGATCTGCAGCAGCTCCTCCCTGATCCGCAGTGCAGGGAGAGATTTGTCAGGCAGCGGGCTGATCCACTCTTTAATGGCCGACATGACGCCGCTGTCGATGAACGTCTCCTTCATGTCCCATCTGAGAGACACCGGCAGCAGAGTCAACTCCTACTCCCTGACCTCTGACCTCCTCCATGACCTCTGACCTCCTCTATAACCTCTGGCCTCCTCTATGACCTCTGACCTCCTCCATAACCTCTGACCTCCTCTATAACCTCTGACCTCCTCTATGACCTCTGACCTCCTCTATGACCTCTGACCTCCTCCATAACCTCTGACCTCCTCTATAACCTCTGACCTCCTCTATGACCTCTGACCTCCTCCATGACCTCTGACCTCCTCTATGATCTCACTGACATTATTGACACTGGTGTGAATCAAATGTGACTGTTCAGCATTACTGTGATGATTTGGATGAGGAATAGAACCGGGTGTGTGGTTCTTACTTCTTGAGGTGCATGACGACATGCGGCAGCAGCATCAGCTTCTTTAGTGCCGGTTTGTTCTGAGTGTTCAGAGTTCGGTCCTCCTGTCAATCACACACACACACACACACACACACACACACACACACACACACACACACACACACACACACACACACACACACACACACACACACACACACACACACACACACACACACGTCAGAGGCTGGACCCGGGGTGTTTTATGGTGACGGGCTGTGGGACGCAGTGCACCTCTGCGGCCTTGTTCATTTTGATGATCATGTCGGCGGCGTCGCCGATGAAGGTGCCGCCGTAGTCGCGGTATTTCCTCCTGCGACTGTTCATGGCTTTCTTCCGGGCGAGCATCAGGTCGAAGTCCAACCTGAAGCTGGTGCTGATGGGAAAAAACCACAACAAAAACAGTCAGCATGGAGACCAGTCAGGGGGAGGAGTCAGGTTTTGTGGCTCACTCACTCCTCCTCGTCCTCGGACTCGCTGTCGCTGCCGAACAGGGCCTTCTTGTCGTTCGCCCTGCCGCCGCCTCGCTCGTCCTCCTCGATGCCGCTGTCGGAGCCCAGCTCACGAAGTTTCGCCGCCAGACTTTTGTCTGGACCGCCGAAGCCGCCGTCACTGTCCGAGTCATCATCATCAGACACAGCACGAGACCGCTTCAACGCTGAGAGAGAGAGAGAGAGAGAGAGAGAGAGAGAGAGAGAGAGAGAGAGAGAGAGAGAGAGAGAGAGAGAGAGAGAGAGACAGAACTTTCTCAAAAACTCCACCAGCTACCGACGTCGTATCAACAGAAACTCAGAGGAAAAAAAAATTAATCTGCTCCTGATATTTACCTGGTCCGTCCTCGCTGTCTGACAGGACGGCCTTCTTCCTCTTTACTACACACACACACACACACACACACACACACACACACACACACACACACACACACACACACAAGGAGAAAAGAGGAAGACATCTGTTCAGTATTCAAACTCGAGAGTGGGAGGTATGAGGAGTGGTAGGGCAGTAGGGAAGAAGAGACTAAGAGTTGGCCATACTTATCAAACACTACCAAAAACATAATGGGGAAACATCCAACAGGCCATTGTAGTATATGTTAAGTGCCAGAAACAGTGGAGCATGTGCTGATGAGCTGCAGGAAGTATGGGGGTGAAAGAAGGAATATGATGGAGGGGTTGAGGAGAGAAGGAATGGAAGGAGGAGGAGTGAAGGAGATACTGGTGTGGAAAATGTCTAAGCAGGTTCCTAAAGGCAACGGGGTTATTGGGGAAACTATAGAGCGGTGGGAATAACATAGAGGGGTAGAACCAGCAGGTGGCGGTAATGCCACTTACATGGATGCAAACGGCCGTAAAACGAAAAAGAAGAAGAAGAGGAAAGAAAAGAGTGAGCGGAAACAGCGGGGAATTACCGGAGCGGCTCCCGGACATGAAGTGGTCCTCCACGCCGTTCATGACTCCCCCGAATCGGCTTCTGTTTCCGGCCTGGAGGTGGAGACGGTGTGCGGACGGTTGCCGGTGCTCTGCGGCTCAGAAAGCTTTAGAGCCGCGAAAGAAGAGCTAAACAAAGTCTAAGTGTCTGAGAGCGGCAGGAGCGAGTATTTGCCAAATAAAGTGTCACAATAAAAGTCTTTCAGAGAATTCAGAGCGGATTTTTTGAAGTTTCACTTCTCCGGAACGGACGCCTGAATGAAGATACTGTTTACTCAAAAGAGACGTGACAAAGAACTACAGTTTAAAGAGCTGAAACCAGCCGTTAAAAGGAGATGCATCTGTTGCCATGGAGACGGTGAGATCAAAGTCAGATGGGCGTGAATGAGCCTTTAGCAATCACACCTGCATTTTCTCCTCCAAATGCAAACCTTTAGTTCAATATAATTATTCTTTTATTGATCACATTAGTAAAGTTTTAGGGGGTTTGTACTAACCTTTAAGTTAATGTAGATTCCCCCTAGGATTGATAAAGTATCCATCCATTCTCCATCCATCCATCATTCTTTATTTGAATGAATCATATCACGTTGTTGTGCTTTTATTTTAAGTCATTTGTTATTTCCGTCTTTCTCTATTAATAAAGCTTAGTTTTGAAAAGTCCCCCATGTGAGTTGCAACAAGTTGACATGGGTGAACAACCATTAAGACTAAGGAGAACATCTTGTTGGCCTATTGGATAAATATCAGAGGACATGGAATATCTCACCCAATCAAAAATACAATAAGAGACTGTTTGGGAGTATGAACACATATATGTAAATAGCTTAGGTTGTATTGGTAATGTGATCGCGGCGCAGGCAGGTTTAGAACTGATTAGTTTGAGCAATACAGTCCCAATACCAAATATCCCTCCCTGGTTATTTACAATGCCAGTGGGAGATTTTGAAATCAAAAATCAGCTTAAGAGAATAAAGAAACAAGATGAAGCGGGTTGTGTAGCTCAAAAATATTTAGATCACAGATACATTAGTGATACATTGGTTTTCACAGATGGAATAAAAGACCCTCAAATAGGTCCGTGTGGAGCAGCAGTATATATTCCTAGTCGGGAAATAAACATTAAGAAAAGATGTACAGACCTTCTCTCAGTATATGCAGTGGAGCTGATAGATGGTCGTGGCTCAGACACTGTTCGGAGGCCATGAGAGGAATAATTCAAGTATCATTTCCAAGTGAGGAGGGTTGTTATTGTAAAATAGATTGTGTAAAAAAGTGTTGTTTCATTTAGGTAGTTTTTATTGAAAGCCATTGTTTGGACAGTTCATTCTTAAAATGATCCTTTTTCTGGGACATGTTTTACTGAAGCCACCTTTGTCTGGTTTTTCCCCAATTGTGTCGCATTTGATGATGGTTTGTTTTTCCAGAATAATATAATTTTTAATTGTAAATGTTTTTTGTGGGTCTTCTCCCACAGCAGGCCACAAGACGTCAGTATCTTCTTCAAATACAGCTATTTTATTTGAATTAATTAAAAAAGAAGAATAAAAAAATAAAGACAAACAATACAATTCAATACAATACAATTAAAAGGTTTTTAAATTCCTGAATGAAAGATGTTTATTGTGCAGGAGGAACCTGGTACGTCATTTGTAAGTCATTTGGTTGTTTTCCAGCAAGATGGAGCTTTTCTGTGGATCAAACGTTTCAAAAAGGAACATTAAGCTGCAAATAACCACACATGACACAAACACTCCTTCTATTTAACAAACAACATCAATATAATGAACAGTGTTGGAGCCATTACACATGTTTATCCATGTTGACCTTTTTACTGGCCATATGTGCAGTTCTTACGTTCACCCACTAGGTGGAGCTCGGGTCAATGTAATGAGGAGATAAAGCTCCAGGTAACGAGGTCAGGTGAGCACGAGAGAGCAGACAGATGTTTGATCTTGTCAGTGTGGCAGAGGGTCCGATGTAAAGTTTATTCATTGTCATTGCATTTTAATTTTACCCATTATATTGTTTTTTCTGTTTGAAATAACTCACAATGAACTAACAAAACAACTGTCTTCTGAGTATTGCTGATTAGTTATTCTACATGTTATTAGAAAGCTTTTTTTTTTTTTTAAATATCAATGACAGGCACAGGTTGTAATTTTAATCAAATGGTCAATTATATTTTTCTGTGCTGCAAGCACTGATAAATAATTCCATAACCAATGGTTGGTCAGGAGCCAGACCCACTGCTGAACAAACATCGAAGCAAATTGGGGTTCAGTGTCTTGCTCAAGGACACTTTGACAAGTGAAATCAGTGAGAAGTGAACTCGAACCCTCAACCTTCTGATTGGAAGCTGAGCTCTCTACCGACCGAGCCCATGCAGCGCCGCCCAGGAAAGAAAACCTGGAAGTCCTAGGAATTTTGATAGTGAGGCTTCTGGCTGTGGTAAATGATCAAACGACTTCATTTGGTTAAATTCAGTGACTCGTCTTGGATGACAAGTGGATGAGAGCAGTAGGAAGCACAGACACCGTGTTTCAGTCCACTCACACTGTTTTTATCCTCCATCTGCAGTGGACAACATTTCTCAGAAACACCATGACCCAGGAGAGGGGTCATGCTCTGGCCATGCTCTCCATGGAAGAGAGACTTGTTTGGGAAATGACAGATTTCAATCAGAAAGTGAAAATTTGATGGCCTGAAGGAGAGGAGAGCAAAATGTATGTTTAGGTAGTTTATTGTTTTGTTGTAGTACCCGCCCTCCAGTGCGCCCCCCCCCCCCCCCCCCCCCCCCAATTTTTTTAATATTTTCATAAAGAGAGCCGAGAGGTTCAACCAGAGGTGGAAGAATCTTCTGGGTCTGGGATTCTATCTTCCTCTCAGATGCTGGCTTTGTTTGTTGTTTATGTACTTTATTTGAAAATAACTGTATTTGAAGAAGATACTGACGTCTTGTGGACTGCTGTAGGGGAAGACCCACAAAAAATATTTACACGTCAGCTCTTGGGCCCGACGTTCTCCGCAATCCATAACAAGGAAAATACAGAGGGCTTTCCTCTGGGTACGTCAGCTTCCTCCCACTCTCCCAAAACATGCATGAGAGGGGAATTGGTGACACTAAATTGCCCCGCGGAGGGAATGTGGGTGTGTGTGCTTGTGCGTCCTGCTCCATCGCCTCCAGGCAGCGCCTGAGAACCCAAACAAGAACAAGCAGTGTAGAAGATGGATGGATGGAAAATACTGAACCACCAGAGGGCAGTGTTGTTCCTGAGGACTTTCTTTCATTGCTTGTGCCTCTGATAAATAGTCACAAACAGAATTCCTGCCTCCAACAGACTGCACTTCAATTAAATCCTCCTCCACAAACAAGAATGTTCTCAAACACGCAGAGCTTCACATTCACTGCTTCACATAACTCACAAATCCAGTCGACACAATGTTAGGAGATGTTGGTGTTCATCTGGGCTGAAAAAGAGATTTCTATATTCATAATATGTAGACTTTTTGTGCTCATGTTGAGTGGTGATCATGTATGAATTAGATTAGTCAGAAATTAAATTACTAAAAGGTTAATGACATTCTGAAAAACATAAGGGACATCAACGCACCAAGTGAATTGCAGATTTATGAAACTGACTTTATTATTGATGTCAAAATAAACAGAAAGCTGCAGCTGTGATCTGCTCATAGTCCAAACAGGTGAGAACCTGCAGTAAAGATCAGGTCCTCCAGACCAAGACCGACACCATGAGAGGTCTCAGTATCTCACATCTAGTTCAGAGGTTCTTCAATAAATAAAGAATATCACTTATTTTTACTCGAGATCAGTAAAAAGAAAAAAACTGAACAATGTTTTTTTTATGTTTAAATCAAGACAAGCTGCTCCAGAATGAAGGCCTGTAAACTGAAGCAACTGAATGTTAGAAGACTGTTGTGGGACTATAGTTTGCAGTAAAGGAGAAATCAGGAGTGAATGACATGTTTACATGTTTACAAAGAAAAAACGTAAAAGAAAATCTTGCTTAAGTTTAAAGGAAAGAAAAGAAGCAGCTTGGATCTGTTTGTTGAAGGTTGTTAATAACCTTAATCACCTAAAAAAACCAAAGAAGGCCTTATTATTTGGATCTTTAAAATCTTTGTTTCTGCAGGAATTCAGGACACACACACACACACACACACACACACACACACACACACACACACACACACACACACACACACACACACACACACACACAGTATAAAAGTCGTCCCACTCAGTGGCGTTTCTAGATGTAAATACTTGGTGGGGAAAGATTTTATTTCAGGTCTAGTGACACCACTGAATTCCAAAGTAAAGTGTGTGCACAACCTTTTAGCCACAACATTAGAACAACCATATAGGTGCTGATCCCTTAACAATATTGAGCCTTGGAAATAGCCGATTAAAAAAACAACACATCAGCGATGGGGTCAGAACCAGGTCATGTTTCTCAGACAGCAGCTCAGCCACTTGACCAACAATATACCTACAAGCCAATGAGATTCTTAAAAACTCTTCCTCACCTCGTCACAGTTTACAACTACTTACTTTAATTTTCTCTGCTAAAGTAAGAGTTTCAAACTTGTACTCGTGAATAATTGACCTAATTAATTTAGATTAACTGTTTGTTAGCTTCAGCTGCTAACAAGATGGTATATTCCGGTTCTGTGAAGCTCCGCCTCAATCAGCACCAGCCAATCAGCTCTGAGCATCTAATGACGTTGTTAGTGTGGCTTCAGGCTTCAAGCCCCACGAGGCATCAAAATCACGTCATGAACAGCCTGAGCATGCGCACTTTCACTTTACTGCATCCATTACACACTGCATGGTGAGAGAGGGGCGAGCTACACTAATGCACCATCGGTGTGGATCAGGAGGAAACAACCTGAAACCCCAAGAGGAGACTAAGAACCAGGGAGGACAGTCCTCACACAGTAATTATGTGCTATACAAGAGGAAGTTTTATTCACAGACAAGAAAATATTGTAGATAATCTTAAAGTAATAATAGCATACTTTGCATGCAGTCCTTTCTGAAGACACCAGGTGGGGCTCAGTCCCACCTGCCCCTAATGACCAGTCGCCCCTGATCCCACTATACAAAACTGGAGACGGACACCAATTCAATAACTCCTGTCCCATTTATCTACTTCCACAATTTTCCCAAAACTTTGAAAAACTTTTTATTCACAGATTGGACAGACTTTGTGATGTTCTGTGTTTCCTGTTTGGTGCACCTCTCCTCTCTCTCTCCCCTTCTCTTAGTGCTGCACTCTCCAGGGACAACCACACACACCTGAGGCTGATCATAATCAGCCTGTTACTTAAGCCGGCAGCTGATCGAAGGGCGCTGCCGGATTTTTGTCGATCGTCCTGAGTGGTCCCGGTGTCGCCTCCCGTTTCGTCGCCGAAGCTTGCTGCTTGCGCTGCTGTTTTAGTTTTTTCAGCCGCACTCCGGGGCTCGCTTTGTGTTTTGCGGAGAAATAAACTGTTCCTTTTACCTCCGATTATCCGTCTCTGCTTTTGGGTTCCTTGCTTCGACATCACAGACTTATTCATAAACACAAACTAATCTCTGAAAGCCAATATGGATTCAGATAACAAAGGTAAAACTCTTTCTGTTATACATATGAAACTTCAAAAATACTATGATTTCTTTAATTTGCTGATGATACAAAAGTGAGAACTTAGAGCAGCCCATGGAGGAAATCACTTCAGAATTAACACATTAAAAAAATGGTTTGATATGAATAAACTGTCATTAATTTTGGACAAAATAACATGTTATTTGGTAATTGTGGAGGGGAAAGAGGCTTAAAAGTTACAATAGAGGGTGTAAAAGTATTACAGAGCATTAAAGAAGATTGACAAGAAGATGTGCTGGAAACCTCACATTAAACACCTTCAAACCAAAAGTATTTCAGTCCTCAGTAAAGCAAAATACTTCCTCAGTCTACTCCAAAACTGCTGGGATGGGTTTGACCCGTTTCTCAGCCCTCAAACCTTCTCTAGTTTGAAAGGTTTGACTGATCAGTCGAGTGAGGGACAGGTACTAGTTATAGAATATATATACACTTTTTTGTAATTAAAAGAAGAACCAATGCAATACTACTAAAAGCTACAGAATTAAATAACACAGAAATGAAATAACAAACTCACAGATGCAAACGACCTCCTGCCCCCCAGAACCTCTCTAACAGATGTTCACTACCTGTCTACCTGTTGACCCTCTGATCCTGACAACTAGACATCAGAGGCGGCATAAATGAACAGACCAGGTCCTAAAAAGCCTCATCAAATATCATAAGAGTAAATAAAAAAGTTCACTGGACTTCACTGGATGCCACACCCCCTTTAGAGTCATAAATCATGAAATTAATTCTAAAATTGCCACAAAGGATCCTGCTATGTTTTTTAAAGAGAATAAATAAAGAACCAAATTATTCAGCAGAATTGAAATTGTAAAAATCTTATCAATTCCCATCCCTACCAACACGTAAGTGAGGACCGATACACCTGGACAGATGACTGAGGACAGGTACACCTGGACTGTCCATCACAGGACAAACATACTCACAGTCAAATTCACACCTCGGGGTAAGTTAGGGTCACCAGTGTTGGAGCCCGACCTTAAGCCCACTGGTTCCTCCCGGTCCTTCGATCCTGAACTTGGTTGTCTGAAAAAGTCTCAAGACAGCAAGATAAGTTTGACAATTTATTTAGCAAAGAAAGCCAAATGCAATGAGCAGCGCTGGCCACCAGGTGAACTCACGCAGGAACACACCTGAAATGTGTTGAACTTCCCAGGATCACAGTTTTTCTTCTTGGGCCCAGGCCTGCCCCCACAATGGTTGGTCTTCTAGCCATGGGTCAGTTTGGTACTGAAGTCTGTTACTAACCCAGACTAAACGTCCCATGCATAATGAAACTCTGTGTGTGTGTGTGTGTGTGTGTGTGTGTGTGTGTGTGTGTGTGTGTGTGTGTGTGTGTGTGTGTGTGTGTGTGTGTGTGTGTGTGTGTGTGTGTGTGTGTGTGTGCGTGTGTTGTTCACCTGGGGTAGCTAGAGTGGGAAGCTCCAGAGGCCTGTACTATGAAGCTGGATTTTCTCTTATTGAGATAACTTCAAAGATTAACTCTGATTTTCAGTACTACGACGCCTCGTTCACTTCTCACCAGGATAAATCACCGTGGTAACTGACACTGAAAGTCTAACCTCTGGAGCAGGTTATGTTCTCAATAAGAGCTCAGAGCGCCGCCTCCTGACCAATCAGATCTCTTGGAAAATGCCCCGCTCATTCTAAAATGATGGTGATTGGTGGGCAGGTTCAGTGCTGAGGTGCAGCGGAGAGGAGAAATTAATTCAGAGTGCTTTTTTACATAATAATGGTCACTGAGGCGTTGAAGGATGTTTTAGTTCTTGACTTGTTCCAAGTCTGTTTAGAATAGAATGGAATAGAATATAACTTTATTTATATAGCACTTTTCACAGACATGTGTCACAAGGTGCTTAACGGCACTAAAAACAGAAGAAAAAAGAAAAAATAGAATAAAAATAACTAAATAGATAAATAAAACAGATAAGATCTCTACGAGGGTTCATCTGGAATAATGAGCTTAACGACCACACCTGACAGAACTACAGAAACAGGAATTTATGGAACCAGAACTACTCCTGTCGTCATGGTGATGAATTAATATTCCAACAGGAAGCACACTCACACGGAGGAAACTCAGCTTCCTCCCACCAGGAAGGTGTGAGGCCACAGCACTAACCACTGCTCTGCATGGGGGCCTGGTTCATTGACGTCTGGAGTAAAGCAGAGTTTTGCCTGGTTAATTGCAAAGGTAAGAAGAGGGAGATGGGGCAGGTAACATCCAAAGTCAGAACTGGGTGGCTTCTCCCTGCAGAGTGAACGAGGCCAATGAGCTGCCGGTCTCACATAGAAAATGGACCCCCGTAAAGAATATAGAACTCCTCTGATATTTGCACTGAAATGTTAATAAATCTAAACCACATAATTAAACGTGAACATAGACAACAAAACACAGTAGTTAGTGAGTACAACTTGTATTAGAGGTACACTATTATAGAGTAACAACAGGTTCAAAATGCTCGCTCATGTTCCATAAGAACAGGGCTTTACCTGATGGTACATCTGGGAGCGGGGAGTAACCCCTTGAAAATGAAACCTATGAGTGAGTTGACCTGTCCTCTAGCGCCACCATCAGGTCAAACCTTTTCATTAGAATTAGTATCTTAAAAAGTTTTCATCCAAATCTTCTAACATGTAATGGCAACCCTGATGCCACCAGAGTCTGGTGTTGGTGAGGATGTCTTCATTCTTTCTTCAGTTTCTGTTGTTCCTGTAATAAAGGACCAGTTTCAAGTGAAAATATCTAGAAATCTTTTACAGACTTTTCAGAATAGTGTGAAATCACAACTTAAGTTTACATGATGTATTTTACGACATATCAGAGTAACTAAACCATAATACAGCATAATTAAGAACTTTTAATCCTTGTTGGTCTGGAAGAATTAAAATCGTTTACTTCTCAGAGAATCTGACGGAGTCGACAAGAATCAAGTTCGAAAGGGAAACATGTTCATTAATAAAAAAAATCTTTTTTATTGTGAACCTGTTGTTTTACATGATTAAATAGCTACGACTTTTCTTTAGAGAAATATGTAACTCCAAATAATATAGTGTGAATTAACAAAACAATGTAAATAAATTATTGAACTATTAATCATATTCTATAAGGGGGGGGGGGGGGGGGGTTGAGAGGAGGGACCATCAGCAAATTACAGACAAAAATACCTAATAATGTCCCTGTTGTCCACTGCAGTGTCACCAAAATCACTGCAGCCTTCACTTGATCCAGTACTTGGTTGGACAGTGATATTTGGTTTGGAGCACATGCCTTAGCTGTGTGGTGGTTTTACAGTTTGGAGACGGTCCCTGCTCAGCGTGGTCTGAGGGGATGAAATTATTCCTGTTAATGCTGTAAATCCACACATATCCACTGGTGTCTCACAGCACGCCCACGCAGAACAGGCCACGCCCATTCCCGACAGGCCACGCCCCTCTCCACAGCCACACGTCTATGAAGCGATGTTTAAACTTTTCAGCTGCACAGCTTATTTCTCTCTTCAAATGTTTTTGAAAATAGATTTCTCTGAACTAATAAAGTTTGTGTCCAAGATGTTGGTCATGTTTTAAGGGGTTGAACTGCAGGAGCTGACAGCCCTGGGTGATGTCCACGTTCCCTGTCACAGACCAGTTCTTCCCTGACCAATTACACAAGAGTTTGCAGACCTCTCGACCACACTGCAGCACTTCAACAAGAGACTTTGGCCTGGATGATGGTTGGTGCTGCCAAACAAAATGTTTTCAGCCAGAGGGAGCTTGCAGAAGGAAATGACCTCATTTGCCGAACTTCGTTCTTGTTCTGGAGGATGAATTAGACTTAAGTCATGTTGAGAAGGGCATATTTGATCAGATGTTGTTTTGGAACTTTTCATTGATTTTATTGAGCCTTCATGCCTCTAGGGGGCACAATTCCCTCAGTTATGCCTTGTCACTCAGCATTTGTGAGTTTGAGTGGGTGAGCAGCTGATACAGCCTTAACCAACAGCAGCTTTAGTAGCAGGTTCCCCAAGCTTCATCAGCTCTTGAATGCTGATCACCTTTCTTCTGGTTTGTTTCAAGTTTGAGTGGCAAAATTAGTGGATAAATGTTGTGTGTTCTAATGAAACAACGGCTTTCAGGCTTCTGGTTTATTTTTCATGTAGTTTAACTTAAAGACCTCATGACACCAAAATATTTTTGAATTTTTTAAAAATTATTTTCACAATAAAACGTTTCTGTCATACTGCTGTCACCCGCTTAGTAAGCAACTACGAAAAATGAGTGAAATTAAGTTGGGATGCTCTATCACTGCTGAGCGAGCTTTCTCCACCTCCTCCATCTTGATGTGACATCACAGGAGTAACAGGCTCCAGCAGCCAGGCTCTAAATACAGCGATGGACGCACAGAACAGAGAAGAAACATATATTCTCTGACATTTCATACTGTTCAGTGGTAGTTGAAGACTTTGTTAACGAAGAAGAAGAGTGTGTTCGTGGGGAGCGGTGGAGGTCAGAACATACAGATTTGAGTCATAATTTGACGATCAACAAAAACGACAGATTCAGACGCATCTGAAGACGAGACGCCAACAACGATCGTCAAGGTGATGTGATTGTGTCTAATTCAGTTACTGTGGGAGACGATAAAATAAAGGCTGTAGCTCTGATGTGATCTGAGCTATACCCCTGGCCTTCATCACCGCCTCCTGAGCTACACCCCTGGCCTTCATCACCTCCTCCTGAGCTACACCCCTGGCCTTCATCACCTCCTCCTGAGCTACACCCCCAGCCTTCATCACATTTTCCTGAGCTACATCCCCAGCCTTCATCACCTCCTCCTGAGCGCCGTGCTGTGTGGCTGCTGCCGAAGGTCTGTTTTGGTGAAGAAGTTTCCTGACGGATGACTAATGAGGGACTAATAATAAATTAACTCTGTCGTCAATCTGTCCCCTATATTGAACGTCTGCTAGAACGGACCTAGATATATGGTAGCAGATAGTTAACTATATGTGTAGAGAATCTTGTCTACATGACATAGTAATGCTCTACTAAGAGTTTGTCTTACATACACATTTTAGTAGAGGTCTACTACAATATGTCTATCTTGCTATATTCTATTAGAACCTTCTGTGTTGAAAATCCTCAAAAAAGCATCACAACAATATGAAAAGGCAGCATTCCCTGTGGGACTGAGAGTCAGTGTTCCTCCTGCAATGCCACTTCCTCTTTCCTCTGCAGTCCCAGACCTCCAGGAGAGGGTTTGCCTCTCAACAGAGCAAAATTCTAAAAATGGTAAATGTGTCAACATTCTAGACGGCATCTGATGAAGACAATTATGCCTTTCACTGTTATTCTAATCTATATGGTAAAAATACACACACACACACACACACACACACACACACACACACACACACACACACACACACACACACACACACACACACACACACACACACACACACACACACACACACACACACACACACACACACACACACACACACACACACACATTTCCACTCCTCTGGTCTGGATAGAGCTGCTCAGGCTAGTTTAATCTAGAAAATCATCTTACTGTCTAGATAGAGCTGCTAAGGCTGGTTAATCTAGAAAATCATGTTACTGTCGAGATAGAGCTGCTCAGGCTAGTTTAATCTAGAAACTCATGTTACTGTCTAGATAGAGCTGCTCAGGCTGGTTAATCCTGAAAATCACCTTACTGTCTAGATAGAGCTGCTCAGGCTGGTTTAATCTAATAACAGCTGGAAAGTATTTAGATCAGTGTGATAACTGTAAATAATATATGGAGCACGAACAAGGGTATTGTATGTTATCCCCCCCTTTCAATCTTCTCTCTTCTCTCTCTCTTTGAGTGTTCCCCCCCGGTCGTGTACAGCAGCCATGCCAACTTCTAATAAAGGCAGCAACAGGAGGAGACTCCAGGTCTCTTCCTGTTGCAAGAGCAAAAACTGTTCTGACTCAGGAAGGCTCTCAATCACATGAACAGGACAAGAGAGAGAAAAAATTGAAAAAAAAAAAAAGAAAAGAAATAAATCAACATTGAATATGGTGTCATAAGCTCTTTAAGCTTGTATTCACCTTACTAATCAATAATACCGAAATGTGTTTTTTGTATGTGCATTTCAGTTTCACACTTCTTTGTATAAAATCTGTTCAAATACAATACTGGCCTGTTCCTGGAGGACGTGGTCCAGAGAAGAGTTTAGATGGCTGTGAATCCCAGTTCAGGACAGGAGTCACACTGCATGTAACAGTACATGAGTTAAATCAAGCTGTACTTACAAAAGCTCTGCTTTATACACTGTTACATCCAATACTTCATTCACAGGTTTTGCAATGACTGGCTTTGTTGAAGGAGTTGATCAGCAAGAGGTGGGCAGTCAACAATCTCTCTCTCTCTCTCTCTCTCTCTCTCTCTCTCTCTCTCTCTCTCTCTCTCTCTCTCTCTCTCTCTCTCTCTCTCTCTCTCTCTCTCTCTCTCTCTCTCTCTCTCCTCTCTCTCTCTCCTCTCTCTCTCTCTCTCTCTCTCTCTCTCTCTCTCTCTCTCTCTCTCTCTCTCTCTCTCCACAGCCAACACCTTTTTGTTTGCTCCAACTTGTTTTGCCACTTCTTTGTGAGTAGGGTTTGTTTCAGGAAAAATAGCCTAAACTCCATCTTGTGTCCTGATTTTCATCCCATGAGCTGTAACAACACAAAAAAGGACCATGCTGGAAAGAAGAGTGGTTTGTTGAACCATCTTCTGAGAGAAATGATGCTCCCCTGTTGCCACAGAAAAGGTTCTTGGGAAGTCTGTGTTGCATGAACACTCTAATCTCACAGCCCGATAAAACACACGCAATATAGTTGACTAATTCAGCATTCCAAAAGTGCTGCTTCACATTCATCCTTTCACACACACTCACACCAATGCTGACAGCTGTCACGCCTCGACCTCCACTGGGGGAAAGTGAAGCAAATCAGCTGAGATGAAGAGCCTGAGAAAGAACTGCTTCCACGATGCTTCTTCATTTGAACAAAAGATGTTTAATGTTGAACAGCATCAGGAAAACCACAGACCGCTGCAATATGTCTGCGGGAGAAGCTGGCTTCGAATATGGTTTCTCTCAGTATCAAAGTCCTGGCTGGCTTATATACCGTTTAGGAAACGGTGAACATGTGGGTTACATAATCGGTGCATAACAACAGATAAGATAAAATCAGAACATCAGAATAAGCACAAAACATCAATCTTTGCTCAGGGGCCCCTCATCATAACGGGGTGGAACTTTAACTCTTAGTCTGAATTTGAAACACTGCATATTATATGATCACATAGGAGAAGGACATATTGATATAACATATAATACAATTGTCATATAGGAAAATACACTTCAAAAGTCAGTGTGCAGTGTCACTTCGACATATGGAAAAGGGCGGGATGGGGACGGAACCTGTCATATTAGAATAGATATCTATCAACTCGAGCCACGTCAGCCCTTAGTTTAGCTTAGCATGAACGCTAAAAGTTAGCTTCCTAATCCAACAGAGGTCAAAGTACGTGTGATCATAGTCAGAAGTCTTTATCCCAGCCGGAGATCTCATCGGGAGGCTCGTCTGTGTCCGGGGGGAAAATATCGAAGTGACTGTGGTCCGTCGCTCCCTTTATCTGCAGAAACAAGCAACACTTCATCATTAGGATTCAAGGAAAGTTCAAACAAAGGCTGGATGACTCCTCTGAGATTGTGTTCTTCCACACTAACACCTTCTATCTTCAGAGCATATATACCGTCACTCTGTCAGGTTGAACACTTCTCTGTCTGGTCACACCGTATTGGCTAATGAAGGGAAGGGGAGGAGCTACAGCAGCGAGGAAACTGCATCATTCATTTGACAACAATAATTTATTTGTAACATGCAATGTTACAAATAAATGCAAAAAACCCACAGAATAACAGAAAGGATCCGATGATTTGGTCAATGACACAGTCACTGGTCAGCAGAAAGCAGTTGATCAAACTTGAGAGGTGCATTGAACAGATGTGCTGTGAGCTGACTGGCTTACCTGCCTCCTCAATGGAGACTGCAGCTTACAGCGTCTTAAACCCTCCCAGTTAAAGCCCTGGAACCACCTGAAAAACACAAACACATCCCGAATACACAAAAGCTTCAATACAATCAGCTGCCTTTCCTGATATCCCCTGTCAAATGTAACTTTCACCATCTCTAAAACACTAAGCACAATCAAAGAAATGTCCAAACGTACTTGTGTTTCTTGATGTCAATGATGCCGTTCTTTTTGTTTCCCAGCCTCTCCACTGGGTTTAACCTGAGAAGAAGAAAGAGCAAAGTCAGTCCGTCACATAGATTAATGAACAGCTGCTGCTTAATGTGACTTGTACATTGGATCCAGAGACTGTTCAGCTTAACACAAGTCTGCCGCTGTGAGTTTGATTCTGCCTGAACAGGTCATAGAGCGACTCTATGCCTCTGTATTTCCCTCACAGCAGGTGAACCAGGGATCTCCATACCTGCAGAGTCTTCTGATCAGGTCTTCTGGACGCTTGCCAATTTTCTTGGAAAAATCCACCTTCTCAATGCCATGGAGGACCATTGTGTAAATCTTTATGGGATCTGCACCTGCGAATGGTGGGCTGCAAGGTGAAAACACATCTGTAAGGTGCAGTACAAAATGAAAAGAATTAAAGAATACACATTACAGAGAAAATAGACCTTTTGTGGTTTGAAGGGCAACAGCTCAGATCTGGGCAAACCAGAGAGTAGAGGCCGACGACTTGCAAGCTGCTGCACTTTTAGGGGCTGTCCACACAAGAACGCCATTTCACATAAACGCAGCACTTTTTGGCCGATCAACCACATGAGACGGCGTTTTAGGAGCCCAAAAAGCTTTTTTTTTTTTTCACTCGGGTCCCAGAGGGGGCTTTTCCACCGGAAAGAACCAGGTGCTAGTTCGGAGCCAGGGCCAGCCTCAGCACCAGTTCTTTGTCTTTCCACTGCCAAAGCCCCGGCCAAACAGGGGCTAAACTGGTGCTACGCCGGCCCCACTTCGTTACTGGGCCAAAGAGGAGCCAGACTGGGGCCCGACGCATCGTCAGCTGGGGGCGGAGTTATTGCCGGAGTTATTACTACCTACAAGTCCGAAGCGAGGTTGATCCGACTTTCTGAAAACTACAGTGAACACGGAGCCCCAGAGTGGTTGTAGAGAAAAAAAAAAAATAACGCATGGGAACTAAAAAGCAAACTACATACTACTGTAAATGAAAGCTTGGAGTTTTGTAGCCATAAAATGAGCCTTTTAACGGCTTCATGTGAAAGAGAACTTTAATCAGTGTGTTTATGTAGGTTGCCATGGAAACGGCTGTAGAGCTGCGTTCTATCATTCTACACCTCCATTCCTCCATGTTGAAGGATTTGATTCACACACATCCAAAAATAAAGTGAAAGGAGCAGAAATTCACAATGTAATGCCCAAATGTTAAAAAATAAGCCCCAAACTCATTCATGTGGTTTTCTTTTTCCCTCTATGGCCATTCCGGGGCTCTGGACGAACGTGAAAAAACACCAATAGAGATACGAAGAGACGTAATGTTTTCTGGCCCTTTGGTCTGCATCCGAGGTTCAGGCCAAACTAGATGGAGCGAGCGGGCCAACAGAGGCGGTGAAGCAGTACTGTTGTTTATCTCTGCAGTGTCAGTCCAGCGTCTGTTGTCATGAGACGGCCTTGATAGTCCTGGTCAGAGACAAGTTCCCAGTGGGACGGGTGTGAGGAGATATCAGGGAAGTACAGAGCCTCCGTTTTAACATCCACATCCTGGAGAAATAGAAAAACTATCCAGCTTTCGGCGTCTGGACGTCTGAGGGAATCTGAATGTAGATAAGATTTGTTTTGGGTCAGGATGACATCAGCTTTCTCTCGTCTTTGAGTGTCTCTGGTCTCCATGCTGCTCCAAACAGTGGCCATTTTTTAGCCCTCCAGCAGAGCTCTACAATTCTCCAAGTTGGTTTCCATTCTGGGCCCCTGGCTAGCTCAGTTGGTAGAGCATGAGACTCATAATCTCAAGGTAGTGGGTTCATGTCCCAATTCCAGGTGCCACCTTCCCATTGGGCTCACCACCTGCAGGAAGGTTCTTAATTGGTGCTATTTGATCTGGGTGACAGTGCTCAGACTGCCACCCCCGCAACCCAGAAACGGACAAGTGGGAGAAAATGGATGGATGGTTTCCATTCTGTATCAATGTTCAAAAGTCTCATCCTACTTACTTTCGACTTCATTTATCACATGAGTCTGAGCGTTCAAAGCCCTGCACAGTCCCTCAGTGACGATTGGCAGCCTTCCCAATACAGCTGCCTGCATCTTCTCCACTTTGTGATCGATCAGAAAGCTGCCAGCTCCAATCAGCAGCATACCTGTTATCATAAATCCAATTATGTAGAGGTCTTCCACGTCCTCGATGGAAAGACTTGACAAACACACGATCCTCCAGCTGTCCTAGGAGTCAAACATGTATCCGGCAGCAAACGTTCCATCAGGACATGTGGGCTCTCTATTGCCCGATCGTCTTATCATAAAAATGTGGTCGATTGCATTGAGAGACCAGCTGATAAATTCCATGGTTCCGGTTCCGATGTAAAGAGAGGCTCTTGTTAGATTCTGACACGAGACAGTACAAGACAAGGTGCAGCAAGCAGGGAAGATAAGGGAGGAGAGGAGAGAAGAGAGAAGCGACCGCCTAAGCAAAGCCAGAGGGGTCGCTATTCTTCTCCGCAAAAATATCCCATTTCGCTTTGATTCTATGACAGCAGACCCATATGGCAGATACCTTATGATTTCAGGCCATATAAATTCCCTTACAATAATAATGCTTAATATCTATGCCACGAATATAGACAAGCCAGATTTTTTGTCAAAGCTTTTGGTATGATACCTTCTGCCATTGCCTCAGTGCAAACGCTTATTGATTTAATTAAAGCAAGGAATATGATTGATGTCTGGCGGTTACAATATCCTACTAGTAAAGTTTTCTCATTTTAATTTCACGTCCACAAGTCCTAAACTGGGATTGAGTATTTTTTTATTTCTTCTGGGTAGTAACCCAGTCTTGTGAACTCAACATATCACAATATTTTGATATCTGATCATAGCCCAGTCTCACTTCAATTCAAGAATATCCTGTCAAAACAAAAGTTCAGCTGGCACTTCAATCCCCTCCTCCTCCAGGATCATTCGTTTGTTAAGGACATGACTGCTCGTATAGATGAGTTTCTTGCCAACAACGATAATGGGGAGGTCTCTGACTCTACACTGTGGGAGGCCTATAAAGTTGTATTAAGGAGCCATAATATTTCATTTGAATCGTCTATAAAACGCAAACTTGACTGTCGACTTAAGGATATTGAGAGTATGCTTCCAACGTTAAAAGAGACCTACAGAGTATTCATCTTGCAGTCAGATTATAATAACATTTTAAAATTGAAATATGAGTATTATAGTATCCTTAGTAAACGCAACAGCAGCCTTGTATTAAAACTCAAACAGAATGTAACTGCCATAGAAAAACCCCAACACCGCAGAAGAAGACATGAAGAATATTACTGCTCATCCCCGTTTTCCAGAAATCCAACATCTCACCTTATTAAAGTGACTAGCATTAGTCGGTACAGCAGCACGACCTGGAGCAGGTAGTCCGCTATTGTTGTTGTTGTTAAGTGGTGTCATGGAAAGGGTTGCATGGGGGGTGGGGGTTGTCATCATCGTTTTCTGCAAATGTGCGACTTACCCATCCACACCTCAAAGCTGAGGCGACTTTCAAAAGGCTGCGCCATGTGGATGATGAAATGACGAAATGGCGTTCTCGGTGGGACAGGCACAAGATATATAGACATAACATACACTCCTCAAAAGAAATTTGGAAACATTATTTCAGTCAATTATTTCTCTCCTTTAATAATACTACTTCGTGTAGTATTACATATCGGAAAACCTGATTAGTCACGTTTACAATGAGGTATAACTTGTAATGATTGTGCTTTTGTAGAATGAGCAACACGGTAAAATGTGTGGGTCGTGCCTCAAATAAATGTACCAAAATCCCCTGCAATATTCTTCTGTTGTTGTTCCCTTTTGTTCTGAGCTACAAGTGTATGACTGGCACCAGATTAGCACCTAATTGATAGCACTTGTGTGCATGGGTCCTGCAACTTTGTTGGGTTTGTGTTGCTCCAAGCATCAACTTGCCACGTTTGTCCCTTCAGGGTAAGGCCTCTGCAGTAGGGCATCTGGAAGCTGGTGTTCCGGTATGCAGAGTGGCAGCATTATTTGGTGTCAGCCCTGGTACCAAGTCCAAACATAGGATCAAGTTCCATGAGACTTGTGAAGTCCAAGACAGACCAAGAAGTTGGCGTCCCAGGAAGACAATACCCCAAGAAGGCCAGTTCCTCTGCTTTGCTTCACTGAGGAACCGGCGGCTTTCTTCCAGAGATTTACAAACAAGATTTGCACAATGAATAGGCAGATCTCTGACCAGACAGCGAAGAACCCACTGCACATGGCCAGTCTTCGTGCTTATAAGGCTGCCAGGAAGCCTGCAATGACTGGTCGTCACCATCAGGCCTGTTTGCTCTGGTGTCCACAGGTGCTGTGGACACCAGAGCAAGTGGAACCTCAGAATGTGGGAAACGTCATGTTCAGTGATAAATCAAGGTTCTGTCTGCGGAAGCTGGATGGCAGGATCAAAGTATGGAGACGGTGTGGAGACCGCTATGCAACCTGCTGCTCAGATCACATGACATCTGTCAATGGGGCAGTGTGATGGTGGGGTGCTTTATCTCTCTCAGAGGCAAAAACAGAACTTGCCACTATTGAAGGCAATCTCAGTGCAGTGAGATCTCGGAATGAGATTCTGGAGCCAGTAGCAATCCCATATCTCCAGAATGTGGGACCTAACCCTATCCTCCAGGAGGACAACATTCACCTCCACAGAGCCAGAATCATCACAGACGACCTCCAGGATTTGGGCATGGGGAGGATGGAATGGCCTGCCATGATTCCAGACCTCAAGCCAATTGAACAGGTGTGGGATCAGCTTGGCTGTAGTGCCAGAGTGGCCAGGTTAGGTTCCTGACCAGCATGAGGAGGAGGTGCCGAGCTGTTGTGGCTGCATGGATCATCCGTGGGATTTTGGCACATTTTTGGACGGCGCTACCCACACGTTAAGCGATGTTGTTCATTCAACGAAAGCACAATCCTTACAAGTGATATCTTGTTGTAAAGGTGACTGATCAAGCTTTCCAACGATATACTGTATAATACAAAACCAATCAGTATTGTTAAAGGGGAGAAATAATTGACCAAAATAATGTTTCCAAACTTTTTTTTGAGGAGTTTAGACACAACATGAACATCAATAAAAGGCTGTAACACTCTCAGACTCCTGACAGTTAAAACAAAGTCTTCTCTCTAACAGACTTACTTGCCAGTGAGAAGTTCAAATATGAGAATTCCCAAAGACCAACAGTCGGCTCCAAAATCATGGCCCTTGTTCATGATGACTTCTGGGGCCACGTACTCAGGAGTCCCACAAAAGGTCCACGTCTTTTTTCCAAGTCCAATCTTTTTGGCAAAGCCGAAGTCTGCCTGAGAGGATGTGCAGGAGTGAGAGAACATGTCAAAGAAAAGCAGTGACTGAAGGCACATGGCTCTCTTAGGGTGAAACGTACCATCTTCACATAACCTTCTGCATCTAACAGGAGATTCTCAGGTTTCAGGTCTCTATAGATGATCCCCATCGTGTGCAGGTAATCGAAGGCCTCCAGGACACAACCAGTGCAGAACCTGGCTGAGGGGTCATCAAAACAGCTCCTGGTGAGGTAGAAGAAGGTCGTCTCTTCAGTGGGTTCAAACATGGAGTGAAAACATGAAACATTCAGGACCTTCATTCTTTGTATGGTGTGAGCAGTTGTTAGCTTGGTTGTAGTTTTAGTTTTGTAGGTCGTTCTCTGGGTAATATGAAAACAACGTTTGCTTTTGTTCGGAAAGTGGATTTTGTTTATTTCAGTGAAGTGGTTAAGATCCTCTTGTTCCCACTTCCTCACTTGTCTACCAGACTGGAAACACTCAGCTCCTACATCAGCGGGTTGAACTCATCTCAGAACTGTAAAATTACCACATTGTACATTGAATCAAAATCATTTGTTCAGAAAAAAAAACCCAAAGAAAGAAAGAATGGTTAGTGATTCTTCCAGGTGTAGAAAAGTTTGGAAAAAACACAGAATCTGCATTTTTTGTTGTTGTTGTTGTTTTCATATCCTCTGTAACAATATCTTTCTTTGGGTTAATGTTGGCTGATGTCTGAAACATCTCTAAACACAGGATTTCTTCAGCTTTCAGCATATTTTTATCTTTTCAAAAGCTCACAGTGTGCTATTCTTTTCAGTTTTTAGTGCTGTTAACCTCCTCGTGACACACGTCTGTGAAAGGTGCTATATAAATAAAGTTCTATTCGATTCTATTCGATTCTAATGTTCCTTCATTAAGATAAGAGATCAGGTCAGGGTTGGAATTAATCAAGCTTTCCTCCCTGTAGTGTTCTCTGCTGCTTGTGGTTTACCTACCTGAGTGACAGGAGGTCTCAGTATGAGCAGCAGTTTTATTATTAAGTGGGACTTTGCAGAGTGATCCCAGATGTTTGATACTAAAGCTCTAAATGTTGTTATTGGTGAGATGAATGCAGAAAATGGACATACACTCACATGTCCCGCAGCACCGTCCACAGCTCTCCACCAAGACAGGCCTCGAGGAGCATGTACACAAACTTATCATCTCGAAACGTCCGGAATAACCTGGAAGACAGACGCCACTGTCGACTGGTGTTGAAAACCAAGTTCATGTACTCACATGACAACATTAAACCATCTGAAATTTCACTGTGCACATTAAAGTATGTTAAAGTGGGAATAAAGCTCTCCAGCGCTGTGATCTGAATGTTTCATGTTCAGTGATGTTTGTGCTCTTTAGTTCCAGTTATCAGAGAGAAAAGCAGAGCAAGGAAGTGAAGCTACATTTTTCAGTATCTGAAGCTACGGCTTAAACCAGCTCACTTCAGATCCACTGACCTGAAGAATAAGAGCTGTACAGCTCACAGGGAAACGTTTGATTGGCTGAACTTTTCTTTGTGAATAGCAGCAGACTGTGTACACAGGAGCTTTGTTCAGGATATTCTCAGTGAAAGGAAGAAGCCGGGGCCACCGGCATTCTCCCAACAGGACCCTTAGTAACCCACTATGGAACCAACCGAGTGACAGGTCGCTTTTCATTCTGGCCCAAGCACCTGAGGTTAAACAAAATCCTCCACGAGCAGACTCCTCGGAACCTCTTCTCATCAACTGAAAACTCAAGGCATTTAACCACCCTATCATGAGCGTTTACATGGGTTGGCACCTGATGATGAAAGCTGAGTTTGTTTGTTGGAGAATGTTTTTCTCGGAGTAGATGTGTTCCTGCTGTCTGGTGTCCACGATGTGCTTCTTTTTAATGCACTTCAGGGCGAAGGTGACATCTTCATCCTTCAGCTTCACCTGAAAAACAACCGAGCGGAGCTGAGAGGATTCAGGCGAGAGACACGACCTGCTGAGCCCCCCCCGTAGAGGGTCTGCAGACGGAGGAAGACAGTGCTCATCAAATCAAAACATCTCACTCTTTTCTCTCTTATAGACATAATGCAAGACTTCTGTATAAAAAGAAACATTTTTACACTCATAAATCAAGATTTCTGACCTATAAATCCTGATGCAAATGTGTTTTAAGGTTATTGTTGACCCATTGCTTTGTTTTGCCTGTTGGAGTCGGCCACCCTCAGTCTGCTGCCCCAGCATGCAACAGCAGAGAGGATAGCGCTCGAAAGGACCGCCTATCTCTTATCAGGTCCACCACCAGCTCCTTGGTTTCTGTCACATTGCGCTGCAGATGGTTCTGCTCACAACAAGTGACAATGCTGTCCAGAGTCGTCCTGGACTCAGTCTCCTCACACAGGAAGGGAGACAAGACGGGCCCCGGTGACGCTGGCCACACTTCCCGACACACAGTACTGCAACTGCACATACAGCAGGCCGGGGGTGGCGTGGGGGGCGTGTCCACTGGTTCCAGTCAGGTAGTCAATATTCCAGGACAGGGGGGTGGGGAGGAGGTCCACCTGCATCGATGTCAACCCAGCAGAGCCTGACGTGTGTTGAAGACACCGGAGAAGTCAAACCATGACTCTCACGATGCCGCCAGTCTGTCCAGGTGGGTGTAGATGAGGTTGAGAGGGAAGATGATGGCGTCCTTCGTCCTGATTCAAGCCGGGCAGGCGAACTGGAGGGGGTCCAGGTGAGACCTGAAGAGGGGCCGGAGCTGCTCCAAGATGGGTCTCTCCAGGGTGACCGGTCTGTAGTCCTTCTATCCGAAGTGTCTTCCACAGCACGGGGACCCTCTGGAGACTCAGGCTCATGTTGAAGACTTGCCAAATTACTCCACAGAGCTGGGAGGGCGCAGGTCCTTAGGAACCCGGGGCGCAAGTCGTCAGCGCCAGCTGCTCTGTTCGTGTTGAGTCTCCTCTGCTGTCTTTGACTCCCTCTGTGATGGTTTGAGGGTGACAGTCTGCTGTGGATGGGGTGCAGACCCTGGGGGAGATGAGAACACCTACGATATTGTTGCAGGAATTATGTCAGCACGGCGCAGTGGTTAGCGTTCTCACCTCACAGCGAGAAAGTCCTGGTTCAAATACTAGCCAGGCCTTTTTGTGTGTAGTTTGCATGTTCCCACTGTGTGTGCGTGGGTTTCCTCCAGGTTCTCCGGTTTCTTCCTACAGTCCCAGAAACATGCACTGGGGGTCCTTGAGCAAGACCTTCAGCCCCCACCCAGCTCCTCCTGGGCGCTGTGCTACATGGTTGCTACTGATGGGTCAGTTCCGAAAAATTGCCCCAAGGTGTTGAATACAAAATAACAGAATGAAATAATAAACAAAATATCCAGGGGGAAAAGCCTGGTTTGGCAAAGGATGTTGGCCTGATCCAATATTTTACCTCGCCAACAATCTGCAAACTTCAGTTTTATGTCACTTTGTTCAGAATTTGTGCCGCTTTTCCTCTTGTAGCTGGAGACACACTGTGATGTAAAACAAACACTCAAAAGAATAACCCAGTGGTTTCTGTGATCAACCATCTCCAAACCTTTTTCACTTTGAAATAGAAGGTTTCAAGCCATGATCAAAGATCTCACCATGATTGCTTATTGTGGCAGAGAGGTGATTAAGCCCCTGATGAGAATCAGGTGTGCGGCCTCACCTCTCTGCTCAGAAAGGAGGAGCCGCCCAGACACTCGGGGTGACAGTAGACACCACAAGAGAGCCTGAAAGAGGCAGTGGTGTTGTGTGTTTGTGTTTTGGTGAAACGTTTGGGTTTTTGTTTAATGGACATTGGAGCATTGGACTCTGGGTCTCTGTGGGGGAACCCGACGATGGCATGCTTCACTGCCACACTTATATTTCCAGAAGGTCAAAATCACACACTGCTTTAATTATCTGGTGGGACACTAAACCTAAGGTAGCTCCCAATAGTGTGACTGAATGCATGAATGAATGAATGTGTTTATGCTGATGTGAGGCAGAAAAAAATGACTGGAGTGCCTAATGACCTCCAATGACCTCCTTTTTTTGTTCTTTCAGTATGATTTCATCTGTTTGCTACATCCAACATGTTTTTGGTCAAACAGCAAGCAGGAACCTATCATGATATTTGTAGTTTTTATAGCATTCATAGAACTCACCAGCTCCACTCGTCCGAAGCCTCCCATACCCAGAGTGGCCACAAGCTCCAGCTCCTGGAAAGGCCGGTGTGCAGGCAGGAGAGTGATCCTGCTCTCCAGCCGACTGAGCTCCTGGGCCTCTGCACTCTCCTTCTGAGGGGAATGAGGCCTGAAACACACATCACATCCAGACTGGTGGAGATGGTTTGCTTCACCACTAAACTGCAAATGTAGGGATTAGTTCATGATCTGTCTGTGGAAGCTCTCAGCCATCGTTCACTCACAAAGCATTTCTCCTCTCATCACTCCGGGAGAGCTCCTCCACGTACTCCTTCAGGTAAACCTGAAGCTCCTCATAAGTTCCCACCATTTGGTTAAAATTACTGGAAACAAAACATCAGGATTGAAGAAAAGACATGACTGTACAATTAAAACACAAGGAAACATAGGTTTTTAACCTAGAACCTAAAAAATGATAATCATCAGAATGTTATGTGTTAGAGAGTAATTACAATATTTTAGAACAGTTGTTCCCAACCAGGAGGGCTCTGAGGGGGGGGCACAATTTTTGTGCATGAGTTTAACGTAGTGTTGTGTTTATATCCACGTGTTTTATTCTTATTTGTGGGCTTTACGGTTGGACTTTTAGAATCTTTTATCTAGTGCTTTTAATTTAAAGTGGTGTGTTTTATTGTTTCACTTCCTGCCGGGCACTTATTATGTGGATTGGGGCAGCTGTGGCTCGGTTGGTAGAGCGGGTCGTCTCTCAATCAGACGGTTGCACGTTCAATTCCCTATATGTCAAGGTGTCTTTGAAAAAGACACTAATTAACAATGTCAAGTGCTTTGGGGGCCGCTCAAGGGTGAGCGTTAGAGAGAGAGAAATCCATTCACCTTTACCTGTGAAGTGCTTGCCCTCCTGATAGACTGGCCAATGGTGCATGAAAGCTGAACTACAGTTCATTCACCACGGTGATGTATGGAAATTAGCACGAGAGAACGTATGTGCCCAAACTGTGGGGGGCAGTATATCACAAACACATGTCAATGGCAGTACTGAATTGGGGAAGAAGAAGTAGACTCCTTCTTCTTCTCCTCAACACAAATGGGTGATCTGCCAGCAGAGAGGAGCAGGGCACAAACTCTTGTTGAATATTTGCCCATTTCTGCTCGTAATGATCCTCCTGACAACACAGAGACTTAAACTCTGGCAGGACAATGTGCTTAGAAAAGCTCTGCTGAAGAAAATACGGGACTTTATTGAGTTTGTGATTCAACACTGTTTTTAATGCAGCGAACATTATTGAACAAGTGACGGGTTTTTGTTTGTCAAAAACTGTGACAAAGAAAATAAAATATCAAGAAAGAAAATAATATAAAAATATGTTGTATCTGTGTTTCATTCATAGAAGACACATCAACTCCAAAACAAAAAAAAAAAAAAAAGAAGAAGAGACACCACCTGGGATTGAACCCAAACCTCTTTCAAGAAAGGCATGATTCCTAACCACTAGACCAACAATGCAAGGTCAAGCCTGAGCATGTCACTTATATATCACAAGCTCAAAAAAGTTTTCATTAGATTTCTCAGTAGGAAATCTATGTACATGAGCCCCCAGGAAGTTGACGGTGCTGATTTGCAGAGGAGGGGAAAGGGCTGCCATAGAAGGACAGCTCCTACACAGGACTCTGACGAGCTGCCGGAACAATGTCAAGTGTAAAGAGCCAATGCTTTACAACACTAAGACTACCATCAGGCTGTAGCTGCCATTGTCTAAGTTCAATACATGCTCCAAAGCTGTGATCGGCAGACACATTTGAACTTTGTCAAAGTTTTAATAATAACCTATTAGTGTAAATACAAGATTCCTGCAAATGTTCTAATATGGAATTAACTTATGGTTGCTACAAAATATTATATTTGGCCTGCTTTTGTACTGCCAAACCACTTTGTGGACAACTTTTAAGATATTCCAATAAAATATGTGGAACAGTTCAAATATAAAATCTGAGCTTTAAAAGGCCCTAAACAGTTAACATGACTCTGGTCTTGATCCTCATCCTCCCTGCTGCTTAATGGTTGCTTTCCTCAATCCTTCCTCCCCAGGCATGCTGCAATTGGTAAATGAAAAGAGCCCAACAGTATGAATTGGTGACATCACAACCAGACAGACGGCGACTTTTACTGTTTGACATTCAACAAATAAGTCACTGGTGGTGTTAATTATGTAGCCTACACATTACAAACAGAATACTAAATATTCAGCTGTACCAAATGACAAATTCTACCCACATTGCTTGTGTGTTGCTCGTCACATTACAACCATTAAATTGCTAATGTCTAGCATCTAGCGAGCTTAAGCAGGTTGGCAGTCACTGTCGTGTTGTCACAATACCAACATTTTGGAATCGATACTGATACCACCATGTATTTCGATACTTTTCCAAATAAAGAGAGAACACAGTTGCGGCCTTGTGGATGTAGCAGCAGCCATTGTTTCCCTTCTCTCGCTCTCTCTCTCTCTCTCATTCCTCTCTCTCTCTCCAGACTCTTGCTCTTTGCGGTTCCGTTAGTGATGCACTCGATTTCTTTTTACGAAGTTTCTAAGGCTTGTTTGAGTCAGGTACGCATGCTCACTCTCACATTGATGCAAACGCCATGTCATTTACGCTTGTGCATCCGGTATTCTTTTCAAAGTACAAGCTCAGTTGGGAGAAGATTGTTTTGAAAATACGTTGTTTTGACTTTTATTTCGAAGTTGTGTCCAGGAACGTTGTTGGTAATTAAGGTCGAGTATGGAGCGCGGTTGCAGATCTCGGGCCGGACCGCGTGCGCACCCCGTCTCGGCCATTTTATTCACACCTCTCGGAAACCGGAGCACAATAAAAAAAAAAAAGAAAGAAAAAAGAATAAAAAGAAACAGGATGGCTATTTTCCGCACTTTCAATTGTCCAAAACATCCCGACATTACGGCAACCGATTAGAGCCACAACCACAGATATGTCCCACGATGGCAATCTTTGTGTGTGGGAGCCTTCAAGAGAAATACGGTTACAGAGAAATGAAGCAATAGACAAATATAGAGCTGAATGCATCTTTTGTTGTCCACCAAACATGTCGAGATGATGTGCAGACCAAAATAATTCATCATTGTCGTTATCGTTACAGACAAAAAAACTAAGAAACGTCCTTTTAGATATAATGTGTTCCAAGGTTCCGTCCACTTTGTTTTGTCATCGTACAGGGTGCAGTGGGAGTCACCTGGGTGCACAATGGGTGAATATGTAGGCTACTGTAGGTACTGCCTCTTACTCACATGCTGACAGGCTTTCATGTGTTCAGGTTTATGAGACAGAAGAGCAGCACAACGTCAAGCCATCTCCACTGTCTTCGGCCACTGTCTTCGCCATGCAACCGGGTATTTACAAACTTGTGATTTTTCTCTGCATTTGGACCTTGCATTTACACATAAACGCAGCTATGAGTCTCCACAAACGGTTTTTCTGAAAACTCCGGCCACAGTGGAGATTTAGAAAAACTCTGTGTCTCTGTTTGCGCCTAAAGGGGGGTAAGCAGAGATTTACGTCACAATAATGGTCCAAATAAACGAATTGTGCGCCATTATTGCTGAACGGAAGTAGCCCGCACCATTCGTGACGTTGAGCTTTAGCTAGGACTTTGAATGGCTATCATGGATTCATGCTTCTTGTCACACTGCCCCCTACAGGTTTGGCTGCTCATAGCAGCTCTGAACCAAGTGTATATGTGGATCCGTGTAAATTAAGATTTTTTTTGTAAAGGTAGAGGGGGAATTAACCATTTTTGTCAAAACCCGGGTATGTGTAAATTAGCCTTCAAATCATTTCAGATCCTGCTGCCTGCTCCAATCCTCCCTGATTAGAACTGCATGTGGGACTGTACCCACTGCAGGCCAGTCAGATTGACAAGCACAATCAGCTGCCTTCAAGTTATGATCAGGTTTACTTATATGTAGCTGCATGGTATTTTTACTCATGGTCTCTCTAAAGAGGGAAACTGTAAATCTGTTTGATTCACCTGGACTGTATTTGCTCATGAGACACTACCATTGTTCATGTCAATGAGTAAATGTGCATGAATTACATAACAAAAAACAGTAAAAGAAATGAAAAAGTGGGAATAATTATCATTAGTGTATACAGTTTAGTATTTTCTTTTTCAGCACATAGTAATTGCAACTGTGGAAAATCAGCAATGAAACATAAATCTCTTAAAAAAAACAACCCTTGACTATCTTCCACTTTTTTAATCATTTCGATGACAATGAACGTGGATCAGACTAATCGCTCGTAGTTCACTCACTCTCTGTCCACCACCAGACAGTGTGTGTTGTCCTCATTGCAGACGATGTTAGCTGAGCGAACATCCTCACTGTGAAACACACACACACACACACACACACACACACACACACACACACACACACACACACACACACACACACACACACACACACACACACACACACACACACACACTAGTGAGTGGGTTCAGAAGAAGAAGGATCCTCTGTGTTCAGACTGAGAACACAATGTGCTCAGAATAATTTGGGCGTTAAAGTCAGTCATTCCACATGCCACTTGAAAGTCAGATTCATACTGTGGTCCCATATGACCCAGCTGAACTCTTGGTTCTCAGAGTGCTGCCCCCTGGAAGTTTCTAGGTTTTCTACCAGTAGAATGGAGGCGGAGCTTTCAGCTTTCAGGCTGTGGAACCAGCTCAGGTTCAGTTAGTTAGTCAGCCTCCCTAACTGAACCTTCACAGTCAGCCTCCCTAACTGAACCAGCTCAGGTTCAGTTAGGGAGGCTGACTGTGAAGGTTAGGCTCAAGACTTTTCTTTTTTAATGAAACCACGTCACTGTTGTATGTCACTAACTTGATGTGTCTCTGTGCACTTTATACAGTGAAACCTTTGATGTAGGGACGCCCTAAAATCCAAGGGCAAGTGTCCCCTGAAGACACGTGTCCTCTCTCTGGAGGGACGGGTCATGATGACAAATTGTAGGACCAGTTGATATTGAAGGAACCAAACAGCAAATATATTATGGTTATTTAAAAGCACATAACTGAACCAATACAAGATGTAAACAATATATATACATATGTATATATATTGTAAACAAAATAATTATTAAATCAGATTTAATTTACTTCAGGGAACACATACAGTCCAGTTTAATCTTGAGTGGACCAGACTGGTAAAATATTGCTATAATAACCTTTAAATTTACATTTCAAAGTTTTTCTTTGTCGTGGCCACAGTCTATGTAATGAAATTATCTATATTTTGGCAAACAGTGAGTACTGAAAATGATTCCTAAGGGAAAGTCAAACTTTCGTGTCCGCAGAGTACATGATGTTAAAACCGTCATCCACCCTGTGCGCTGTCAGCTTCTTTGTTGTTGTCTGTCCTGATCTTTTCTCTCCCACATTCACTCCACTTCATCTGGTCTGTGTTATGCCAACAGGAGACTTTGCTTTTCAATCTTGAATATGTTTGCTTATCTGGAATTATTCTTTTCTGTATTTATTTGAATGTAAACTGCTATGAGATGTCAATTTTCTGAACGGAAGTTGATCAAAGTGAAGTGAACATTCACAGTGGAAGTGAAATCTTTTATCCATTGATGTGTTCCAATCATTCAGACACGTCTTATTGTTCAATGTTTTATTTACTAGAATGCTCTCATGTGAATAACTAAGTTGATATTCAGATCTCACAACTCATCAGCTTTTCTCTCTGCATTCATACAAAAACCATGGCTCTTTCCCACGCAGCCACTTAACACCTAATATTAACACAATAAATATATCTCAAATTCTTCAGTCTTGGTGGTCATCCTTTAAAGGGTCTGTGGGCCGCTCCCCTGATGGCGTCTAAATTGTCCTCAGCAATGGACAAAATAAGTAACATTGAACCTCAATAAAAGTGTTGGAATGTATTTTACAAAGTCAAATAAACATATGGAGATGCCTAACATCTCTGTTAATGGAACCAAAAAAAACATTATGACAGAAATGAAATCTCTAGTACATTTGGACCAAACCCTGAACTTCAAAAAGCACATTAAAAAACTATGTAATTCAGTAAAATATATTATCTCTTCATTTAGACACATCAGGAATAGTCTGACCATCGAGGCATTGTTCACATACTTTAATGTCATGATCACTCCACACATTGCGTATATTTTGTCCTGCTGGTCTCAGGCCAATGAGACACTCAAACCACCCAGATCTCTCTAGAATCAAGCACTAAAGGTCCTGGAGCGAAAACCCTTTCTTTCCATCACTGTAACATTCTTAGCAGATACAAAATACTCAGTTTTGACAATTTAATCCTATATACTAATTTAAAAACCATCTTCAAAATTGTTAACAACACTGCTCCGCCGCTATTGAAGAAATTCATCAAACTTTACTCCGAACAAACAACCAGAACATTCCACTCCACGGCTCAAAACCTTTGAACAAACAGCCTCTTCATTTAAAGCCATCAAACTCTGGAATCAGCTTCCGTAAAATCTGAAGTCTGGAGATTGGAACACTTTTTCTCGAAACCTAAAATATCACATTAGGGAAAGCCAGCTGTGTCAGCATTAGTCTATTTTAATTGTCCACTGTATTGTTGTATAATCTATTTTAGTATTTTGTATGAATCTTTGGAATCCATATGTTGAATTTTAATGGTTATTGTTGTTGTTAATAATAATGTTATTGATTTTACTGTAGTTTACATTTATAATGTGTATTATAATGTGTTCCTGCTCGTTGTGATTTCTGTATAATGTGTTCCATAAGATTCTTAATATCTGTAGGAATTTTTATGAAAGCAGGTTTTACATTTTAATAGCTACTGCTAATGTTATAATTTTTTAATATTTTATATATGTTATATTAGTAAATATGTATTATTATGTTGTGTGCCTGCCCGGGGACTGCAGATGGAAACTAGCTACGGCTAGAATCTGGTACGAAGCATCTTTTCTTTAAGGTTAATGTTTTTGTACATGGTCCCTGAAAACTAAATAAATAAATAAATGTTGTCATCACCGTCATATACAGTCCACCACTAAAATATGTGTGCAATCTTCTGTTGCTTGTACCTGATAAGAGCTTTCTCTCCAAAATAGTCCCCGGCTCCCAAAGTCTTGATTTCTTGAGGTTCAGTGAAGCCCTCTGTGCTCTGAGTGACAATGACCTGGAGAAAGACAACATAGAGCAGCAGTTAAATTTACTTTATAGATAGTTCATATGTCAGTGGTATAACTTCAATATCCTAAATAAGGATATGTATTTATCATTTATCCTCAGTGTTTGCTGTATCTTTCTGTCCTATTCCTATACTTGTACTTTGCACCGCAAGAGTTGTCTTCAAATTTCATTGTATATGTCTAATGACAATAAATTTATTGCATTGTATTGTATTCCACATAAGAGCATTCAAACTCAAACCCACAAGCTTCTTACACTTTAATAATAAAAATATAACACATAATAATAATCATAATCATAATTAAAGCTGCAAGCATAGTTGAACGAGTCCTCGCAAGCCAAGCATGTTGGAATGTGTCTCATGTCGAGGTTTTGTGCATGACACACCACTTCCGGTGGCCAGCAGGTGGCGCTATGCCCGATTGTTGTGTCTTTTGACAGTGATCTTGCGGATGGCGAAGTTAATCATTTAAACTATTTGACTACTGGAAAAGGGGGATATTAATTTATGAATACACCAAATATTCAGGTGGTTTGTTACAGCCAACAGGCTGTATGGCCTCGCCTCTGCTTCTCTTTTTGTGTTCTGTCTGACAGGAGGTATCCACCTTCCTCCTCCCCCTGTCCTGATGTGAAGCACTCTGATTGGAGGATAACTGCTGATTGGCTCAGCTCCGCCCACCAGCTGAGGCCATGTAAGAAGCTCCAGCAGACTCCTCATGGCGGCTGATGCAGGAGGTGTCTGTTCAGTCGGCCCCGAGAACCTCGGTGTGTTTGAGATGCTGTGAGATCTTTTGAACTCGGCTCCACTCCGATCTTTGAGGGTGGGATTTTCGTTAACCTTTATTAAATGGTTAACCTTAGTACCACACCACAGCTTGGTGACGGCACCGGCTGTTTCATTTTGTGTTAATTAGGTGTTTTGTTTGTTTCCCATTTTGCCGCTCTCTTGTTTATGGAATTTGTGTGACTTGAAACCTTAGTTCACGGCCTTCTAGTGAAGAAGCTGCCTTTTATTATAATAAATCAACCTTTGTATAGTTATTGAGCATTACCTGTTTGGCCCTCTGTTGTTGTATGATTGTGTCTTTGGGGTTCCTTTGGCGTTCATTGGTGTTTCCTCGCCACTACGTCACCTCGCTTTCTGATTGGCTACGCATCACAGTGAACAGGCTCGTGCTCGTTTTTCCCTTGGAGGACACCACGTCCCATGAGAGCTCGGGCCAAAACAAGCCAACATGTTGAATATCCCCAATTTGAATTCGGAGCGGTCCCGACATCCTTCCGAGCAGACGAGAGGAGTCTTCACACACCACACACGGCAGGAATATCTGATAAGACTGTCTTATGATGATCTGAGCGTCCTTAAGATTGTCGAAAGGGGAGAATCGGGGCCAAAATCGGCCTCATTATCCTGCCGTGTGAACCGGGCATAAGCCTCAATCCTTCTGGGACAACATTTTGTGGACAGATGAGACAAAGATAGAGTTGTTTGGAAAAGCATGTCATTCTACTGTTTACAGAAAACTGAATGAGGCCTACAAAGAGCAGAACACAGTACCTACAGTCAAACATGGTGGAGGTTCAAAGATGTTTTGGGGTTGTTGTGCTGCCTCTGACACTAGGTGTCTTAACGGTGTGCAAGGAATCATGATCACTATCAAAATATTTTGGGCCGCAATGTAGGGCCAAAAACATTTGGAAATGCAACAATTCCTGGAAGAAATTGTGTATTTTTTGGAAAAATTCCAGGAGTGCCAGTAATTTCATCCATGACTGTATATATACTGTATTTTCCGGGCTCTAGAGCGCACCGGATTATAAGGCGCACCCATTAAATTTTAAAAGAATTTTTTTTTTTACATATATTAGTCGCACTGGACTATAAGGCGCAAATATATACCGGTACGTTGTGAAATGAGATATTTACACAGAAAGTGTGTGGAAATGTTTATTTACATACCTTAATTGTTTCCAAACGGTGCCTGTTACACAGCAGTAAAACAGCTGATCAAACAAACAGAAAAGTCGTTGATGTCTTCTTCAGTGTCGGAGTTGAATAGCCTCAGAACATCTCCGTCACACACCTTTTCAATCTCTGTCAGTGTTGCTCTCCCTGTCACTTTCATCTGGAGGCAAAGTTACCTCTGAAGTTGTGGTGTTCTCTTCATGCAGCAGTCCAGCCTTTCGAAACCCGTTGGTGATCATGGATCACACTGCACCACGCTGTTAGGATCCACTAGCAGACTTCAGAAAAGGATGCTCTCCGCATGTGGACAGTTTTTGTGAATGATTTCTCGCCGCTGGTCATCCAAGCTTCCCACTCACCTCGGAGTGCCGCTTTAAATGCACGATTCAAACTGATGTCGAGTGGCTGCAAAAACTTAGTTGTACCTCTAGGAATCACAGCTGGAATTGAGTTTGTTCTCTTGGTGGCTGCTTTCACAGAATCTGTTATATACTCCATACTATCCTCCCGGGCGCTTACTGTAGCACTCCGTCAGCCATTCATTCATTAGGCTTTCTATCATCCATCCTTTTTTGTTAACTTTAATGCCTATGTCTTTCGGGAGTTTTTATTTTGGCATAGTCATCCATTTAAAAATCACCATTTTGCTTTTGCAGTGCAGCTCAGAACACACGTGAAATGCGTTCTCTCATGGCCAGTTGTTTTCGCCATAATGGATGATGTACCTGTCTTGTTAACAGTCCTAGTTAAAGGCAGGTCAAACGTCAAAGTACTTCATCCATATTTATAATGTCGTCTGGTCCGATGGAATTCTCTGCTATTTTTGTTTCAATGAATTTGTGGAAGTTTGCAACTTTTTCCTCGTAGTCGGGAGGGAGTTGCTGACAGAGAGTCGTCCGCGCCCTAATGGACAGGCCTTTTCGTCTTATAAATATGAAACACCATGACGGTCCACCTTTAAAATCTTCAATATCCATTTTGTTGGCGATTGTTTTGGCTTTCAGTGAGATCTTCACGCTGCCGTCTCCAACATCTCACAATTGATTCAACGCCAAGCTTACGTGCAGCAACTCTATGTCCTTCCTGGATAGCCAGATCGATCTCTTTCAATTTAAAAGCTGCATCATATGCTTTTCTTCTTGTGCTTTCCATGTTGAGGGTGTGAAAAATATTTTGCATGTCGTGCCTCTCGTGCTCGCATCTTCTTCTTTGCATTGACCTCTTGCGTCTGTCTCGTGTTTTGCACTTCCTTCAAGAGTGCCCCCTGATGGCCGTTAGTGAAGAAAAATCCATAGATTAGCCGCATCGTTTTATAAGTTGCAAGGTTCAAAGTGGGGGGGGGAAGTAGCGGCTTATAGTCCAGAAAATACGATATATATATATATATATATATACATATAAATCTAAATAAAAGCTTCTCCGGCAAAGCTCCAATAGTGACGTTTCAGACTAGAAATATAAAACTGGAACATGAGCATAATAGATGTCTTTGTTGTTTCAGAAAACAAGACCATCACTTTGGATCTCCAGTTTATCCACGATGATTAATCAGATTCAACTGCTTCAACTCATCCTCACTCCTCATTCTCATCCATCTCGTCCTCAATCATAAGCTCCCCCTCCTGCTCCAGTTCATTACCACACCCACCACCAACAGCTGCCAGCCGCTGTGTACCTCCACAAGACTAAATATGGCCTGATGCATTTGAGGTACCATGGGACAAAATGCACCAAGAAATAGTTTCAGCCATTACAAATGGTCGAAGACCTTCTTCCAAGTGACGGCACCAGATGATCCAAGCACTGGTGGATGAAATTAGAAGCTACAACACCAACCCCACTCATTCCCAGTGCAGCACAGTTTGCCAAAACGTTGTTAGACAATAACCAAAGGGTTTCGCTGACATAAGAAAAGGGATCGTCATTGCTGGGGCCTTTCCCTCACTGCTTCAGCAAGCGAAAACTCGCATTGAGAATATGAACATGGTGGGCTGTATCGGCAGCGCTCGGTGGGATGCTGTGAGGGAACAAGACCTCAGCGTGGACCGGCTGATTCCTATGACGGCACACGATTCCAGCCAGAGCCCCCATCAGGGGAGACTGCTGACACTTTGGAAGAGAAACAGTACCGAATAGAAAACATTTACAAGCAGGAGTGCTTGAATGCAGGACAGAGGGTGGAGGTGATATATTTCATGGAGACTACATACAGCCTTCAGCCTACCCACAGAAATCAAATGCCAGCATCCTCCATTGAGGATCTAAGGATGAAATGGCCATATCTTTTCACTCAGAGGGGCATCTATGCTCATTTTGAGCTGCTGACGGATATAAAGGTCCTGCAAACTTTGGAGCTTTCAATGGAGAAATGTGGACGAGCAGGTGTGGGGTACTTCAGGACAAAATCAAACCACCATGATATCCAAGCTCTTGTTTCCCAGGGTTTGGATGGAGATTTAACTCTCCAGGTAGTTAAGCTTATTTTTGGCGAGAGCTCAGATTGACTGATGAGTCATACTGATGAGTATTGATCAGTTATTGTTAAATGATTCTTGTGATTGTACACATATCAATCACTATTATTTTGTGTACCTTCTCTTAACTTTTCAGGTGTCTGCCACTACAGCTGACATTGAGCCAGTCCTCAGCTTATTTTGCTCGGTGTGCATTTTAATGTACATTTTAAAAAAACTTTATTTTCTAATAAGAAGGAAGTAACTATATCAAGTGCTTGTGCTGATTCCATGTCCATCATTGTAATGGCATGTCATACTGAAAAACAGTACAATAAGTGTACAGTAATTGTATTTTTAATTAATGTAAGAATATTCTCAATTGAAACGGAAATTACTGCAATAGAGTTGAAAAGTGTGTGTGTGTGTGTGTGTGTGTGTGTGTGTGTGTGTGTGTGTGTGGGGACGGGGGATGGGATGGGGGGGATTGGGGTGGTTCGGGGGGGGGCACTCAAAGACAGAGAGAAGATTGAGAGGGCGGGTAGAGGGCTGGGTGGGAGACAACGGACAATACCCTTGTTAATGCTGCACATGGTTGTGATGCAATATGTCAAGTTTGATGCAGATCAAGCAATGTTAAGGCCTTTTACACATCACTTCCTGTTTTTACACATCACTTCCTGTTTTTACACAACACTTACTGTTTCATGGCGAAACGTCCATTTTTGGCCACGCCCTCATATATTATGGTGCCTTTTTATATGCTTTGCTCTCTAATCTCTATTCTATCACCACGACAATTTTCTGGTCAGCTGGATTTACCCCCTCAGACTAGTTCTGCGAAAAGCCAATATACTGTATATGTCACAATTGCGGATTTCCTGTTAAGTTTTCTGAATGTGTGGAAAACACTTTTTGGTGTGTCTGATGTGTTACATATGTGTGCTGACTTTCGTAGCTCTAGGTGAAACGGGATCCGGGGGCTGACTTTTTCTAATTTTCCAGGTGGCGCTGTTGATCCATTTTTCCAGTCACGTGTGATTCCTCCAAATTATAAAATTTTTCACCAGGCCTGATGACTGTGCAAAGTGTTGCAAAAAGTTATGTACGTTTAGGCCCTCAACATTGTGTTTTCACATAATGAAAAAAGTATGAGGTAATAATAATAATAGTAATAATGATAATATTTACAATTTCGATAGGGTCTTTCGGTACTTTCAGAACCTAATAATAATAATAATAATAATAAAAATAATAATTATAACATTTATCTCAGTAAAACAAAAATTAATGGATCTTTGAAAAAAGTGAGTTTTTAGAAAATACTTAAAAGAAGAAACCCAGGTAGTAATGCACACCTAAATGTCTTGATATAATTGTTGGAATTATTTCCTCATGAATAATTAATTCAGATTGTGATTGCATGTTTGGAAAAAAACCGCACCTCTCCTTTTGCGATGATGAAAAAAGTGTTTCCCTCTTCTCCCTCTCGGATGATGTATTCCCCTTTTTCAAAATAGTCCTGTAAAAAGCAGAAACTCAGCTTTACTCTGTTTTCAGAACTGTTACTACATAAACAGAAGGACACTGGGATGAAGTGGAACACTCACCACTTCCAGACAATCCACAATCTTTGAGAGTTTCTCCTCCGGCAGCTCTTGGAGCAGAGACACACTCGAAAAGACACAAGTACAGGAGCCTGTATTAATGTTTGGCTGGTACATATGGTGTTATATAGTTCTCTATGTCACCATATTCACAAAGACTGTTCAGGGATGGTGTTTTAAAGCCCTGTAGTGGAGTTTGGCGGAATCCACATTTTGATACCATTAACTTGTCCTCCTTCAAACATAAATCTCTTGTGAGAACAATATACTGACGTTATGAGGGGACACATTTCACTGTGTAACACAATACATACTATTTTGTTATATTAGTAGAAGCGTCCGTTACACAAAATATAATAACGTTAAAGAAGAATCTGGAATGGCTGTATTTCAAATGCATTTCTGTCCATGCAGCTCGTACTGGACATCTATTGTCTTTTTAAGAGAGCAGCTGACTTATCATCTTGTCTTCAGAGTAGTCACATGAAGACGTCATATCTCAAAACCTAATTAACTCATCTCCTGAAACGATGGTTAAGACAACCAGTGGAGCCTGCTAATAATTTTAATAGTGTCAAATTGAAAAGTCAAACACACACACATCAGTTGTCAGGACATGCGTGGATGGACTCAAGCGCAGACTCCAAAGTTTCCATAAAAATGTAGTTTATTGTCCAAAAAGTCCAGGGAAAACAAGGAACCGCAGGAGAAACCGAAGTGAAAAGATAACAGGAGGAGAGGAGTTTAAAGACAGGGAAGACACAGGTGAAAGTCATTGCGACAGAGAGGAGCACACAGAGGGAGGAGACCATTGGTTAATTGGAAACGTGAGGTGAGACACACAGGGCAGACAGACAGAGACCAGACATAAGTGCTCGACAAACATTCATTATTTAGGGATTAAAGAAATCCAATATGAGAAATCTTCTCTAATCTGTTTGCAGTCTTTATTGTATTGATTAGGTATATAAATAAAACTGGTACTGTTTTGCCAGTCCTGAACAGAAAGTGAAGCAGACAACAATGTAAAGTAATCTTCTTCCCCTACTTCAGTATGAACATGGGTCAGCCTCACAGGTGGGGACCTGCTCAGGTGAACACCAGAACCAGGACCAGGCCACACTGACGGAGCAGCGTGACTGTAACTGTAACTGCAACTGAGACTTAAGGCCCCTGCATTCTCCCTTTTTGAACCCACAAGAACAAGAAGAAAATTCGGCAGTGACGTCAGCCAGCTGCAAAAAAAAAAGCTTTTTCAGCAGGACTGTTCATACTCTGATAAGAAGCTGCCGAACTCACAGGCCACGCCCCCTCACAGCAGGTGCCCAATTTAATGTGGATGAATTCAGATAACATTTGAATGAGACAGCAATAGGTTGCGACAATGGCGGAGACAATACTTTTCGAGTTGATGAGAGAGGAAGAGGATGAAGAAGCTGTTTGAAGCTGAGGAGGAAGAAGAACTGTTATTAAGACACGCTGTGATGGAGGAAATGAAGAAAAGGTGACGGAGGTGGTATGTTCGACCGCTCAGTACCACCAGAGCTGAGCAGGGCGAGTACAGTCTCCTGGTCAAACAAATGTGGGAAATGGACGAGGAGATGCACTTCTCCTATTTCAGGATGTCGGCCTCCCGTTTTGATGACCTTGTGCGACGGATCACGCCATTCATCCAGCATGCGCCGACACACAGCAGCCCAATCTCCATCCAGGAGGGGCGAGCAGTCACACTGCGCTTATTAGCTTCTGGAAGCTCACAGGCCAGTTTGTCCGATAGCTATAAAATGGGACGGTCAACTGTTTGCACAGTTTTGTCAGAAGTGACTGGTGCGATCTGCAGATCCCTGAAGGATGAGTTCGTTACCTTCCCATCACCGGCACAGATGGTTGACATCGCACAGGACTTCTGGAGGCTCTGGAACTTCCCCAGTTGTGTTGGTGCAAACACGTCACAATCAGAGCACCACCGAGAGCTGGAAGTGACTTTTTTAATTATAAAGGCCAGCACTCCATTGTTTTGATGGCTGGGTGTGACGCCAGGTACCGGTTCACTATGGTGGACATCGGGGCCTATGGCAAACAGAGCGATGGGGGGGGTTGAACAGAGTTCCTTGGCCTCCTCCAGCACCACTCCCCGGCACCACCATGAAAACCACAGCTGCACAATATAATTTCTGTCTCCCACTTTAAACACAAAACAGTATGAATTAACACAAGCATGTCTGTTGTCTTTACGTCTCCAGATCGCAATCTGACTTTGACGGAACAGATTTTCAATTACCGCCACTCTCGTGCCCGGCGAGTAATAGAAAATGCTTTTGGCATCCTGGCAGCAAGGTGGAGGATCCTCGGCAGGCCCATTGAGTGTTTACCTGACAAGGTCGGGGAGGTGGTCAAGGCCTGCGTTACGCTGCATAATTACCTCGCCTGCACTAATGCAGCCAACGCACCTTTTCGCCAGATACATCCCGGCAAACTTCACCAACTCCACCGCTGCTTCTGGTGAGCTGCAGCGTGGAGAGTGGAGGAGGCAGGTGGAGGGAGACAGCAACCTCCAGGACCCAGGGACACTGTCAGGAGTCCGAGCATCTCGGGCAGACCGTCTCACAAGAAATGACTTGATGGATTTCTTCCAGGCACCTCATGGACTTGTACCATGGCAAGAGGATATTGTCCGGAGGGGCTGTACTAATTAAGGAATGTAAATAATACATTTTGTATATAGTTATCAATGTAAATAGTTTCTGCTTTTCTGAAGCTCATTTTGAAGTAAGTTTGGTGAATTTGTTTTATATAAGTGCCCCATTTTAATGAGGCCATTAAATTCATCTTTAAATATTTTTGGTTTAGACAGTAAACAGCAATGCATTTGTCCCCACGTTCTGAGTCCAGACTTATTATAAATATCTCAAGGAGGCACTTCTCTTTTGGACAAGAATATTTTATAAGACAACAAAAGGTCAAGGCAATGAAAAACTAAACAATATTGACAATTGCAGTATCCTAATAATAATAAAGAAAATATATTTCACAATGTGTATGTAATATATATTAAATATAATATACACATAGTATTAATTATATAATAAAATATATAATTTTAATAGGAACAATAATTATTTACATAAATATTTACACAAATCAGACAAAGAAAGCTGCCCAACTTGCCAACAAGCCTGTTGAAGAGAATGAAGCTTCTGTTCTGGAGACTTGTTGCCACGCTGGGCAGCTTTCTGCTCCATTTCATAGAGGACACTTTCAATCTTGAATTTACATTCAGGGAGGAGGTGTGGTGGCAGCGACCTCATTACATCTCCCACAGGGGTCATTCATCTGGAGGATGTCGTCTCGTCTCCGCCATCCAGCCTCCATCGCAGCTTCCCTCTCGTCCCTTCTTCTGTCCAAGAGAGCAAGAGCAGCCTCAAAGTCTAAACCACTAGATGTGGCTCGCTTCCTCTTCCTTGACCTTGAAGTGGTCGCAGCAGGTGGAGGTGATGCTGCAGGCTGAGCAGGAGCTGGAGGTGGTTGTGGTGCAGGTGAGGCTGGCGACGGAGAGACCAGCAGTGAACTCCCAATGTCTTCCGTATTGATGGTGGCACACTGCTGGTCTACAGGGGAGGTGTGGGCCAGAGGAGTGAAGGAAGGCCCTTCATCTGGGTCCACCTCTTTGTCCTCAACAAGACAAAAAAAACAATAAACATTAACTGACAGAACCTAAAAATTCTTAAGTGAAAATACTTTAGTCAGGAAGATAATTTAACGTACAGTGGCATTCACCACAATTTATGCATGTTTGTCATTTTGTTAATAAAACAAAAACTCTTGTGTTGAAAAATGTTGATTTAAGCAGTTACAATGTATAAAAATCTAGGCTACATTCATTTTTCCACTACCGTCCTGATAAATGGTTCTGATTATTAATTACCGACAGTCTGTACGGATTATCACCTGAGCGGCACTGCTTACCTCAATCTGTGAAGGCGTCATATTGGTGGTGGTTTCACGATGCTTCACGTGGTCGTCCAGCCACTGAAGTGGTAAGTACAACGCCGGTACCCTTTTCTTCCCAGCTGCGGCCCCACTTTTTATTTTGCAGGACCCGACGTTTGGCCTTCGCACACTTGTCACGGAGGTTTCTCCACTTCCTCCGACAGACGCTCTCCTCAATGTTCAGTTTTGTGGAGATTTCACTCCAACAGTTCTTGGACATTTGAATATCTTTATATTCGCGTAGGGTGCTGTTGTACAGATTTTCATATTTTCTCACCTCCTCCGCTTTCAGTTCTTCCATTGCCTCCGTGTTTAAAAGTCCCAGCCGGCCGAATACGGAAGTAACAAGCAAAATCTGACCAATCATACAAGAGTTTGCGGGCTACGTTGCTGCAGTTACAAATTTGTTCAGCCAGCAGGAGCTGGCCGAAGGAAATGACGTAATTTTGTTCGGCAGGACCTGCAGTGCCGAACTTTCGTCTTGTTTTTATGGAGGATGAAGGGGCCTTTACACCAACACTGAACTGTGGTTCTTCAGAGTGTAACACTGACTTGCTGTATGAGCGCACCTGATAGCACACCTAAGACACCTGGTCATAGTCATGGTCCTGGTCCTGACCCTGGTCCTGGTCCTGACCCTGACCCTGACCCTGACCCTGACCCTGACCCTGGTCCTGGTCCTGGTCCTGGTCCTGGTCCTGACCCCCCAGTACACCTTGGTTAGAGTGAGTCTTGTTTGTACCTGCGCAGGAAGTTGAAGTGCTCAACATGTCTGGCCTGTGTGGTCTGCATCATGATGGTCTGGAAGGTGTGCCGGTCCAGGGCCCAGATGTGAGACTGCAGCACAGCTGCATGAGAACCCAGACATCATTCACTCATTTCTGGTTAATCACTGTCAAAATGTCTGTGCTGCGCAATTAAACTGCAGACAGCAGAACACACACAGCTCCCAGCACTCTCCTGAGTCAGAACGTTCAAACACACATTTTAAAAAACAAATGTATTAAGAAAATGACGGGAGCCGTTTTAAAGTGAATTTAATGACTTCCTTTGTGGATCTTCAGCAGCTCATGCCGGTGAGGAGTTATGGCTGATTCATGAAGTATGGAGGCAGTTCTGTATCGATGGGGGTTCCATTCCCATCTCACAAGGTGTCTGAAACTCAAACTGCATTTAATGTTGTGTAAACATGGCAGCTCGCCACTGGGTTGTGAATGTGTGACTGAGTGAATGTCTTCAAAGCCAGTAAACGTTAAAGGTTTGTATCTTAGAATCCTCTGTGGGCTTTGCATGTTCTCCCTGTATGTGTCCTCTAGTTTCTTCCTCTGTCTTTAAAAACTGTGTTTGAGTTCTGTGATGGACTGCCTTCACGCTGTTAGTGAGATGGGATCAGACAAGGATGAGGCAGTACAGACGACGATTGCCCATCAGGGAGGTTGTTTTGCTTTTGCTGTCACGCACCTTTGACTGTGGCTGTTCTCCTACAGTTATACAGAATGGCCAGTTCTCCAAACGCTGTGCCCGGACGCATCTCTCCAAGTAGCTTCCCGTTCTGGATGACCTCCAGCAGGCCCTCTGGAAAAACACAACAAGGTGTGGGAGTTTCTGTCATCACAAGTCAAATCTCCAGTCTGTCAGTCTTCTTATTGCACCTTCATTGTAGGACTACTGTGTGGTAATGTAGTGGTAAGAAACAGTATTTACTATGGCTCACTTCGCAGGGAGGTCTTCCCTGCAATATCAGTTGTTCTTAAGTGTAATTGCAAAGTGATTCTATTTCAAGCCCTTCCCCAGCCTGAAGGTTTTCTTTATAACAAAATAGTCGACCAAGTTTTTGGTACTAATGTTTATAAATAACAAAAATGACTAGAAATAAAGAACACTTCTTCACATGATGCATTTCTCTTATTTCACTGCACCTAAAATCCTAAAGTACCAATACTTTGTGTTTCTTCATTAACTCATTCATTACTTGACTATCAATTGCTCAGGCAAACATCTTGCAGGAGTTACAGACACGTGAGCAATCCTACCTGCCAGCACATAGAGGTAGTTTCCAGCTCCTCCCTCCTCGATCACCAGCTGATCCTCCAGGTAAATCTTCTCAAACATGCAGTCCACCATCTCCCTCATGTGCTGCGGCTCCAGCTTCTTCAGAAAGTCATTCCTCATGATGGCGTCATTGATGAGCTTCCTGGTGCTGACATGAAAAAAAAAAACGTTTCAGCTCCATACAACACCTCAACAGTCACCGCTGAAAGGTGTCATGTTTCCAGCTTCCAGCTCAGGAAATGTGTGTGAAGTGTAGAATTAGATTGATATTTTAGCTGTGATGCAGTTCTGCTTGTATTCAAATATGCCTACTATACAATAACAAAGAAATATTCTGACTGCATTATTGCTCATGTTGGGAGGATGAGATAGTTGTACAATCACTGATCTATTCAGTAGATTAACATTATTTTTGGACCTAATAAAAATAAAAATAATGATTTTAGTCATTAGCACCTCTCAAACTGAGAGGCGCTAATAATGTTTTCATTTCCTTTTGTTTGGTAATCCTGAACAATAATCCATTCCTAATTTATGTTCTCAAAATCAAATTGAAAAGCTGCTTTTAGATAACAAATGTAATCCTATCGATATCAAGAAAAATATCAATATCAGTTTTGTCCTAGGTTCAAACCACTACATTAGCCATTTGAATTTATTCAGCCGAATTTCAGGAGTTTTTGTGTGTGTGTGTGTGTGTGTGTGTGTGTGTGTGTGTGTGTGTGTGTGTGTGTCCTCATTTCCACATCACACAGAGGTGATGTCCCTATTCATGGCGGAGCAGCGTGCTCGCCTGGGTTGTGCTGTTGAAGCAGTAATGAGCAGGACCCTCCTTGGACCCCTCCTCGAGGTCCCCTGGTCTTTTGTTCCCTCCATGTTTTTCTATTATCCAGACATGCTAATGAAAGCTCTCAGATGCAGAGTGTAACACAAAGCTTGTCTCATCCTGTCCATTTTAATCTGTTTGTGCACCAAAATGCCTGAGTGGGAACAGATTTCCTTTGGTTGAGTCCTGTTGACGAAAGAGTTTACAAAATGGTTTTGTTTTTTCAGTTTCTACAGTTTTCTTACCACAGGAAACCTTTTGACTTTACCAGCATCAGTGACTGAACCCAACAGATTATTTGCCTTAGAAATGAAAAGTCAACGTCTACTCACTTCTGATATCCACCGATCAGCCACAATATTATGACAGGACCATCAAACATCATTTGAGTCTTAACGTGTGATTAACTAATTAACAGGTGATCAAAGTGGTTGATCAATACCGCCAGCAGCCTAGCAGAAAAACTCGGTCCACAGCTCCACCTATACCACTACAGTAGATCCCTATCACCAGTAGTTACCGTAGTAGCAGACCTTGCAGCAGCTGAACTCCACCAAACCAGCATAGTACTAGCTGGTCATGGCCAGCCACCAGAACAGGCCTCCTGACAGGTCGCCCCAACAGGCCAACACCCCGGGATCAACTAGTTACTATTACCCATACAGGGTTACCATTCGGTTGATAGGCTGGTCGTCTTTCAACTACAATATTGCAGGTTCATCCTTAAGCAAGACACTGAACCCCACACTGCTCCCAGTGGATGGACTGAGCGCTGCATGGCAGCTGCCTCCATTAGTGTGTGAATGAGTGTGTAAATAGGTGAATGTGATTAACAATGGAAAACGCTTTGTGGACTGTTCAAGCGTTGGGAAATGAAATCCGTTTACCATTACTATACTCTGGCTAGTGACTAGCAGACTGTTGCTGAAAGGCTTTTGAGTGTCTCTTCCCAGGTGTTGTAATGATGAACTTTTGTCTGTTGTTGTTCCTCCTCACCCTGCCTTAAAACCTTTATTACTACTCGTTTGGGAATGAAAACTCTTCTACTCTTTTTCAGTTACAGTGGGTAGTGAGACATCTTCCTGGAAGAATGGACATTTTTTTTCTTATCAGTGTAAGATGTGGTTTTACTGGCTGTCAAGAGACTTACTGTTCCCCAGGGGGTCTTTCTCTAATGAGTCCTAAAGGTCCATTCAACTTCAGAGGTCTTCTCATCAGAAATTATAAGGAAGTGTTTATTTACCATGCTCTTCTTGTTGATGGGTATCCAACCAATCTCTGGTCCTCCAATACATTTCAAGGATTTTGAGAACATGCCTGAGTTATATATCTTATTTATAAGTGCTGTTAGGTAGGGGCATGGTTATGGAGGTTATGGTAGGTGAGGGAAGGAGCTTGTATTGGATGCCATATTGCACAGGGGGCAGGCTGGAGGTGTTGGAGGATGGGGGTGGTGGTGATGTGTTTTCTGGACCGGGTGTGAGTGAGGAGGCGGGCTGAGTGTATTGTCTGAATGTATTGTAGTTTTTGTACATGAGTGGTGGGGAGTCCATAAAGAAGGCTGTTGCAATGATGGAATCTGAAGGTAATAAAGGCGTGGATGAGTATTTCACCTGTGGTCTGGGAAAGGGAGGGACAGAGGCGGGCGATATTCTGGAGGTGAAGAAGGATGGAAGGAAATGAGAGGGAGGAGTCCATGATGATGCTGAGGGGGAGGGGTGACTTTCTGATGGTCAATGAGGAGGCTGATGTTCTGTACAAAGGGAAGGAGAGATTTGGGTCCGGTGATGAGGAGTTCTGTTTCATTGCTGTTGAGTTTGAGGACGTTATTGTCCATCTAGGTTTTGATGTCTGAGACACAGTTATTGATGGTGGAGAGGATGACTGGGTGAGGATTTGGTGTAGATGAAAAGTTTGATATCGTCAGCGTAGCAGTTGAAATTGAGTCCGTTGAGGGCGTTGTTGTAGTGACAGATTGTTTGTAAGCTGGGGCTTGGACAGTGAGACCAGTGTTTCTATGGAGTGGTTCCAGTTGTCTTCGTTGTTTCTTGAGATGGAGGAGTTCTGAGGTGTACCATGGGGCAGAGGCGGAGAAGGAGAATGTGGCTGTTTTAAGAGGGGCAGTCTGTTTGAAGCAGGAGGAGAGTCAGTGGTTGTAAAAATTGACAAGATCAGAAGCGGTAGGATCTTTGGGAAGTGGCGAGGAGAGAGAGTTGGGAGAGAGTGATTTCAAGTTACAAAAGGTTATTGCTCGTGTGTGTTTGGTGGTGTAAGGAGGAGTAATAATGTCCAGGGTAATGGCCAGATGGTCAGAAAGGGTGAGGTCTGTTAATGACAAGTTATGGATGGTGAGAGAGGGTGTAGAGCAGACCAAGTCCAGAAGGTGACCATGGTTGTGTGTGTATGAGGGGGTGTGTGACATGCTGAGTGAAGTTAAGGCAGTTTAAAATGTCCAAGATGTTAATTTGGCAGTAGGGCAGTCATTCTGGATGTTGAAATCACCGAGAAGCAGAATGCTTGGGGAGATGGAGGACAGTTGCGTTACAAAATCAGTGAAATCAGACAGGAATGATGGACCGTTTTTAGGAGGGCAGTAGGTAACGGCAGCAATGAGTGATTGAGAACCGAAAAGTCTGAAAACCAGATGATCAAATGAAGAGACAGCCAGGATGGAGATGGGGGTGAGGGAAATGTTGCTTCGATGGATGACTGGATGACTTGTGTTGAATAATGCTGACTTTTGTTGTGAAGTCTGTGCAGTGGAAGTTGGGACGGGCAGGATGCCGTATAGTGTCATGTGACGGGTGTGCAGATGACGTATGCGGATGTTGTTGTTGCGCCGGAGTCCAGGAGGGTGAGAGCTGCGGTCGGACCAGAGAGAAAGAATGTTGTAAGAAAGTTTTCGGCGGGAGCCTCAGTGGATGTCAGGGCGGCGGCGGAGAAGGAGGTGCTGTTTCAGGGTTGTCGTGATGTCAAGTGAAGGAGGAGTGCGGTGATTCAGTGTGAAGAGCTTCGAGGACACGTACCGGAGAGCCATGGTTCAAGCCAGGGAGGGCAGCAGTCGTGGAGAGGCCAGCAAAAATGCCATGAACAGTGACCACATCCCTGTCAGGCTTTTCCGGAGTGCAGGTCGGCCAGAAACCAGGCTGTAGTCCGCTGCTCCATGGTATCACAGCAGGATCGGACCATAGGCAACCCCGGGAGCCAGCTCCATGGTGGTCACAGCAGGAGCAACACTGTGACAGGCGACTGTCAGGCGACTGTCAGGCGACCAGGTGAGGTACAGCCCAAATGCAGGATCAGACGACACTAGTTGCAGTCGAAAATCGGTGTGTAATCCGTTTCAAACTGGCTTTTTCTTTTCTTTCCAGAGTGAGAAGTGGCAGCCAAAGAATGCCAGCGTCCTCTCATGTCACGTGCTTTCTGAACACGTTCTGAACATTCTGAACATGGACATATAATGCACTGTCAAGGTTAGAAGAAGGTTAAGAAGAACAGTACAATTACTGCTGTACAATTACCACTGCCACCTTTCTAATACCTTCGATACTGTTGATCTTAAAATTTCTGAGGTACTGTCTTGTCTGTTTGCTCTTTTTTTGTATTTGACGTCAGATCTAATTTTGATTGAGACGACTGGAGGACTAAGTCCTCCATGGTTCACCCCCTCCGGACAAACGGGGGGGGGGGGGGGGGGGTGACCACGTTTCTTTGGGAACAAAGAAACATGTGGTCACCACTGGACAAATTTGACAATGCTCACATGACCCCCACCAGGGAGTCCCCGGTAACCCCTCCCTGGAAGCTGCATCCCTGCACCTCACCACCAGGGGGATCCACCAACTCCATCCACAGCCGGAGGGAACATCCCGGAAACTCTGAAGCCAACCCCGCTCTGATTGGCCATCGTAAAACCAGCAGGGAACCAGAACATGACCCGCAGGTAGAAAAGTCCAGGACGGAGTCCCGTCGATCCAGACGCTGGACTTCGTACAGGGACACAAGGAGCCGCGTGTTAACTCACGCGGACTGGGTCAGAACTTTTTAACTTCCTGGACGACTTGGAAAAGCCATGGGATTACTTTCTTTATCATTTTTGTCTTTTCTTCAACGAGACCCGCACCGCTGGCGCCACACCTCCCCTGATCCTGCAGCTGAGCAAGGCCTCTGAGTTCAGGACACTGAACCCAGACCCAGTAACACCAAGTTACTGCAGCCTCACCGAACCGCACAACACCACCCAGTGTTAAGCAACAACGGCACACATTGTTAGCCTGAAGCTAACATGCAATGTGTTTAATGTGTCATTAACGCTGAAGCTGAAGCTGCATGTGCGCACGACGGGCATCTTGTTTATCTGGTCACTAAGCAACCGCCACGGCCCCCAGAAAGAGCGAGTCAAATGCCTCTAGTGGCTGCGTGGGTAATCGCAAAGCCTCTTGACATCAAGTCACTGCGCTCTCCCTCTGCGCGCCGCAACAGTCGCTACCTCCACCTCGTGGACATTCAAGGTCATTACACCCATTCATCATCATCGCTTCAGACCACACACACACACACACACACACACACACACACACACACACACACACACACACACACACACACACACACACACACACACACACACACACACACACACACACACACACACACACACACACACACACACACACACACACACACACACACACACATTCTTTGTACATAGTGTCTGCTGTTAAATAGATTAGATCTCCATGTTAGATAATGTTTGCTACTTCGATGTGTTGATTTATGAGATCATTTCAGAATTATCTATGAATTGTTGTTAATATACGTCTGTTAGCTGGTGCCCCCTTTCATTATTAATGCATAGATAACCACTTTATTCAAATTAATATTTTTTCATTAATAAATTATTTTCATAATTTATTAACTTTAAGTAATTACTCAATTACTTTAGGATTTGTTAATGAGTAAATGACAGTTTGCTTCCATTAATAATTAAAATTTTTCATAAATTACTTCCAGTGATTTAATACTTTCAGTAATCTATTATTTACAGTAATTTACTGCTAATAACCAACCATAAATCCCAACATTGTTCTCCAACAAAAACAAAGTGTCTGTTATGTTACCCTATATTTTCTTCAGAAATAAATCCTGTTTTTATTATGCTGCAGTCTCCTTCCTCAATCTGTTGAACTATAGTGATATTTTGTTTATGTTGTTCCAGCACACTTTCTTCACGTATGAGATTCAGCTCATCACTGAGCTGAAAGATTTATAGCTGGATAAAAACATCTTACCCACCACTGCACATTGCATCCCTCTTTCAGGTGGCCATCACCTTCCTTACACAGACTTATACATTGGTACCACTTCATCTACGAATCCATTCTCAATAAGCTGCCTCCATATTTATCCACCTACATGTTAACTAAACATCCAGGTCATGACCTGCTGGTCAGGATGTCATCATCAAGTATAAAATCTTGAGAGATATTTTCTTTTAATTATTATTTTCTATGTCAAACTACAGAAGCCCTAAAAGAACAGGATTAAATACCTTTTATTTTTTGTTAATTTCAGTGATTATCTTGAGATCTTAAGTAATTTTTCTTGTTATTTCGAGAAGAGTTTATTTTCCTAACATTATAGAATAAATTATCCAATTATCTTGAGAAAACGAATGTTAACGAATATGTAACATGGTGGGTGGGTGGAGCCAGGAGCCGGGCAGCCATGAAAATTCCATTATGGTAATCAAAAATACACATTTTGAGTTTGAGTTTATTCTGGTGACCATATTGGAATTGCGGTGGCCATATTGAATTTGAGGGCAAATTCAAGATGGTACCAGGGCTTAATTTAAACAGCATGGATCAAAGTACCAGAATCCACTGTGATTAATTAATGAATTAACTAATTAATTAATATACCATTAAACAATTACTTAAATGTGTCAGTAATTCATTAAAATACCAATTTTTTCCCATTTAAAAAAATATATAATTTATAATATTTCACGATCTGGTGTTGTAGCACTTCATGAATTCATTTTATCTGCCAAATTTGCATATCAAAGTCAGAAGGCGGATCGTTACGCGTCACTGGTTCCCCTGCACATCAAGTCAAGGTTGATCGATCCCAGATAATGAATTGATGCAGAGGTAGTGAACATATTCCGATTCACTGGGTGGCGCTATATGTTAACATCTGCTCCTTCCACTCAGTAAAACTCCAGACTCCAACACGGGTAGAACCTTCATTTCTTAGCTTCTGCACATTACGTTACATTCAGAGTATCCCAGGCATCACACAATAACACTTCCCAGTATGAACACACAACTATCAGAATTTTCTATTGTTTCACCTCTGTTTGGATACTTTATATAAAAAAACTTTATTTTTAACCAACAAAAAACAAGAAGAAGACTAAGGGCGCTTTCACACCAGAACAAGCCAGGACTCTGTATGATTGGGGGTGGCTGACAATTTTCACACCTTCATTTGGTCGGGTTTGGTTCACGGCAACCCTGTTTCATCCGGACCAGACTTCGGTTCAGGGACTTTCTGACCTCCCTCTTTTACGTAGCAAGTCACGGACCTTGATATACTGCTGTCCGAGTTTTTTTTAACCTTAATGCGGCACTGATCTGCCGACCGGTGGAATCCCTGTGCCACCATCTTCTCACTGAAATATTTAAATACAGCATTGTTCTTGTGGGTAGCCAGGAGCAGGAGTGATCACGCCGGCCCACCAGAATTTATCCTGGTATGCCAGCTGGGCAGTACACCACTGGGCATGTCGTAGTTCCAATAAATATTAGGATTGGAGGTGTTTGCGCCTGGTAAAGATTGATTGATTGATTGATTGATTGATTGATTGATTGATTGATTGATTGACTGATCATTGGTTGGTTCATTTATTTATTTATTTAGTCAGTTAGTTCCTTAGTTATTTACTTTATTTTTTTTATTTCATTTTGGCCCTTTTAGTCCCCCATAGTGTCTTAACAAAATCACCTGTATAAATACAGGTCCAATTAAAAAATAGCAGTATAGTAATCTGGTCAAGATCAGATCATATAGAAATCATATTTTGTATAGATGTGAGTGTAAATTCCGCCTACTGAGAGTTTTTGCGTATGGCCTTTCCAATGCAGATGGCTGATGTTCTGAATCCTCCACAGAAGTTCTCGGACGTGGGTTCAGCGGAGACGCCTTCCTTTGCTTTGAGTCGCCGATGGACCTCCACAGCCACCCTGTGGAAGCGGCTGGGACCCTGGTTAATGGCACTAAAACAACGAGTGCTGGGGCCACACAGGATCGGCGACGAGCATCCCAGCTTAGTGTTGTAGCCAATAGCATCCTGGAGCTTGTCAATCTGGGAGATCTTGGTCGCCAGTTCCTTCTGGAGCTGCTGAATCTGCAGCTGCTGGTCTTCAAACTCTTGATCACGCCGTGCTAGCTCAGCTTCAAGCTGGGTGATGCGTAAACTGAAGAAAAAGTACTAGTCAGTTCGGTGAAAGAACATCAAGGCAGCAGTGCACCACCAGACACAATATAAAAACACATGAAAATTAAGGCCTCATCAGTGATGAGCTAAAACCCAGATGAGCTGTATACTATGTAAGGTCAAAACCCCCATCAGCAATATGCCAAGTGAACGTCAAGCGAAGCACATTGTGGGATGGAGGCTCAACACACTCAGTAGCTACATAGGCTGCATGTGGCTGACTGAAACACAATAATGCCACAATAATAGGGGATTAATAGACAATTTCATCTGAGTCCTTCCTTCCCTTCACTTTCATCACAGCATGACGGATTCCTGATTCCTGAATTCAAATCATTCTTCACTAGATCTTCAACCTGGTCATAGATGCATCTCATGATTTTTTAACAATGAATGTTGCTACTACAAAAAGTATTCAACATATTCCCTGCAGTGGACTGGAAGGTAATGTTACCATGCACACACTCATACAGACAGAGCTGCGGAGGGTTGGATTCTAACCTGAGGATGTATGAGTCCAACTCAGGTGCAGCTGTGTGAATGGAGGCCAGGCAGCTGTTCTCCTCAGCCCGAGGGGCTTTTATCGACCCGTTGCCCATGGCCAGGCTTTGAGTGGCCACCATAGGAACGGTCCTGGGGTCCAACTCACCACAATGACTGTCTGACAAGAACTATGCACAGTTTCTACATTAACATCTCTTCAGATCAGAGGTTTTCAAAGTGTGGGGGGATGAACATCATGAGATCTCATGGTTAACAGAAGTTGAAATCCACAGGCAAAAGATAGAGATGATTCAATAGAAATTTGTTCATTACACATAGACTGAATCTGTTTTTACTCTCGCTCGGTCTCAAGCTTTTTTTTCATAGTCATTTACATCAGTCAAAAAACAATAGGCACTTATTAAGAATGAGTGATGGTTTTCACCTCCACACACTTCTTTTTAAACCTTATAAAGAACACACTTCTTTTTAAACCTTATAAAGACCACACTTCTTTTTAAACCTTATAAAGAACACACTTCTTTTTAAACCTTATAAAGAACACACTTCTTTTTAAACCTTATAAAGAACACACTTCTTTTTAAACCTTATAAAGACCACACTTCTTTTTAAACCTTATAAAGAACACACTTCTTTTTAAACCTTATAAAGAACACACTTCTTTTAAAACCTTATAAAGAACACACTTCTTTTTAAACCTTAAAAAGCCCCCCACCCACCCCACATTTTGAGAACCACTGTCTCAGTTTAACACCTCACTGGACTATGTTGACTCTCTGATTTAACTCCAATGGAATAGTCAAACAGTTTCAGGACAAGTACATGTTTTCCACAAACTGCTTCTGCCAATCATCATTACTGATCAGTATATATTGAACATTCCCCACACAGCATGCATGTGAGCTATGTTCAAGAATGATCTAAATAGTGCATCTTGAGATCATTCTTGAACATAGCTCACATCATTTCCAACAAGCAGCCTGTTTTAGATGTTTACTTACAATGGGCGGAAGAAGGTGGAGAGAATGATCCACTTTGTGAAGCAGTGCGTGATCTCTGCTTTTTACCGTCTGCGGACCTCTGCTGCTTCTGGTGTGTTGTCCACACACACACACACACACACACACACACACACACACACACACACACACACACACACACACACACACACACACACACACACACACACACACACACACACACACACACACACACACACACACACAGAATCTCTGGTGAAGTCCACCAACGTGTGGTGATAAAACAGTGTGTGGCGACCCCTGGTGGTCTACTGGCACGCTCACAAACAGCAGTACAGAGAGGGAAGGGAGCCAATGCATTTATGTTTTATCCATTTCTGCTCTTCACTCCTACATTGTCTCTTTAAATTCCTCAGGCGTTCTTTCAACTAGGGCATGGTGGGGTGTTTTAGTTTTTTAAATCTAACTGGAGCTATGGAGTCTAAAATGCTTGTACAGCTGCTGTTAAAAATACTGACATGGACGTCTAGACGGAGACCCACTCATTCACTTGTGCTAAGTGAAGTAGTTGTGAAAGCTTCAGAGAAACGAGGAATAGATTGAGAGTTTAGGGGGCCGGAGTGAATTTGGACGGTGGGTTTTGACTCAGTAATCGAGAGGGGAACGTGAAAGAGCACTGCTTTGGGATCAGAGATACAAATTCAGTCAAGATCAGGTCATCCACACAGAGACCATAAGGTCAAGTGTGTGTCCCTGTCATGGCTGGGCTGCTTCACAAGCTGGGTTAGATTAAAAGTGTTTAAAAGATTAATAAAATCAGAAGTAAAACAGGAGTGACAACACACATGAATGTTAAAATCCCCGAGGATAAGAAGTCTGTCATAGTGCACCATTAGGAATGATAAAAGGTCAGAGAATTCCTGGATAAAACCAGAATTGAGCGTAGAGGGACGGTAGATTAAACAACATGAAGTGTGACGTGGCTTGGTTGGTAGAGTGGTCATTTCCCACTCAGAAGGTTGCAGGTTCAATTCCCATCTCTACCTGCCCGCGTGCCGAAGTGTCCTTGGGCAAGACACTGAACCCCAATCCCCCTGGGTATATGCAGTGTGAGAGTGAGTGGTTGGTGGTGGTGGGCAGGGGGGCCAATGGTGCAAAATGGCAGCCTCACTTCCATCAGTGCGCCCCAGAGCAGATGTGGCTCCATACATAGTTTACCACCATCCAGTCTGGAGGGAATGAATAAAGCAATGTGAAGCATCTTTGAGCGTGCAGAAAAAAGCACTATATAAAACCAATTTGTTATTATAAAATAGCCAAATAATCTTTTAAATGAAACTTAGACTCTGAAAAGTAGAAAAGCAGCCTAGCGAGACAGGGGAACAGCTAAAACCATCTTTGTGTATAACTGCAAGGCCACTGCCGGGCCTGTCATTCTTGGTCGGTAAAAGAATATATACCCTGGCGGGGAAGACTCAATGAGAGGGGTACAATCATCAGGGTTAACCCAAGACTGTGATAAAGAAGAAGTCAAGCTTGTTGGCCATGATAAACTCTTGACAGATAAAAGACTTATTGCACAGAGACCTGACAGTGACTAAGCAGAACTGAGCTGAAAGAACAGAAGAGGTTTCCTCTGTCATCAAATTCTTTCTGGATGAGCGGGGGACTGATATATTGGGCTCATGTTGTCCTTCAGTGATCCTATAGGAATACATTAATCAGTGACAGAGTCAGAGACAAAATTATTGTAATCCCCAGCAGGACCCACACTGATGAAGGGGAAACCATCATTTAAGGTGATAAAATCGATAAAATAGATCAAGGTAGGAGTCAGTTTCTCAGTCCCCTTCCTGTTTGGATGCAACTTATCTATCTTTACATATGAAGTTCAAACCGCAGACACAAACACAATTTAAATCCACTTTAAACTATTTTATTCAGGTTCAGTGAGAAATTGCTTTAGTGGTACTGGCACTGAACAGTGAATATGTCTGGCAATCAGTGATGACAGCTGCCGTTTGATTATAAAAACAAGAACAAAGACAAGACCTCAAAGATCGGCTTGTGACACCACACAAAAGGAAGAGGCGCTCAGCAGTGGGCGGCCACACAGCCTCTGAATGGAAGAGAGCCAGAAGTCTGCTCAGAGCTCACTCAGCCCGCAGGTTCCTTCACAATGTGCTGAGAAAGACACTTCCAGTACCGACCTCGGATCAAATGAAAACGGTTTACATTTTGCTTCATACAGGCTGAACAATAGCATGCAAATTCTGTATAATGCCCACGTATCCATTCTCAGATATGATTCTAATGACAAGTACAAGTACAATTCAAACCAAACAAATGACTGCATAACTAATTACTTCGTCAAAATAAAGTAAATGTGCTTATGTACAAACAATGTTTTGACATGTAAAAGTTTTCATGGCAATAGTGTGACTCCAAACAGTGTGAGCTAAAGAAAAGGCTGCGCAGCAAGAGATTCACTTCACCTGAGAGCTGTTTCCATCGTTAAGCTTCCTGTCAGTCGGTCTCAGCAGCTCTCGTCTCTCAACATGCCTGTTTATTTGTTCAGGTTCCCAGAAACCTTGAGTAAGATGCTGACTCTCAGTTTGTTCTGTGTCAGACACCAACATGTTTCTGTCAGCTCCACTGGAGAGGACCGACACGGTGAGGCTGAGAACACTAATGTCAAACCTTCCCACTCTGTTTACATTCTGACACTCTTTATGGCCGTTTGGATCAATAGCAAAAGCTTTTAATTTGAATTATTTGTTAGTTTGAAGGTCGCAGTATGGTGTAGTGGTTCGCAATATCATCTCATTGAAAAGGTTTGTGTTTGTGTGTGTGTGTGTGTGTGTGTGTGTGTGTGTGTGTGTGTGTGTGTGTGTGTGTGTGTGTGTGTGTGTGAGAGAGAGACTGAGCTAGATGAAGTGGTGAAGAAGATTGATGGATTAATAGATGTTAATTTGCTTTCTTCATAAAGTCTGCTACTATTTGAACTGTGATACAAAATATGTAATTGTATACATTAACAATTTTACATTTTTCAAAATATCTTTGGAAAACAAAAGTCTTAGGATACTCTTATTTGTCCGCACAGTTTCTCTACGAGTTTGAGGAACAATCCACTGATCTTAACGTGACAGGATCAGGAAGCAGAAGCTGAACCATCATCAAAACTACAGAAAAGGATCAATGTTGGTAACAATCACATTTCTTTCTTTCTGCGGCTATGATGAAAAATAGGTCGTGGAGAGATCACAACTGCAATGATGGGATCCTGAAAAAAGCCAGAAAAACACTAAAAAGATCTAAATCGGCCATTTCTGAGGAGCGACCACAAAACATGAAGCTGTCTCTGGAATAAATCACTGATTGAAAATAGAAGTCAAGATGTTGTACGTTTTGCATTCAAATGCATTGACAATCACATCTAAAGCTCTTAAAGTGAAGTGAAGGATTCACAAACTGACGTCAGCACATGCGTCACACACGTTAGAGAAATTCACCCTCTGATATTCTTCATCCATGGTGAGTTTGGATTCAGTGGGCTGGAAAACACTGGAGACATCTCAGCGAGGATGAAGAGAACACACACCAAGAAGAGAAAAGTTCAATGTGCAAAGTAGAAATGTGACAGAAAACGTCCGAGAAGTCAAACACTCATCTTCAGCCTCTGAAATCAGAAATTATTCTGAATGTAAAACCACAACCTAAAAAGCCATCAGCGTCTGCAGCAAAGACAGAAAGTGTCTCCATAAAGTCCAGTTAACGTCAGGAAGGTTTCACTCATGAAGTGTTCTGGTTCTGAATGTGGGACATCTGAAAACTGAGCAGCAAAGACAAACCAGCGGCTTCATTGACTTTGACAAGTAAATAAAACAGGTCCTTTAGACGCAGAGCCAGTGAAATTAACGTTGAGCTTTGTGGTATTCCAGATCATCTGTTTCACTGAAGAAAGAGAGAAAAAAGACATCTTGTCTCCGGTGTTGTTAGAGACTCACTCTGCCAGGCTTCACAGGCCTGTAACCAGAGTTCACTTCAGAGCTTCCTGTTTATTACATTCATCTAATTAAACTGGAGTAAAATGGGATTCTAGGTACAAAGAAATTGTTTTATTAAAACTAGTTGTTTTATTTCCCACATTACCTAGATTTCTCAGAAGAAAGCCCAGAAAAGCCAAAGTATAGACTGTACTTGAATCAGATCAGTTCCAATATTGATGGAAAGTTAAAAGTTTAGGATTTGACTGCTCTCTGAAGCTCTGAACTCCTTTGACCACCACATTGATTTAAAAACTGATTGTTTGGCTCAGTGTGAAGGGACTGCTTCCTGGTCGCTTTTGTAGGTTTATTTCTTAAAATAATCGAACACACGTCACTGCTGAGCTAAAAAAGAAAAGTGGAAATGCCAACAGATAAATAAAAATGGAGGTTTTGATTCAGGTGTTTGCACGGCAGCTGTCAGTATGACAAAAGGAATGCTTCTATACATTTGATTCAATGAAACAGGAAAGTATTCTGCATATAATCACGGACAAACGTATTTGTGTGTATCATAAACATCTATTAAAATCTTCCACCATGGGCGAAGAAGCTGATAAATCACCCGCAAACCAGCTTATCTGCTTGTTCTGAGTGGAAAGCTCAAAGTAGTTTGTGGGACTTACACACACTGGGACCTCGTTTGTGGACAGGTTGTATAGAGGCTTTAGTAAAACAAAAGGACATTACAGCAGATTATTAGAGCCACCTTCAACATTCTGACTTTAATCTCAGCATTCTTACTATAATACGATTTCAGCATTCCGAGAATGAAGTCAGAATAAATAATCAGATTACTTATTTTCTCAGAATAAAGTCGGAATTAGCAAAAATATCAGATTGTTTCTGCCTCAGAATTGTAAATAAAGTTTAAATTGTGGCGGCTCTAATCCTCTTCTGTAAACACGGTCCAAATCCTGCCTTTCAAACACTTTCACTCTATTCTGTAATTTAAATATGTTTCATTAATAAACTGTATTTACAACAACTGAGTACTTTTATACATACATCTCTTTGTCTGATATTGTACAATACTTACAGATACACCATTCGACTGCAGTGTCCTCAAACACCTCTAAACATCAACAAACATGAAGGATTGTCTGTGCCGGCGTCCAGACTGGGTGAGGCTGCTGTCAGAGTTTTTCCTGTACAATGATTCAAACGCGTGTTGGAGCTGCAGGAGAAGGTTTTGAACAGTGAGTTGGATAAAATCAAGGAATCATCAGGAGGGTTTCCCTTTGCTTTCTGGAGGAAACACAAACGTTTGGCATCTTTCTGCTCTTCTAATTGAAACACACGAGCAGCGGGAGTTGAAGCCTCCGGCTCACGACCAGCTAAAGAGAAGAAACTGTTGGGACCCGTCAGCAGGTGGCGTGGTGGTCCAGTCCAGAGACGGCTCGGGTCTCCGGGTCACTGTGCTCACCGCTGCCCCGGGGCAACGCCACGCCTCCAGGCCCGCTCCAAACTAAAACCTCTCTCCAAACGGCTTCAAGTTTCCTCAGGCGGCTCCGCGGAGGCCGACCTCTGCAGCCTACTTCTTCGCCAGCTGGAAAGGATGTTGGCCCTGGAACGTGGAAACACTGGGATTAATTCAGAAACACCGAGCGCTAAAAGTTACCGGAGTCCACTGGAGTTTAGAGAGTGGAAGCCAGGAGCACATGCTCCTCACATACTCTGCTTCAGAGTAAAACGGAGTTAAAAAATGTGAAGTTAGATACAAACTGGCTGCAGTCACGGTATCACTCTCATTTCATCATATTTTCATCCTTTGTGTTTCATTTTCCACTAAGTTTTGTGGGACCCAGGAGCACTCCAGCTGTCATGATGAATCTATACTTCATCTTCAGCAGATTTTACAGGATGGGACAGACATCTCCCGACATCTAAACCATTTAACAACCAGCCAACACGTGAGTGACGAAGCCGCAGAGACACCACCAACTCATTCAAATATCTCAGGTAATAGAAACAATGCTGTGCCTACGTAAGGATGTGCAGCTTTATTCTTTTTGGGATCTACAAAGGAAAAGTAATCTAGATTAATTAGGTTTAAATCTATTCACCATAGGATACACATAGTAATCCAGTAGTTCCAGAGTAATTCCAGCCTGATTCAAATGGGACTGATCTGCTTTTGGTTACTGGAAAGTGGCAGCGGTTTCTCATGTTTGTCCTTCAGGATGTTCAGAGCTGCGATCACACGTGAGCTCACTTTATCATGTGCTCTTATTTCTTTGCAGCTCAATAATCCCAAAGCAGACCACAGCAAACGCATCCAGCTGTGGTCACTTCAGTGTGGGGCAGCTCATCCCATCCTTTTGGTGTGAAATCTTTATGAGTCAACTCTAGTTTACTTTATTTTTTTAAGAATTTCAATAATAATGTGCTTTGTTCATTAGAATCTAATTCTGTAAAGAACGTGGAACCCTCTTCTGCTGGCTCTTCTCAAACCAAACCATGTGGACTTTTTAAATCTCACTGCAGTTTTATTGAGCTTTTCTGTCACACATGAGAATGAAGAAACACAAACTGGAATAATAATGGACTTATGACTATTTGAGACAGTCAGATATTGCAGTGTCTCATTTTATCTTCAACATCAATTTGACAAATACAACATTAACTATTGTAAGAACAAGAATAAAGTCAAATTAGTAGTTAAATTTAGACTTTTTAACGTAAATTTCCTAGTTTGACCTTGAAATTAATTTCTTAATTCAAAGTCAGACTGAAATTGAAAAATCTCATTTAATGTCACGGTGGGGATTTTGTTTCTTGTGTTATTTTGTGATTCTGACAGTTTCTGGTTTCAGGTTCACCGACTCCCCTCCTGTGTCTGATTGCTGCTCCCTGATGTGTTTCAGCGTCGTGTGTGATCGTCCTCATCTTGTGGCTGTGGTATGTGTTGGTGTGTGTGTTCAGGTTGTTGGTTCATCTGTTGTTGTGTGGGTTGTGTTCCTGTGGGTATGTCGTCCACAAAGGAAGATCAGCCGAGTGCAAACTCTACTTTTCTTCAATGCAAACAATGCAATAACAAATAATCTAGTGTCAAATTTACCAGATGCTGCAGCTTCTGCTTGAACAGCTTATTTTCTCATGTAAACACTACAAGTAAAGGCTGAGTGTGTCCAAATAACTGTTTAAAAAGTCTTAAATTGATTCAAAATGCTGCAGTGAGAGTCCTGCAGGATCCAGCAGAAGAGATGACATCACTCCACTCCACTGCTTTTCATTGGTTTCTAGTTAAGTCTACAATTGAATTTAAGATCCACCAATAAAGCTCAGGATCCATCATTTTATCATCAGGAAACAGTCACAGGGACAGTACTGGATCAATTCAGTTCAGTTCAGTTCAATTCAATTTAAATTATCTTTTATTTGTATAGCTTCTGATACTACACAGTCATTTCAAGGCATGTTTACAGACAAAAACCCAACGGTTCTACATATGTATGCATATGTGACGTTGGAAAGGAAAAACTCTCCTTTTTAATGGGAAGAAACGTGCAGAACCTCAAAGGTTGTGGCTTTCTGCTGCACATCAGGTTCTGTGTTGGGAATGTGACTGTTGATAAAAAACATTGAGGTTTTCTTAAAGCTGACCCCTGGATGACCAGCCAGGTCTGCAGAAAGCCTTCAGGTCAGGTGATCAAGATCTACTGTGCTGCCTGACCGGAGCTGAAAACAGGAAGCTGTGACCAGAGATACAGAACATCACTAACTGTGAAGGTAGTGATATGACTCCTCTGAGTCTGGTTCTGCAGGAAGTCTCCTCTGAGTCTGGTTCTGCACTACGTCTCCTCTGAGTCTGGTTCTGCAGGACGTCTCCTCTGAGTCTGGTTCTGCAGGAAGTCTCCTCTTAGTCTGGTTCTGCAGGAAGTCTCCTCTTAGTCTGGTTCTACACTACGTCTCCTCTGAGTCTGGTTCTGCAGGACGTCTCCTCTGAGTCTGGTTCTGCAGGAAGTCTCCTCTTAGTCTGGTTCTGCACTACGTCTCCTCTGAGTCTGGTTCTGCAGGAAGTCTCCTCGGAGTCTGGTTCTGCAGGAAGTCTCCTCTGAATCTGGTTCTGCACTACATCTCCTCTGAGTCTGGTTCTGCAGGACGTGTCCTCTGAGTCTGGTTCTACAGGACGTGTCCTCTGAGTCTGGTTCTGCAGGACGTGTCCTCTGAGTCTGGTTCTGCAGGACGTCTCTTCTGAGTCTGGTTCTGCAGGACGTCTCCTCTGCTTAATCAGGTGGAATTGTTGTGTTTTCTTCTGTAAAAGTGCCTTGAAATGACTGTAATGTTGTATTTGGTGCAATAGAAATCAGACTAGTGTAATAATATACTAGTGCAGTAGAATCTTCCTCACAAACATGAGACTTCAGCCTGTTTCTAAATGTTCAGTCCAATAAAGACTTGGAGGAAACGGGTTTCAGACACACTCTGAATCACATTGGAGGATTTAATTAATTAATGTTGTAAAATGAGGATTTCGGCCTTCCATGTTTCAGAATTTCGACTTCACGTCATTGTGAGAAGAAAAGCAACCTCATCAGAAAAGCGTGTTTAATGATGATTCACAGTAAACAACAGGAACATTTTCAACACTTTCTGATCAACATGACGATGAAGGTCAGCTGGTGAGTCAACATGAGGTACGGCGCAGCAACACAACAATAATCTCACATGGCAACATCAACTTCAGGCAGAAAACAGAACCGAAGCTTGATAATAGAGCAGCAGCAGGTCCTGAACAAGCTCCAGTCTTGTTAGTACTCCAGTCCTCCACACCGAGTCACATGGGGACGTTAATGAGGTTAGCTTAATGCACACAACTTCTCGCTTTAAAACAGGTTCCCACTGTCCAGGCTGGTTCCAGATGTGATAGATGAGATACTGAGAGGATTGCAGCAGCTTGAAGGTAAGCAGCAACATTTCATCTGGAGTCAAACAGCCCAGGAATTTGACTAGAACTATTTACACAGAACTGAAACCAGCGAGAAGAACACAGGAAGATAAAGCTGTGTCGTCCTTGCTGTACAATATGAACCTTGACAACTGTAAAGCTGTAAAGTGGTAAAAAGTATCTTGGCTGAGACTCTCCTCCAGGACAGATGTGTTCACATCAGCCCGTCTGGAATGATTGAATCCTAAAATCAATGTCAAACCAGATTGAGAGAGCAGCTTCATGCTTGCGTCCTCAAGAAACATCCGTGAAACACGTTTAAAATCGCCCGGGTGTGTACACCCACATCTGGGCGACACCAAGTTATTTCTTTTGAGTGCGACTCACACGCATATAATCATGTAATAATCATGTTTAGTGGCTGACCTTCATCAGCACCTTTTATTTTTTAAAGTTACACTGAAAGATATGAACAATGGATTTACAGGAAAGTTTGATAAATAATGCACGTTGCAATTATTTCTGAGATAAAATCAGATGCGGTCGATATGATGAAATACAATAAAACATCCAAATATCTGTACTTTCCACTGAATTATTTATATATTTCCATAAAAAAACATTAATTAGGAAATCAAAAGGATTGTGTAATAATGTGTCAGAATTCCTAAGGGGGGAAATCGTTCTTTTTTTCTTTGCAGTTTTGGTGACTGTTCAACGTCACTCTGTCATGGATTTGTGAGGCGATCACTCTGAAAGTATTTACCTTGTTCTTGCTAACATACCAGCTGTAGCAACTGTGATCGGCTGATTACGTTTCTTTTTCCTTCAACACTCCACAAAGAGGAGAGTTCAACCAAGATCCACCAAAGTATCAGAGCTTTCTCTTTCTCCAGCTCCACTCTCAGTGCAGCGTGGTCTACTTCAACAGGACAAAACAACGTAATGCAATAAGTTAAAAAGCATTATCTACCTCACATGATGCACAAATATCATGCATATGTAGCCACATAATCATTTTAAACTTACAGTATATAATCATGTTAAAATAATGCGTAGATATAAAAAACTCATTACATAAAGACTACCATACGTAATAAAATAAACACCTGTACATCAAACATTTGTCAGTTTTATTTAGGCTTTTAATGTTTTTCATGTGTAACAGAGTAGCAAAGGTAAAAAAATAAATATTCTATGTACAATCACACAAGCCATTCCAAAGTTAAGGTCACTGCAACGAGAAAGCACACAGAGATCAATGGTTAGTCGGGACGGAGATCAGGGGACGTTAGAGCGCAGCGGCGCCAGGTCACACTTACTTTATTCCAACATCCGGGTACAGGTAAGCCGTCGTCTCCCTGAGGAACAGAGCCGCAGGGTCAGTGCACAAATACAGTCACACGCATCACATCACATCAACTGAAGATGCTTCTGAAAAAACCCTTCAACTTATCAGACTTCAGTCCTCAGACCCTCCAGGACGTCTCACCTCATGTAATAACGGTGCAATATGTAATACTGGAAGACATTTTCACCTTATTATGTAACAACGCCGCATTTTGTAATGATCTGCCGCATTCTGTGATCAAATTCTTGATTAGAATAAGAACGCACTTTATAATAAACTTTGACACATTTTCTAAGACCTTGTTACATAATGCAACAGTTATTCCAAAATGTGGGTTAAATGATTGAAGTCAGTGGCACCAACAATCTGGTTTCATTTCTTCAACAAAATGGAAATGGCAGGTGGAAATCCTGATTGTCTTGTAACTTTAGAAATCTACCAGCCACGATGGCAGGGGATCTAAAAAGATCAACCCGACCTAGATCCTGCATGGTTCTACCATTGTTATGTTCTGACATGAGCAAAAGCAAATAGTGACATATAATTCTGGTCCAACTGAATCTTAATCTTTTTCTCATTATTAAACATAGAACCATGTATACGGATGAAGAGCAACATTTATTACATAATGCACCAAATTATTACGTTTTCTTAAAAAAAAGAAAAGTGGAACAGCCGCAGCCCCCTGCTGGCTGCTCTGGTGAACGGCGTCGCCGCGCATGTGGCGTAGCTTACGTGAGCTACACAACGTGTGTGATGCCGTCATCTACCGGAATCGAAACTGGAATCCATTAGCAAATGATTCCGTGGAATCGATTCACTGCAAAGCGATTCCAATCCCGTCCCATTATGTGGATGATTCTGTATCAACTTTATCAAAAGTGTTTTGGTGAAATGAACAATAACTACTTTCTGTTAGATTTCTGAAGCTCCACCAGACAAAATCCACGATACCAGAGAGATAAAAAACTAATCAAACAGTAAAAAGCATAAAAAAAGCTGAATAGTGAATTACTGCTGCGTAACAAGCCAGAGAGACAAAGCGCTCCATCTTCTACTAGAAGACGTGACGGTGTGTTAGTCGCCAGGCCAACAATGCTGAAGGAACCAGTCCTCCACCAGAAGACCTGGGTTCTGAAACCAACATGTTCTGACTTCAAACCTCTTTAATAAACAGTATAATCACATTTATTATGATTAATGTTTAATATTGTGACAGAAACAGGAAGATCATTTGGTTTTTAACTGGTAATCCTACTTTCTTTCTGGATTGACTAATCCTACTTCTGGGATGTGGAGGTGTGGCCACATGGCGGCGCTCCAGGGAGCTGATCGGGGTCAAAGGTCATGCTCAGGGACCCACAGTGCTGACACGTCAAATGATTCCAGAAGAATCATCACTGAACATAAAAAGTCTGTCTGAGGGAAACAAAAGCTCCATTAATACCTTTTTAATTCAATTTAATCCCCTTTCAGCTCAACTTTACCGCTTTTATTTATGTAAAATATTTGATCGTAGTTTCTGTCCGTTTGATTGTCTTTAGGTTTGAATTTCTTTATTATGTCTTTTTGTCACTTTCCTTTGTCAGGTTAACACTTCCCCTTACATTTTCTACTTCTTACTTTCCAACCGTCAGTTTTTTTATCCAGAATTTATTAAATTCAATTGACTTTGTCTCTCCTTTCCAAGCTTTTTGTCAGTCTCACCTTCACCTTCAAGGAAAAAGATAATGAATGACTGATAATGCATTACAATAAACTATAAAGTAATGCTACATCACCATCAGGGCTGTAAAGTGGAGATGTAAACTGATTCTGCAATCGATTACTTTTTATGAATAAAAGACGAGCTCTCACTGAGAACAAAAACACCAACGTCCTTTCAGTGTGGTTCAGTTCCACCTACAGAGTGCTTCTTCTGGCCACTTAAGGACTAATATTACCTCAATATTGGACTCAAAAGCATTTTTCATCAGATGAAAACCACCATTAGTGACCGTTCACTTCATTGGGGAAACACCAGCTGCTCTATTCAGCTGAGCTGAGTGACTGAATCTGTGCCTCCTTCAGGTGAGAACTGGACCAATCACAGACGAGGATGAAGGTCCTCTGCTGAACATGTTGGGGATCTACTGATAGATCCTAACTCATCAGACGTGATCATGAGCATATGAAGAAATGATGAGCTCCTTTCATAATAACACGTATCCATGAGCGTCAAACTGACAAAATCACAGGTTCTATTCCTTCACATATTGACATTCCACACATTCATATATTCTAATTGTACTTTCAAAGTAATGGCTTCAACCAGGCTCACATGGAGAAAAAGATGATTTAGTAAAGATAAAAGCAGCTCACAGCTCAGAGTTAATGCTCAGCCTTTAAACGTCAGAAAGAGACGATGAAGCTCCCGATGTGACCACAAGCCTGATGATCACTGCAGGAGACTTTTGTTTTCCCAACAGAAACTGTGGACAGGCTGGATTTGAGCCAATAAAGGTTCCTCTGCTGACCGTGCTCCATGCATGAGAAGATTATTTATGATAAATATTCATGCAGGTTTAATTTCATGCAGCAAAAAGAAACTGGAGTACATAGAGAAGTAAAGGGATTAAACAAGAGGGAAGAAGAAGAAGGAAGTTTAAAAGTCCAAGTTTAAAAGATTAAGAACTTAAAATTCCGCTTAAAAAAATCATATCAGTTTTCAGTTCAGTTGATCCTAATAATGATGGATGGATGGATTTCTCTGGTTATTTGGTGAGAAGCACTTTTCAAAATCTGATTTGTGCGCCTGAATATCACTTAGGTCATGTTTCTACGTACCCGGGTTTTTAAAAAACTGTGATATTTACACATAAATGCAGCTGCGAGTCACCACAGACAATGACTTCTGAAAACTCCGGTCGCAGTGGAGATCTGGATAAACTCTGTGTCTCTGTTTGCATATAAAGACTGACGATCATGGCTTCATGCTTCTCATTACACTGCCCCCTACAGGTTCGGTTGCTCATAGACGCTCTGATCCAGGTGGATATGCTGGTCCAAGTCAATGAAGTTTTTTTGGTAAAGGTTGAGGGGGAATATCTGTTGTTGTAAACACCCGGGTAAGTGTAAACGTGGTCTGAGAGGGTGTCAGTAGTACTGGAAAGGTGGAGCTGATGTGATGTTTTTCCCAGAGAGGAAAGGCTGTGTGGCAGAGAGCTGAGGAGAAGCCTCTGCAGCCCATCAGAGGCTGAGCACCTCTCCCCCATAAGAGGCAGGAGCCGGTGAGACCCGAGGTGGCGGGCGGAGGAGACAGTGGGACTGTGGGTCTCGGTGAGATAAAGATGGTCAACTGGGAATCTGTGTCTCACCAGTAGCAGCGCCGCCGGCCACTGACTGGTTCATTAGTTTGATGTGAGTGAGAAGCCATTATAGTCAGACATGCAATATATTCCTGTTTATTAGTGAAGTGAAGAATAACCAGAGACAAGCAAGGAAGAGTGCAGGGAAAGGAAGAGCACCATACCACGGGACAGGGGGCATCCAGCCCATCCAGGCCTGGCAGGCCCGGTTCACCTTTCTCTCCTTTAAAGCCTCGGAAACCCTGTTTGTGAAATCAGCCATGTAAAATTGGTTTGGAGGCTCAGGTGGAGCGGAGGACCTCCACCAGGGTCCGTGGGCCAACTCGCTGCAGGTTTCCTCAACATGCAGGAAGCCCGAGACGGGCAGGAACCAGGCTCACCGGAATCAACATGTGTCTGCAGGGCCCGGATCTCAAAATGGGTCCCTTTATGCTTTATTGGCACGAAGAGTTAAAAGACACGGGTCCATGTTCTCAACAGTGGCTGTTTGGTTCCTGCCGTCTCATCCCTGGAAAAAATCCCTTCCTCAGGCAGAGTTGTGGTCTTTTTCCTTTTCTGTGTCTTTTACCCACCTGGAATATTTAGTTTGACTCAAAGCAGAAGGAGGAAGGGACCAAACTCGTCCTGAGGCGGGTCAGAACCAGAACATCAGAGCCAAAAGGAAACACACTTCTCTGGGCTCAGGTGTCCTCAGTCCGTGTTCGTTTCCTTTTGCCTCTCACTTACATTGAACTACGGACATACCAACGGACAGGGGGCATCTAATCCAGGTGCTCCTTGGTCTCCCTTATCCCCTTTGGCCCCCCTGTTGCCTTTCTTGCCCCTCTCTCCCTGCAAACAACAGCGTATTAAAAAACAACTTACAATCCTCCTGATGAAGCCACACAAATGCAGATGTTTGGTTCTATGTGATCAGTGGGAGATGTCTGACATTTATCTGAAGGAGAACGTGATCGCATGGTTCTCTTTGTTTTGTGCAGCTTTGGAAGTTAAGATGAGGTGGAGTAGCAGGGAGGGTAAGTAGACAGCGTTGGGGGCATTAAGAAGGGTGCAGTAGGTGAGCAGGCTTCTTTGTGAATGTGCAGTAAAAGTGTTTTCTGGGACGAATTCCCCTTCTGGTATGAGCCAGAACGGAGATAGAACTTCTTGATCTTCAGCGCAAACGAGTGGCTGAGATCAAACTGCCTCATTTATTCCACGTTGACCTGCACTGGGTGGAGGCGTTCGTCTGAATGACATCAGAGATGAAGGACGCAAACCTCAGCAGCTCTGATGTGGTTCTCTAGGTCTTTCTGACGGAGATCCAGAAGAAGAAAAGGATCATTTAATTAACGTCAGTAGGAGAATCACAGAATCACACAAAATCCAGAAAGTGACGTAAAGAAAGATTTCAGCAGCACTTTTGAATAACGTATAACAATTGTAGAGTGCAGAAGCACACATTGTAAAGCTTTAATGTGATGTTTTATAGAGCGGTCAGACAGAACATTATGACCACTGACAGGGAAATGAGGAACATTCATTATCTCCTGTTCGAGGACATTAGATGTGTGAGAAGCAGCAAACAGGGAAGATGTGTGACAGAGCCACGGTGGTTTGACCTGACGGCCCGGCTCTGATAGGAAGCCGTCCTCTCAGTGAGGCCCTGACACCAGACGGTACTCCTCCAGGACCAGAGAGCAGCAGGAAGGACTTTCATTCACATTGTTCAGTCACATGACTGACAGTCAGTCTGGCCATTCCATAAACTACAGATCTCAAAATGAAGGACCAGAACTGAGCCGCATGGCTTTGTAGTGGTCAGCACTCTCAGTTCATAGTGAGAAGGCCCCCGGTTCGAGTCCCAGTTTGTGTGTGTGTGTGTGTGTGTGTGTGTGTGTGTGTGTGTGTGTGTGTGTGTGTGTGTGTGTGTGTGTGTGTGTGTGTGTGTGTGTGTGTGTGTGTGTACTTCGAGGCCTTCAGAAAGTGGAGGTTGTCTTCCTCTTTGGTAGGTAACACACGTTTTGTTCGGAGCAGATTTTAACAGCAACCTCACTGATCTGTCCTTCCATCTTCTCCACAGCTTTATCCAGTTGAGGGTCACAGCGTGGCTCATGACCAGAGGCAGGTTTACACTCATGGGGAGCATGTAAACTGAACACAGGAAGACCTTCTCACAGTGAGGGACGAGAGATGACCGGGACATTGCCGTGCGACAGTCTCACCAATGTGCTCTGTCCTGAAATGTGCTCCATGTCCTTTAATGTCTCCACAGTCTTTGGATTTGGGGACTGATTCCTGCTCTGTGCAGTGTTCAGTGTTCTAATGAGGGTGAATCACAGTAATTACAGAACACCTACTCACCAAGTTGAGAGGCTGTAAAGGCCGAGTTGAGAGGTGTGATAAAGTCTCATGAGGCGGGACTCTGCTCGGGTTTAAAGCTCACCGGGACTGTGAGTGCTGGTAGTGGGAGGAACTGAGCCTCCGTTATGAGTTCATGCAATCATGACTGTGTCCATGTGTGTCTTGTCACTTTTTGATCGTGTGTTTTAAGTCCACTGTTGTGAGACTTCTGATTTCTTTTCACAAATAGATTTGAAATCATTTGATAAGAAACATGCAGAGTTTCTGCTGTGCTGATGTCTGGACATACACTTTGTACTACTTGCCACATCGGGGTAACGGTTATGGGCTCAGGGGTTGGGGGGACTTTGGGGAGGCTTGTGAGGAGGAGGTTCTGTTAAGTGGGAGTAGTACAGAGGAGGAAGATTAACCCAGGGCTACATTAAAATGCAGGAGGAGGAGGAGGAGGAGGAGGAGCAGGAGGTGGGTTGTGAGAGGGAGAGAGGGCAACCCCGGCAAGAAAAAGAGCCACAGGCCACAGAGCAAGGTGGAGGGAAGGAAAAGGGGATAGGAAGACCTGCGGAAACAAAGGAAGACAGGACAAAGAGTGAAAACAGCGGTGCCATCTCACAGCTTCATCTTCAGCACATTCAACCGGAGCAACCAGATGGATCAGCTGCTTTCTGCTGGAATTTGAAACTGGTCGAATGTGTTGAAGGAGCTCATGAAATGTGAGGGCTTAAAGATGGGAGTGGAAATATTAAGAATCACAGGTTAATGGGAAGGAAACACATTCTCTGAGAGGAAGGGTGTGTGGACGGTACAAACACTCTGCAGTCTGCAGCTCAAACAGCTTTTACACTAAATCTCCTTTCAGGGCTGCTCTGGACTTTTGTGCCAACTCAAGGAAAAACCAACACTTTAGAAGTTTTAAAAATTCTGCTTCAGGTCAGGAGTGTCAAAGTACACCCAGTACCAATTTCAACGTTAATCTGATAAAAAACTATTGCATGAATACTTTAAACATCTTGCTTTAGATCAGTGTTTCTCAGACTTCCAGTGTGTATCAGCTGAGAGCTTGTACTTCTCTCCAGGTTTGTCCACGATGGCCAACCTGAATCATGGAGTCTGATTATCTGTTGCTTGGTGACCCAGGAGACATGCTTCCTCCTAACATGAGCATTATTGCTGTACCAAGCAGCAGCTTTAGAACTCTAATATGGACAGAAAAGATTACTCTTAATTTTATTTTCAAGGTTTGTACTATTTGTTATCATGAAGCCGTTTTGACTCCTTTTTTTAGGACTTGTAAAACTAACTGATTTGACGGGAAACACTGGCTGGTGGTAAATTTCTTAGGTGGGGCTCTCCATCATTCTTCAATTTCAGCCATTATTACGAGTGTTAACTTAAATTCATTAACTACGTCACAACTCGGCAGTTAAAATGTAACGAATAATTAATTCAAATATGAAATAATCTGGCAAATAACATTAAAATGCCAGAACTAGGGCTGTGCGATATTATAAAAAACTAACATTTTTATTGTTTTTTTTAACCCTGCAATATTAAAAAAAAACTAGGATTTTCGCCAGATGCCTTGAATAGCGCTTTACGTTGTGCTGCACTGCTGCCACCTTGTGGACATGATCGGACCTCTTTTTGTGAACGTAAGTATGGCTTCTGTGTGTTGAGGAGATATTCTTACTGATATCTTTTACTGCTTGCTTTCAATGAGCTGTGATCCGAGGACATGGGTCATTTTATCATGTACAAACGTGAATTGAATGACGATAAACAAACCTTTGAGATGTTTGAGTTCTCCATCTTAAAATGAACTATTCTAGCTTCATAATTACATTAAGTCACCAACACTGACTTACAAAGAGGTCATTCAACCTTTTATTCAACTCGTGAAACAGTTTTAACAGGAAGCGTCCCATGAAGCAGCCACAATAGTCAGATGTGGCATGTTTATTGTTGCCATGGAAACAGCAAGCATTACATCAAAGACTATTTAGGAGTTCATTAGTTATTTTAAATTGAGGCATTATACAATGAAAACTGCTCTATATGAGGTGAAAACAGTGAACCACCGTGTGCTTTTAAACAGGAAATAGAGAGCACCTTTTAAGATGACACTTTTATTAACACACTTGTAAACAAATACAAGCAGATGCTGAATTAGTCTCTTTTAGAAAATGAATGCGCTTTGGGGCTGGTTTAGTTGAAATCATAAGCGAGGCTGACCTTTAGCCGGAGTGTAGAGAAAACTAAAACCAGCCTCAGCTCACCAACACAGCAATTCCTTCTTTCAAAGCATTTTAGAGTTGTGCCTCAAAAACCTGCAAAATAAACTCTGCGTCTTTTAGCTCTTAGATTTTCGGTCATTAATACATATGAGCAGATCTAAACATTCACATTTGAACACATTTATGTTTGTGTACATTTAAGAATAAGTGGTGAAAGTTGAACCTGAGTTGTTCTGAGCAGGTCTGGCGATGAGCAATTTAAAAGTCACCCCAAGTCTCAGGCATCAAACGGTGCTGATTGGTGTAATTTCATGTCATTCACTTATATTGTTAATCAGAATTGGTGAAACTGCTACTGAACCTCTTCTGGGCCTTCTGGGCCTTTCTGCAGTGCCCCCTGCTGTTAATAGACACTGGAGAGAAATCTGCTCTTTTATTGCACATTACTTATAGAAAACAAAGCACATTCAGTTCAGGGCTCGTTGTTAATTTGTTGGCATAAATATATGGACCAATATTACAGTTTCTTACAGTTTGTAGCATGCTCTATTGGCGAGGCAGTACTGGTCAGTCCCATGTTGGTGTGATGAATCCAAATTTTAAATCAGGGCATAACTGATCGTCTCATATTCAAAGCTATATTTCATTTCATGAATTAAATGTTAAATCTCAGCTGTTCAGCTCAAACTGCCTCTTCAGGATCATTTATCAGGTTTTTCTGAATTAAATCTGCTGATTCTGCACTTGTCCAGACAAACACCTTGACCTAAACACTGGTTCAAGTTTCAAGGACTTTATCATCATTTCCATGCTTCCACATATCAACGAAGTATGTTACTCAGGATCAGCAGGATATGCAGGCATAGAGCGTCATCATTTTGTTCATTAGAATCAAAGCAAGCTGGCTATAATTCAGTCTCCCCCTTTAGCTTAGGTCGTCACAGCTCATTGGATGGAATTAGGCCCCGAAGGCTTTGATAAAGGCACTGATCCAGAAAGCAGCCTCTGAATGAGAAGTAAGTACATCAGTACATCTCACAACTAAAATCTATTGTGTCTCAGCCAAATACACAGAAGACAGCAGGTCGATTCTTACCCGATTTCCTTTGAGTCCTTGCGGCCCTACTAAACCCTGCAGACAGAAGGAGAAGATGAGAAGAAGTGCAGCTCTGTTACAGCTGACGAACCAGGAGTCATTTCACTGAATAACGAACGGAGCTGTGGTCTCCCACACATTCAAGTCTCATGAGCATTTGGAGCCTGATTGAACGTGACGCTCACGGCAAGACATCAGCTGCTGCTGACTCGTCCAGTTCGCATGAGCTTCGTCTGTGATTGGATGGATTGGATGTGACATCATCACATCATTGTTGAAACATTAATAAATACAGATAAATATTGTGTGGAGGCGGAAGAGGAAACCATATTAGAAGATGCTGAGTCACATCTTTAAACCAGTTTAACTATGTAATAAAAACCAAGAAAACATTGTAACTGATACCGTAACTAACGTTGTAACTAACGTTGTAACTAACATTGTAACAAACATCGTAACGTTCCTTGTGAAAGTCCCCTTTACAGGCTGTTATCCGGTCAGACCGACTGAAATATGGTGGATGAGTTTCAGACTTACAGGGATTCCTTGTGGCCCAATTGGTCCTGGTAATCCTGCGTCACTCTTTTCACCCTGCAGGGATCGAGCACAACTCTTAATTTAAATTCCCTGAATTTCTCAGATAAGTTTAGTTGAGCTTATTTCGGACATGTGGGTAGATAACAAAACAAAGATAAACTAACACAAACAAACATCAAACAGAGCAAAGCAAACAAGGCAAAAAGGAAGAAGTAACACATAACTAATAAATAATGGCCCAACATATCCAAAAAGGAGTAGGAAGAAGCAGAGCTTATTTAATATCCTACCTCTTATTCTCATCAAACAATAGTAATTTGTTCTTTTGTAGTTTATATAAACATATACATATATATAGACACACATCTATATATCTATATCTATATATCTATATTCATATCCTTTTACATCTATATCTATATATCTATATCTATATTTACATCTTTATATATATCTATGTCTGTCTGTCTGTCTGTCTGTCTGTCTGTCTGTCTGTCTGTCTGTCTGTCTATCTATCTATCTATCTATCTATCTATCTATCTATCTATCTATCTATCTATCTATCTATCTATCTATCTATCTATCTATCTATCCATCCATCCATCCATCCATCCATCCATCCATCCATCCATCCATCCATCTATCATAATCAATGTGATCTACACATGTAAAATAGATGGGTGAGAGATGTAGTGATAATTATGAAAATTAATCCAATATATATATATATATTCTCTCAGAGTAAAGCCATGCAGGTCACTTACTCTCTCCCCCTTTGGTCCGGCTGGTCCTGGTACACCTGCTGGTCCTATCAAACCCTTCAAAACACAAGAAGAACATAAATACCTGAAAGCTGCTCTAAACAACAGAAATGTCCAGAGTCAATCAGTCAACAAGCTTCCTGGCGCCCATGAAGAGGAGCAGACGTGTGAGATGTGCAGCATGAAGGCCTGAAGCTTGTTGACTCACTCTGGTCTGTTAACAAGGAGGGAAACGAGTGTGAACGACTGCAGGTCTCAGCCTGAAACATCCAGTGTGTGCAGTGAAACATGTCAGCATGCGGCTCGCTGTCTCTGCATGCTCCTCCACCGCAAGACCAGGACTAGGACCAGGAGAAAGATCTGGACTAGGACTAGGACAAGGACTAGGACCAGGACAAGGACTAGGATGAGGACTAGGACCTGAACCAGGAATAGGACCAAGACTAGAACTAGGATTAGGACCAGGACCTGAACCAGGACCTGAACCAGGACAAAGATCTGGACTAGGACTAGGACTAAGACTAGGACCAGGACAAATATATTGATATGGACTAGGACTAGGACTAGGACCTGGACCAGGACCAGGACCAGTAACTGGATCTGGATCTGGATCTGGATCTGGATCAGGGCTCAGGACTGAGTGGCTGCACTCCCATCACAGGGCAAAAAGAATGACGATATTAAAAGTGCTTCATAAAGATAAAAATAAATCCTGAACATGGTTCAGTAGAGATCAACCGTTTACCTTCGCCAACCAAAGTTAGGAGAAGGTTATGTTTTCAGCTGCATGTTTGCAGGTATGTATGTATTTTACCAACTGTTCGCAAAAACTACTTACCCAAATCGCATGAAATTTTCAGGGATTATTTTTCAATATCCAAGGACCAACTGGTTACATTTTGGGAGGTTAACATTCAACTGTTTCCGAAAAAAATCCCTATAAATTTCGAAAAAAATGTCCCATGCAAAGCAGATGGGAGAGGCACCTCATTGAGAAGATCAAAGGAGATGTTGCCATAGAGACGCTCCCTGCTTAGTGTTTCACACAGTGACATAGTGACCTGACAGGCTAGTTAGCATTGATATGAGCTAATAACTATCATGCTTGCGATGCTAACTCGGTTCCACAAACAAATGTGGCGTTGGCGATAGAATGCCCTCTACCGAGTGTAGCTCTAGTTTCTGTTTAAATCGTCAGCCTGAAAGTTTTACGACTAAAGAAGAGTTTTTTTCTGACTAAATATTGATCGTGAACCTCTATTGTTTGGGTCCACCTGGTCCATCAAGTGAGACTGAGATCTAGATCCAAGGTGCTCGCAGCAGTTCTTGTGGAGCCCCGTGTGAGGTTCAACACTCAGTCTGCGGCACATCGCCTTTAAGGAGATGGTGCTCACTGACTGTCCCCCAAGCAGAGTCTGGAACAGTCCTAAACAGTCCTGTACAATCCTGTAGAGTCCTGAACAGTCCTGAATAGTCCTGAATCAGTCCTGTAGAGTCCAGAACAGTCCAGAACAGTCCTGAACAGTCGTGAATAGTCCTGAACAGTCCTGAACAGTTCTATAGAGTCTGGAACAGTCCTGTACAGTCCTGTATAGTCCGGAACAGTCCGGAACAGTCTTGAACAGTCGTGAACAGTTCTGAAGAGTCCAGAAAAGTCGTGAACAGTCGTTAACAGCCCTGAACAGTCCTGTAGAGTCCGGAACAGTCCTGAACAGTCGTAAATAGTCCTGAACAGTCCTGAACAGTTCTGTAGAGTCTGGAACAGTCCTGTACAGTCCTGTATAGTCCGGAACAGTCCTGAACAGTCCTGAACAGTTCTGTAGAGTCTGGAGCAGTCCTGAACAGTCGTGAACAGTCGTGAACAGCCGTGAACAGTCCTGTAGAGTCCGGAACAGTCCTTAACAGTCGTGCAGAGTCCTGAGTAGTCCTGTATAGAACTGAACAGTTCCGCAGAGCTTCGGCAGGAGGGAAAAGAGACAGGACAAGCACAGGAAGTAAAAAAAGCAAGTGGACATGACAGACATGGAGCAAGCAGAGGTAGCGGGTGAGGAGGAGGAGGAGGAGGAGGAGGAGGAGCAGGAGCAGGAACAGGAGAACAATGAAGAGCAGGAGGAGGAGGAGGAGGAGGAGGAGGAGGAGGAAGAGTGAGGGGACCAGAACAGGACTTGCGCCACTCACCACTGGACCTGGTCTGCCGTCTAACCCATGAGCCCCCTGTGCAGCATCGTCCAGAGTTAGAAAACAGAGATGGTGGGGTAGAGGGGGTGGGGGAGGGTGGGGTGAGTGAAGCTGTGACTCAGTGAAGACAACAACACATTCACATGATGACAAATGAGAGGTGATGAAGTGGTGGAGGTGAGGTGAGACAGTGACGGGTGGTGGTGATGAGTCTTCATGTAGGAGCTCAGTGATGCTTCACACACTCACTGTTTCTGCAGTCACTGTTCACATGAAGCATTAACATGGAGGCACACGGCAGAAACCCAACAGGCTCCGGGCCAGAATCACAATACACAAGAAAATGTTCATCAACCACTCGTCTGGATTTTCTCCAGTCCACAGGTGAGCACACTGCTGCTCTCTCTTCATTTGTAAGTAGCCTGCAGCTCTAACGTAGCTTTAACACCAGGACGAACCTGAGCAGGATCAGATACCATCACTAAGACGCAGTTTGAATAGTTTTCATAAGTGTAAACGTTTGATACTCCTGGTTTAGTCTCATTCTAGTTTTGACAGTAAATCCTATGAAAGCAAACAGACCAATACAGTCTTGACCTGTCAGTGATGCATCTCAAGCCTTTTCAGAGTTACCTGATGACCTGTTTCCAGGTGAAGCCACTTAAGTGTTTTTGCTGTTTGGCTTTTTCCTTCTAATCTCTGAGTGAGAGAAAAGGCTCTTTGAGCTCTACAGGTACACTCAGTAGATTTTCTGCTCCAGTGTAAGTAGATGAACAACAATGCAGAGTTCAGCATGTTTCTTTATGACCTAACAGCTCTTCTCCAACAAAGACAACATTTCCTACCACTGACAACACCAACATCCTCTCCATGCTCCACACTCGGAGAACATTTCCTCTATGCAGACACTGAGTGGAGCTCCACCATGAAGGACAGAGAAAAGGAGCTGGCAGCTTTACGTCTGCTCCTCTCTGTGTGGATGTTGAGAACAAACAGCACAGCACCACCTAGTGCCTGACATGCAAATTAAAGCATTTTCAACGTTTCTCTCACTCCTGCGTGTATAGACATTTTTATCAGAACATCTGCACGCTCAACTTCTTAGAAACAGAAGAGGAAAAACTGTATTCAGAAGATTGTTGTTGTGTGAAGAGGGCCTGCGACTGGCTCAGCTCTACATGGTCCAATAGGTCAACGCCACAAAGATGAGTGAATGAAATCAATATTCATCTGAAAGTATTTCCTGCCCCAATCCAGTTTTAGAGCTAGAAAAGGTGATCACAGTAGCATAGATGAAGATCTTGGGTTTTTAACACCATCATGCTGGCACCCTGCGTTAACCCAAAGACTTATGGGAATCTACCTGAACCTGTGTTTCCTGGAGATAAAACCTTTAACACTGCGGTCGGTGGGTTGACAATGTGAGAGTAAACCGATCCTGCAGAGACCCAGCAGCGCAGTCTGATAGCCGTGGAGCAACACGAGTGTGAACTGAAAGGTGGATGTTAGTGAGTGTGAGACAGGTGTTGGCTTCACGTACGGGCAGTCCAAGATGTCCTCTGTCTCCCTTGTCCCCCTTCTGACCTGTGGCTCCTTTCTCTCCCCTGATGCCGATGCCTGGCTCTCCCTGACAACCGGAGGGATTTGAGATCCAGCTTTACTTTGAGACACGATGTGGACCACAGATACCTGGACACAGACTGTGGACTGCAGCATTTTACAGAAGTGATATCCTACCTTGGGCCCGGAAAGTCCTTCAGATCCCTAGAAGAAAAAGTGAGGATTGTAAAAAAGATAGATTTTTCCAAATTGTAGTCATGAGAGTGCAGCGGTTTATTTGAGGAGCAGAGCAGAACGTGCACACAATGTCTTTAGGCTAAAGCAGCTCAGTAATAACTCCCCTGAAGGTGTTTTCACAAATTTCTCTCAAACTGGGCTTTGCTATTCATGCTGAGTGAAGACTGTTTGGTTTACTGCTCTCTCCTGTTGGCTACGACTCGATCATGAGGTGAAAACCTCTGTGGGCATGTAGAGGCAAAGTAATGAGATGAAGGAGGTGAAGGGCCTGTTAGACTCACTGCTGGACCGACTGGTCCTGGAGGTCCTGGAGGCCCTGGAGGTCCATAGATCTGAAACAATCACACAAACATTAATCCTCAGTTTGGAGGACATTGGCCTTCAGTCCTGTTATGTGACTGCCTCTCACCATTTCTGACCTTCCTCCATTTCCAGGTTCGCCTTTGTGACCCTAAGAGACAAAAACACACAAACAAAACCGATGATGTAAATTCTTGCCAGAGAAACTATAACGTGGATGAAAAAGGTTGGAACAGTCGTAGGGTGATAATAAATGACACTGTTCCCTTGGCCAGGTCAGACTGCTCCCAGTAACATTCAGCCTGAGCGGCACCAGAGCGTACCATTGTGCCAGGTAATCCGATCGGGCCAGGGGACCCTGTAGCCCCCTTTTCACCCGTAGGGCCATCTAAACCCTACAGAACAAGGAAGGGGAGATGGACGTCACAATAAAGGCAGTGTTTTAATTCAGCACCTGCTGACTTTATTTCCACTCAATCAATGCAGAAAAGATCAATTTGTCTTAATTTGTATTTACACAGTTTTAGTCTTAACATTTAAAAAATAAAAAATTACTTATATCTATGCATTATAAGTTAGTAATAACTGAATGCTTTTGAGATCTATAGACAATAATAAGCAGAACTCTTCCTGTGTTCGTTTTCATTGGAAATATCTGGGAGGTCCTATATACTCTGGTACGGCTGTGACAATCATGGTGAAAGATGTTTTATGGCTGGAATTCTTCTAAATATCACCTGCAACAGATACTGCTACACATCCGATGTGCTGACACATGAGATAATCCCTGAACGGATTACATTACCATTACAGTGGCAAACCAGGACGGACCACCACTGTCCCCAATGTAATCCAACAACACGGTTCTGGTACACACAAGTATTTCAAGGTCTGTTTTCTAATGTCAAATATCAAATTCAAAAACACACATTCTTTCAAAAACACATATTATTGATCTATTTTCTAATCTCACTTCTAATGGACAGACAGAAATGTCATCGACATAGAAATAAAGATCTTGAGCACATTGTCAAAGAACCCCTGAGCAGCAGATCGCTGGACGCCCACTGAGACATGAGTTGAGAGCTGTGCTGTGTCTTCCACCAGGTACCTCTGTGATGTGGGACCTGGTCAGAGAAGCCACCGCTGTGACGTGGCGTGGTCGGCTCAAACACTCACAGGTGATCCAGATGGACCCATGTCTCCCTTGTCTCCTTTGGGTCCTGAGAAGCCCATCACGCCACCCTCTCCTCTGGGACCTTCAGGGCCAGCTGGACCTGCAGGACCAAGGTCTCCAGGCTTCCCTCTGGGTCCCTAATTACATCAGGATGAAAAAACATGAATGAAAAGTCAGGATTCAACTCCTCCGGCCCAAATGCTGACTGCAAACAAAACGGTTTACCTTTTCTCCATCTATTCCTGGGGGGCCTGGTAAACCAACTTCACCCTGAAGACACACGATGGACAGATTATAATCTGAAGAACAGGACCTGGAAGAACCTGCTGTGATCAACAACATCTTCACTGGTAAAATCTTTGTGGATGAATGAAATGAAACAATAATGTTACCATGCACCACGATGAGGAAATGTGATTATAGTTTTGCGTGTTAAGGAACACTAGACCTCCTCTGAACACGAGACCTCCTCTGTACGGAGTAGACCTCCTCTGAACACACTAGACCTCCTCTGAACACGAGACCTCCTCTGAACACTACACATCCTCTGAACACTACACATCCTCTGAACACTACACAATGAAATGATGAAGCCACTTCGATGATGGACGAAAAGTCCATGTGACATGATTCAATATGCAGTGAGATGCCTCCCACCACAACAAATGACAATATGTATAGGCTTCTCCTACCTTGGAACCTGGTGTTCCAGGGGGACCTGGAGGTCCAGGCAATCCAGGGGGACCCTAGGAGAAGCAAAGGGGACGATATGAAGTCGAAGTGTTGGACCGGCTGTGAAAAGCCCTTGAGGGTACTTACCATCAGTGGTATGTTGCGGATGTCCTGTGAAGTTAACAGTGTATTTTAGTATTTGTTGTTGTTCAAATTATTATTATTATTATCATTATCAATATCATCATCATTATTATTATTATTATCATTGACCTATTGAAAAAAAGTCCAAGTGATGAAAAGTCACATACATTTTCATTGTTCTGGATTTCAGCCTTTCCCGGCTCTCCAGTTGGACCTGGAGGACCCTACAAGGTAAAACAACCCCATTTCACACACACACACACACACACACACACACACACACACACACACACACACACACACACACACACACACACACACACACACACACACACACACACACACACACACACACACACACACACACACACACACACACACACACCATTTGCTGTTAAAGCCAGTACGTATGACATAATATCATCAATCAAGTAGGGATGGGGCTGATCCGACCCAGTATCAGTATCGGGTTCAGTTCCCTATGTAATTCATGGATCGGAAATTTCCGATCCAACCTGTGGAGATTTGTGATCCATGAAGCCTCGTCTGCTTCACTGTTGCTGAAATGACTCCACAGTGTTTCCCTGCTGCTGCTCTGCTCGCTGGCTGCAAACTGTGGACTGGATTTCCTGAAGGGAGGCGGGTCTCAATGAGACGGGGAGTAATGAGTCAGGAAATCCATTCCACAGTTTGCAGCCAGCGAGCAGGCTAGGGAAGTAGCACTGTGCTATCCAACTTTTCAAGTCAAGTCACCTTTATTCATAGACACTTTAAAACAGCTGTGGCTGAAGCCAAAGTGCTTCACATAATAATAAAAACATTTTTATAATAGGAGAGTAAAAACAGTGAAATACAGTAAAACAAACAATAAGATTAACAACAATTAAACCAGGCACAGAGTCTCAAACATGGTTAAAAGCCAAGGAATAAAAATAGGTCCTAAGATTAGTTTTAAAAGTGGACAGTAGAGGGGGACTGTCTGACAGGCAGTGGAGCTCATTCCACAACAGAGGGGCTGCAACAGAAAAGGCCCTATCTCCTCTGAGCTTTGGTTTGGACCGGGGTGTAAGGGTGGAGCAGCTCAGAGAGGTAGGGTGGGGCCAGACTATTCAGAGATTTAAAAACAAATCAAATTATCTTAAAACGAATTCTAAAATGCGCAGGCAGCCAGTGGAGAGAAGCCAGAATGGAGTTCTGTGCTCCGTCTTACCTGCTCCAGGTGTGCTGCAGCATTCTGGACTAACTGGGGACGAGCGAGGGAGGACTGGCTGACTCCAACATAAAGAGCGTTACAGTAATCCAGCCGGGATGTAATAAAAGCATGGATTACTGTTTCAAAGTGCCGCTGTGCCAGAATGGTCTTCACTTTTCATGACATGTCCAATGTTTGGATGTCTTTTACGCTCAAAACAACACAGAAACGTGGATGTTTGCAAAGCCGTAGCACAGCGAGGCGGCTGCTCTGCTGCCAGACATCACTGTTTTAAAACTCCAGCTCGCCGAGGAGAACAGCACTGACATCAAAACAATGAACAGCAGCTCCTCCAGGCTGCCAGCAGGTGATTCACACCTGCGTCCTACTCCACGCTAAACTCGGTGAAAATAGTCACAATCATTTGTGCTGCATTAAGGCCCCTGCAGAATCCTATAAGAACCCATAAGAACAAGAAGAGAAGTTGAGCAGTGACGTCAACCAGCTGCTGAAAAAAAGGCTGTTTTGGTAGGAGAGTTCATACACTGTGAAGAAGCTGCCAAACTCATAGGCCACGCCCCCTCACGACAGGCACAAATCTGTGAAGCAGCGTTTTACTTTTTCAACTGCACAGCTTATTTCTGGCTTCCTATGTTTTCAGAAACACATTTATCTGAGCTGTTTCAGTAATAAAAGAGAAGGTTTGTGTCTGAGCCGCCATGTTGGTCTGGTTTTAACTGCAGGAGCTCAGTGATGCGTTCAGGTGCATCACGTAACTAAGCCCTTCCATGTTTTAACAAGCTGCGGGGCTCATACAGTAGCGAGGTTACAAGCTAAACGTGATTCAAATATAACTGAGAGTCATTAGTGAGCTGGTGAGCATGAGCAGCACACAGCAGTGCAGAAGTTTTGGCAGTGCAGCACCAACATAGTTCGGCCGGATGGTTGGAACAGCCAAACCACATTTCTTCGGCCGGAGGAAGAAAATGACGTCATTTTGTCCGGTAGGACCCCACAGGGCTGAACTTTCTTCTTGTTCTTATGGAGGATGAATTGGCCTTTAGAGCTGGAAACCCTGCTGTTTGTGTTACGTTGCTAAATAATTTCTCCAGGAATTAATAAAGTCATTCTGAGCTATTAAAGATAGAACTAGTTTATTATGAGACGATGATGTCACGCAGACCCCCACATTGTCCAAATGGAACAAAAATACTTTGTACTGCTTCTTTTTCTGACCCTATACTAACCTCAAGTTGTCTTTTGGGAGAATACATGCAAACATTAGTACAATTCATACATTACTGCAGAGAGGAGTTTTTCACAGCCTCATGTAAAATCAACAATAATGCTAATAATAATATTAAAGCAAACAGCTCTGGTATCTGAATAGTATCGGTATTGGCAGATATCCACATTCAGGTTTCGGGATCGGATCGGAAGTAAAAAAAATGTGGATCTGTGCTTCCCGACAATCAATAAGTGAAAACTTACTCTTGGTCCAGCCGAGCCTTCAGAGCCTACTTCACCCTACAGGTTTAAAACATGTCACATTTAGATTTATCTCCCATCAACATGAACTCCTCTCTGCACATGGAGCGTAAACTTCTTAATGATAATCCTTCATTTCCCCTACCTTCTCTCCTGGGTCGCCTCTGTCGCCCTGGAGGAGAATCATTGGAGTTAGGTTGATCGGTCTCCTCTGGTTTACATCACAGGTTCTTTGATATCATGGTCGTAACGTATCTATTGGTGGACCAATGTTTTTCCATACCTTGGTTCCCGGCAGGCCAGGCAGTCCTGGAGATCCTGGCTCTCCTTTAATCCCCTGGGATGCAGAGGTTGATTCCCCCTTGTCTCCCTGCCCAGAAAACAGAAAATAAAGAATAACTATTGGCACGCTACTTACAATCAAAATACAGCACATGATTAACAACAAATCCAATCTGAATATGTGTTTCCAACAGCAATATATGCGAATGTGTTGAGAATACCGCACTGATACAGCTCAGTATTATTTTTCTTTAAATATCTCAGTTTTTATGACAAAAAAACACTGTTTGTACTGACAGTAACAACATGCCAAAACTGTAAATTATAGTGAGAAAGCCTCACATCTCGTCATTACAAACACACATGCAGCCAGTCAGTCAGACTAAAACAGTCCAGCTCCATCACATAACCAGTGGACTCACACACAAAGAACTGAAGCAGTGAATATGGTGGGAAACTCCCTGATTGTGTGGAAACAATAAGAGGAATCAACATGTAGCAGCAGTTTTATCAGAAAATGAGAAATGACCATGGAAACTATATTTTGCTTAAAGTTTCTGACATATTGTTTCATGTGAACAACTAAGAGGTCAGTTTATGACACTAATATTTGTGTCACATGTGGGTTTTGTAGTCGCTGCGTCTCTGAACATTTTGTAAGGATGTGAGCTGCACATGGATCCAGTTCATCTGGTGACCTGTATAGGTGGAAGCTGGGAATGGCGCCACACAACTTCAGCTGCCTGAGAGTCATATTGAGTTGCTGAAGCAACCAGCAGTTATTTCCACACTTATTTTTAGCTTCAGTGAGAGACTGGCAGTACGTTTCAAGACATAGATTCTGAACATAACACAATGTAGACTGTGTTGTGCTCCTGAGTTGTTGTCCTTTTTAGTCAGATAATAAAACAAAGCAGTTTCCTGCAGATTCTTTCAGTATGAACTGGTCTAATTCAAAGAAAACCTTCCTCTGGATGCTCCTGTTTGTGCGTGATGTACCTCCTGCTGTTTTTCTGAGTTGACCACAAACAAAACGCACACAGACGCAAAGTGATATCTATTAATGAGAGCCTGCAGCTGAGATCGCTTCATCCAGGATCTCAGTACATTAGACCCATTGTGGGATCACGCCATCAAAGACAAGACAGAATATGATCAAACAAAACGATGGGATGAAACAAGTCCTGTGGCAAATCACAAACACAGAATACAATTCTGGTGGACAAGGGGTTTTCACAGACATCTCAGAATCAGTAGGAATGGGCAACAAGCACACAGTTAGGTGTTCATTTCATTCCAGGCCTACCCTATAGCCCCTCTTTCCTGGAATGCCTGGGGTACCGTGAAGGCCGGCCCGACCCTTTTTAATGAAAGAAAGACAGTTAAGACTCTCTAGTGTGATGTAGTGTAATACTGCCACAATACTGCACAGACTGTACCTTTAAGCCTGGAGCACCTGGGAAACCTGGTTCTCCCTACAGTGACCCGCGTGGCAATAACAGAGAAAGAAGGAAAACTCACATATATACTTTTCTACAGGACCCTAAAAAAATGACCATACCATGACACAGACAAAGACACAAATCAACTCTCAGTAAGTCATCAAATGACTAGAATGACAAATCATCAATGAACACAAACACACAAATGCACTCCAAACATTTATGAGTTCATTTATATCTGACAGAATAAGAGAAATAGTCCCCAAGTTGGATGTGAGAACCACTCCTGTCGTCACGGTGATGAATTAATATTGTGACAGGAAACACACTCACACGGAGGAAACTTAGCCTCAAAACAAGTGGATATAAAATGTAAAGTAAAAGAAGAGCAGTGAGGAAGCTCTGCCTGAAACTTTTCTGCTGGAATAAAGTGAAAGTGAGTCTGTTTCTATTGTCCCATGAATTAATCTACTCTAATCTCACCAAGTCAGCATTAACAAGTCAGGAAGGTTCTGGCTTTGGAAGTTCTCCAACAGCCACACAGTCAGACAGAAAACATTTGTCTGATCGGTAGACGCTCCAATCAGCTTGTATGTAGAACCAGTCACTTCAAAGGTCGTCTTCCATCATGTGACCCTGTCAACATGTCTCGTCTGATGTGAAATACAGTGAGTTTGTTACGATGCTGTTCCATATCATGATTCATTAATGTTGAAGTAACTCAGTGAAGCAGCTTTTCCAGTCCAGAGGAAAGTCTAAAGAATGACAGGGTTTGAAAGGGAGTGTTATCACAGTGAGCTGCTGAGAAGTCCTCAGGAAAGAAGGACACCAGGACACACGTCCTCACAGGGTTTCCATATTAACACACACCTACACTCCCATGTATTCAGCCTGTGCATTACCCTCACACATGAACTCTAGTTTATAGAAAACCTGTGGCTCTTCTGCCCTGGTGGATCCCTGCAACCTTCTGGAGCTGAAGCATTAAGCCTGATTTCACTGCAGCTGAACACTGAGTTTCTACATTTAGAACTTCTGCACACACACACGCACACGCAGATCCATGTCATTGGGTGGAGATTGGTATGAATGAGCGTCTACCCGTGAAAAAAATGAATGTTCAGGATGAACATTGTTGGTTTGGTCAGATAAAAGCATGTGTATCTGCATGCAGACATACTGTCACTGTGGAGGGAGTCTTTCACCTTCATGGTACCTTCTGATTTGCCGACATGAAATACTGGAGGATGCTTCTGGCTTGGCCTGACATAGTTGTGGCTCCGGGAGGAACAGCATGTATTCTGTGTCATCCAGAGACCTTCTAAATGTCACAGAGACAGCACCTCCCCTGTCCTCCTACTGATGCCTGAGCTAGGGCTGGAATTCCACTTGTATCCTTCAGACTATGAGAAACAACAGAATGAGGTGGGTGACTGGACAGCTTCATCGCTGCCTTCTACCCTCAGCTCAGAAGATTTCCTCCAGCTAGGTCCCTCATTGCCTCTAATGTTCAGTTAAAAATACATTTTGTTCCCTGAGTCAAAGACGTGTGACTGTTGGCACAAACTTTTCTTTGTCAATAAAACCACTGTGTCACTTTCTGTTACTGACCAAGCTCCCGCAAGGAGTGGAAAACCAAACCCCTTTCTGCTGGGGGGTGGCATCAACTGCTGAGGTGCTGCTGCACACTGCCTGCTGCTGAATGCTGCCTGTCGCCTCCGGCTGCTGTCTGCTGCTGCCTGATGCTGCCTGATGCTGCTGCTGCTGCCTGTCGCGTACTGCTGCCTGATTCTGACTGCTGCTGCTGCTGCTGTCTGTCGCCTGCTAATGCCTGATTCTGACTGCTGCTGCCTGATGCTGCTGCTGTCCACTGCTGCCTGTTGCCTGCTGCTGCTGTCTGTCGCCTGCTGCTGCCTGATTCTGCCTGCTGCTGCTGTCTGTCGCCTGCTGCTGCCTGATTCTGCCTGCTGCTGCTGTCTGTCGCCTGCTGCTGCCTGCTGCTGCCTGATTCTGACTGCTGCTGCTGTCTGTCGCCTGCTGCTGCTTGCTTCTGCTGCTGCTGCCTGCTGCTGCCTGCTGCTGCTGCCTGCTGCTGCTGCCTGCTGCTGCTGCCGCTGCCCAGTGCTGCCTGTTGCCTGCTGCCTGCAGCAAGGTTTGGGGAGTCATACTTTGTGGTCAGCACAAGCAGATATTAATAGTGATGGTAGATCCCACAAATCTTACTGTGCAGTCGTTTACTGTGGCACAGGAGGAAGCAGCAGCCAGCTCTTTGAGATTATATATAGAACAGACTTGTCCAGAGTTCACAGGAGCCGAAGCGCTTAAGGCAGCCATTCCTTAAATCTGAAGGGTACGCCTGCAAAATCACTTTCCCTTTATTATTAAAGAATAAAAATCGTTTAGATCGCTGTATCCTGTGGATACCAATGGATAGGCACGTTTCCTGCTTTGAGGTTTTCCTCCTCCTTCCCGCGTCTGTCTGAGAGCCCTAATGGAGAAAACACACGAATGCATGGCTGCAGACCGTGTGGCCAGCGAGGAGCTACTGTGAAGCCCAGTCCCAAAGAAGATGGAATTCTGTGCAATTATTCAGTGGACTGGTTAAAGCCGTGCACCCTCCCAGCAGATTTGATGAACTGTGACTGAACGGTGGACACTAAGTAAGACGTCTGCTGCAGCTGAACAGATATCTGAAGAAACTGCTGCTCCTCCAAGCTCATCTTCAGCAGAGGAACTTCTGCAGCTGCTTTTTACTGTTTAGTAAGATTTATTTGAGCCACTGTTAAAAATCCCACTGAGCAGCAACTGTGGCTCAAGGCTGCGGGTTTGATTCCACATCTCACCATGACCACACGCTCGGTGTCCTTGAGCAAGACATTGAAGTCCAGTTTGCAGCAGTCTCTACTGTGTGTGAGTACATGTGTGAGTGTGATGAACAGTGTAAAGTGCAGTAGAAATGCGCCTGTTTAGATCCACGTTACCACATATACAGTGAATTGACTGTGAGTCTGATCTGCTCCCACAGAGTGTTCCAGGGATCCACACTGGTGTCCTGTCTCTGAAGGATTCAAACCACCACTCCTGTTGCCTTTGAGTGGGGTAGTGGAGTGTTTCGGATGTGTTCTGCCTCTCTCATTACCACCCACTGCAGGCCCTTCCAGTTCTTGGGTGTGAAGCTGGAGAGCCAGAGTTCTGTCAAAGGATTATTCATGGAAGCATCTGAGTTACCATGACGGCCAGGTACGGATCCCCCACACTTCAAAATAAACAAGAATCCTCTGTGATTATCATGGAGTAAAGCCACTGACTCACACTATAAGATCATATAAAATTGATTTCTTTACCAAACCATGACTGTGGACTGTGCAAACTTCCTGGGGGATTTCAGGTACTTTGTGTTCAGAGACAGACAGAAGTTCCTCAGTAGATCATCCGTAGCCCAACAGCAAACTGTGACCTTTCCATGCATAAATACACTCAGCATACCACACACACCACTCCGTGCTGGGCTTCCACTCTACCTTCACTCCTGCGTCTCCAGAGAAGCCCCTCTTCCCTTCATCCCCCTGCAGGGTGGATGGAAACATCAGCTCGGAGACGCAGCGGGGCAGTAAAAACAGACACGCCCATTCAACCAGACCAGAATCAAACAGGAGGGGAAAAGGAGTGTGCATGTTTGACCTGACAGGAGATCTAAATCATCCCACATGGCATCCAGGACCTACTATCCGATCGCTCCCTGGACACAGGCAGACTGTGGTGGCCTTGGAAAGAGCAGCTAAATTCTAACCCAGACCGAGCTTTGCTAAAAAGGTCTGCAGCAGACTCAGATGCAGATTCTGCTTCTCTTCTGGTGATATAAAACATATCCTTTGTTTTATAGAGGCTAAAAAGTGAATAATCCAGTAATTGGAAACTAAGTACAGTGGCTCACTACAGTATTGAAACCTTGTGAAGTTTTCCACATTTTCACTCATTACAACTGCAAGTGTGAATACATTTTATTGGGAATGGATGAGATGGATGAACACAATGTGAAGCGGAAGGAAAACGATCCATGGTTTTCAAATATTATGTGTGTGTGTGTGTGTGTGTGTGTGTGTGTGTGTGTGTGTGTGTGTGTGTGTGTGTGTGTGTGTGTGTGTGTGTGTGTGTGTGTGTGTGTGTGTGTGTGTGTGTGTGTGTGTGTGTGTGTGTGTGTGTGTGTGTGTGTGCTCACCTTGATGCCCTGGTCTCCTTTAATTCCCTATGAAGCAGAGCAGAAAGAAATGCAGTAAATGTCACAATGGTCCACTAGATGGCGCACCAGGCTTCAGAAGAGGCAGGGAGGACCGTGTCCAACACAAGACAGACACTCAGTCCGTCTTCTCAGACACTCAGAAGGCCAACCTGCTCATTTTTGCAACATTCAGTGAATTGCAAATAACAATAAATTGAGGAACAGCCAGGTCGGAGAAGCTGTGGTTACCTTGAAAATAATAAACTCACTCAAGGCACTTTTTCTTTTTTATACAATTCTACAGCAATAAAATGAATAAAACCTATAAAATCTGAAGGCGTGATTAATTGAGTAACATGTAACAGGAGTGTGTGTGTGATAAACACAATTATCTCACAGTGACTCTACAAACACCAATTATTCCGTAAATATCTGAAGTATTAATCTTGTAGATTCAACCTGCTGCTTTTTGTGAGGTCAGGCTGTCGGATTTTTTTAATATTAGTTTTTAACAACTTCCAAATCTCCAATTTATTTATTTTAAAGATTTAATACATCCAATAATACCATGGTGCTGGTTTTGAAAGGCCAGCTGATGCTGCTGAACTGACAGAACTGAGATCCTTTTCATGTACCTGGACATCCGTAGCCTTTATTTCCAGATCGGCGTACACAAATACAAAGTAAAACTACCAACACCATTTCCACAGTGTAATTCATAATCATTATTAGTCACAGACAGGCCATCATCGTTAAATCAAAGCTCCACTCATCCATCTTCTCAGATGATCTCAGTTCAGATCAGCACCTTGTTTAACGGGCCTAACAATAGCCAGAGAGACAAGGTTGCTCTACTGCAAAGACACACCAACAACTGGATTACTCTCAATACTTCATTCTTTACAAAGACCTCAGAGCACAAATACAGCAGGAGACACCTGAGCAGTCTGAGAGGGGAACATCTCCAATATTAATGATAACTGTGGTGGAAAACAAAGAGCTTTACAAGTAGAAGATCTCTGCTGGGGTGAGTAACATCATACAGAATCTGCATGAAGGAGCTTCAAAACTTCACCTGCTCACTTGTGCTTTTCCTTATTTTTCATTGCAGTGCACTTACTCTCTTATGATTGGCTGTTAGATATGTGACACGTTAAAAACCTCCTGAAGCAATGGCTGCAGAATCTTCTTCAGCTCTCTTTGGGTTTACTATGTTTCCTCCATGAACAATTCTACTCACACCTGAAACTTTTGGTATTGTGTTTGTCTCGGCGGCCTGTTTTCACATCAGAAAGGATATCAGACACATCCTTTCAATAATAATGCACACAACCTGTCAGTTTTCTGAATAACTTGGTGATGAAGCATGACGAGCTAGCAGTGTGTTTGGTCTGATATCAGCGGGAAGCTCCTGCTCCTCATCACATCCATGGTGTATGGAAGGTTCTATTGCCCCACATCCCATTCTTCATAATTCAGTGCAATGACAGGTGTGTTCATGACTGATCATCAAGTCCATCTGAGTGGAAAGAGGAGCGGGAAGCCAGAGCAGCTCAGCCGCACAAGAGACCAGATATCCTGCGTCACTTGAACCTTTGAAGCACCCACTCTAACACATCTCCAGGAATTAACAACAACATTTGCTCCTAAATGTCTGACACAGGCCTTAATTTCAAGATAAAGTAGTAATGGAGTGGAGTACCTTTGAGCCTTCAGCTCCTGGTGGGCCAACATCACCTCGGTCGCCCTGTGAGGAGAGACAAGAAAAACAACTCCTCTGAAGCTGATCCATGGAGACAAAACACCGGGCTGGAAGCCTCTCTACATTAGTATCTTGTTTTATTTGGGAGTACTCTTCCCAGTGTTTACTTTTTAAATCAAAGTACAGCAACAATTATTAGAATGTTATTTGTTCTGGTTCCAAGTTAACCTGTGCAGGAGTTTCCTTCATCAGCATTCATACCAGTATAACCTTATTGTGTTTCCAGTGTGTACTGTATATGAGAATACATGATCCTCACCACTTCCTATGTTGTACTGATAAAATCTTAATCCAGACATGAACTGACCTTGTGTCCAGGCACGCCAGGCTCACCCTGCAAAGAGCAAACAGAGTGAGTCCGGTCAGTGGAGCGCACTCAGCGTTCATTGCAGAAGCAGGTGGTTGAGGGCTGATTTGTGGACTTCAAAGTCCTGTTTTCCATGCTGATGCTTCTCTGATCACTTTTGCAGCTTGTTCAAGTATTAGTCCCCATGCTCAGGCTTATTACTGAGAGAAGCATTTCCTGCTGTGAGATTGGGCTTGTTTTCCACAGTCAGAGGCATTTACGAGTCCACACGAGCTACATTCCTGCTTTCAAATAACCCATGACAATTAATGCATCATGTGAAGATCAGCGCTGTGGAGGTGGCTCGTCTGAACTGTTGCTGGAAACGTCTTGACTCAGGACTCTTTTCATGTGGCTTGTTTGACTTGGGTCTGAGTGTGTTTGTAATACGACTGAAGCCATTATGAGCAGCAGTTTGGCTACAAAGAATATAAATATATTCACCTTTAGTCCAGGCAAAAGCTGCAGAAACAAAGTAGAAATTAGAACAAAGTTAAAGTCACAAAAACACACTTTCACTGACTAACACAGGTGGTCTCTGGACCGATGCTTACCCTGGGGTCTTTTCCTGGTTTGCCTGGCTCCCCAGGTTTACCCTGTAGAAGAATGGAAAACACAAAACCCTGAATCCATGTGCTCTTTATAAGTCCACTTCATTTGAAAGCAACGCCACATGGCATGGTTGTGCAATTTGATTTTGGAACTTTGACATAGATTTTCTTCACAAATCAAGCAGGGCTGTCAAATCCATTTTAATTGTGAGGGAATATCTCAGCTCAGTTGGGGAGTCAAGTGATAATAGTCAAACTCACAGCAGCACAAACATGAGAACATCCTGTAAGTGTATCTACATTTAGTGCACTTCGACAATAGATTTGTAAAGGAAGAACCTTTGGACTCGTTGTTCATGATGTCAGCAGTTAGATATTCTGCCAGTAGAAAACTGAACAACTGGCAACCTGTCCAGGTGTAACCTGTCTTCACCTCTCCTCACCTCTCCTCACCTGTCCTCAACTCTCCTGTCCTCACCTGTTTTCACCTTTCCTCACCTCTCCTCACCCATAGTAAGCTGGTAGGTAGAAGATAGATAGATGGATGGATGGATGGATGGATGGATGGATGGATGGATGGATGGATGGATGGATGGATGGATAGATGGGTAGAGACCCATCTATCCACCCACCCATATGTTTGTTCTCATCTCAATGGAAATGAAAGCAGCTGTGAATAAGTGAATAAAACTGAGTGAAGCTCTTCGTCATCATTGTGGCTCCACTGTAGCGTGAAAAACTTCTATTCACAGAGGCAGAATATGTGTGATGTTGTTGTAAAAACATTCCAAAGTTGAGGTTTAATGTAAAAAACGTTTTTTTCTTTTTCTTTTTAGATGTAGCAAATATTATAGAAATAAAAACTCATATGCAAACTGATCTATCATTTGTTTTCTTTTGGTTTTTCTAATTTGTCTCAATGAATACTCCACTCACGCGCGCACACAAACAATCCTAATTTCTACAGCCTTCAGCATGTTGTAACAAACACCATCAGTGTTGATACTGGTGTAGTTAGCAGTAAGACAGCAGCTCGCTGATCATGTAATACTAATAATAAAAATATGGTTTTATATAGCGCTTTTCTCAACACTCAAAGACACTTTGCATTATTCATTTACTCCAGACTGGATGGTGGTAAAGTACATAGTAGCCACAGCTGCTCTGGGGCACATTGACGGAGGAGAGGCTGCTAATCTGGACCATCGACCCCTCTGACCACCACCAACCACTCACTCTCTCACTACATTCACCCTCTGACCACCACCAACCACTCACTCTCTCACTACATTCACCCTCTGACCACCACCAACCACTCACTCTCACACTGCATTCACCCTCTGACCACCACCAACCACTCACTCTCACACTGCATTCACCCTCTGACCACCACCAACCACTCACTCTCTCACTACATTCACCCTCTGACCACCACCAACCACTCACTCTCACACTACATTCACCCTCTGACCACCATCAACCACTCACTCTCACACTACATTCACCCTCTGACCACCACCAACCACTCACTCTCTCACTACATTCACCCTCTGACCACCACCAACCACTCACTCTCTCACTACATTCACCCTCTGACCACCACCAACAACCACTAACTCTCTCACTCATTCACCCTCTGACCACCACCAACCACTAACTCTCTCACTACAATCACCCTCTGACCAACCCAACCATTCACTCTCTCACTACATTCACCCTTTGACCACCACCAACCACTCACTCTCTCACTACATTCACCCTCTGACCACCACCAACCACTCACTCTCTCACTACATTCACCCTCTGACCACCACCAACCACTCACTCTCACACTGCATTCACCCTCTGACCACCACCAACCACTCACTCTCTCACTACATTCACCCTCTGACCACCACCAACCACTAACTCTCTCACTCATTCACCCTCTGACCACCACCAACCACTCACTCTCTCACTCATTCACCCTCCGACCACACCAACCACTCACTCTCTCACTACATTCACCCTCTGACCACACCAACCACTCACTCTCTCACTCATTCACCCTCTGACCACCCCAACCACTCACTCTCTCACTACATTCATCCTTTGACCACCACCAACCACTCACTCTCTCACTACATTCATCCTTTGACCACCACCAACCACTCACACTCTCACGGCCTGTATTTCGAACCTCGACATGCCTCCTCCTCCTTCTCCTCCTCATCCTCCTCCCTCTCCTCCTCCTCCTACTCTGCCGGCCTGCCTGCAACTCTGCTCCTGGTAGCTCCCACTGCCTGCTTCACTCCGCCCTGACATCATCTCTCCACTCTGTCAGCCCCACCTCAGCTCTGCCAGGCTTTAAACTACAATGAAAGTTATCTTTTAAAAAAGACTTTTTGCTTTCAGCATTTTTACACTACATTCCACCCCAGCGGGATGGAGTCCCAGATTGAGTCCTCTGGGGGTCTGGCTTTAAACCTTGAAGGGTTTTCTTCTAACATAAGAAATAACAAGGCAATGTCTGATATCACTACCTTTGACACTGTTTTGCCCGAAAGCCATAAACAAACATCACATTTGACTCTAAAATGGACTAAAAGCTTAAGCATTATTATTCTTTGCAGTATATTGTCATTACAGTGTGAGCGCTTTAAGTATCGTCACCACATAAATGTTAATAACTCGAGTTTGGATAACATCAGTTCACCCACAGCACGATGAAATATGATGCATTAACCGCACAAATACCTAGTTTGCACTGAAGGCAACAGATAGACACGAACAGTGTATTTACTCGCTACGGCAGAAATATTTCATACATTGGCAATGTAACATTTATGAAATGTGAAAAACCCCAAAAAGCTGAATCTGTGACTCACCGGTGGACCATTTGTACCATCCAAGCCTGGGGTCCCTGGGAGTCCCGGGGGACCAGGAGGTCCTGGGGGTCCCTGCGCTCCAGGCTCGCCCTGCTGAGAGACCTTGAGTTAAAACCTCTCATCTTGAAGAGAGCCTGGCTACAGCCAACACAATGTCACACTGCACTGCAAACAAGCTGTGGGGTCGGTGGGATGTTGCACAGAGGTTGTTAGAGCGGCAGCCAGGAAAGCAATTACATAGAGTCAGTTTGGATATAATACACATTTGTATTATTTCAATCTTGTTTTAAAGGGTTCACTGAGTAGCTTCTGGATCTTGTTCAGGTGTCAGAGTGTCATTAAATAATAATCATAGAACATGTAGCCGCATCGTCTGGATGATATTTACTGTCTGAGCCAGTTTAACCAGGGACCAGGTTTAACCAGAAGAAAAAGGTCACATTATGAACCGTGGTCACACAGCCTAGACCAGGTTCACTGCATGGACACGTCTCTCCAGGAAGTACAGAGGCGACTGTGATCATCAGCACAAACCAGAAACAACCTGGAAACAGTTGTTGAAGGTTTGCTCATGTGAAAATGGGCGCTAATCTGATCGTGGTCCAACACACGTCAAAGCTAACAGGACGCAGAAAATAATCAATGAAGCACGTTTGCCTTCGTGAATATGGAATATCAGGAGTGTGCAAAAAACTGGGAGGAGCTGGTGTTTCAACATTCTGTGACAACGTGCAAGAGCATTTCCTCACTTGGCTCCCCACAACTTTGCTTTGTGGAATTTAGAATCAGATGTCTTCTGTTCTGCACTTTCATCAACTTGAGCACATGAAGACAGAAACTCAGCTGTGTGGAGTAACCAGGGCTTAAAGCACGCAAAACCCCCCTTTAGATACTGCTGTTTGTTTTTAACTGATCACCAGCAACAAGCGCACAAACTCAAAGCACAATCTGTTTGTGTGCTTGTGCATTCTAGCACCTTTCACACAGGATCTTAGTAGTTTTCTTGTCTTATATACTGTATTTGAAGTTAGCCAACCTGCTGACACCTGGAGAAGCTCAGCATTCACTATCAGATCAGCTGCATTAGTATGGCTGCTTTGTGGCACTGATGCAGGCTGAGTTCACTGACTTCACTTTACTCACTTTATAATAAAAAGAGTGTTTGTCTGTGACTGAATGACTGTAATCTTGGCACTGATGTTTTCTGTAGCTTCTTAAATATCAGTGTGTGGGTAATCTGATGATTGCTCACTGTTCAGGGATTTATGTCCGACCAAAGTCACATCTATTTTACAAACATCTCAGAGTCTGAAGAGGAGAAATACAAGTCAGAAGCTAAAATAACTCAGTTTGCCTGCTGCTCATCATAAACGTCCCTTTGTCAAAGTTGAAAAAGATCCTGTTATTTTTGTTTTGCTTTCAATTGATCAGATTTCCACAGGTCAATATGTCACAGGAAACAGCCAATTCAAATATCTGAGTTCATAGAAGGCAGTGATGTCGCATGGTTTGACTTCTGATGCTACAGAACAAGATTTATTTGCACATGTGGTCCAACTTAGAGAGGTTCTTGAAACAAAGAGCTGGCCTGGCTTCAGTCACTGAGCTTCACAGAGAGACTCCATGTACAGTAGCTCAGGACCAGGCAGTGCTGCCAAGCTTCTTTTCTGAGATAATGGAGAACATATCTGCCCACATTGAATCCAGATTTTATCATTGCTCCTTTGCTTTGGGGAAATAAATGTCTCTAGAATGATTTATGTTACTGGACATGTTTTTCTTCAGGGTTATCCACACGTCGATACTGATAGGCTGCAGTCGCCAGTGGCTCATGATAAAGTGTGCTGTTCTGCACAATTTGACCACGTACATGAAAGACGATTGCAGGGGGGGGGGGGGGGGGCTATATGTATATGAATCAGAAGTTATTGAGATCTCATCAGGATGGAATTCCCATCACACAGTCCACTGATTGGAAGATGTTGGATTTATTGAGAGGAGGTGGTTTGACGTGTTTGTGAACTGAAATGTAATTTAGAAAAATACTTTTTGAAAAACCCTTTTAGCCTTTAGGTTTTAGATGTAACAAACAGAACTAGGGTATTAAAAAAATTTAAATTTAAATTTTATTTGGTGAGCACTGTGATGAAGGCACGACAGAGGAGCTGTAGAGTCACTAGAGGAGCTGTAGAGTCTCTACAGAGGAGCTGTAGGGTCACTAGAGGAGCTGTAGAGCCAGTAGAGGAGCTGTAGAGTCACTACGGAGATGCTCTAGAGTCACTTCAGGAGCTGTAGAACCACTAGAGGAGTTGTAGAGTCACTACGTAGGAGCTGTAGAGTCACTAGAGGAGCTGTAGAGTCTCTACAGAGGAGCTGTAGGGTCACTAGAGGAGCTGTAGAGCCACTAGAGGAGCTGTAGAGTCACTACGGAGATGCTCTAGAGTCACTACAGGACCTGTAGAACCACTAGAGGAGTTGTAGAGTCACTACATAGGAGCTGTAGAGTCACTAGAGGAGCTGTAGAGCCACTAGAGGAGCTGTAGAGCCACTAAAGGAGTTGTAGAGTCAATACAAAGGAGTCACTACAGGGGCTGTAGAGTCACTAAAGGAGCTGTAGAGCCACTACGGAAGGGCTGTGGAGTCACTAACGGTGCTGTAGAGCCACTAGAGGAGCTGTAGAGCCACTAGATGAGCTGTGGGGTCACTAGAGGAGCTGTAGAGTTACTAGATGAGTTGTAGAGTCACTACGGAGAAGCTGTGGAGTCATTAAAGGAGCTGTAAAGTCACTAGAGGAGCTGTAGAGTCACTAGAGGAGCTGTAGAGCCACGAGAGGAGCTGTAGAGTCACTAGAGGAACTGTAGAGTCATTAAAGGAGCTGTAGAGCCACGAGAGGAGCTGTAGAGTCACATGTGGCTGCACAGCTGCAGGTTACAGATCTCTGACGGAGTGACAACTGTAAATGACTCTTTCAATAAATATGATAATGAGTGGTGATAAGGACATTTAATGGTTGAGCTGTTCTTTGGAATACAGGCATTGTTTCCAATGAATCACAATAAAATTGATCATTCAGGATTATATTCAAGGAACGTATGCCACAAATACCATAGATGTACTATCCAGTGTAATTAGCCAGAACATTTATCATCTTTCATTTTTTCTGAATGATCATTAAAATTATTTAAATTGTGTGAAATTGTGTTGTGTATGTACTTTATATCTCATCTTTCCAACTCAACATAATTAATCAGAATTGTTTTTGATTTGATCCAAACCTGAAGTAAATTCACCAGTTTTAATAGTTTTTTCTGCATCATTGACAGAAACAAATAAATAAAAGAAAACGTTCTGCACATTCAGACGAAGCAGCAGCTCAAAAGTGGTTAATGGGAGCATGACGGCACAGAGGAGCTGGGGGGGGCGGCGGCGGGCATGGGGAAGGGGGCAAGGGGGGGCAGAAAGAGTTGTACCTTCAGGCGTTTTAAGATTAGAGGGCTTATTGAGGGCATGTTGCGCAAGGTGATGGGCAACATCTGCTGGGGGGGAGTCACAAAGCACAGGTGGCCAGCAGTGCAAAAAGGTCACAGGGCAAAGGTCACCAGGAGGCCACAGAGGGTAGAACAGGAGAGGGAGGGGGGGCACAGAACAAGAGAGTGAAACGTGAGGAAATGGGAAGTCAAGTGAGAGAAAAAGGAAAAGAGGCTGGAGAGAAGATGGGCTGAACAGATGACAGAAGAAAAGAGGCACCGGCGGAGCAAACTACAGGCCTGGAGAGGCTCAGGGTCGAGATGTACCATCATTCAAACGTCTGCTGAGCTCTATTCTGATTTGTGTACATCAACGTCCCTGTTCGAAGGCATCCAGACCCCTAGAGTGCAGTGGAGCAGAGGCGGACGCCAGTCTTGCCACAAAGAGAGTAGAGCAGTAAGATGTTGAGGTCCAGACTTACTGTGGCCAACTGTCCAACACAGGGCTGTACAATACGCCGCTTCTGTTGAAATGACCAGCACCGTCAGACACAGGCGTACACACATGACTTCACACAGGTAGAACCAGCTGCATGACACTTGCCTACTTTTTACAGAGAGTACATATTTCCACACGAGAAAGCGAGCACGTCTTCCCACATCATGACCTCAGAGGAGCGCCCCTCCATGCTTTATAGTTTTATCACATCTTTTTTACTGTCACACTTCTGAAATGAGTTTACTTTACCAATTAAAGCAGATCGGTTGGAAGTGACCAATTGCAATGGAGCTGTTTCAATGGAAATATATACATCGTGTTATCAGTGAATATAAGTAGGGGTGTAAATGTTTGAAAAGTAGGCAAGTCTAGTGCTGAACGTCGCTCACTGTTCCCACCTCTCCACCACAATGAAAACAGGTTCTCATGTCCAAAAGTCATGGGCTGCCAATATTCAAATCCAAAATGATAAAACATCGACTGGATCTCGTTGCTTTTGATCGACTCAGAGGAAGTCTGAAGGATGAAGAATCTAAAATACTTTTAATAGCAAAGAACGTTACAAAGCTGATGGAGGCTTTTCTTTATGGCCACTTATTTTTTCATTAATCCAAACTTATTTTCAATGCGAAAGTGAAATCAAACTAAAAATGAGCTGAAATATTTAACTTGTGATACGTGGGCTTGTAGGATTGGTTGATTTTTGCCTGGTGGTTTTCGCTCACATGTTTTTCATCTGGATCAACATTGAATTAACCATTTTCTTTGGTTGTTGTTTTATCTACATGTATTCATTAGACATATTCACATTTATTGTTCAATCCATTAAAATTCTGAAGTGATTTTTTCCATTTTGCATTGTTCTCAATATGAATGTCTGAAATATTAATTAATAGTTCATGTGATTTTAGTTAACAACACATCATGTACACACATGACACCTTTTTTTAGCTCCATATGAATTAATTTCAATATTGGCATCCATGTACTAAGAGTTATAATTGGATCCTTCCACTCTCTACATGTACAGATGGACAGTTTTTCCAGAACCACACAGAGACGGATCAGTCTCGTGACGTTTCCTGGTGGAGGTCAGCAGGTGGAGGAGCTGAAACTCAGTGGCTCTCTTTGCGGCACGACTTGGTGAACCCCTCCGAGTTTTCTGTCAGGGTGTTTGGAGGCACCCACAAACCTTCAACGTCAGAGCCTGACTGGAGCGCAAGGCGGCCAAGGTTTTCAGAGGGAGGTCCTGCACAAAGAGGCCCTACACACCAGGGAGGTGGTCAGACAGCAAAGCAGAATTCAATCCTACCCAGGACAGCAGCCTCTCTATAAGCCAATGCTCAACAACTTTCCAGGCACAAAGGATTTCAGAAAATCTGGATGTGAGCAGCTGGATTTGGTGTGGAGAAAGAAAAAGTCACTTCTTTCATTAAATGTGTTGAACGAGGAAAAATAAATAAAACATCCACGTGAAAATTTAATGCAGGAGTGTCAAACAGGTTGTACTTCAGAGGTCACATGTTCACTGTTCGGCTGGAAAAGTCAAACAACCTACAAATGATAACAAATCCAACGTTGACATTTCATATTTAAACAAACTTTTATTAAACCTACTCAGTGAATAAGATGATCTTTTTCTTTTCAATCTGAATTCTTTGTCTCCACAGAGAACACTATTTTGTACTTGTGAATTAGTATAATTCAGGGTCATATTTGTACTTGAGTACAAATATTGTGTGAACATTTTAACCTGAAGGCATCAAGCTTCACTGCAGCGTCCTGTTCAAACTGACTGTTCAGTATTTTGTTCAGTCTCCTAATGTCACTGGAACATTGGGAATACGTGTGTTTGACACTCCTGCTTTAAAGTGTCAGCTGACGACACCACACTCTGCAAAGCCGTCCAATTTACAAAAACCTAAACTTGCAAAAGGCTCCTTTCTGTGTGTTCATGTCTTGTTTAGAAAATGTGTTGGCTGGTTGTCTGTCCTGGAAGGCAACCTCTCAAAACCCCGGAGAATTCATACAGAGTGTGGCGTGAACCCCGGGGGTCTTACTCCAGGACTGTGAGCCCCCACCGGGGACTGGACCGCCCACACAGCCTGCTGAGGACGGCTGGCCACAAAAGTGCTCTAAAAACATCACGTTTCCTCTTCCACTAAAGTCCCCACACTCAGATTGATCTTTCCTGAAGCATTAATATCCACACATGTATGGGACAGCATGATGTTCTCCTGATAACCACTCAGCACCATTTCTGCTCCAGGGCCGGGAAAAGTGAAGAAAACTTAAAAAGTGCTTCACCAGGACGGCTTTAATAACTGTGGGGCTGAAATACAGCAGCAATTAACTCCTGAGAAAGTCCCCAATCACTCAGGAGACTCTTATTTTTGGCAGAGTCTTATCAGATCTAATCGTTCAAGCAGGCTAATGAGCCACTTTACTCTAAACCAGACAACCCCCCCCCCCCCCCCCCAAACACACACACCTCCACATCACTGTGCTACCCCTCCACTGTACTGCGCCCATTAGTCCCATCTGCAGCATTTTCTCCTCCTCTAAGAAACCAAGGATGTCAAGCTAAAGATCACATCTTCACTTCACGTCATTATACAACAGAACAGATGAATGATTTCTGATTTATGGCATCATTGAGGTGAAAACTTCTCTGTCACAGGTCCACGTCCATGTTGTCTTACCCTGTGAGTGTAGTCTCCACATACGCCCTGGAGAGGACAGGAAACACACTCAGACACAAGAGCACACAGAAGACAGGAACATATTGTAGTTGATTATATTGACATTAGAGTTGCTGTCATGAGGAGGGCAGCTTGAAAAGAAAAGACCCCATTAGAGAGATGCCCCAAGAGTTTATTCATGTTAAGGTCTGCTAACTGAGAACTTGACCCTCCTGTCGTCGTTCGGGAGCTGAAAAGCTGTTGTCAAGTAATTTCTAAATAATTTGAACAGGTCTCTGGTCTTTTCTGACTGGTCCAGCTGGAGGTTTTATACAGTCAGATGGGAAAGTTTTCCTTCATCATGATTACTATATTTCTATATCTAGATTCCAAATGTCTGAATGGCAGAGAATGATGTCTGAATTCAGTGCATTCATGCTCTGTATCTGGTCTACGTTCAGCATTACATCAAACCTGGTCGCGACAGAAAGTGATTAGAAAGACCCACATGTTGCACTGCACAACATGATGGCATGTTTTTTAACTGATGTGGGGCTGTGGAGTTTGTTCTTGGTTTAGGAGTTTCAGAGGGACAATCTCTGATAGGGTCAATTGTCCCGTCTTCATTCTGCTCCTGCTGTCTGCATCATATAACTTTAAAAACCACAAAAAAGGGACGTTTCATGAGATCTGTCATGGAGACTTTACAACTGACTGTTTTTGAATTGAGGATAAACTATATTTCAGTCCTATATTCAAAAGCGATCTTCTGATATTGACGGTCATTATAAAGTGTCTGAATACAGCAAACTGTGTCTCACCTTCTCTCCTTTGGGCCCGGGGTCCCCCTACAAATGATACCACAGACATAGAAGACAGAAGAGAGTGGCATCATGTGATATATTTAGTCTGCTTGGTTGGTAGATCATTATTACAGCAACTTACGGGGAGTCCTCTGGGACCACGATGACCCTGGAAGACAACAACAACAGATTTAATCTGACGTAAACACTCATGAGCAAGCTGGGACCGTTCATCCAGGAGCAGATACACACTCACACACACACACATTCACTTTCTGAGCTCGACATCACCTCCACCCTGTCCTTCATTCACACCCATCTTCTGATGTGGAGTCAGAGTGGTGAAGATATGACAATCTGATGAGTCGTCTCACAAAATGTAAATACTGCTTTACAACTTTAAATGTCCTGAGTTCAAACAAACAGTGTGTGCATCGTCTAACTTGTTTTTACCTTTTAAATGAAATGTTTTGGAGCCGGTCTGCTAACGACACCACAGCTGTTACAATATTTTAGAATTTACTTACAAATTGTTTTCAAATAAAATGAAATATTTGTACAACCAAATGACCTATCAAGGTCAAAGGATTATTACATCAGCCTGCTATGAGAGGAGTGCCTAAGAAAACCTGGACACTCAGCTCCTCCACCAACATGTCAAATATCAAACCAACCGATGCAATAGCTAACAGGAGTCTGTTCTCATTATGTGTTGGGCTGAAAGTAATCACTTTGACTTCCACCAGGCTCTCTGAGGTGTGTTGTCCAGGGTAGAAGCTGTCGTAGCTCAGCTACTGGTGATTAATGAACGCAGCTTTGACACATCGAGTCCACCTGGTGGCCGTACGGGGTCAGCAGCAGAGCCACCTCCACCAGACAACCCTTCAAAAACACTTTTAATCCTCTTTGATATTTGTCAGGAAGGAGACGGAGGAGCGTGAGCTCATTATGGGCTCATTAATCAACATTCTGCTGCAGTTCCACAGTGTCGGGCCGTACAGGGGCTCCTGGACATGTTGGCAGGTCCTCTGGACTGGATCACAGCAGGCGTGAGCCCCCCCGCTTCCAAAACAAACCGCCACATGCTGATTTCCCACTGTCAGACTGAGAGTAATGGTCCACAAACGTTGACATGTGAGAAGCTTCTGGAAGCAGCAGTGTGCCAAAGCATTTACCTCAGTTGGGCAACATTGAAATAAACTCCACCTCAACATCATTCAAGAGGAACAGAGGCTTTATTATCCTGTAAATCTGCACTGAAGCTGGAAATAATTTAGTTCTCACAGAAGAGTTGAACAGCGTTTCTGCTTCTGTCCTTCTGGCATGGCAAAACACGCAGTCCTTGTAGTTCATTTGTGACAAATGAAGTGATTTCCTACAATGATCAGATTTGTTTTCAGGTGTCTGTGTGTGTTTTATTTTCAGATTCACAAGAGGTTTGATGTTCTTAATATGTTGGACATGCGCAGGTCATTCTGCTCACACTCCTCCAGTGACTAAATCACAAACACTGAACAAAACCACCTCAGTGAGCGGCAGTGAGGTGAGAACAGGATCAGGAGAGTTTCAGAGGCGTTACAGAATATAAAGCCCAGTTCCCTGTCTAAATGTGACATGCTGATTAGATGTTTGTGGCTCTGTTGGTTGAGCTTGTCTTCCAGCCCCAAATGTTGTTGGTTTGATTCTCGTCTTGCTGTGTACTTCGGAAAGCCACTATTGTAACTGCAGCCAATGGTGTGTTATTGTGTACAGATGTGACAAAATCATACTATCAAGTAAACCAGCCTCCAAAGAGGTCACTTCATGGAAGAATCCACAATTTAGTTCTGGTCGCTCTCAAAAAGAATTTGTTAAGTCCTCTGGCCTACCAATATAACTGGCATACCACATGTCATTAAAAACAATTACTGACATCACGGTAACTTTCAAATGACTGCATATTAGGGCCACATTCTTCTTCTTGATCCTGGACGCAGTATATGAGGTCAGTTATATAATAGTAAACAGGTAAAAATGATCCTGTTAACCAACCAACCAGCCAACCAGCCAACCAACCAACCAACCAACCAACCAACCAACCAACCAACCAGCCAACCAGCCAACCAACCAACCAACCATCCAACCAGCCAACCATCCAACCACTTCCTTCTGCACATGAACCTAACCAGTTAATAGAATTAGATTATTAGTGACGGAGTCCACAACGATTGTCCACTGGCTGACTAATAAAGGATCAATGCCTTCAGAATAGTCCTCAAACCTGTTTGAGCACAGGCTAAAATCCCAGTCTGCTCATTTCACCCAGTCAGACTTTTATTATCAAACCCCAACTGAAAACCAGAGAGAATAACATCTCCCATCTGTCTCTACCTCCCCCTTGTGGTGAGGAGTCTACTCTACACTTATTACCCGGGACAAACCTCTATCTGTGTGAGCGCAAAATAAACTGTTAGTAAAACAAGGTTCAGTACAAATTTGACATGTGAAGTGAATGCAACACTGCTGGAGACTGAAAATCTGACATTTATTAGATACTCTTGGATACTGCTCCGACTGTGGTACTGACTGTGTTTCTAATAAATCTGTACTGTACTTACGACATCTCCCTTCAGGCCGCTCTGCCCCTGTGTGAAATTAAAGCAGAGAGGACAGTCACTCAGTGCATATCTTCACTTCATGTGCTGCAAAGACCTTTTTAGAAATGTTTACCCTCACCCTAATTAACAGTAATGACACCAGCAGTGTTTTTGTACTACTAATGACCATCATTATTCTCAGTTTAAGTGTGTTGATTATCACCACAGGGATCTTATGGCGCTCTAATTACTCGGTAGTTTCACATTTTAACAGGAACTTTAGGAAACTCACAGGCTTGCCATCCAATCCAATTGGACCCTGGGGTAAAAGAAAAGAAGGATATATTTGAGTACTTACAAGAAGTCTTTGAGTACTTACAAGAGAAGCATTTACATCACATCATAACACCGTCCTGATCAGAATAGCCAGAAAACAACGTGTGAGCTAAATCTGCTTAATGGGGCTGACATTTCAGTGTTGAGTCGATCAAACTTCAGGTCTCTGCTTGGTCTGAATCAGGAGAACTCATCTATTTATTTAGAATAGGTTTTAAAGAACACTGCCCAAGTACAGTGGATCAGTTCTTTACCTTGCACAGTGCTAAGGATTTTGTTATATAATTATTCAACTATTCTCTGTCAATAATCATTGCACTATTCATGGAATCATTCTGAGACGATGTATATTTTATCCATACTGTATAAAATGTGATACATTACACACAAATGACTTGTATTGTCAGTTTGGGGGTGATTAACTAAGAATGAAGACTCACCATGACATACTTCACAGGCAAACAGGAATATTGTCGTGAGAGCTTTATAACAATTGTTCCCATGGAAAGATTGGATGAGCAATTCCAAGCCAACATGTGATACCATGGGCTTCACATGTTGGCGCATTACAATACTGTACTGTACTGCGCAGTGGAAACAAGGCTCGGACATTACATATTTCTTGTGCAAACTCCAGAGGTTTTCATATTCTTTACCACATGTATATTATACCTTGTTAGATTAGACTCACACACTTCCTATACATATCACCAGAAACGAGAAGATATTTGCTTTAATTCCACGTATAGAATAGGGATGTAGGTGATGAGCTTCATAGACAATAAGGCTTTGGCATTTTGGTACGTATAATCAAAGAAAATCAGCTCAAATAGGTGGTCCTTAAGAGGTTATAAAAAACAAAACAAAATAAAAATAACTAACTAACTAACTAACTAACTAACTAACTAACTAACTAACTAACTAACTAACTAACTAACTAAAGATATGATGAAGACAAAGTTCAACCTAACCATAGAGATTATAAATAAACACTCAATAGAGTTTTGATTTCACTCCGGGGGTGACACGCTGAAGCTGCAGGGATGTTTGCAGGTTGTTTAATACCAGAGGTGCATTGTGGGAAAAAAAGCCTTTTATTGACTGTGGAGGCTTTGGGGGCTTCGGCAGAGGAGGTGAACTGAGGAGTGGGATTCATACCAACTCCTGGAGCTTCATGTGAACGAGTGAATGACGGCAACCATCAGTTCAGCAAATGTTTGACAGTTTGACAAAAAGATTTCATAAAAATCTATCAACTTACTGGAAATCCTGGAAATCCTCTTGTACCAGGTTGTCCCTGGGAAATACACACATGACATTTTAGCGCTTATTAGACGCTGAGACAGGGCAATGCAAAGAAAAGAGTTCCAATCTAATAAAGATGGATGACAAAGGAAAGAAGCAAAGTGAGCTCAGTGAGTCCAGGACAATTAGCCAGAGCACTCTGATGGTGGTCTGCTGGACCGCTTCAGGACATTTAATCTCCATGGGAGGGACGGTAGAATTAAGACGACCGGAGGGAAGATAATTACAGGGAAAGGTGAAAGTCTGGTGACAAACTTGTATAGTGAATAGTTTCTGTGAGTTTCTCGGAATAGAAAGGCAAAACTTTATAAAGACACAACTAAAAGCAATACGTCCCAAAATCACAGAGGACATGATTAAATCATTCACCTGAGTAAACTTTGGAATACAGTTAAAAGTTACACAGATAAACAACCTGTTTGATGTTGCTAACTTTGAGAATGAAATTTACTGTTCGAATGTTACATCATTGGAGACATAAGAACAATGCTGACTCCAGAGGACAACAATCAGCTTTCACAGACCATCATGCGGATGCAGTGTGGGTCCAAAGAAGAGTCTTACTCACTTTCAAGGAAGAACTTTACAGATTTCTAAATAACAGTAGGTCAAACATGAATCCCTGGAGTTTGGGTCAATTTCTGTCATTTAATGAGCTCCAGCTACTTCCTCATATTTTAGCCTCGATCTGTTGGATTTGCTCTGTGTGAAAGCTTTAATACAGTTATGAAACACAGAGCAGGGCAGAGATTTAATGAAGGTCTGCTCCTACACCAGCTTCAGCATCACAGCTGTTTCCGACATTGACTCCAAGGCTTTATACTAGAAATGGTTTGCAGTGAACCCAACCAGTGGAGGTTTTACCTGCTGGTTCATTGTTAGTGGGACTCATGGTGTGATTTTGACTGTGGAATCGGCTGCTCTGGGACACATGCACGGCTTATATAGAGTGAAGGGAATTGTCTTCTCACCCATTGATCCAAACTGAAAGGTGGGGCAATCTGAGGAGGATGTCGAGGAATTTGAGCGGTCAAAGTTGTAATTTAGTCTTGTTGTCTCCAGCTTTCTGAATTTTCCTCAAAGTTCTATGAGGGGAGTCTGCTGTCAGCCTGACCTGTGATGGATAAGCTCTCCGGGGTTTTAGACTGGCTGGGTTTCTGAGGTTAAGCCATGTTCCTGCATTTCATTAGGAACATCTCTGGATATTCATGAAGACCAAGAAAATAGAAATATAGAAGAGATTAAAACAACGGTGTGTTCCACTTGAGACGTCAGAACGACAGAGTTCCGTTTCATTTTCCAAAGTTTAAATCCACATTTACCTTTGAAAAAGTAAAAACACTGAGTGATTTGGACTCCATTTGGCCCAGGAAGGAGCATTTCTCTGCTTCCTCAAGGAAAAACTCCAGATTAATCAAATGGATGGCGGATCTGTCAAACAATAGAGCTGTTTCTACACAGTCTGTGGTTCCAGGATAATATCCAATCATTTGTGGTGCATGTACTCAGTGGTTGATGGACTGAACTTACGTGTGTCCAACATTGAGCATGCCTGAAAGGAACTAGTGTCTACAATTGTCAGTTTTAATCTACAGAAGTGAATGTTCTGTTGGCGATGTGTTAAAGTAATGAAAAGCTTGGCATGCAGACCAGCTGTGGTTCCACATTAGCTGTAAAGAGCACAGGACACTTACAGGAGGTCCTCTTGGTCCAATGATTGACAGTCCTGGCTCTCCTGGGGCTCCCTGGGGACACAAGGCAAGACACGACACAATGAAAGAAGTCCCAGGTTCTTCTAAAGATATGATCAGTGAACGTTAGCACACCGAAGCATTCCTCTCAGGTTAAACAGCCAGAGCGAGGACGGATCGCTTCACTACTACAGGGGTGTCAAACGAGAGCCCGGTCCCGACCACAGGCTGAGTGACAATACAAAGACTACATTGACTTAATAACTGTCCATTGGGAAGAGGACTTAACACAACACCGAGAGTAAACCTGCACCGCACCACTCACCAGTCAAACAGCATTAGAATGAAAGGTCCTGAAAGGCTGCAGACAAAGGCCGTTATTGAAAATGAGAACCGGTTCTTAACTAACTTACCTGGTACAATAAAGAATTACTTTAAAAATAGGAGGCTAAAAGTAAGTGAGGGAGTTTAGGACTTGTTTCTAATAAGTTTTGTAAAAGAAAAAAAAACAAGGGTTATTTAAATTTGATCATTTGTACCTCCCAATAATAAAACCATGAGAATGACAACCTGGTGTTGTCATTGAGGCGTTGAAATGATTGTACATGTCCTCTGAAGTGAGTAGAGTTTGACACCCCTGCAACAGCACATTTATCTTGTGCTAAAGTGGTTGAAAGACAAACTTTCCAGGGTTAGTTTGTGCACAAACTGCTAACATGCTGGCCAGCAGGGACTGATTCACAAGACAGACATTGAGCCAGAGAGGGATCACGGGAACAAAAACCTTGAATGGAAGCGCTTTGGGGACGGCTTGCGCTATATAAGTTAAATCCATTTCATTTTGAGGCAGTTCTTAAAGTATCGCACATGGTCAGTTCTACTTTCTCAAGAGTCTAACTGTATCCTCAGGATGATCTTGGGTTCAGATAATGCCCCTGTTCTTTTGAAAATAGAGGTTTCCAGAACAGATTGGCGGCGTGCTCGACAGGATGGCAAACGGATAGTGATGCACAGCATGTAGTGACAGAGAAAACACACTTCTGTGTTGCTGTGTTTGTTCAATGTGACTGCTTACAACACAACAACAATTATGAAAATACTGTACTTTGATACATTTCTAATTTGATTATCTTGTGCTTTCATTAAAATGATGGCAAATAAGAATGTAATGACCCATCTTAGTGTAAGTAATCCAAACTATCAGACTTATAACTAATGATTAACAGGCTCATTCTTGACAAGACAAATAGTTAGATGGAGCTGGACTCTGGGTGGATGTGATTGATTTACACAGTGACAGGAAGAATCTGTAGTCCTTCTGACCCTCGGTGCCCAATCCCACAAACCACGGCCAAGCCAGGCTCAACCAACTCAGGTTTCCAACACTTTGCCTAAATTAGCTTCTCTTCTCCTGAGAGGAAATCCTACCGTGTGGATATATCTTATGTCCTCAGGCATCCATCAAACACACAAGCCTTTCTAAGTATTTCTGAACAAAGGTCCAATTTAGAAACCTCATATTTGTTTTTTTACCCTGAGTTTGGTGGCAGATGCATCGCTCAGGAACCAGAAAGCACGAATAATGATGGAAAAAGAGGGTTCATGCTCATTGGCTTTCCACAGCTTCAGTGAATTTGACAGCTGAAGATACACTACAGACACACTCAGGCAGAGATTAAATTACTCTGACTGTGAAAGGTCAAGGTAGCAAGAAAAAGGAAGGCTCGCTACCAAAACCAGGACCAAAACTGTGTCGACCTGGAGCCTGTCTTTCTGGGGCTCAGTTGCCGGCCAACTCGATCCAACACAAACCCAGAGAAGTCAAAGAATGAGTTTGTTTGACGAGCAGCGTTGTGGAAGAGCTTTTCTTCATTTGTTCTCTGCGTCAGCTTTTCTCTTCCTGTCTTGCAGATGAAGCGTCCATTCAGGAGATGATGAGGAGCCAAGTCTGCTGCGTATGACGCCTGTATTCCTTCATCCTCCTCATCCTTTCTGTCCTGGCAGCTGCTGTGGGAGACTCACCACAGATCCTGCTCCCCACCTATTACAATAAATTCCCTGCCTTACAGTCAAAAGATTATGTTGGATGCGGATTTGCACAGCGATTCAAACAGCCTGCACTGTACAGTCTGCTTCTCCACTTACGTCTTGGTGGTCAGGTGACTATTTGTGTTCTCCCACTGCTCCTGGGGATGCTGAAACCACCGTTTTAATGACGGTGGGCCTGATGTATGGCTGCATCTTGGCTTAGGACCACGTTTGTCACTGTGACGTTAGAGTCTGAGTTGTGTTCTCCCTCCGTTGTTGCAGTTGGCCCTTCACCTTACAAATCCCATTGAAGAGAGCAGAATGTAGATTTGTTTCTGGCTTTGAAGCAGCAGAGATCTGAAGAGTTATAATGGGTTTTGCAAATGTGAGATTTACAAGACAGCACTGAGACAGTAATTACTTTTACTACAAAACGTGTATGTCTGCAGAGCATTGTGCTATTGCCTGGTATGTGTCCAATGTGTTATCAAATGTCCTGAAGATTCCTACTAAAGCCATGATCCCACTGGATTTAAGGTAATTGATCCAGGATGTGTGTTGATTTCAGTTCAGCTCTGGTTGCCACCGATGTAGGATTGATAAACCAATTACAATGTGATGCTCATACACTCATGGAGGAGTATCACATGAACCATGTTAATTCAAGTCAATGCAGTGCCAATTCAGCCAATGAAACTACAACAATCATCCGTGTCATCTGAGCACATGTGAAGTAAAAGGTTTCAGCACTTTACAATCTCATTTTAACTTCATCCCATTTTAAGACATTGAGATCCTTCTGGAGACGTTCACACCAGATCCGATCAGGCACAGAAAACTACATGAAACATTTTAATTCCTATGAAAACAAGACAACATCACAGCTGGACCACATCACATGACATATCAGGATAGAGACACAGGGCTCCAGAAAGGAAATCCAGATCCTCAACAGTCCAGATTCAGCCGGGATCACACCAACGACACAACAGCAACACGGTTTAAGAGTTAAGGAGGGAAATACAAGTCAACACCTTGGTTTCAGGCTGTCCCTAGCCCCTAACAGATCAGTCCAGCCTCACATCAGTTAATCCATTAATTACACACCCTGCCCGATCCCCGTTGTATCTTTGGCTGACAAGTTAACTCCTCTTTGTTGCAATCAGCATTGAAAGGAAGCAACTTTTGAATAAAATCTAGGATTCCTGAACAGCAGACTCTGGTTCCCATCCATTCTGGGTCTTATTCACTTATTCACCAGGTCACATATAATAAACAGGTAAAATGAGGAATTCTCCTCTTCAACTACACAATTCAAACTTATTTTAAAAGATTTACTTTAAATGTAATGTAATTTAAGAAACTGTAATTTACAGTAAATAAGACTTAACTGAATATTCACTTGAATCAGGCCACATTGATGCTTTACTGACAGGGAAGCAGCTGTTTTCTATACATTTCTTCTTTACTCAAGTTGCAGTTTTTAATGATACAATTATTACAAATACTATAGTGATACATAATGCCAAAACACAAACAATGTAAAATGTAAAACAAACAAGCACCCACACACACACGCACGCACGCACGCACGCACGCACGCACGCACGCACGCACGCACACACACACACACACACTTTTCCATTCATCATAAATAAGATGTGCTGCTGCTGTGGCTCGTTTTCTGCCTCCATTATTCAAAGGTGAAAATCATGTACGTCTGTATCTGTTGTTGTTTTCTCGCTTCTTCATGTACCTGTTTGTCTGAGAAACAAATTACTTTTGTGTCTGGAAAGTGCTGTTCAGGTTTGTTTAATTTCACAACGGTACCTTGTTGGAAGGTGTTTGGATCGGTGTGGTAACTGTGGGTGGCGTATGTCAGTATATCATCAAGAAGGGTGTTTGTTGTTTGAATTAGTACCATGAGGCTTGACCTGGTATTTACTGTGTACCAGATTGTTACCAATTATTGTAGTGTCTGCATTTTAATGCACAACTTTGCCTCTGCTTGCTATAAAACAACATGCACCCTCACAACCATATCCAACCCAACCTCCCATGTCAGCGCTTTGTGATACTATAGGACTCTGGATGATCAAAGATGAAGTGTGTGCATGTGTGTGTGGTCATGTAGGCTATAGCTTGATTGTCTTGTCATCCATGATTATTTTGTAATGTTTTAAAAACAACATTCAGATTGATATTGGACAACAATCAAGAGTTGGGGACCCGCCGAATAGTGACAGGTATCTTGTACACTGATGGTGACCAACCCATACACAACTCAAAACAAGGCTAAAGGCTTTGTTATGGCTGCATGAGTATCTATCTGTGCTGCAGCGGCTCTTCATACTGCATTTCTGCAGAGTAACACATGTTTAATAGCAATAAAAAGGTAAAGGATTAATTCAGACTGAGCACCAGTGAAGCCCAACTGGTGGCTGCCCGCCGAGGGGCAAGGCAGTCATGAAATGTCCCCCAAGGGGATTAATATAGTAGGATAAAAAGATGAATACATACTGTAAATGTGAAAAGCTGAGATTTGTTGGTGCTCTACACAGACTTCAGTGCGATATGACCCCACAGCTCTTATGAACTTCAACCTGCAGCAAACTGTGTAAGAAACTTTTACGTGACACTGATGTGCATAAAAGTGCTTTTTGGATTTTTATGGCCGTGTATTGCTGACATTGGCAGATTTACTGGATGTTTACCATCCCTGTTGGCATACTTCAAGAAGCCAAATGGGAGAAACTTTACCGCATGTTACGTCCACCTTGAGGCCAATATCAATCCTCTCTTCCTCCCAGCTGGCAGCTCAGATTTATAATTTCCCAATGACAGAAAGCCGAGATTTAACTGTCGTACGACGCAGCAGTAACCACATTTATCACAATATACTTAAGGATCAGCTCATACGCTCGGCTGTGTTCTTTATAAATGTCTCTCCACTTTCTTCAGGGAGTCTTTTGTTGGAGTTTTCAGACTCTTATGTGACAAATCATTCCTATTGTGTTTCACAGTGTAAAGAGTTCAGGTAATCCAACCTGGGTGGGAAACCGTTTACAAACTGTGACCCTCACACTGTTGAAAAACACAGATCCAGCCTGAAGTAAATCACACTCTACTTCTACACACTACACAGTCACAGCTCTGCACTTCTGACCAGCAGCTCACCACACACCAAGTCAGGTTGGAGCTTCACTTCCAGCCTATTTCCACGCAGCTCCTTGCTGCTTGGACCCCCCCCCCCCCCCCCCCCCCCCCCCCCCAGGTAGTCTGACCCTTCCCTGTCATCCTGCTGACTCCTGCTCCTAAACTTACCTTGTGCCCAGCTTGTCCTTTAAAGCCCTGGGATCAGTCACAGCAGACACAGTCACATGCAAACAGATGTGAAGGGGGGGGACACAAGAGAAAGAGGAGCCATGGTTAGAGTCATGGAGAGGGCTGGGGCATGCTGCTTCCTCAGGGCGGCTGGTGGTGCAACGCCCTTTACAATCTGCACACTCAACTAAAGCTGTCACTTTATTTGTGCTTTTGATGCTTTAGAAACGCGAGTAGTACATATATATATAGCCGCAAAGTCCCTATTTTGGATATTTATTTGAAGTTATCAATAATCACGCAACACGTAATTTTCCAGGACATTTGGACCATGTGGTGATTTGAATGAGACAAAGAGGATTTCCAAGACATCCAGTGACAATTTCACCTTATGTAGAGATTATTTTTTTTAACTATATTGTACATCCCAACATTCCCAACAAGGAAAAAACATTTACTTGTGTTTTTAAGAAAAACTGAAAAATGTTACAATCTTAAAAAAGAAGTCCTGAAACTTGACTGTTGAAAATCTCCACTTTGAATTTCTTCAAGTGAGATGCTTAATGAGATCAGCAGTTCAGACAGATTAAAGTAAACAGCTCTCATTGGGATTAGTGGGATTAAAAAAGTATTTCTATTGTAATTTATTCTATCCTGTAGAGGCTTGAAGTGTATAAGATTCTTACTCCAACCTTGAATTTTGTGTGTTTCACTAGAATTCACAACATGTGTTGTGCGTGTTTGGAAGTGAAGATGTATAAACACAGAATCCTACTACAGTTCCAGAATGAGATTATGTTCCTCTGATCTCAACCAACGTAAACCTAATCCAACATTTCAGCTTTTTTCATTCAACAAGTTCTAGTCTAATGTGAAATATATACTGTATTAATAAGTTGGAAATAAATTCATTTAAAATGTATCTGGAATGATTTAGTTGCCAGTTTATCCTTTAAAGACGCCAAAGCAGACAGATGATGTGACAATATCGATGTTTGGGAACAGTTTTTTTCCTCACAGCTGAAACACTGAACATTCATCTCCTGACTGCAGTTCTCACATTTTCTACTAATACTAACGTACTGTCACGTTATACAACTAATAACTCATTTTGAATTCTAATGTAGGGACATACAGGCCCAACTCACTCACCATTCTCCCAGGAATTCCCAAACTTCCTTTGTCACCCTATTAACCAACGCAAATTCAGAAGGACAGGGTCAATACGACAGGTAGGGTTAACACGAAGGTGAGCTCTTAAAGGGAAACCACCACACGGTTAAACAGCTGGAACTACTTCAGTAACATGAAGTGAATTTAATATGAGAGACACATTAGTGTGTGCTGAACGGACGTGTTCACATAGTCAGAATATAGAAGTCCAGCCATGAGGAGGTCATGATCACGGTATCCCTTTAAGAATCACAGTTATGTACTGTTAGTTAGCAGAGCGCTCAGTGTGCCAGGCCCAATGCAGGTTATGGACTAAAACATGTAGTGATAATGAAGCCACAGCCTGCAGGTTGAACATGTTTACAATAATGTTGTAAAGGACTCCTGGCTGATGGAGTTGGCTCAGCCAGCTGATGGAATGGCTCCTACTTTCACAGCAGATTAGCTTTTTAATGCAGCGTGCTCTCGCTCAGCAGCTCTGCCTCTGTGTGGATATCAGAGGACACCCAGTTAACGACTGGGGCAGTACGTCCTGACCATAAAGTCTGAGTTTAATGGGTCATTAGGTGAAAGAGGGCAGTTTTAATGCTGGAGGGGAGTTTGTGTTCTGTAAGATGTGAGACAATGTCCAGCTGAGGGGAGGCATGCTGGTGTGGTGGTTAGTGCTCGGGTCTCTCAGGTCAAGTCCAGGTTTCTCTGCAGTTTGCATGTTCTTCCTGTGACGGTTTGGGTTCTGTGTGTGTGTGTGTGTGTGTGTGTGTGTGTGTGTGTGTGTGTGTGTGTGTGTGTGTCAGCAGTCATCTGTCCAGCGGTGGTCTGTCTAGCAGTCATCTGTCCAGCAGTTGTCTGTCCAGCAGTCGTCTGTCCAGCGGTTGTCTGTCCAGCGGTCGTCTGTCCAGCGGTGGTCTGTCCAGAAGTTGTCTGTCCAGCAGTTGTCTGTCCAGCAGTCGTCTGTACAGCGGTGGTCTGTCCAGAAGTTGTCTGTCCAGCGGTGGTCTGTCCAGAAGTTGTCTGTCCAGCAGTTGTCTGTCCAGCGGTCGTCTGTCAAGCAGTTGTCTGTCCAACAGTCGTCTGTCCAGCGGTTGTCTGTCCAACAGTCGTCTGTCCAGCGGTGGTCTGTCCAGCAGTGGTCTGTCCAGCAGTGGTCTGTCCAGCAGTGGTCTGTCCAGCGATCGTCTGTCCAGCAGTCGGCTCTCCAGCAGTCACAGTCTGTCACTGTCACAGAATCTCTGCTGCTAGCGTCTCCTGTTTGAAACCACTGAGTGGACGAGTCGCGGCGTCCAGCCCCGGGACATCTGACTTGCTGGGATCTCTGTCATTAGTTCCTGGCAGATTGTTCAAAGCCTGTAAATGCTATCTGGCTGCAGCTGGACTCTTTGAAGACCTTGCCAAGCCACTGAGAGCTGGAGGCTTCACTACATGCTCCACTGAATTATTTGCTTTAACCACAAACTACGAGCTTCACTGCAGTGGTGTTTTATAGACGTGTGATGAACTGAGTGTTTTCTTAAACCTCTTTCGGTTCGTGTTCTTCACAACATTGGATCATTTTCCTTTTATTTTAGAACAGAAATGTTTCTGGTATTTTTCTGTCAGATAAGCTGGGGGGAGCAATGCTGGGAATAACGTTGTTTTGCAGTAAGTGATTACGGTAATACAATGAAGGTAATACTACAGTCAGTAGGCCCTACAATAGGCCCTACAATAGGCCCTCTCCACACGATCACACGATTTTTCTCTGCATCGTTCTTTAAAAGATTTCCGTCCACACGTCACTAAGAACCCGGCTCAAAACGATGTAGTACATATACCAGGCCTTTAGGTGGAGGTGTAACTCTGCCACAGAAATACACCAAAAACGGATACACGGAGAATACTCCTACTCAACATACTGCCTTGTTGCTCTAATATAACACAGTTTAGTTTTCTATCTGGCGGTAGCTACTTTATAAATGTGTTTCTTTGAAGGACAGCTGTTCTGTTCAGGTATACATGAATAATAAACTACGCCCCTCTCTTGGAGTGCTTTCAGTTGAAGATTCCACACTTAAATCATGACTGATGGATCCAAACACAACTAAATGACATGTGTGCTCCACCCGATCACTTCATTTTAACCCCAACAGAACTTTACAGAGATTTAAATCCCCAAAACACACAAGCACACACCCATGATGGATTAGATTAAATATCCATTCTGTTGTTTGAACAAAGATGAAACATCCAGCAGCAGAAGAGGAAGAATAGCAGCAGGAGGAGGAGGAGGAGGAGGAGGAGCAGGAGGAGAGGGGGCAGGAGGATAGAAAAAGAGCAGGAGGAGGTGGAGGAGGAGGAGGAGGAAGAAGAGGAGGAGGAGGAGGAGCAGCAGGAGGAGCAGGGAACACTCCACTGATGGTCCTTCCTTAATATCTCCATCATCTGGAAGTTCTTTGGTTTTAAAAATCGACAACAGCAGAGACTTTCTTCCCTGATTTTCAGTTCTTGGTCGTTCTTCTCTCTCTCTCTCTCTCTCTCTCTCTCTCTCTCTCTCTCTCTCTCTCTCTCATCTCGTCTCGTCTCGTCTCCTGCTGTCAGTCAACGGCCCTCCAGCTTTTCTCTCCTGAAGCTTGATGGGTGTCATTAATCACAAATCCTGGCGGATTCCCACTCTGACAAACAGCTTGATCAAACCTGTTGAACTGAACTGGAGTTTAGCTTCCTGCCGTCCTGGCCTGGACCTCGTGGGTCTGACACACTGATACTGCTGCGTCAGCAAAGAAAAGACTGCTAGTGTGGAGAAGGAAGAGTCTTCAGAATCAATCGGAGGGAGAGATAATTCCCTCTCTGTTTCAGGTGAAACAGAGAGGGAATTGATTTTTTAAACAAAGAAGTTACTCCACACTCAGGTTTATGATAAGAATGGTGATAAGAAGAGTATTTTGTTTAAAAGTAATTCCCATTCTGTTCAGCTGCCGTACTGAGATCTCTTTGACCTCTAAGCTGAAGCATAATGTTTAAATGGTCATGGAAACAAATAAACAACAGACTTATAGTTCATACAAAGATTGTTCCAGAACAATCCTTTAAATGTAAGAGTTTGAATTCAGAAAAGGAAATTGTGTTATATATTGTTGTGAGGATTTCAGTAGTCTAAAAACTGCAATATACAATATAGTGAAAAGGTACAGGCGTTTTATTTGTTGTTGTTTGTGTGTTAAGATAATTTTCCGAGTGTGGTTTTTAGCACTCATATCAACTAACATCAAGCCTAAAATAACACAGCATCTTCTATGTGTAATTTGACACCAGCTTGATGTCCAGTGACAAGCTAAAGACTAACTCATGCAAAACTGAGCCAAACAGGAAATGACACCACGGTCTGAAACCTGAGTTCTCCCATCGATGAAACCTTTGAAACTGAGTCCACTGAACCACTTCTGACTGCTTCCTTTTTATTGAGCGACTTCTAAATTCTTCTGCTTCTATTAAGATCGACCCTGTGATTTCAGGGCTTTTCAACCTTTATCAACGTGAAAGAAACTTCCAGGGCAGTTATATAATGGGCTTCTACTAACTTACTAAATGATTTCCGTTTCAAATCATGTTTTACATTGAAAAAAGAAAATGGCTGTAAATAGTTGAAGCAACTTAACTGAATTGCTTCGATAGGGGACATCTAAATGAATCAAGTTCTTTGAACTTAACTAACATCATGAATTAATTAACTAAATGAATTAGATTAAGTCCAAAGACTGTGATTCATTTAGCTGTCCCCAATCGAAGCAATTCAGTTAAGTTGCTTCAACTATTTACAGCCATTTTCTTTTTTCAATGTATTAGTATTTGTCGAGCTGACCGCTGCGCGGCCAGTTTCCCACCACCAACCAATGGCTTGAGAATATCCCTGTAGGAGTCTGACCTCTCAGCTCTACCAGGCCTTTGAACTGACTTGTAATAAGACTTTTAGCAAAAAGAGGCATGATGCACTGAGGACGTCCAGAGAGTCCACCTCTTTCTCGTAATGAGACATCAGACTCCGTACATCTGAAAAGTCCCAGGAAGCCACACAGTTTTCTTTTACCTCTTCTTGTAAATACTTTTCCCACGTTTACCATAAAGCTCTACAGTTCATCCTGACATTCTGTTGGTGGACGTTTCTGGAAGACGGTCCACAAAAACTGACCAAATCATAGTAACCTCCCAAAATCCTGTCCAATTTAGCTGACAGGGGATTTTTGGAGCAAAACAGAAGTAAGACGAAGCATTACCGCTGATTGTGGCCTCCCAGCTGGAAGACAGAGGCTGTTTGCTCTTTCAACAGCGTCACCCGTTTGTAGGTGTTTGAGGTAGCCTCATTTAAATCCAATCAAAGTAAAAGCGCTCAGTCGAGAAGCAGGAGAGAGATCAATACTGCAGTGAACATTAGACATGCAAACCGTGGACACGGAGACACACAAAGACACAAGTCGAGGAAACAGTTACCGGAAAGCCGGCTCGTCCAGGTGGACCCTGAAAAAGGGGTGAGAGAAAAATGGTACAAACAGGAAAGAGTAAATTTTACAGTTAACATCTGCATAATGAAAGACATGTGCACTGAAGGACAGAACGACATGAGTGGAGAGACTGTCCACCATGAATATGTGTTATTTCATCCTGTTAATCTCAGTGACAAGACACATTAAAGTTCCCTGCTGGTGCAGTGACATGCCTCCGCAAAAACACAAGACAACCAAAACACAGACATGATTTGTAGTCGTGAAGAACAAACTCTTCATAAAGACTCATGCAAATGTTGTTTTTGTGGAAGAATGGAGGCTTTTCTAAAAACTCCTGACTGAGGTCACCCTTCTAGTACTTCCGGATGCAGAGGATCATTTAGACGCTCCAAGCAAACACACAATGAAATATGTTATGGTGGCTTTCAGCCTGGGGCAGGCACTGAGAAAAGAAAGGGCCAGATTGTGTGTTGTTGTCAAAGACGCAGCGGAGGTCCAGTCGGTGCTTCAGAGGACAAAACTCTTCACTGGTTTGAAGTCAAAACAGGAACTCTTAACATTTTCCAAGAGCTACTCACTGCTCACTGAAGTGGGCCGAAACTACTGGCTCTGTGTGTGTGTGTGTGTGTGTGTGTGTGTGTGTGTGTGTGTGTGTGTGTGTGTGTGTGTGTGTGTGTGTGTGTGTGTGTGTGTGTGTGTGTCATTCAGGCTCCAGGACCAAACTCAGAACAAAACAAAACAAGAGAAAACCACACCACCAAGTGGCCTGGCCTGCAAACTGCAGGCTGCAGAGTTCTTCCTTTCTGATGGTATAATGAAAACGGGGCTAAAGCAAACTGGAGAATTCCTTTCATTCACATGTTGGTATGTTGGGAGTTCAGCTGCACTTCAATTCATTCTAAGCAAAACATTACAAATAGAAATCTGTGTTCACTCTCAAGTGAGTAACTTAAATAACGATGTTCAGTGTACTCTGCAGTAATGATCAACCCCTCCAGGAGGTGGACAGGTACTTCTAACAGAGGACTTATTCTCTGTCACACTACTGGCATGAAATCCAGAAGAGATGAAGAAGAAGAGCACCAGTTACAGGAAGCAGCAGTTACAGGAAGCATCTTGCGGACAAGCACCAACAACAAGCAACCTGAACACTGACTTTTCTTAAGGAAACCACACAAGAAGCTCCAATAACTACAGTAAAGGATCAATGTGTTTCTGCTGAAAGTCAGACGGGTTAAATTGAAGTCTCATGATGAAGATGTGTTACAAAGAGTGTCTCATTGTCTGCTGAAGAATGTCAGCTGAGAAAGCTTTGACGTCGGGCTTGTCTAATCGACCCACGCTGCCACTGACTCTCGGCATTTGTTGTGTTTTTAAGATAGTTTTTTCTCTTATCTGTTTTTATTTGTTTTTACTGTGAAGCACTTTGTGACTCCATGTCTGTGAAAAGCGCTATAGAAATAAAATTTACTTACTGATAAAAACAGCAGACATGTTTAATAACTTTCCTATAATTTGTCTCCATGAGATTTGATGTTCTAATGACAGAAGTCTGAAAGGTGGAGGTGTGCAGCCAGGTGCTGAGTGTGAACATGCTGCTCATAGGTGCCTGCCCATTAGCCAGATGGTTCCTGGCGACTGTCTGCACGGGTCAAAGGTCATCCAATGCCGGAAAGAACCCTTCACTTGAATTACACAGTTACACTCCAACATGTGGCTCCCATTTTGCAAAGTGCTGCTGAATGAATAGGAGGGCAGGGAGTGGGGTGGGGGCGGGGCGGGTGAGGGGTATATTTGGTCGCCGTACGTGAGATGAATGGTCTCCTGGGAACTTCTCTGCTCAGTAAGAAGTGACTGGTCATATGAGGGAGGGAGACTTCTCCCATTCTCACCACTGCTATTTTAGACAGAAAGGTCCAGTTTCCAGAACATATATAAAGATAAAATAGAGAAAGTAATTGTCAGTTTTTGTGTAACTGTGTAGTTTATTTATGTGAAATGGCATTCTGAAGTGAGCTGCTCAGTTATGAACGTTCCCGTAACAGCTTGTGAGGACGTTCGATTGGTGTTACTTATAGAAGACACCATCGGAGCTTTAACCTGTGGACGGCCCTGTTGTTTAAATATCAGTTCCCTAAAACAAGTCAAACTGAGAGGTAAAATTCCCGGGGCCTCATTCATCAAACATTGTCCAGATCCATACTGAAGGTCTGCGTGTGCCTCAAATCTGAAAATGGCCTCCGCCAAAAAATAATCTGATTTATAAAACCGAGTGCACACAAGCATCAAGTACTTTTCCCTTTGTGAATCACAGTCCACCTGGAAGGTTGCACAAGTGGATTCACCTCACATCCCACCGTCAACACACCGTCAACACACCGTCAACACACCCACATTCTACCTTGAATGGTCAGTACCTCAGGAATATTAGTGCACGTCACAAAGCCTGCCGCGCAGCAACTTCCTGCAGTCTGTTTCCGACTCTGCCGTGCGTCAGGAAGAAGGAGTTATGTGTGGATCGACGCCACCATGCAGCTAAATTTGTCCAAACCATGTCTGAGGCATAAAGAACTTGTACATTGATTACATGCACATTGTTATTTTTCACACAGACAAATTCATTTTTACTCTGAGCCCTGATAGCAATGTGTGTGCAGTCAATTGTGGCGATTACATTTGTAAAACCAGACATTACTGTAAATATTAATGTTGCCCCGTTCACCCACAGTGTAATGAAACGTGATGTAAACAGCTGGCTGTGATATCCCTAAGGACAGAATGGACCAGCATAATATCAGAACCAAAAGAGGCTTTAGGTTAATCATATAACATGATCAATAAAATCTGAGCAATCCTGTCATATTATCCTTTTTATATATTAAATAAGTAAGTATTGTGCAAATATTCTCTTTGTGAAGTATGCTGCTTGTGATGTATCTCCTCTCATCTCAAGATATATTGTTAATCAATATAAAAAAGGACCAGAAACCCCAGAGTGGTCAGCGCCTGTATATGCCCCGGAAGGTTCTGGTGGGCTGGTCAGTCTAACACTGGAGGCAGTTCAGCACATAGATCCAAGAGCACTGCTCCAGGGAATCTACAATAATAATAACAATAATAACAATAATAATAATAATAATAATAATAATAATAATAATAATAATAATAATAATAATAATAATAATAATAATAATAATAATAATAATAATGCATTGGTTTTATAGTGCTTTTCTGGACACTCAAAGACACTTTACATGGCATTATTCATTCACCCCGTGGTGGTAAACTACATCTGTAGCCACAGCTGCTCTCAGACTGACGGAGGAGAGGCTGCTCATCTGCACCATTGACCTTCTGACCACCACCAACCGCCCACTCTCTCACTGTACTTAACAGGCAGTCCAGGGTTTAGTGTCTTGCCCAAGGACACTTCGGCATGTAGGCAGGCAGAGATGACCGCTCTAGCAACTGAGCCATGCCGCCCGTCATCATCATGGGAAATCTTTGTGGTCCCTAAAAACTTTCTCCATCCTGATCCTACAATTGGTGTAACCTTCAAACATGCCCAGCGCACCCGTACTGCAGCATTACGCACGGCTGTCACTGCACTATTTACATGCTGTTTTGTTTGTTTGTGAAGTCACTTTGACTCCAGAGCTCAGGTAGTGTGTTGTTAGTCATTCAATTTCAGTACTCGTCAGATTTTCCATATTTACTGCTGAAAACTTTGCTGCTGTTTCTTTTTTTGTTTTTGAGCAGATTACATACAGACAAATGACTCCCTGCACCATCTACTGGCATAAAGTGGTATTACAAGACTGAGGGAGCTGAAGCTACCTGAGTTAGGGTTACCTGAATTCTAAATTGGTCCTCATGACTCGTGTCCAGGAAAAATGGGATCACAAAATATTTGATATGAACTACAGGAGACATCATCGGTAAGTCCTTTGACTGAGTTTCCCTGTTTTACAATTTTCAGTTGAAAATTGTCTCTATGCACTTGGTTTCTAGAACTTGGCATTTTCTGTTAGAATGTGATAAAAAGTCAAATACTGAGTTTTATCTGAGGACATCTATTACGTCCAGAAATCTATAAATGATGTGGGATGTGGCCAGATTGAGGAGATTAAAATGCTCTGACCCTGTGGGGAACAACCTGCAGAAAGGAATACGAGTGGAAAATCCGCCTCGCTGTCTAACCTCATGTACCTTGAGAACTCCTCCGTAGAAACTCACCCTCATATTTTCCAGAGAGGGAAGTTTGGCAGAAGTGGTTTGAAAACTGACACAGCTGTACAGAAGTCAAACTCATAGTAGCCAGATGTTAATGCTGGGTTCCCAAACCATGTGCCACTGATGCAGGCTTGAGTTCAGCTCACATTAAACCAAAGTGACTCCCTCCAGGAGGGGGTGGGAGCTCAGAGAGGCAAGGTACACATTCACTGAGTCCCACTAGACAATAGCAGGACAGACAAAGTGTCCTCCACTGTCATATTACAGTATTTCATTCAAGAAGCATAGACAGAGAAGGTTAGAAGAACATGCAAACCACAGACAACAGGCCACCACACTCAAACCCAGGGCCTGCTTATACATGTTTATGTATTATAAACCTTCTTATGAATAAAACCTCTGCCAAACAATACTATGAGTAGGTGTATTTATGTGTGGAAAAGCATCAGAAGAACAAATGTGTGAAATATTACATTTGTGAGAAAAGAAAAGATGCTCCACTGTGCCACTGCATCCAGACAGGACAGCACACTGTCCATTAACGTCAAGACAGTGAGTTCAAATGAAAGGTCACTTTACCGCATGCAGGTCACACTCGGCTTCAGGTCTACTTACTGGAGGTCCTGCAAGACAAAGAGAAGAAAACACTCAGATTCAAGTCTTACCAAGATGTGCAGTATATAGAGACAACTCAAATACAATGCTTGTGACTGATTTGTTGTATTTCAAAGTCAGTGATGCCCTGGGGAATATTATACAGGTTGGTGATGCTGCTCCAGGAAAGGAAACATGGATGTACACTTAAATCTAATGCGTCCATATGAAGAATCGCATTTCAAAACAGGCAATGACTCACTGATGGGTGTAATCATTTCCCTTCACCAACAGCCCAGTTATTTCACATGTTTAAAGAAGCCGTGTACATTCTACTCAGAATAACCCACAGCTTCTTTTGCTGGTGCTTTTGAAGAGCTCCGTGTCTGTTCCCTGAGAGTTCCCACAGAAATCCCTGAAACCATCCAGCTGATCAGCCAGGAAATCTCCTGCCAAACACTGAGGAAGGAAGAGACACGGCTGACACATGCCCGTCCCCTGGCAGAGTCCAACATGTTCCACCACACCCAGTCCTCAGTAATTCATTTGGCCCAAACAGAGGGATTCATTCATTTGTTTGTTCAGCTAAACACTATTTATACTGTCCGACCTGAAATCATTCCCTCTCAGAATCCACTGCCATCAGTTCCAGCGCCCGGTGACCAGAGTTCGATGCAGGGATGGACGGAGTTGTGAGGCCACACATCAGGGTACCGTGGCCACCATTGACCCGTCTGACCACTGCAGACCAGGAACCAGAATTGAAATTTGGAGAGTTTCTGATTCAGTCATCACCGCTGCACCGCTGCTTTTCACACATCAACTTTGTGGACAAAATGTTAAGTTGCTACCTAATATAGTGCATGCTGCTCAGTAACACGATGAAGAGTTAATTGGACTGCACGTTATCAGGTTATGTGTGGGCTTTATGGGAAAGCCTTTGAGCTGCATCACATAACATGAGCAGAAGAAAGTCCTATGAGGTGTCTGGTTGCTGTGATGTTAACGTTATACATTGGATGTCATGTCTCTGTGTATCTGCCCTCTGCTAGCAATCTAGCAATGGTACTCGGGGATACGATGGACGCTCAATCCCATCCAACTCCACCCTCACTCAGCATGCGTAGGTCTTTTACTATCCGTCCCATTTACTGTTTGATAGAATATTTTCATTATGTCAAGACAGGAAAGTCTCATTGTCATGCTCTTATGAAAGCACATGAAGGGGACAGACACTCAGCTGTGACTCTCGCTCAGACCTGTAAAACTGACCTTTCATTAAAAACCAAAGTCCGCCTCTTTGACCTTTTCTCCAGCACAACGAGAGTCAAACAACAAGCGACAAAATCAATTGGCGCTGGAACCAGACAAAGGTCACTAACTATGTTCTTACGTCAATCACAGCCAGGAGAAGAAAATCACAAATGACAAATCCCTTCCGTTAAATGTGATCTACACAGCAGGTTTATTCTGCCTGCTCCTCAGAACACTTGACAGCCCCCCGGGACCCTGCTGGGGCCCCTTTCTCCACTTTTATCAATGAAGGATTATTGGAACAAGACGAGGGAAGAGGTGGGGATGTACAGACCGACCGCTCTGATAGGTTCCTGTTCAGTAAGAACACAGCAAAAGAAGGAGTTTCCAAACTAAACGTCTCCCAAGAGTAACAGCCTGGGCTTTCTTTACGATCCCTGAACGAGAATGAAAGACAGAGCAGCAGAAGCCAAAGTCTTTCTCTTCCATAGAGCTGATGTCAGGACAGGGACCAGATGAAGACCTACCAAAACAAACCGATCAAAAACAGCTTCGACCTTCTTTAAACTCTAAAGTTGAACTCATTGTTGGAAAAGACGGTAATGAAAGTTGTCGATATGTTTACCTGTTAAAATGGCTTGTTAATACTTCATATATGGTGATTCAGAGTGGATTTATAGATTATTGATGTGAACAGATGGACTTCAGTAGACTGACGACACAGAAGAACAAAAACACTTCGAGGAGGGAAGATTTGTTTGGATTTACCATTTGAATGTCACTGGTGTTGCATCTATTTTGTTTCTGAAAGCAAATACAACTTCTTCCTGTGATTCTTTGAAGTGTTTTATAAAATAAAATAAAAAAGATGCATTGGATTTTTAAAATTTTTAACTATTTGAATTCTTACAGATTGATACGATCTCTTTCAATGACTGGATAGTTTTCATCTTAACTTCTTATGTTGGCCATCCGAGTGTAGTAGAGATAATAATAAGATTCATATCGTCTCAAAAGTTAAAAACAACAACACTTTCTGCACATAATCAGATACTCATCAGTTTCTATGACCTGAGATCTGAACCGTGATCTGCCACAACATTGCTGCTCTCCTCATTCCTGCAGTCATGATCTTTTCCTAGAGGGGGAATTTAAACCTCTGTGTGCCAGCGCCAGCAGAGCAAACATGGAGGCAGGATTCCTGCAGCATTCTGGACCCGCCATCACATCCTGCAGGCTGGACCCCCCCCCCATCCACGCACACAAACACACACTGCACTGATATGATGTATTCCGAGCCTCCTGCTCCACTGGACCTGATGCTGTCTAACTATTACTAACACCTGTTGTTTATGCTTTGGCCAGGACTGGTTATCTGTGGCCGGAAATGCAGATCGAATGTCGCATGCCAACATGCAGAGTCAGGGGCATTTCCTTTTACTGTTCCTAATGCACTCACTCATTTAATCAACACTCATCTGTGCTTGTCACTAAAGACACTGTGCTTTCTAAACTCCAACAGCAAATTTCATGGGGTTAAAAAAGCAGTTTTTCTAAATAGAATTTAAATTCTCTGTAGTTTTCAGCCCTTTGACCTCTGCTCATGGCCTGATGAGTCTTCTGTTGTCCAAGCAGTTGAGTGGTGTAGTGGGGAGGAGGGCTGCATGCGACCCCATCATAGATCTCCGGGAATAGCCTGTGGAACTTCAGTTCTCTAAATATCCAAAACACAGGTCAGCCGACCCATTTATCCCTGCTCACTCAGATCCTCAGCTTTTCCTTAGAGAGCACCCCAGGAGCTGGGCTCATGAACGCCCCGCAGCAGGCTGAGCACACAGCACACAGAAAGAGAAGATAAGCACAAACATGCGGAAGGTTTTGAAGATATGAGGAGCTGGTGGGCATGTGATGCTCCATGTAGAGCATCCTGCAGACTGCGTCTCAGAAAGGCTGTTGTGGATCTGCCGTGTCTTTGAGCTGAGATTATAAAGTAAAGCTAAGTGTTGACAGACACTCCCATCTTCACCAACACACAAAGCAAGGAGCCTTCAAAATGTTAGACCTGTTCCTGGTTCTGCTCCACATTCTCTGGTCCTATCAGGCTTTCATTGAGTATCTGCAAATAGAATTTAAAAACCTTCAGAACAGCCCTTCACTTTGTCAACTGGTCCAATGATCATTTCTTTAAAGGGAAATCTATGATCTAAAATCAGTACAAAATTATCAGTTACTCTAATGTCCTCACACTACATACATCACAGACTTCTGAAAGCATTTCCTGAGTAGAATCCATCTTATTTTCACTCTCTAACATGGACTTCCTTACTTGTTCAATGTTGAGGAGTTTCCTCTCCCATTAAATTACTATGACCACCTTGAATTTGTAATAAAGTTACACTTTTAAATTTTTGCGTCTGACTTCTACTCATATCCACTGTTCAGCAGGACCTCTTGTTCAGAGCTTTGTCCAGATAACAATAGCTAAAGGCAGATACACTCTGGAGAGCTTTCCACTCCATCACGGCACGGAGTGAGAAAGGCCTGGACTTGACCCCACAACCTTCTCCCTATGAGACCAGTTCCAGTAACACCTTACTGCCAGCAGAAGAGTCCAGTCACACCAGTTCAGCTTACATTTACATTATAACATGTATTTTTCAAGAGAAACGGTTTCTAATGAATAACTCAAAGTGAGACTAAATGGTGATCTGGCTTGTGTTTCCAGAACCTACTGAGGGCTCTTCATCTTTCACTGAGGCTTACGGCAGAGATCCGCTTGCTGCTCTGTATCAACAGGGCAAATTAAATTTTGTGAAATTTTTCATTCTAAATCAGACAGCTTATCCCAGCGTGCAGTCTGATGAATTGTACAGGTGGTGTGAAGTGTGTGTTCGATCTTGGTCAACAAAAACTTGATCCAGCCTGACGTCAAAGGTCTCCTTTCAAAGACACGGCGGCAGCAAAGTGAAAAGCCTATTTGCATTGTCAGCAGAGCATGTCCAATCACCTTCACAGCCACACTATAATCACTGGGCTCAGCAGAAAGAACCATTCAAATGAGCAGATTTCTCCAGGTAAAGAACACCACTCCATGTAAATTCACTTTCACACGTCAAGGACTTTGTGCTGCAGTTGTGCAAACAGTGGAGGGGATTTACTGAGACCTGAGGATCCATCAAAGCCTAAGACCCAGTGAACTTTTGCACTTTGTTCTCCACCTTTGATTGCAACCTGGATAAATCTTTTTTCACTGTTTATTGCAAATATTCCCCACATACACACAGCTGTTTAACTCCTTATGAGGAATGGGGATAAGCAGGGAGGGAAGAGAATGATGTATTAACATCTTCATTGTTTTTTCACTCGATACTCTGCCACAAAATAAAAATGGCAGCACGGCATGGTATGGTACGGCGTGGTACGGTACGGTACGGTACGGCAGAGGTTTCCATGTGTTTCCACTGAAAAAGTCGTGGATGGTACCAAAAGTACCGTACCGAACCATCGCTATTTTTCGTAACCCCTCCAATGAGGTACCTAGTACTACAGTACGGTTCCATAAGGAGGCGCTACAACACAGCCATCTGCTGATTGGTCAGTGACGATCGTCACTCTCGACAAGCAGCAATATTTAAATTTCTCATCTGCTGTAAACCCTCCCATCATTGTTCACATACGCCGCTTTGTGCTCAGTGGGTGTTTTGTTAACTCCGTACAATGAAATGTCAGCATGCTACACTGCCCCCTAGTGTTCCGACGAGGTGCAGAACAGAACAGGAGGCGATTCAGCAGGAGCTGGATGCTGCTGTTCGAAAGGACAATGTTTTCTGCTGTGTCACAGAGAACGGAGGCTCACAACTTTACTGGGAAACCTGAGCATCGCCGCCACAATTGTGTTCCTCGCTGGTCCCGTAATGACGTCACATGGCCTCAGCTACCTACAGCCTCCTGCCAACCCAGCCATAAAGCCATTCTACAAAAACTAGTTTGTATTTATGTCACGGATATCTGCCTGCCTCTTGTTGTGCTGATGCATACGTTCTTTAAACTCTGTTTCAACATTGTCTCTTTAAAGAAGGAAAAGTTGGTTGGTATGGAAAAACAAAACTATAATTCAAAACCTCAAATTTTGAAAATGCATTTGTGTCTTTCATTCCTATCTTCACTCTGCCATGTCTTCACAATCCGTCTGATCTGCTGCCCTCTCCGTTCCACCCACTGTGCTCTTGTATGTCCAACAGGAACCGAGAGTCCCATGGTCCGGTTAACAGTGGATTCCAACACCAATTATTAGAAAATATTTTAGTAAATGTGTTAAACGTTCTCAAGCACTACTTAGTGGCCCCATGAAGATGACAGCCCAGAGACCAGGAGTTCCATGTACGAAGGGTGTGTAGGCACAAAAACCTGGCATATGTTCTTTGTGTGTTTCTTTGTTCTTGAGTGAAAGAGTGAAATGAGCTTGGAAATGTGCAGTGCTGCACGTCAACTTCCAGTCGGGCCTTTCTACAGCTATTGATGCTTTGGTGACACTTTCAGGTGAATCTTAAAATACATTTGATGTGTTGGTGATGAACTGGTCATTGAAAAGGGCAAGTTGCAGCAGTAGCCGTTTTTTATGTAATCAGAGCTATCGACTGCACACACATTGCTATAAAAACACCATCACATGGATTTGTACAGGTCAACTGGAAACAATTTCATTTGATCAATGTACAGATGATATGTGATGCACAAATGCAACCAGCCAACATTCCAGTGAGGGGCGACTTCTTGGTGAGTAGAATTATTGGTTTAATTGTCCTTATATGAATCCCTGTGATGCACATTGAGCATGTCCTCTCCCGTCCTCACAGCGTCAGGACTAGTCAGTGGTTAAAGTTAGTGACCTGCTGTTTTGGCTGGTTAAACTGCAGCTTCAGATCTTTCTCACAATCCCTGATTGACTCTGTGTGCAAAGTTCTTATATCAATAACCTCGGGCGTAAAGTGTGACACGTCTTCACCAGCCTCACCTTTCCCCCGACACACTTCTGCATTAATGTCCAGCAGCAGCGTGTGATCATGGACGTAGTGCAGAAAGTGAACAATGGGAAACAAGTGTGAGCTTTTCTGAGCCCACAGCATCAACAGCTTCACACACACACACACACACACACACACATACACACACACACACACACACACACACACACACACACACACACACACACACACACACACACACACACACACACACACACACACACAGGTGGAGTCCTGAACAGGTGGAGTTCTGAACAGGTGGAGCAGCACTGAACAGGTGGAGCAGCACTGAATAGGTGGAGCACCCACTGGGGGATAGCCGTTAAAAAACGTTGGGGCCGCCCATCGAACCCCAGCCTCCCACATGATTGGTTAACATTCTACCACTGCGCTGCCAGAGTGTCATAAGTGATAAAGAATATTACAAGACTTTTTTCATCGCGTCACTCAGTTTAATCTTGTAGATAAAAATTTCTGTCCAAATTAAATTTGCCCTCCTTTGAAGGAAAACAACATGAAGTGAGAGAGAGAATTAACCCTAACCCTTCAGCTTGTCTCTCACTCTGACGTGGCCAAAAAAGACCAGCAACCCCCCCAGGAGGGCAGTCCCAGGCAAACAAATAATCAAATCACAGTGGTGAGAAGCATCTCCAATTCCCTTCCTCTGAAGTTTATTTTCAGTCTTACTTATTGTTTAGTTTGATTTTCTGATGGTGCACAGATGAAGGATCTCAGGTGCAAGACTCATTTAAATGTGATTTTTATATTTAAATGGAGATCTCAAAGGGTTAATGAGCTCTTTGGGATCCTTTAAAGGGTTAATGAGCTCTTTGGGATCCTTTAAGGGAGTGTCTGGCAACACTAACAGCATCCAGAAGAAAAGTGAGCCCTTGTTTTAAAGAATATTTTCAGGAGACCGAATGCAGAAGCATGTCTTTAGTCATTATTTGGATGTAGAAATGTTTCATAAATCAATGCCTTTGCTATGGATGCATGCAGTGGATTTTAATGCACCACAGTTCTAAAGTCCTCTGACTGTGTGATTTCTTCTGGTACGATCTTCATGTCAGGAGTAACCCAGTCACATGACCTGCAGTCTGTCTGCACAAAAGAAAAGGCAGATGAAACGTATCCATCTTACTGTTTCAGAGCCGTTTTGTGAAACGACTTGGCTTTTGAGCTGTGGACAAACGTAGCTTGTGTGTGCTGATGGAATATCCATGTGCAGACTGGAGGAGGAACATTTGCTGACAGGATCACTAAGTGTGAAATCATTTAGAGTGAAAATTCTGCTTTGGTTTACACAGTTTCTCAATTCATGAAAATCTCCACAGCTTTTCCATGTTGTGCCATGATGAAGCCTGATTGTTCTCTGGACCTTCAATAAGGAGACTGAAAGAGTTTCCAACAGGACACACACACACACACACACACACACACACACACACACACACACACACACACACACACACACACACACACACACACACACACACACACACGGGCGCATGCAGGAAAACAACGTTCATTGTGGGATTAAGTAATTACACAGTGGGTCTTACGGCAAATCACCACAAAAAAAACATTGTCTTTCTGCCAGAAATCCACTATTAACCAGACTCAACAATTATTCTCTGAAGGAGGAAGAAAGTGCATGAAAAACTGCCCATGCTGCAGCCTGGACCGACAGCGTCGTAACCCCAGACATGGCCATGAGTGGGACTGAAGTACAAGCACATAAATCCAATTTATGTTTTGCCCTTCTCCTTGAAGAAGTTAAATAACACCAGTATGTGGCGTGTTTACAGGAATACTACTGTAATCCATTATTTCAGCTGGCAACACAATGAGAATCATAAAAATAAAAAAATAAAAATATATATATATATATATATATATACATATAGATAGATAGATAGATAGATAGATAGATAGATAGATAGATAGATAGATTTGATTTAAATTCCATCACAGTGGTAAAGTGGTAGCAGACAACTACACACACATTCACACCAACGTTCAGTGTAGATAGAGCAGTCAAAGAAGTAAGACCTCACCAGAAGAGTACCGGGGGAAACCTGTGCATGTGCAGGGAGAACATGCAAACTCCAGGAGAAACCTTTAAATGAGTGTAGAGCCTGAGGCTCCCCTCACATTGATTTAATGCTGGGGTTCTTTCATTAAAACATCGTGTTTCCACAACTTGTTTTCACTACAAACCTCTTTAGTCAGTTGATTTTTTTCATTCATTGACAAAAAAACCAACTGTTTAATACAATACAAAACAAGTTTCCAAACTTCTGACTGAAAGAGAGCAGAAGGAGGAAGGAACTTATGTCACCTTCTCTTTTTTATCAGTGTACAAAATGAATAAAAACCTACAATAAACAAAATGACAATAAAGTCTGAGACTCCCACTCCCACTCAGTTTTCTGTCATGACCTCAACTTCAATCAGGACATAAAAGCTCTTCTGATGGCTGAATTCTAAAAGCAACAGGCGGAAGACATTAAAAACGTTTGAGAAACTGAGTCAAAATCCACACAGAGGAAAGATGTGAAACAAAGTCACAGGAAATAATGGCTTCTTTTCCACCTCCCACTCTGTAACCTGAGAGGTGGCCGGTGGCTGTTAAATAACCTTCAGAAGTCCACAGGCCTCTGCCATGAAAAGCAATATGTCATCCGGCTTGCTCTCCCTTCTCTGGAGGTTACCAGCTAAAGGACCATCGGTCAGGAGGTGACCGACGGCTGTGTGGACACAGAGAAACAGGAGGTGCCATTCATCTGCTCATTCTTCTGCTTTGGCTGTTTGGAATCAGAAGAAATGGTTTGGATGTGTCTTGTGGGTGTGAGGTGGTTCTGAAAGATTTCAGGAGAAAGACGAGCCGAAAGAACGTCGGAAGGATTTCTTTCAGAGGCATTTGAAGTTATTACGCGGGGCGAACTCGACAGAAAAAACTGAGTCTTTCTCCTCTACTTTCTTTGTGTTTGACGCAAATATTTATAACCAGCTTCATTTGGTTTCACAATTATATTTCGTCAATCGTTATGAGGAGAGGCAGGTGGAGTAAACACTGATTATCTATTTTTACTGCAGCAGATGAGATGAGATGAGATGAGATTAATCATAAGAAATAAACCATTCATCCATTCATTTATTCATTCATCAGATGAACCTTTATTCGTCCCACAAGTGAGAAATTGTGGCGTCGCAGCAGGATAGTGAACAGAAGAAGCTTCCCACAGAGATAAATATAAACTTAGTAATATAAATAGGCAACAAATGTGAGCAGAAAATAAGAAACAACAAATAGGAAGATGAAAACAAAGACAAGAGAATTACAAATAAGAAGAAGACATATAGACAAACGATACCAGCTCAGCCTGTTGAAAATGACTCAAGTCCACTGACGTAGACAAAGCTCTGGCACACCAGTGTGACACTGGAGAACTGAGTGTTTATTGCACAGTTGAGGATGATGGTGATGATGAGCTGTGCCGGGTCGGGCTGGTCTGGACCGTCTGACAGCAGCAGGAAGAAAAGACCTGCAGTGTGTCGCCCTCATACCTTCAGGATGATGCACCCGTCACTGAAGGAGCTCTGCAGAGTTCTTATTGTGTCTGCATGGGGCGGGAGTCCTTGTCCATCATAGAGGACAGCTTAGTCCTCATCCTTCTGTCTATCACTGCCCAGAGTCCAGGGCCCCACCAGGACAGAGCTGCCCCCCCCCCCCAGGACAGAGTGCCCCCCCCAGGACCGAGCTGCCCCAGCAGATGAATCCACTAATTTTGTCTTTCAGGCTGATCATTTTCTTCCCGTTGATGTTAAAGTCTGTCTTACCCCCTTTTAAAAAAAGTCTTGACATAATTACAGTTTTCATGAAAACTAATCCTGTCAGAGGCAGAGTCTCTCATCTGAGCTTTGAAGTCTTCATATCGTACCCCGTCCTCGGCATAGGCTCACTTCCTTGTTTTAGTTTTTTTATATGTTCATTGGTTTTCTGTATTTGGTGTGATTGATTGTCTGGCTGGGTATCTCCTCCAAGCTGTCTCCTATCACATCTACAGATGTAATATAAATGCGAGTTGAATGGGCGCAAAAGATTATTTTCCCTTCCCAGTGAAAACCTTTTGACTTCCTGATGTTTTTCCAGACTCACACTGTGTCTTGCCCTTATATAACTTAAGCATGTGATAACATCAATGGCTGTCATTCACTGAACACACTTTCTATTAGAGAATGAGCACGTGTGTCCGTTGTGATGTGAGCAGTCGGCAGGCGCCAGTCTCTTCCTCTCAGCCTGTGTGAGGGAAAGCCTCGTGCTGACCCTCACTGCAGACAAATGGCATCTCAGCAAAGGTTAAACCAACAAATCCACCACACTGAGCCTTCTGAGGGCTTTATGTGTGGGTTAAGACAACACTCTAGTACATTGTGCACGTTGCAGTTGTCCCCCCTCCATCCTTTTTAGTGTTTTTGTTTTTGTAATCTGATTTATGAACCATCACTGACGTCTTGCAAAAGCAGCGCTGTGAAAACAAACATTGTGAAAAGTCATTACTCCAAAGTATCGAAGAACAAATTTGTTGTAATGAGTATGAAAGAAGCAATCGCTGAGGCGACATAAATGCTTTTGTGATGTACAAACTACAAGAGTTTATCTAAATTAGCTGAATCAAACAGTATTAGATATTATTATATTATGGCGTTATGATTGAACAGCTCAAAACAGAGGCCATGTTAGTCGGCACGTCCCGTCAGCTTCGTCCTTCACTTCCCCTGCCTGACACTGAGAAGATTCTTCATGCTTTTGTCTTACTTTTAGTGAAGCTGCTGTTTTAAGCTTCATTTGGTGGTTTATAGCACTTTTCTTTTAGAGAGGTTTTCACATATGTAAAGTGCACTGCAAATTCAATTTATTATTATTAAATGTGTTATTATTATTAATATTAGTAGTAGTAGTAGTAGTAGTAGTAGTAATATTATCATCATCATCGTTATTATTACTATTATTATTAGTAGTAGTAGTAGTAGTAATATTATCATCATCGTTATTATTATTATTATTATTATTACTAGTAGTAGTAGTAGTAGTAGTAGTAGTAGTAGTAGTATTAATATTATCATCATCATCATCGTTATTATTACTATCATTATTATGATCATTATCATTATTGTTGTTGTTGTTGTTGTTGTTATGTGTCAATAAACAAGTCAGACATCATGTTGTTTATGGCAGAAAAGAGGAAGCCAAATGCTCTGCAGCCAGAAAAATGTTTTGAGTGCTGATGAAGCTAAGGTGGAGCTGTTTTGCAGAATAATGCAGCAATTTGTAAATCATTTAGGTAAGAAGGCAGATGGCCTTTAGACATAACTGTGCTATGCTAAATGCTAAAGGTCCGTTCACAGTGCATTAGTAATCTGATACAGCGCTGCTATGCTCTCTAGCTAGTTGGCGGGTTAGCAGGCAGGATGACAGCGCGAGAGACGATAAAGACATTTTGACAACTTTCTTTTGAGGAAAAGCAGCAGCTTTTAAAAGATGGGAGACCAACACCTGAGCTACCAGACCTCCAGCAAAGGAAAGCTCAGAACATTGTTCCTACATTCATGTGAATTTGCGCTGCAATAGTGGTGTCATCACTGCAGACAGCTCAGCCCTCATTTTCATTTTCTCTGTGTTTCTGTGTTTCCAACATAAACAACGGATGCTCTGCCATGTCATGAGATATATCTTGTTGGGAGAGTCTGGAGACTGATATTGAATCATTGTTTATCAATCTTTAATGCTGTTTTACCATCTTGATCAGATAGAGTTTGGATAGATCCAGTTTTATCCTCTGCTTCCACAAAGAGAGAACTACATTATTAAAATCACCCAGTCCCAACTGGTAGAAGCTTTCTGTATTACTGAGTCTTCATGCCTGTGGTAATGAAAACAATTAGTCCCAACCTGGTTCAATTCCAAAACTCCCATCAGAGTAAGCCATACTTAATCTAATGTTATGCACAGTATTCTTGTTTTTTTATGGATTTTATTGTTTATCATTGCTCGTCATTAGCCAGCAGGTATAACTCTATAACTGATAGAACACCTGGGAGTCTTGGAACTCACATGGTCACACTGTATTAGAAACTCTCCAAATACAAATTAAAATAAGAAAGATCATTGAACTTACATAAGTAATTTTACTTTCAGTGATTCAGGACAACGGGAATTCGACATTATTTATCTGTGTGATTTGTCTTATCGACAATAATATTAATGCAGGTTCACAGACATTCGTCATCGAAGTTACCGCAGCTCGAGTTTTACTAGTAATCACTTGTTTTTCTATCAAATCACCAATAGATGTGAATGAGTGAGCGAGTGAGTGAGTGAGCGAGCGAGTGAGTGAGTGAGTGAGTGAATAAGTGAGTGAGTGAGTGAATAAGTGAGTGAGTGAGTGAGTGAGTGAGTGAGTGAGTGAGCGAGCGAGTGAGCGAGTGAGTGAGTGAGGGAGTAAGTGAGCGAGTGAGTGAGTGAGTGAGTGAGCGAGTGAGCGAGCGAGCGAGTGAGTGAGCGAGAGAGAGAGCGAGTGAGTGAGCGAGTGAGAGAGCGAGTGAGTGAGTGAGTGAGTGAGCGAGTGAGAGAGCGAGTGAGTGAGCGAGTGAGTGAGCGATCGAGTGAGTGAGTGAGTGAGCGAGTCCAGTTTCGTCACATTTGACTGTGAGATATCGGCGGCGGCGGTGGCGGGAGCGGTCGGACTGGAGTCCAGCGATCGGCTTCAAGAGTGAATCCTCAGCCAAGTTTTGGAATGAGGTGCTCTGAGGATTCAAAGATGCAATTTAATCTCAAATTGAGTTACCAGGCGGTATAAATGGTAGCCGACACACTACACTATGCGAGCTATTAAAACAGAAGCGCAGAAGCAGAGAGCTTGCTGGAGTAAATGGAAGTAAAAGTCAATGTGTTAAACATGTGTGCTGTGGAGTTTGGCACACGTCCAGCTTCACACTGTTCTTAGTGCTAAAACGGAGGCGTTCACTCTAATAGCTTTTGCCTGTTCGGTTAATAACAAAAGCAGAACCACCAACATAAACATCATACGTCTTCTGCATTATGGAGGGTCTGGCTCTAATCAGACCGGGTTCAAACAAAACCAAAGTGGAAATAAGCAAGTGAAAGAGAATACAATCAGATTTCACTGCACAGCCCAAAAGTATGCAAGCATTTCTAAACGCTATCACGGTGCCCTTGATATGTGGATGGAACTGATATGGTGAGAGGAAACTTTAGGCCTCTGTACCACTCCAAGCCAATTCATCAATATCGGGCCACCGATGTCCTTCAAGTCTTCCAAACATTTCAGTGGCACCACAAATCTAAAAGCTGAGCTGGAGCCCCCCTTCATGCAGTCTGATGGTGGGACCACAGCAAAGCTTGAGTTTCACCTTCTGTGGACAAGTATGCAAGCGATCTGATTCCTTCTCAACCCTTCCACTGAGAGCGGCTCTGGCTTTCTGAGGAGCGAAGGAGCTGCCAGGATGTCTGGAGCAAAGCCAGCACAATGCAGCGTGCTTTCTGCTTTCTGAGAGCGGTAATCCAGAAGGGCTTTCACAAGACTGCGAAGAATGAGATTCCACATTTCAAACCATGCAACACTTTAGCTCCCTGAGGAGAAAACAACCCAAACATATTTTGACCACAGATACAGATGAATAAAATCATATGTGTCTGTCTAAGCCAAAAGGAGTCATTTAACAGAACTGGAGTCGGTGTTTCAGTTAGAAATGCACAAACAGCCATCTTCTCATCACTTCATCCAACTGAAGGTCACAGAGGAGTAGACGTCATCACAGCTGGATGGACAGAGGGCATCACAGGGCAAACACAAATCACAGCAAAATAAAGCAATCCAGTAGCCTTACAACAAGCCTGCACAGCACTCAGAAAACTCACACACAAAGCAACACCTGCAAACAGAAACAGCTTCAAACACAAACACCAACAAAGCTCTTGTTACCGTAAAAGTGTTAACTACTGCACCACTGTTCAGCCTAAAACAACAACCGTAGAGTGAGGGATCGTTTTATTATTCACAGTAGAGCTCAGCCCAGACAATAAACTGTAATTCAGTGGGCCAAGAAGGAAGGACACATTTCCACTTTGGATTGTTGTAGGAAATACTTTCACATTTTAGACATACTGAATGTTTACAACACTACAGCACAATTTTAGGCTGAATAAGGCTAAATAACATCACTAGAAGCAAAAAAACCTCTAAACAATTGTTAATTCAATCATTTTACTGTCTGTGGAGTGTTGGCTCCAGGTCGCTCAGAATAAATCACTGCAAAACGTCGGTGTGTGATCTTGATAAAGGTAAGCTTATTTGCAATGGACTGAGTTATCTGAGGGGAGTCGAGGGCTGTCTTAGCTTTCAGTGTCTGGGTCCTTCCAGAACCCGCCCATCCAGTCCATCCTTCTCTTATTGTTTCCTGTGAATGCTTTCAGTGAACATCTAACATTGACAGGCTTTTCTCCTCTTGTGTTTCCTGCGGCCACTGGCGATCAGAATATAGATAAACTTGGGAGATTTCTATAATTTGAAAATGTGACTAAATTGGCTGTCTGTTATGTAAGTGTCCAACTTCAACTCATTTAAATGTGTGAAAAGACAAAAACTGTAGCCTGATTATTTTAAAGATTGTGTATCTTTTCAAAGAGGTTTATGAGAGGATTAAAAATAATTTATTGAATGTTATATAACTTATAACCTTTAGTTCTTCTTGTTATTTCTGAAAAGGCCGGACTCATCATAAAGTCCCACCAGTGTGAGAGTCACAGAGAAACATCCGTCCCCATGTGGAGCTGTGCTGTTTGTCTTTAGCTGGGACACTTGAATGTCATGAGGCGAGACTCAGAATGGAGCTGTCATCACAGATATTAGTCAGCTGGACTCGCCCGTTCAAAACAAATGAATCAAGCACACATGGAGACATGAAGGCTGTAAACAGTCACTTCAACATGGCACACTGCGATGGCACATTTACCTCCAGGGGCAAAGTGGAACAAGCTTTCAGTGCAGAGACACTGAGATGCTGAGAGACGTGAAAATATACTGCAGGGGTCTTCGAATCCCGGCCTGGAGGGCCGGTGTCCTGCACGGTCCAGCTCTCCCAGCTTCAGCACACCTCAATCTGATGATGATGGCATCATCAAGCTTGTAGAAAAGCCAAGTAACGAGGCCATATTTCATTCATGTGTGTTGCAACTGGGAGAAACCTGAAGCATGCAGGACACCGACCATACATGCAGTCTATGTAAATACTGCGTATGAATGTGCAGTGAGCAGAGAGCTACTAAATAGGTGATCAAGACTTTACTGTACGTCATCACCTGAATGTGTTTGCGGTCTGTACGCACCACAATCACTTAGTTGTAGTTATGCATGTCTCACCAGAGGACATATTGAAAGAGGTTGTGACCCACACAGGGGGCATTGTAATTCCTGTGGTAAAGCCGAGGCTCAGAGGATCGTCCTGCTCTCCTTCCCTAGGAAAATAAACTGCAGGAGCTGATGAAGGATGGCACGTCCACTGCAAAGACAAACAAAATGAAACGCTCAATCACACCATGGGATTGGGTTTCGTACAGAGCGGCCGCAAATGAGAAAAACAGGCCCCGCCACAAAAATGGCAGTTTACCTCCATCTTGGCAGACTTATGACTGACAAGAGGTTCCCACATTCCTTCATCTCACGAATAGTGACCCCTCTTACACGGACCTGCCCTCCTCGCCCTCTCTTGTGTCAAACGGACTGAACCAGCCTCTTTGAAACTTGTGAAGGTTTTGAGAGCATCGCTGACCTGTGACACTGCAATTACTGCTGTGATGTCCAACACCAGGGATGTCTGATATTACAGTCTGGAACATCCACACTGTGGCATCTGTCAGTCCAGTTACAGGCGGACCGGACAGCGTCTGCTCAACATAACTATTACCATACACCGGTGTGCCGGGGTTCCATTGCAAGGTCTACATAACTTGTTGATAAGTTCTGTAACAGCCAAGGTGCCCGGGTCTACTGGCCTCAAGCTCCAGCCCCCCCCAGTGGGTAAGTAAGTAAGTTATCCAGTTAATTAATCAACAAACCAATCAAGAGCAGGGAAAACATAACTTCTGTTGAAGGTAAATGATCAAAATCCATGAGCTCAGTCTGAAGATGACCTGAAGACTCTCAAACTGGGGATGATGCTGGGTGAAGTCGATAATCATTCACTTCATCAATCCAACTTGATTTAAATGGCACTTTCCATGCAGGATTGACACCATGATGACAAGATAAAGAAGAAAGCGGAGATAAAAATAAATGTCCCTGATGTTACACCTGCATGAGTGTATGTGGGAAACTCTCCAGCACCCAGTGATATTCAGCTTACAGTTCTTCACAGCTTGAGCAGTCCCAGAGCACTTTACATTGTTAGTCATATTCCCATTGTCGCACACACCAATAGTGACAGCAATGAAACACGGTATCAAACCCACAACCTCTCGACTGGAAGACAAGCTGCTCCACTGAACCACAGCCACACTGTCACCTCAAGGCCCAGGGCTGCAGGCTGTGATAGATGTAGAGGAATGATGAGCAGTGTTCGCATATTTCTAGTTCTTGCATTTTGCTTCATTAACTGGGACACAATGTGGAAATAATGTAAAATAAATTTGGAAGAACAAGTCATGTACTTCAGTTGACATGGTGGTGATACTGCCATTCCATGGTCAGCGTCTCGAACCACTCCTCTCACTCTGCCTCCTTTCATCTTTCTTTTGCCTTTTCTTGTCATTCCTTTCAGTCTCCACCTCCTCCCTCCTCTCCGTCGGACTTTTACTTTCTGTATTATAAACATAAAACATTTAGGTCTGTCTGTCTTTTGCCCATCCACACACAGGATTTGTGGGTTTCCTGGGATTTCCTAGACATCCGTATATCAGATCTACTGCAAAGCAGAATCTCACTCTCACACACACACACGCACACACACACACACACACACACACACACACACACACACACACACACACACACACACACACACACACACACACACACACACACGCACACACACACGCACACACACACACACACACACAGACTAGTGGCAGTTCTGTTTCTACTGTTAGTCCATTCAGTCAGACTGAAACATTTTCAAAAGAAGTTTTACTGTCTTTTGTGGCTTTTATAAATTTCCATTGATCCTTTGCTGACTTTATTCAGACGATGAAGAGGCTGGACAAACAGCTCCGCTCTGGGAGGAAGAGTGTGAAGAAAAGGCAGAGAGGTGATGAAGGTTAGAGAGAAAAAGGATTTGTGTTATTTTACTAAACATATCTCAGTGGATGAAATCTGAAGTGAATTCAGAAATACGGAAGGTGAACATAACTAATCTATGTTTTTTATTTGTCAGAAGAGGTGAAGGTTTTAGTGCAGACAATGAAGACAGAGAGGGAGGAAGAGGACAGAGAGAGAGAGGAAGAGGACAGAGAGAGAGAGGAAGAGGACAGAGAGAGGAAGAAGACAGAGAAAAGAAGAGGACAGAGAGAGGAAGAGGACAGAGAGAGGAAGAAGACAGAGAAAAGAAGAGGACAGAGAGAGGAAGAGGACAGAGAGAGAGAGAGAAGAAGAGGACAGAGAGAGGAAGAAGACAGAACGGATGAGAGAGTAGTTTGTAAAAGACAGGAAGACACAGAAAAGGAGCCTGACAGAAAGATAATGGAAGATAGAATAGAAGAAGACAGAGAGCTGGAGGAGAGCAGGCTGGAGGAGAGCAGGCTGGAGGAGAGCAGGCTGGAAGCGAGAGGACAGAAGCAGTGCTTCTCTCTTCTTGAGCAGAACTTCAGCACTTCTAACCATAATGAGTCCAAATCAGAGTTTGGAGGAAAGCTGTGACGCTGTCACATGAAGAGGAGGAGAAAGATCTTCAGCTTCAGAAGATTCTACCTGCGGTTCTATCAGAACGTCATTTAGCAAAAAACACACGTACGCACGCACACACACACACACACACACACACACACACACACACAGAAAGCAGTGCCCTGTTCTTTCTGAATTGAAAAGTGTTTTCCTGGTTGACCTGTAGAGGGCAGCGTTCTCTGAACCTGAGGAACGTTTATCACAGGAATAATGTTGACAGATTTCAAAAGGGTTGTACACTGAAATACATTTTGGGATGTTTCTTGGAGATTTATCCTTCATAAGCAAACCGTTATGAGCTCCAGTCGACAGCAAGAGGCAGATGATGTTCAGCATGAAACTCATATTAACTGACAATGGGTCCTTATGAGTCCTGCTGTCATGTAGATTTTCAAATTGGGTCTTGGTGTCAGAGAAACAACGGGACACTTTAGATGAACGTGAAATAAAACTGAAGAAATGTAATTATCTGTTGAATTTGGAGTCCAATCAGCAGGCTTCCTTTTCCTGGTACACCAGTGGGTCAGCTGTCCATGTGTAGGAGAGTAAGGACACACGCTGAACCCGGGTTTCTCCAGCTGGCTTGTGAGCACGCTGCGTGGAAGTGGCCACTATGTGAGTCAGCAGCTGAATTCAATATGAACACAGTTGAAACAGGTGTTGAGAAAGTTCAATTTGTACATCAACTTCAAAGTTCAGTTTACAATCTTAATTGAACTCGTTTAGTTTATAGTTCATAATCCAGTTATGAAGTAAGTACACCGTTCCAACAATGAATGAGTTCATGGTTCTTTTTTCTTCTTCAATATGTTGCTGCGAGCCAGAATACAGAATTTCCCCTTGTTGCCTCCTATTCAGTCCTCACCAGTTGCAGCTGCAGCTTCATGCCGACAGTAGACTCTCAGAAACATGAGGACAAACCGGCTGCTTGAATGAGCAATTATTCAAACTAAAACAGGACAGCAGTTCTTAAGGAGCAAAGGTTTTTTTTTCCATTTCAATAATCTTCCAAACCACATCAAACACACCACATCAAATTCAATTTCAGTTCACAATAAATAGGAACCTAAAGAACATAATACTCAAAAAATATGCCAGGCAGGTTCTACAAACAAATTACAACTTAAAGTGACTCAACCAGAAAACATCTTTACATTCTACCTCTCCTGAGAGGAATCCCTGCTGCCCAGAGAATAAAGCACCAAACCAAACCAGACCATCTCCTCTCATTCCAACCTGCACTTTCCCAAATCCTTCACACCAAAGTCCAGAAGTTTCCAGACAAACCATCAAACTGTTGATGTTTCCTGCCTGATGCCATCTTGGGAAACCTGCCCCGAGGGATTCTGGGAAATCATAGATGGCGTGGCGGCAGCTCCAGCCAGAATATCAACATTTGACCGATTCAGAGAGAAAAACCTCCAGATTTTGTCAAAGAAAGAGTCCTGAAGCCTGGAGAAAAGTCTGAAGGTAGTGAAACTGAAGGTTTTTCCAGAGAGAATCCAGATGTGGAGAGATCCAGTGACAAACGGGATCTTGTGACACGAAGCCTCGGGAATCTTCAGGAGTTTCTGTGACGCTGAGACGTCAACAAACCCAGGATGTCCCGCCAAAGTAATTTTTTGTGAATGTAATTTTTCTTGACTTGTTTGTTCAAAGAAAATGAAAAGTTCAATAACTTCTGTCACAAGAGTGCAACATTCACATGAATAAGTAAACAAACAAAAACAAACATAAGAGTGGCCAGAGTCTGAGGTTAAAGACAGTGGTACTACTCTCTGTACAGTGAGTGAAACTGTAACTAGTAAAGTGACAGATCTTCATTCAAAAGACACAATCAAACTCTTCAGGTCAAAGTCAAAAATATCTGAACACTGAACATGAACGATTTAAGCAATGTGAACAGGTTCTGAAGTACCACAGATGTTCAGAATGAAGATACACAAATACTTGGGATGTTGCTGTATTACTGGAAGAAAGACTACGAACAATCGATGAAACACACACTCCAGTTTATACAGATGATCAAAGGATCCTGAGGCAGGATAAACCTCACATTCACTTCATTTGGGTTTTATTGTTAATTTATAAAGATAAGTAAGTAGTTCAAACAATGAAATCTCGCTCCAGCAACATAAAAATGTAAAATGTTTTTTATCAGTGCAGTGTGTGTGTGTGTGTGTGTGTGTGTGTGTGTGTGTGTGTGTGTGTGTGTATGTGTGTGTGTGTGTGTGTGTGTGTGTGTGTGTGTGTGTGTGTGTGTGTGTGTGTGTGTGTGTGTGTGTGTGTGTTCATGGACCAATGATGTTAAGCTGCATGTTACCACTGTTTATTGTGGGATTTCCACCTTCCAAAGCAAAGACTCCAGTTCTGGGATTAAATCCACTGAAACGATGGTAAACTGTGTTGAATCCTTCAGGTGATACTATAATAAAATACTACGGTGCTCCAGCCTCAGTATGAGCAGTATTTCTGTAGAAGCTGTTTTTGAGTATAAACACCAACATTAAACAACAACCATCGTTTCAAAGCCACAGGAAACACTGTCCACCGAGTCATTCAAAAGCAAAACACACATGTAGGTTCTCTCAGACCTATGTTGAAATACTGCGTGTGTTAATGAGTGGCACTACCTGCAGCAGGTCCAGGTTACCATTGACAAAGGTAACCTGGCTCAAAGAGGAGCGGAGGATGTTTGATCGGTGCAGAGCGGCACGGTGCAGGTCTGCCATCTGCTATTCAATTATCAGCAGAACAAAAAGTGGAGCCACCGCTGGTCTGTGGCTGGGATCAGCAGACCCAGTGCTGTTCTTCACTTCTGATCAGTGGAGCAAAGCTGAGGCGCTGTGGCACCACGCTGGTGGCTCAGACCCCGTCAGGCCTCCTCCCACAGAGTCAGGCGTGAAGGGGCATGAGAGGGTACGCCGTGTCGACAGAGGGCCCGGAGAAACTTCACATGCTTCAGACCACATCTCATAAAGGAGACTTCATTGATTTAAGTTTCCTCTCAGCACCGGGCACATTTAATGGCCGTGTCCTCGCGTCCCATGAAGACAAGAAACATTAGAAGTCTGTCTGTGGTAATGGCTTCAGCACATTGTGTTTGTATGTTCTTGTGACTTTAATGGTCAGATCACATTTCAGGATCAATTCATGTCCACTGGAATGTTTCTGCCCACCGTGTATAAAACAACCACATTTTATTGCATTGTGGTCTGCTCATTTAGAACCTCCGAGCTTATTACAGAAATAAAATAGTCTATTAAACGTAAGTAAATATACCTTTAAAAGTCTCCTTCGGTCTCAGTGGATTACAGACAGATCTGAAGGTGGTCTGATCATGCCTGGACCCCAAAAGTACAACTGGAGAGTAAATATCTGTGGATCTGAACAGGCCTGAAGCCTGATTTTATTCATTTACAAAACTGGTGTTTGATGGGAAACAATTTACTAAACTCACAATGAGCAGAAAACATTCACATTTGACTTTAACGTTAATGAAACCTAAAGATTGTAGAATGTTAGCGATGAACTAAAGCTGCTTGGAGTTAGTTTGGGATGAAGCAGCTGAAGGGGACAAGCCTTTGACTGGATAAACATCCAAATGGATTCTCTTTACACATTGAAGTATTATTCATTAGCTCCTGCAGATACAAAGTACAAAGGTTTTGGGGGGTTTGTGTACTGTGTACTTGATTTGAACCTGTGAACCTCTGGACGACCCAGACAAATGTTAATCTGCATTTATTTGTTGCTTTCTGTTCAGCGTTTCAAATACTGGCGGCTGTGGATCATTAGGTAGAGCAGGTCATCTCTCAACTGGAAGGTTGCTGGCTCGATTCCCTGTCGGTCCACTTGTCAAAGTGTCTTTGAGCAAGACACTGAACCTCACACTGCCCCTAGAGGAAGCCCCTTGCAGAGCAGCCGCCTCCACTGGTGTGTGAATGTGATCAACAATGTAAAGCTTTGTGGACTGCTAAAAGCACTATATCAGTGAAGTAAATGTAAATATTACTTATATATATGGATATATATTACTAGATATATATTGCTAAAGACTTAAAGCGAAAATATGAAAAGAAAATAAGTCTTGTATGTTTTATAGGGTTATGATTAGCATTAGGATTAGGTTTTATTTTGAAAGGGTTCACTGTCGCATCTGTTTTTAAGCACTTTTCGACATCAAACAGCACAAAGTCACTTTTCAACTTCTTTGTCCATTGATAAGAAGACATGTATTCGTTGACATTGCGGCTGCCTGTACAGTGAGCAGCAGAATCGTTGACAGCAGAGACAGGATCTATTATAAACGGGGCGGGTCGTTTCGTGGCTGGAGGATCATCACAAACCTGAAAACCAGGCTCAGTTTGGAATGTGGAATTTAAGATGGGAGGAGATTCTAACTTCCCTCCTGAGTTTCTGCTCACTGACAGCATCCCGGTCCACTTTGGTCAACGACCAGCCGGGGACACGTAGATGTGAGCTCACGGGTTTACTGTGAAGGTGTGTCTGTCCCAGGCTGAAGTGTCTTCAGAGAGGAGCAGAAGTGAGGACGCGTCCAACAGCACCTGATCTGAGTCCAGCGTGACGGTTTGAGCAGACCTGATGGTGACTGTTTATCCAGTAGAAACAAGGCGTACGTGTTCATGACGTCATTGACAGGATTGAAGTACACAGCCCGACTTTACCTGACACTTAGACATTTGTGTTTAAACCCAATCTATTGAATGAGACCAGAAATTTGACTTTGATTCTTTGGCGACTTGTAAAAATTGTTGGCAACACATTTTCCCAAATGTGAAGGCAAAATATTTTGATGGCTCCTGATGGCTTCTGCAGAACAGAGCTTTGTCATGCTGATGCTCCAGATGCCTTTAGAATCCATGTGGATTTTTTTATTAAAGACATTTGTTTAAAAAGGACCTGGTGTTGATGGGGAGCAAGCTGCAGGCATGATGTGTAAATGTGTGTGGAAGACTGAATCCTACTGATCAGGCATGATCTGGTGTAGAGTTATTGACGCACACTGTCCCGTGAAAAGCTGCTGGGAGGAGAAGAAGATTCAAAGATTCATGATTGGCTCATATCCAGCTCACGTGGACTCAGGATTTCACTACTCATCACTCCAACACTCGTTCATCTAACTCAGACGTCACCTCTCTGTGAGCAAGAGTCGATTCATCATCTGAGGACCGAGCACAGCTTCAACACATCGATACCTCTCACACACACACACACACACACACACACACACACACACACACACACACACACACACACACACACACACACACACACACACACACACACACACACACACACACACACACACACACACACACACACACACACACACACACACACACAGTTGGTCATGTATTTGCAGGCTGTCAGTGTGAGGACCTGCTAACAGATTCAGTATCTCCATGCAGGTTGTTTCCACAGACTTTGTTCTCTGAAGGAGATGTAAACATGGACACTCAGACCAGGTTGTGTTGAGGTCAAATGGTTTGATCTCCATCTCACTGTTGATGTGTCCTCGGGAGAGACAATACACCACCAAGTTCTCCCACCTCAGAGTGTCAGAGCTTAGCGGTGTGAGACTGCTGAAGTGGTGAAAACACATTGACCTTTGTGGAGCTGGTGCAGTGGACATGGTCAGCGCCTGCTTTGTGTGCAGTGGTTTTAGTCGGTGTTTCTATCAATCATTGGCCTCGCTGTAAGTTAAAGGTGTGAGGAGTCTGCAGCCTCTCGCAGAGGCCAGAATGGAGGAGGTTCAGCTCCCAAGCAGCACAGTGAAACTTTCTAAAGTATCCTCAGCTCAAATAGCAATGTGTAAAGGATGCTGAAGAATGTTGCTGCTGGAAAACTGCTTGCTGCTCTGTCAACTTCCCCTTGATTAACTCTCTGCCAAATGACTAGAAAACATTTGCTGGGCAGCTCACCAGTGGGGCAGGAGAAGGGGAGGCATTCTGCAGCACGTCTGTCACCTCCACCTCATCACTGCCCCTCCTGCTCTGTAAATAACCCTGTTTACGTTGGAAGATCAAACGGCTGGCTCACAGCTAGATGAGCAAACCAACTGTCCCCCCCAGCCGTTAAGCAGGGAATCTCACCTTTTCTCTCTCCTCCCCCCTCTCTGCTCTACGAGCACAAAGCGCTCTCTCATTCCACAGCTGGGGAAGTCATTGTGGACGGACGCATGGTGTCGTCATCTGCACACTCTCAGCCTGACTTCTGCTCAGCTCCTGATCACTTCACACACAATCACTGTTGTGACAGACAACATCATCACCACAGACCCGCTGATATCTGGGTACTACAACCCCTTTTCACAGGCAGCTCTTCAATTCCCCCCCAAAAGTAACACATTTAAATCCAGTGGTCTGTTCCAAGTGTGTTTGATAATTAAAAAAACACACATCAAAGTGAAATATTCTGCTGACTGTGCACAGCTCAAACTACACTGATCGTATTCACAACTGAAACGTCTTTTAATTCAAATACGACACAGAAACCACTTTTTCATTCACCAATAAAAACACAATCAAACATTTATTCACGGTTTCTGTCAATTTTCCTAAGAAAAGTCTGCATTGTGTGATAATCTGGTGACAAAAAGTGGATCCCAGAAATGTGGAAGATTTTAGAAGTGAGAGGAATCAGATGAGTTGTGTGCTTTTATCCTCAAAAGGCTGCCTGTGTACAAGAATTATACAATAATGTGAAGGTCGACAGGCAATAAAATGTCAGACATGTATATAATGTTATTGAATAAGACATTATTCTTTTAGATGTAATCATGCCAAATGTATCATCACTACATGTGTAATGCTGCATCTGTTATACAGAAGGACCCTATACGCAGATGTAGAGCCTGTCATGCATTAAAGAACATTTATAATATCCTCCTTTTCCTCTCCGAAGCTCTGAAGTTCTTGTGATACCTCGCTCACACGCTGGATGGTCACACTATTCCAGGGGGAGTTATTTTTACTGAAACTGCTTAGATGTTATTAACAAGGGCTGGTCACTAATTGGTTTACAGTATGTCCCCACCCCGCTCCCTTAAAAAGTTGACCCCAGGCTGGCAGACACTTTGTCCATCTTTTGAAGTGGGTTTGAAGGCAGGACCTGGACAGTCCGTTCACAGTTCTATAGTAGGACTCAAGCTTTGCCCAGCAAAACAAAATTATTCTTAGATGAGCTGCTTTTGACGTTGATGACGCCTGATAAGTGTGTGTTTTCTGGGGTCATTCTGGGGAAAAGCTTAACTTGTGAAGTCAGTTCCCAGACCTCTCTGGCAGAGAAGCCAGATTCAGATGTGTTGCTTCAGCACTTGTGAGGGGAAAACAGAGAGATAGATGGATCAACTGGTGTGGAGCGGACCACACAGAGGTGACTCCTTCAAGGCCTTTGAATGATTGATTGACAAGACGGTCAGAGCCTGGCTGAACCTTCCGTCTCCACTCCGTCTTGGATTTAATTCATGCAATAAATTGAGTGTCACATAACCGAGCCACCTGAGCACTTCAATGGAGCCTCATGTACTTCTCACTTCTTCATAATAAAACGTTGGTGTCACGGTTCCCCCGCTCAAGTGCACGGCTGAGCTCTCCTGGTAAATCCATCCAACTCCCGCTGCATTCTTCAGCTCACCTGAGAGGCCCCACATGCTAACGTCTTTACAGGACAACAAGAAGGAGCTCGTATGTGGGAGGACTTTCTTTGGGCTACTGAGAGGAATTTTAGGCACTCCGGGTTTATGTCCAAATTCACACGTGAACAAAGATTCGACAGAGGAATGAGGATTGTTTTGGTTCTGTGGAGTTTCTACTGTTTGAGAAATCAGCAGCAGTATAAAAACAGGTTGAACCTTACGTCACTGCACCTTGAGGAAGAAGAGCAGCCCTGCCATCAATCTTCTTTGTTTGTTTTCACAGCATCATAAACTCGCAGAATGAGACTTCCAAGTGCTTTTCCTTCCTTTATTTCATCCAAGAGAAACTTCCAGGTTCTGTATCCAAGACAGAGCTTTCAGAAAAGCACAGCTTCTCAGAAGAAACATGGTGGCGCACCACTCGGTCGATTCCCAGCATAACAGACTGGCTGCCAGTTCTAAGTGGTGGTTATGATACGTGGAGGATAGAGCTGAGAATTACCTGTGCTTTAAATGAAATCATTCTCACCCATAACAAAAGTTAATGGCCACATGACCTGTAGTTATCCATCCAACCAGGGTCTATGGCTCTTTATCTAACTGCTGGTGGCAGGCGGCTGGAGCCAAAGGGAGCTTCACCTGGACAGGTGAGCAGCCCACCACAGCACACACACTTACATCCATACACCCAGAAACATCTACAATCAACAGTTAACCTCCAACCTTTGGGGGGAAACCAGAATACCTGGAAAAAAGCCATAAATGCACAGGAAAGAACATGCAGCACACAGAAACGCCCCCAAGCTCAACCAGGGACTTTCTCACTATGATAAGAACATACTCACCACTACACCTCAGTATTCATTCAGAACTTAATCTCAATTGATACTATTTGTGCATGAAGTCACTTTCACCTTTACACTCTGATGGAAACACTCACACACCATTAAGGTGAAACTTGAGCTTTATCAATGTTTACACGACAACGAGACGACGATTTCAAGAGAAAAACGCAAAGCGTTCTTTGTGTTTTGAGAGTCAGTTTTACACAACACGGTTACAAGGTGGAACTTTTAGAAAATACTCTGACTCTGTCAACCTTAAGCTTTGAAATCCACCTCTTTTTGCCAGTGTGTGTGTGTGTGTGTGTGTGTGTGTGTGTGTGTGTGTGTGTGTGTGTGTGTGTGTGCGCGTGTGTGTGTGTGCGTGTGTGTGTGTGTGCGTGCGTGTGTGTGCGTGTGTGTGTGTGTGTGCGTGTGTGTGCGTGTGTGTGTGTGTGTGCGTGTGTGTGTGAGTGTGTGCGTGTGTGAGTGTGTGCGTGTGTGTGTTGAAAAATAAATTGTATTTACAGGCGATGGGGAACTTTCAGTTGACAAAACAGTCATTTTGTGATGCATCCAGCTGAGTAAAAGTTAATTAAAAAACCTGTTTAAAAGTAAAGTCAAGTGAATTATCTGCATCAGAGCAAGAAGACAAATAAGTCAGAAAATACTAAATCTGTTGTTACATTCGCTGTTCCACTAATAGGGAAGGTGAGCTGGGATTAGACCGTCGTGAGACAGGTTAGTTTTACCCTCCTGATGATGTGTTCTACTAGTAAATATGTCTTTGGTTACTTCAGAGTCAATGACTGTTTGTATGATGGTTAGCACGATGCCACCTGTGAGGAAAAGAGTAACGCTTCATTTATGTACAAGGTGAGCTGCCGAATGACTCACTGTCACAACATTTAGCTCCATTTTCAAAGATTGCTGCTCAACCTGTGCCAGCATTATACAATTACACGTAGTAAAAAGACTGAATTTCCCATTATGACGATGGTTAAATCAGGTCGCTGTAGCTCCGGCCAGCTTGTATTTCTGTCAGGTCAGTCAGAGGGTAACTGACTGCCTGGACGTCACAAACCAAGTGGCTTACTGCTCCATATGAAAACTCCATTGAGCATGAGAGCGAAATGGAATAAGCTCAGCCTCAAGGCTGATTGGGCAAATGAGAGCCTTATGTCCAAAACAAAGAGTAACCCGTCTGTGGGTGAAGCCTCTTCCACAGCACACATCTGGAAAAGTCTTCATTCTGCATGAAAGCGGAAGGTTTATTCTCTCTGACTGATGTGCACATTGATTCAGACTTTGAAATATCAGACACAAGACTTCTCATTGATCATCACTCAAACTTCTCAGCTCTCAGTGTTTGAAGCTGTGCTGCTGCTTCTAAACTGCATGCAAAGATGTGACATTTGGAACAATTTGGCAATTCAGACATGAAAGTTAGTTAAAGATGAAGTCCAGCATCAGAAATGTGTCAACATTCAAGCCTTTCAGCTCATTCAAAACTAAAACAGTGCTGAAGGATCCTTCTAAAGATTTTGCCCTGAAGATAAATCACCATACCATCAAAACTCTTGAAAATGGGTCAAAATCACTTAGATTTGACCATTTAGTTTAAAGAACTGCCCAAATCTCCATCCGGCTTCTATGCCAGTGATTCTGCTCACATTTCCAGAACCGCAACACCGATTCCCACCACTTGGGACAGTCACGCGTCATTCAGTTGTTGAACACACTAGTGATGAGAAACCCGTCTCCTTGAACTGACTCTCGGGTTTTTGAGTCGTTCATCCAAGTGAATCGGTTGTCTGAGTCATTTGAGTCATTTGCAACATTTGACTCAGTTGCACATGAGCACCATTTCCACCCACTCCAGGACGTGGAGACTCAGCTGAAGTGCTCCGAACCACGAGGGAGCATCAGGTATAAATGTTGAAACACTTCTGAGGAAAATAAACAATAAGTACACACTAGCTTTTAGTGGCCCTGGTCTCTTTATTCTAGATTATGTGTGTAGTTTCTGAGGTTTATTTGAACCAGGAAATAAATAAATGATTAAACTGAATAAGTACCAATCATCCAGAAGGACAGGTATACAGTATATATTAATGTATACATTTGATTTTATCGGTTTTTTTTCTTCCAACATTCTGATTTTCTTTTTTACTAGCATCAATAAAATAACGTGATGTTCTTGGGGCAGAACTAATTATAGGGGACCATATTAAATGTAACCCAATACACACGACAGTCGTATTTTAACATTATTTATTGTGTATTTATTCATGTATTATTCATGTATTTATTTCTACAAGCTTTGTGAAACAAACAATGTGTTTATTTTCATCGTCACACACCAGGTGAACCGACTGGAGTGACTCAGAGCTGCTGACCAATTCAGTGGAGGTGAACGATTCAGAGGATGTGAACGATTCAGAGGATGTGAACGATTCAGAGGATGTGGACGATTCAGAGGAGGTGAACGATTCAGAGGAGGTGAACAATTCAGAGGATGTGAACGATTCAGAGGATGTGAACAATTCAGAGGATGTGAACGATTCAGAGGATGTGAACGATTCAGAGGATGTGGACGATTCAGAGGAGGTGAACGACTCAGTGGAGGTGAACGATTCAGAGGAGGTGAACGATTCAGCGGATGTGAACAATTCAGAGGATGTGAACGATTCAGAGGATGTGAACGATTCAGAGGAGGTGAACAATTCAGAGGATGTGAACGATTCAGTGGAGGTGAACGATTCAGAGGATGTGGACGATTCAGAGGATGTGGACGATTCAGAGGAGGTGAACGACTCAGTGGAGGTGAACGATTCAGAGGATGTGGACGATTCAGAGGATGTGGACGATTCAGAGGAGGTGAACGACTCAGTGGAGGTGAACGATTCAGAGGAGGTGAACAATTCAGAGGATGTGGACGATTCAGAGGAGGTGAACAATTCAGAGGATGTGAACGATTCAGTGGAGGTGAACGATTCAGAGGATGTGGACGATTCAGAGGATGTGGACGATTCAGAGGAGGTGAACGACTCAGTGGAGGTGAACGATTCAGAGGATGTGGACGATTCAGAGGATGTGGACGATTCAGAGGAGGTGAACGACTCAGTGGAGGTGAACGATTCAGAGGAGGTGAACAATTCAGAGGATGTGGACGATTCAGAGGAGGTGAACGACTCATTTGAATTTCTAGCTGACTTGGGCATGTGTGCTGAAAGGCAGCCTCGTGTGACTTTAATAAGCCGGTAGCTGCTGTGCTCAGCCGCTATTAGCGTTAGCGACACAGCAACTATCGCTATTAGCTACTTTTAGCAGCTATTAGCCGTAGCAGCACAGCTGCTTCTCCCACAGGGTGACGAAAGTGAGTAATGTGCTATATTTATATATTTGCAGTTAGACTAGCAGCAGCACAACAGTGACATTTATGTTTTCCTCTCTGCAGCTGGACGGCTAGAGCAAGAATGACTCAGTGAACCAGTTAATGAACGTGATGACTCGTGAGTCACCATTCGGTAAAGTGACTCGCGGGTTTTGAACGATTCGTTCAAATTCGATCATCACAAGAACACAATCCAATAAGCAGCAAAAGAAGAAACCAGGTAATCGTTTGGCTGAAGTGATGGAGAAGATTTTAAACCAAAAAAAGAAGATGAGTGATGCCACCCCCTCCTCAAACGTCCACAAGTACAACCCCAGCTTTATCAAGTTGGACTTTGTCAGCTTTGTCATGAGCAGAACAACTATTTACCAGGGTGGAGGTGTGCATACACAGGAACAGGTCGAGGAATCCTCCGGCGGTCTTTGCAGGGGGGAGTCGGGAGCATCGTAGAAAAGTTCCACCTGGTTTAAAAAAGTGACAGTTCTAGAGGCTACGAGCACCGCTGTCGTGTAACCGGACCGCCAAATGTGATTAAAGCTCAGCGGTTACACTGGTGTTCGTTGTCGTGTCAACGGGGCCTCATGTGGGGTTCCTTCTCCTATTCATGGTGCTTTTTTTTTTTAATCTCAGGCAATTTCGAGTCTGAAAAATACAACCAGGCTGAGCAGCTTTGAGATTCACAGTCACAGACAGAACGCATGAGGATTAATAACCAAAGCAATCACAGAGAATCTTCTGAAGCTCCTTTCAGGGGAACAGTGAGGCTCGTCAGCAGCTCGCTGAACATCGGAGAAATGCTTGGTTCTGCTTCTTTTCCTGTCGTCCAGGTTCTAGGTTTCAGCTTTCACACATTCCTTCATTCTTTTTCAAAGCCAAATATGTGGAAGGCTTCCAGCAACTTTAACTGGAGACTGGAGGAACATCTCCACAGAAAGCCATTAACACAGAAGAGTTTTACACTGGCCTCAAAACTGCCAATCAGCAAACCACTGAATGGATACAGACATCCACAGTCAGCTTCCATTCAGTACAGAGGCCTGGGGTTGAACTCATGGCATTGGCTTGTGTGAGAAGAAGAAATACATTGTGCAGAATCTGCGCTTCTGTCTGCATTAAGGAGGCGACATCCATCATTGTCATCACAGGAAATCAACTCAGCTGTTACATGTAGGCAGAGAAGAAATTACTCCAGGCCAGTGCTGCTTTGTCGAAAATAAGACACATTATCATTCAAAATTTGAGCCACGTTGAGCCAATCAGACAGTGATCCAAAGCAGACGGCTTGTCTCTTCTTATTATTCATCATTCAGAGGTTTTAGGTGGTTTGTCTGTTCGTGACCAAACAGTGTGCAGTACTTCTTCTGCACTTAATAATGCAGACCGTTTAATCTGTTTGACTTGACACCGCACAGTTATTAATGGCAAAATACAAAATACTGTGATGACGAAGTCCAGGACCAAGTTGCGAAGGGAGGGCTCAATCTGAGTGCTGCAAGTTTCTCTAACAGGGTCTGTGGGATGACGGTGCTAAGGGCCGGGCTGAAGTCCAGAAAGACTGACGGACGTATGAGCTCTTGCTCTCCAGGTAGGAGAGGCTGTGGACCCCTGATGAAATGGTATCCTCAGTGGAGAGGTTTTTCCTTTAATACTTTGAACATTGGTCACCTGGAGGAGGGCATGCTGGTGCAGTGGCTGGCACTGGTGGTCCTACTGAAGGATGACACCTTCAAAGTATTTGCTATTGATTGCTGTGATCTCTAAAACTATAGTCCAGGGTGCGTTGTTAGAGGCGTTCACATTGAAAGTGGCAGGTGTGTCGGTCCTTAAAGGCCTGCAAACTGTAAAACATACAGTTCTTCCACTAAGGACCTGTTTACACGACAACGTTTCACGTGACAACACCTATTCTATTAAACAAAATGACTGTGTTTACATTGCAGTAGCAGACGCACAGACAACGGTGTAGTTAGTCTGCCGAGCCACAGGAGGGCGCTGTTGCTTGATTTTGTAATGAAACTACACAGACGTGTGTGCAGAGAACAAAACACTATAAACGTGAAGAAAATGGAGAGAACCCGTCATCCGAATAGACTGATGATGCATCGGATGCTATCAGGGAGAGTCTCAACTATTAAACTACTGATCTGGACCATAAATCTAGAATACGACCGACCGCGAGTCAAACCACTATGGGTCGCCATGTTTGTTTACAACTGGATCAGCAGGAGGGAGGGGGAGATGAGCACTAACAGGCTCTGTAGCCTCCATCAGTCTCTGCAGGAGGGATTAGAGACCGTGAAAGAAACTTTCCACCTTGGGAGCTGGATTAAAAACTTTGTGGATACAGTGCATCAGAACACTGGTGTCGCATAGACGGACCCTCCAAAAGTGAAGAAAGTTTTGCGGATACACTCTAATTCGTTGTCGCGTAAACAGGGCCTAAACCTTCAAGATTTATTTATCTGAATTACATTCACGTCAGAATCTGGCAATCTCGGATATATACATTAAACTAATAATACATTATTAATCCCCTTCCTTAATGACCAATCCTATTTCTAGGGTGTGGAGGTGTGGCAACATTACGGCGCTCCAGGGTCTGATGGGGGTCAAGGGCCGGACCCACAGTGGTGCCCTGTCGGCAGTGAGGATTGACCCTCTAAACTTCCAATCCCATCTCTCTAACCTCGAGGCCACCACTGCCTCCATTTAGAACATTTTTAATTAAATATATATCAAATCTAAATTAAACCCCAAGTCTCAAACACCTTAAAGGTTGTGTGTTCAGGATTGAACATGTGACAATATGTAGGGCCTTTAGTCTGCCCTCTATGCTCCTGCCCCCCATGCTCCTGCCCCCGATGCTCCTGCCCCATATGCTCCTGCCCCATATGCTCCTGCCCCCCATGCGCCTGCCCCCTGCTCCTGCCCCCTATGCTCCTGGCCCCATGCTCCTACCCCCATGCTCCTGCCCCCATGCTCCCGCCCCCATGCTCCTGTCCCCCCATGCTCCTGCCCCCCATGCTCCTGCCCCCTGCTCCTGCCTCCATGCTCCTGCCCCCTATGCTCCTGCCCCACCATGCTCCTGCCCCCTATGCTGCTGCCCCCCATGGTCCTGCCCCCTGCTCCTGCTCCTGCTTCTGCTCCTGCTGCCCCCTGCAGTCTCCTAAAGGGGAGAACCTCTGGTTCTGTGCTGGTTCCTGAAGAGCCTGTGAAGCGTGTTGTTGTTGGCTGGCGGCCCGGGACTGTTACCATCAGCTTCTCCCAGCGGGTTTGCTAAATGGCTGCGATACCCACAGGATGTCTGGCAGCACCGGCCTCACTCACACACACACACACACACACACACACACACACACACACACACACACACACACACACACACACACACACACACACACACACACACACACACACACACACACACACAGTGCCAGAGAGCTGAGCGTGCTGGGAGTGTGTGTGTCCGGGGGTCTGGGTCACGGAGCCGTGGATTGCACACTCTCCTGACAACTTACAGTACATCAGGTCTGGCTCAGTGTTTCCTGTAAACAACTATTATTAAATAAATGCTTCTTAATGACTCACATTAGCCTCCCGGCTGACGTGGTGACACAGTAGCACAGTGTTTTCTGTGTGCTGAAGAGGAGGCGGCCAGGGAACGAGGAGGTGTTGGTTAACATATAGTAAGTGCTTCAGTATGTGTTCATATGTCAAACACATTAGAACAGTGACACAAAACAAGTGACTCCATCTGAACCTGCGCAGCTCGTGTTGGAGGAAAGTTCTGCTCATAGTTCCGAAGGAAAATGACAGAAGGCTGAACTTACAGAGTGTAAAGACACGTTTCAGGAGCTGACCGGAGTCTTCCTTGCTGGGTGATGCTGTTGTGACGAGTGTGTGAACGTGGCACAATCAGTCGGCCATGAAGAGTCCCTCGGCTACAGGATGACATGTTCATCAGCGATCACATGGTCTTCACAGCTGGTTTCTACTGACCACACACACATTTGCTTCAGGTGAAGCCAAACAAGCTTCTAAACCACCTAAAATGGCGGCCGGGCGCTTCTATCTTTGTCCTTCCATATTTCAAGTACAAAAAGGAGACTGAGACTGACTTGTGGTGGCTTATTGCACTCACCAACCTTTCTTCAAAGCACAGCTCAGGAGAGACACTGAGAAGCTGCATCTCACCTGCATGCAGAATTAGTGAATACCTTTGTGTGCAGGAAAAGTCATCAACATTTTTACACTGGTTCAAAGAGACGAGGAGGAAACCTTGTGTGAAAATCATCTATAATCTGGGACACCTCATGCATGTTTTGGTTGATGGAGACTTTAGAGGGTTGAACAAACCGGAGCACTACTGGGGTTTTACTCTGGGGCTCGGTGTGGTAGCTACACATCACATAGCAGGAAATAAAAAGACTTAAATGTCTGTCTGTTGTGAAATAAATTAGTTTTCTTTGGAACTGCATTGCGGGGATCACAGATGTGAAGCTCTCTGGTTCTCACAGATGTTAAACTGGTGCTTTCACTATTAAACACTTGCCTGCACAGTAGTGTGAAATCACAAGTGTGATATCCGCACGGGGGCTAATTATCACTGTAAAGGCCTGAAGTGTGTGACGTGCGAGTGGAGTTTCCATCTGAGCTGGAGACGTGTCACTCTCATGCAGTTGATCTGTGCTGAATGTCTGAAATCATGAGTGAGCGAGCTGCCGCCGGCTGAGCATCAGGTCAGACGCTCGCTGCTGGAACGTGAGCCTCCGAGTTGTTTTGCATCAGATTTTTGGAGCATCTGGATCTGAGATCAACATGTGACTGAAGCTGAGCTGCATGTGTGTTTGTGAGTCCAAATCCAATGAAAACAAACGTTGTTTTGCGTCCACATACCAAAGTTTTTCACCCGCCTTTCCTTTGCCCGTGTTTATGAGTAAACCTTCAGCCAAATCTTCCACCCGATGTGCCAGAAAACAGAAAACACAAGAGAAAACCTTTAAAGTCTTCAAACTTCTTCATATGCAACTCAGATTTATGACAACTGGAGTAATTTCTGGTAGTTTTGGCCCACATGTCTCGCTGTAATAACACTGTATGAATAAAGATGTGCTCAGTCGGCTGGAAGGTCAACAATCCTCCTGTGGAGTGAAAATAATGACTCAGACTGCTCATTGTGAACAATAATCACTGCAGTCCTGCTTTCACTTTGAAGTTCTGACAATAACTGTGTGTTTCCAGGTGATTAGAGAACGGAACATTCAGCCTTGGCGTCCACACCACAACGCCGTTTCATGTAACCACACCGTTTTGTCCGATCCTCCACACAGTGCAGCGTTTTAAGAGATTGAAAACGGAGATGTTTTGGAAAAAAAAGGGTTCCAGAGTGGAGAAATTAGAAAATGGCCCCCTCGGCTTTCACGTGGACGGGTAAGACGCACATTAACTGAAAACGATGATGTCATTGCCTCGCCTCACGACCCCTGGGGCTCTCTCCGCAACGTCTCTCAACAACAACACTGGAGGAAAGTTAGTGATGCTGTCTGGTTTATTAAGGTGAGATGTACATGTTCAATTCAATTCAATTTTATCATTAAAGCACCAAATACAACAAAGTCATTTCAAGGCACTTTCACAGACAAAACCAACAATTTCACATGAGCAAGCTTCACTTTTATAATGCTTTTCAACTTTTACATAGTTAATCACATACCAATGTGGTTTGAGCTTCACACTGCATTCACCCAGACAGTGTTGGGTTCAGTGTCTTGCCCAAGGACACTTCAGCATGTAGGCAGGCAGAGATGGGAAATGAACCTGCAGCCTTCCAATTGGGAGACGACCGTACTACCAACTGAGCTATGCCTCCAAGGCCTATAGGTGGTGCTGTAACTCTGCCACAGAGCCATCTATAGGCCTGGTACTACATTGCTTTGAGTAGCGATGCACCAATACCACTTTTTTCCAAAACGAGTAGTGTACGAGTACTTGCATTTGAGTACTCACCGATACCGATACCGAGTAATTAGGCCAATACACACTTTTATTTTTTTCCACAGATGTTATTTGAACATGTTATTTGTGTGTGTGCGTGTGTGCGTGTGCGTGCCCGCCCACGACGTACGCTCCTCACTGCCCGCCCACGACGTACACTCCTCACTGCCCGCCCGTGCGCGATGTACGTTCCTCCCTGCCTGCCCGCGATGTACGCCCCTCACCTTCCTTGCAGCCGTAAACCACACGCTGCTGTAAAGCGGTGTTGGGTGTCGTGATATCGGTGGCAGTTTCATGCCCGGTATCGAACCGATGACCGATACTGGTATCGGTATGGGTGCATCCCTAGTTTAGAGTGGTTTTCTTGGTGTCATGTGGACACAGACGTTTCCTGCACCGATGCCGTGTGGACAGGAAGCTTTTTTAAGAATGGTAGGGAGAAGTAAGATTGTTTGGGCTGGTGAGGACAGGCCTGGAGCTGCTTTTGCTCCCTGATGAGGAACTAAAGAAGACAAACTAAACTTGAAAATCAAACTCAAACTCTCCCTAGTATGAAACTTTTACATACACGTCCTGTTAATCAACTCTCCTTTGGCCAGCCTTGAAGCATTATGAGAGGATTTTGATGGATTTGAACAGCTAACCTGAACTTTTAAATTATTCACATTTTTATCAGCTTCATTGCCTTTTCAGACAGAAACACACCGACAACACTGAAACCACTGAGTGTGAGTTCCCTCTATCAGGAGTCTTAGATTACATGCTGACATGAATTCTGTTGTGTATTTGTCTTACATCATGTGCAGTATGTATGGAATATTACCATGAGCACCACCGTGCTTCAACTAGAGGGTTCATGTGAGGGTTTTACTGCTTTCTTGCTGCGTTCAGGATGGAGAGATGACAACATGGTGGATGAATTGATCAAACATATTGAAGATTTAATGAACATAAATCTGAATATGGCAAAAATAAACCAAAACCACAACATGGGAGATGATCTGCCACAGACTGCAAGAAGGTACGACACAGAAAATATATTAGAAAATACCACTAATATAAGAGTGATGTGGACCCAGCTGAGGAAATGTCTCTCACAATGACAGCAGCATCAACACATTGAAGACAGAAGTCCTAAACAGAAAGATTCTCCCATGTTGTAAATCTCATTGGAACCTAATCTGAGCTCCTCTCAGTATTTTCAATGATCTGCTTCACTCGCCTGATTTCCTCTTTGATGAGGCAAAAGCATTTAATGGGTTGTCCGTGTTATTTCGCTCTTTTTAGTGGGTCACATTCCATGCGTTTGCACAAAATGTGAAGTTTGAATCCATGTAAATGTGCAGACCTTTAGGAGATCGGGTCTTTAGTGTGGACTGACTTATGAACACTGTGTGAGTGTGTTGAACCTTCCACGGTGCGGTCACGTGTCAGACTGTCACATCTAGAATGTACTGTCACATTGAACCTGGTGAAAGTGTCATGGACAAAGCTGTGGCTTCACAAGTGAATGCTCTGCTGATCTCAGCATGGGACAAGCTTCAGTCACCTGCTTCTAACACAGCACATTCCAGGCAACGCACACTTGGAAAACAATGAGGCTGGTGTCAAATTACAAGCATTGACATGACATCTCAGCAGACTGTGGTGAGGCACTTTCAGGAAAGAAGCAGCTTGTGTTGGATGAGCAGTGCAGAGTGGGGTTGTAGTATATTTCAAATGAAGAACATGTTTACCATTAAAGAATCAAAGCTGTGTGAGGCGAGCGGAGGAGAGCTGGTGACAGTCAGGATGGTCCTGAGATCCTCCAACCAACAGACGAGCCACTGCAGCTCAGACCTCAAACAATGTTGTTGTCATGTTGAGCCACTAGTAGGGGCTGTTGGCTGTTTCTGAAATGAAACCACACGTACGTGTACGAAATAATAGAGTGTAAATATTTCCAATGAGAGTACACAGCCATCTGTAAGGACAGACGACCAAGTTGGTTTGTTATGACAGTGACTGTCAACTATAAAACTACCAAGTCCCAGGAGAAGATGGACTGGGAGACATGACACTGGAGGCCGCCGTGTTTGTTATTGTCCATCTACTCGTGAATGACCAGAAGAACTATTTACTGCAGCCGCGCTGCACAAGTGCAATAGTACTGTTTCTGCTGTTTCCACAGAGATTGAGTCGGAGCGTTTTCAGAAAGTTGCATTTTCAGTGGCTCCGAGCGCCGTTGTTGTGTAAACAGACTCTCAGAACACCGTGAAGGTTTTGAGTTTTCACAGGGCCTGAAACTGCTGCAGAAGTTGGTCAACACACATGTGTGCAAGCGTGCGTGTGCGTTCATGATGATATGACTGATCAGTGTATTTGCCTGAACCATTGTGTACTTCATTGTGCACTCCTGGCCTGCAGTGGTCGCTCTGTTAAAGAGGTGCGGTCAGCGGGTTCGACAGCCCGGGGGTCTGCAGCACTCACACAATCCCTCTGGAAGTTTCCTCGTTTCAGCAGCTCAGCAGTAATTGTACTTTGGGGGCCTTCGGTGCACTACAGGAGGGTCAGACTCAATTACGTCTAATTTCACCTGTTTGTATTCACTGCCATGGCTTTTGGGGGGGCTGCTCGTTTGTGGTCTGCACTTGCTGAATGACTCTGCATTTCCTGATGGTAATTCCCATTAACATCCAGAGACGTAACCATATGAAGACGAGCTGAATAATAAATTGTTTGGTGTTTGTTTGAACTTGAGTTTACTTTCACATGATAATGTGGTTTCAGTTTTTTGTTTTTTTTTGCATTTCTCATATGACGGTCCATGTTGATGACTGAGGGTCTCATGCTGGGCCCTGATGGAGGCCTGTAAACACATTTCTCCCAGACATGACGGTCAACACTTTCCAAACAAGATGCTAACAAGTGTGGGACATGAGCCGTGCGCTGGCGGTGGAAGCTGTGTGTGAGCTGGAACAGTGGGACAGAGCGGAGATCAGGTGGCTGAAGGCGCACCACTCCACATAATATGAGGAAACCAGATGGTGCGGTCTCCTCACACACTCACTGCAGTCAGGCACGGTGAGGGAAGGGTTAACAAGGCATCATACACTAAAACTCATGTGTACAAAGTCTGCCCTCCTTCAGTGTGAGCTGTGGTGAGAGAGAGAAACAAAACTTTGCATTGTTTGTCCGTGAGACGTAACGCAGTTTTTAAGCATACAAGAACCGTAATCCACCATGAAACCAGCAAGGTTCAAGTCTCTGCAGCTGAAGTGGCTTCACTCATAGAGAAACTGCAGTTCTACATGCTGTCAGGTGAAAACACCCACAATCTGTTCTCTCAGCACAGACAAATAACCAAGTAGGAAACAACGGCATTCTTAGTTTCTGTATGTGAAGACATCAACTCCATAATACTGACCTTATTAACATTGTTTTCATCTGTGTTCACTCTTATTTACATGCAGATCTTTGCGGGTGAATTTAACTTTATTACCTGTGTGGAGAGCCAGAATGGAAAACCTGTTAAACAATAATTGTAATTTTTAGCTGCATTAGCCAAACAATATGGTAGAAATAAAACCAAAAGTATATCATCAAAGTCTGTGATGTGACTCCTCACCACAAAATGTGGCTGTTGAAACTCTTGAGTTGTTAAATAATGGCTGTAGGATTTCTCCAATGAGGAATTCCCCAAACTCCACATTGGATTTGTCTTCTATTCAATATAAAGTGTATCCTGCAGCCAAGTGCAGTGGAAGCGTCTCCATCAGGATCAACAGCACGGAGTTCACGTTCTGGTGCAGCGTCTCTGCAAATCGTACGTTGTTCTGTGTTCCTCTCCTGTGATTTGGACGTATTGATCCTCGGGACAGAAACATTTATGGTGGATTCTGTTCAAATGGCTTTATTGCACAAACCAGAGTATAAACACCTTAAACAATGTTTTCCTTTGCTGTTTCAAAAGTTTGTGTTCACACTGATACACAGCATCTTTAATTCTGCGTGTCACTTCACAGAGGTTTTGCAAAGACGAGCGTATTCAGAGCTGAATAAAGATCTGCAGGAGGATCTGTACAAGGGTCTCGAGCCAACATCACCCTGGTTTATCCCAGACAGGACGGCAGGATTGGGCTGGGATTAGGTGGCAGGTGAGCTGCGACACCATCAATTTGATCCAACCTGCAAAGACTGTCGTCAGCCATGAGCTCCACCTGAGACTCACTCAGCTCTTTTCCCCTCCTCATACGATCTGTGTGCCAACACACCAGACTCTTATAGGAAATGAGAAAAGGCAGTTTGACTGGTTTATTGGACGCTAGGACGAGAAATATCAGATTCAAATAGCATTCTCTCTGCAGGTCAAACACTGTTAAAGTGTCATGAGTGGTTTCGGACACTGAATATTTGTGCCTGTTGGGTTGTACCTTTTTGATGGCTGAAATACAACCCTCTTGCTTTTCCTTCGCTCTTCTCTTAATCACTTCCTTCCTCTTCCTTGTCTCTATATCTGTTAATATCCACACATTTCCCTCTGCTTGCTGCCTGGCTGCCACAATCCTCCAAGTATGGCCGCACACTGGCAGCTGCACTGTAAACTTATCACGGGTAAAGAAAGGAGATCTGCCATGCTCTCTTCCTGTCACCACAGATGTCAAGGTGAACTTGGGGGAACTCCTTAAATAACTGGCTCCATGACCCTGGGACCCTCCCACCCTGCTGTCAGCTGCACAGATTAGAGGAAGCCTCTTGTTTACAAGGGCACCAGGGCTTTCTTTTTTAGCTGCAAACATATCTATAGAACATTTGATGGGATTGAAGATCAGCAAAGCTTCTGGATTACGTGGTTGAGTAACATCAGTATCATTTCAGTATATGAAGGAAAGGAGTCCTGAAATGTGATTACACATCAGACAGGTTCTGTAAATCCACCAGAGTCACAATCGAAGGCTCCAACAATGAGGACCAGGAGATATGCAGATAACGACACACAGCAGACTGACTCAATAGTAAACTGCTTCCCTCACAACTGTCACACTTTATAATGTTCACTCTGATTCAGTCACACGGCTCAAAAGATTGAATACTCCACTTCCTCATAAATGAAGAAAAAATCAGTTTTCCTCCAGAGGTCAGAGCAAAAGGGGAACTTGAACCTTCAAACGGTTCAGGTGTGAGCTGAACAACCCGACATCTGCTCTGGTACAGATTAGCAATGTCTGAAGGCAGAAAAGGTCAGAGGTCAGAGGTCTAACGTGCAGCCATATGTGACTCTATAGTCCCTCTGTCGTGGCTATACACCTCCTCTTTAGTGACTCTACAGCTCCTCTGTCACGGCTATACACCTCCTCTTTAGTGACTCTACAGCTCCTCTGTCATGGCTATACACCTCCACTTTAGTGACTCTACAGCTCCTGTGTCGTGGCTATACACCTCCTCTTTAGTGACTCTACAGCTCCTCTGTCGTGGCTATACACCTCCTCTTTAGTGACTCTACAGCTCCTCTGTCGTGGCTCTACACCTCCTCTTTAGTGACTCTACAGCTCCTCTGTCGTGGCTCTATAGCTTCTCTGTTGTGGCTCTACAGCTGCTCTGTCGTGACTCTACAGCTCGTCTGTCGTGGCCACATATGGAACTTATTTGTTCAGATGATTCTTGAAAAAGTGCATAACAACAAATACAACAATTGCAAAAACAGCTGAAATGACTGAAACCAGTAAAAAGGGGAATATTGTCAAAAGAGGTTAATATGGTTGAGAACTTTCAAACAACGAAGCAAGTTGAAACAGATTAAACCATGAGGTAAAATAAATCCAACAGCCACAATCGAAATACACCAAAAAGGATCATAGTGCTAAAGAAGAAGTTGTATCGTTGTACATTTGGTGACGTGACTTCCTGTATGTGACTTCAGGTTTTCTGTGGAGAAGAAACTTTATCTTTTCTGCACTGTGTTGTTTTCTTTTAAATGTTGAACACATTTTGTGGCTCCGGAAAAAATAATTGCACTGAAAAGGGAAAAAAGTATCTTGTGGTCATAAAGACTGCAAACAACAACTGAATGGGATGTTACAGAAATTCAGTTTCAGAAATAATCCCACAATAATCCCAGAGGTGCATTCAGCCCAGCACTTGTTATGGACTGTAAAAATGTTTTCTTGATGTTCTTTATGCCTCGCACCCAATCAGAGAGCCTCAGCACAGGTGTGCACACGGTTTCCGCTCCACGGTGAAGCTCAGTGATCCACTGAGATTACCCAGCAGAATGTAGTGCACTACATATCCATTTACAGTTCCATGCTGGCTTCTGCAGGCTGTTTCCAGAAGTGTGAACACAGCCTAATTTATGATGGCTCTCATGGTGGTTTGAGGTGTTGCTGCTGTAATTCCAACATCTGCAATTATAATACAGCATGAAACTCCTGAAGCATCTCAGTCTGTCCATTACCAACACTGAAACTCAGCCAGCAAACCCAAGTGTGTATGTCATGTGAAAATAATTACAATGCAGTCATACAAACTACCAGAAATACAGCTTCGTTTAAATTCTTCAAACCTCGATAAAACACTTCCAACCTGTGGGTCAGGTGAGCAGCTTTTTCCAGCTTTACTGATGGCAACTTTTTACATTCTGGTCAAATGAGAAATTCTTCTCAACATGTCCAAAACATTTCCAATAGTAAAAGAGACGTAAGAGGAGTGGTCGAGTTGGACAAGTCACCCAGTGTAGAACCGCAGGGGGCAGCCACCTCAAACGGACACCGCCAGCACTTTGGGAGATCCGTTTGCATCGGTTTAAAATCAGTCACTGTGTGTACATCTGTGTGCGTGTCAGTGAGACGCACGCGGCGGTGGACAGGAACTCATTTGTGTTGGTGGATCTCGGCGGAGACTTGGCTCCAGACCTTTTCCAGAGAGCAAACTGTATAAGCATGGGTAGTAAATCCAGTGAGTTATGAATATAGTAACATGGAGCCTCCGTCAATAGAAGAGAAATTTCTCGTAGTGAAGTTTGAAAATGAGGTGATTTACAGTCCCAGATGTTTTGTGTTGTACTGGAGTTTAATTTGGTTTTGGCCTGCTGGTGGTTAGGGTTCACTAATCAACAACAACCCATGTTCAAACGGTTGCAGACCCCTGATGATGTCCTGCTTGTTCAGAAATGCTCGGCTTGTTTGAATGAGTCTATTTCCTTTGATGTCATTTGAAATGAACGGACATGAATCATCAAACTGAGCTCAGTTACTGGAGATTTGATGGACAGAGTGACAATTAAATGACCATTTATTAATAATAATAATTCTATGTAGCTGAAGCCACATCTGCAACATCTACCTTTCTCTCTGCTGCTTCACACACACACACACACACACACACACACACACACACACACACACACACACAGAGCTCTCTTTGATCGGGCCGTGGTCTGTCAGCAGGCACACTGCTGGGAATACTCGGAGTGCTCGGAGATCTTGTTGCTCCGAGTTGCACCGCCTCTCTGGCAGCAGTTTGGAAGTGAAGGACGTCCAGTCCAACGTTCACACAACCTCATTCCAAACAGGCTGGGACAATGTGTGAAAGGTAAAGGAAAAACAGCACATCCAACCCACTTTTTTATCTATTTTTTTATATTCTACACAAAAAGTATACATGATGCTGAATACAGGACATTTGATTTTAGTTCGACATGAAATCTAAGATATATTTAACTGAATGGCATCAACATATCCTAATGAATTAGAAGGCAGCTCAAAGTGTAAATGAGACGAGCTGTTGTTGCAGTTTTGAGGCAGGAATGTTTGTCTGATGTGGACCTGTGGATGCTGGCCTCCGTAGCTGGAGGCGTCAGTGGAGGGTTGTCCAGATATTTTCAATTAGTGAAAGAGTCGGTTCAGCACCTGCTCCTGTGATGGATGCAGTGTCTGAGAAATCCAGTGCCGTTCTCCCTTTACTTTTCAGAATTATTAGAGCCTTTCAGTGTTAGGATTTAGAGGAGCTGCAGAAAGCTGCAGAAACCCACAGAAACCAGGGGGCGCCGTCACTCCTGGAGACAATCCTGGGCCTTGACAGGTCAAACATGTTTCCATCGCACACAGCATTTCAGTGTTCGATGAGACTTCTCTGAACAATATAGAAACAAAATCAGGCAGAAGTGCATTCAACATAGTACAAAGTAATATTTGCCACTTTAGCAGCAATTTTAATAACTTGAAAAAGTTATATTAATGCAGGCCGACGTGTTATTGGGTGAACATGTGATATGTAATCATGACGTTGAGGACAGAGGCGACGACATGACAGGTGATCATTAGAACCACTTCAGAAGAAGAAGGAAATGTCTTTGAGCTGGATTTACCCATATAACAGTGTTACTTCTCTTGCCCCTAATTTATACCTGCTGAGGCTGGACCTGTGTTTGTTTGTTTGTTTGTTTGTTTGTTTGTTTGTTTTCCCCTTGCAGAGGTTCAGAAGTGGAGCATTTTGTTGTTTTGAGTCATGTTCCTTGATTGTTGTGCTTCTGACTTCTTGCAGTGTCCATCAGGTATGAAATAGAGTTTGACACACAATTCATTTGATGATTAGTTGAACTTTTCATTTCAAATCTTGTTATTTGAATTTCCAGAGGCTCCACAGTGCATGGAAATGTGATTTATATTTTAATTGAGCATGCAGACATCCTGGTAATGATCAATGTATAAATTGCACCGTCTCAGACTGTCCTGTCTTGGAGGACATGGTACGACTGGTGGAGGGTGTCGGAGGTGTGGGGATCTGGGATGAACTATTGAGGGATGCCAGGATTGTGGCTGGCGGGACGCCGTGGGGTCGAGAGAGGTGTTTGATTACCTGCTGTGTCCTCCACTGGGACTACAGCCGGTCAGAGTTTAAAGCTTTCCTCAACAACTTTCAAGTACCAACAATAACACTGTGATTCTGTGTGACTGAATCTCCTCTCTTCTCCATGAACCACTCACATCTCCAGCGTCACACCGGCCACACGGAGCAGACACAGGACGGTCGTATTGGACAGACTCACTTGGAGACAGTTCTGTCCTCTTCGCACTGACGACGTGCCCAAATGTGTTTTGGTTGAATCAACATTGGCAAAAAGCGCAGGCCAGTTTTCCTCTGAAATTAAAGTGTGTGTGTTTTATTTTACTTGTGCACCAAAATTCTAAATCAGTCCATGTTTAGATGAGACTGCTGAACACTTGATAACTTTGTTATGAATCACAAAGTAATTTAAACAGTCTCCGTCATTTGTGCTGCAACACAACAACAACCTTCCAGGAATACAGAAACACAGCTTTATTTATGTGCAGCGGTCATGCACTTCCTTTAGGCAGCAAAAGCTACAAAAGTCTCGTTTACGGGCCAGTTATTACACAAAATGACTTCAGTCTTCTAACATTGTGGTCTGATTGGAAAATACAGGAAAGAAGCTGGAGTCAATGACATCGTTTTTAACAGGCCAATCATGTAGCTTCAATTCAATTTGCAGGTCAGGGTGCTCTGGCCATAACAGGACAATACAGACACACACGCACACACACACACACACACACACACACACACACACACACACACACACACGCACGCACGCACGCACGCACGCACGCACACAGAGGCCAAGCCCAGATTCAAACCAACAACCTTCTCACTATGAAGCAATAACAGAATCTCACAATACTGCACACTAGAAAGCTTTTGACTCATCCTTTGGTTTGGTGAAGCTCCAACCCAACGACGTCTAAACATAAGGTGGCAGAGGAACGAGCAGCTGCCTTGCTCCTGGGTGTGTTGCTCTTGAATGGCCAGGCCTGCAGGCGACACCAGGAGGACTTCCATGTGCTGATGCAGGTTTCCAGCAGCAGTCAGAGGGAAGTGCAGGCCAGATGGGCTTCAATAGCTCGTGAGAAGATGGAGCAAATGGTCAACACAGACTCCCCTCATCTAACCGGGGGGGTTCTCACACCATTTGACCATCTAACATGGAGTTCAAGCGGAGCATGACTCCTGATGGCTGCTCACAACAACTGCAACCACATCCTATAGGGGAGGGAGCTGAGTGTGTATGGTGGAGTGAATGTCATAGCCCCCAGCTGTCTGCCTGAGGCAGCTCATAGGCTTCTCTCTATTATCACCGTGCCTCACAACCTCATAGTCACACCATAATAGGACCCTGTCGCAATTACGCATACACAGCATACCCAGACAGTTGATACGAGGCCCTCTCAGCCGTATGCACGGTGTCTGGTGATTCATCTCCATCCCCTTTAAAAGCACGTATGTTACAAATACTTGCAGGCCTCAGCTCGGGCCTAGTTCCATGGTCATGATAAACATTTGAAAGACAACAGACTGTGTGGCACCTCCGAGGCCTGAAGTGTCTCACATTCTGCTGCTCTACTTTTAGCAACTTACGAAGTTCATTTTTCACAGGCTGCACACAAACATGTCAAGCTCAGAATAAAACTCAGTCCATCTCAGACCACCGCCACACTGCAGCAGCTATGAGATCTACTCAGAGAAAAAGGACTGATCTAACGGTCTGGCATGGCAGAAACACGTCTCAGGCCAGTAGCGATGGCCACACAGTCATGCAGAACTCTGGATACAAAATACTAGTTCAACTGTTTATAAGAGACATGACACAACAAGAGTTTGGACAGTTCACTGTTAGTGAGTAGATTGTGTGACTGTTGTGCATCAATGACAACAAACCACTTCGCCACATGAAGCTTTCCTGAAAAAGACCTGCAGAAATAAAGCTGCAGAAAAACACATGTCGATAGATGGATGATGGATGATGGATGATGGATGATGGATGGATCTCACTTTTTCTCGCTCTCTCTTTAAGTCTCTCTCTCGCTTTCTCTCTCTCTATATATATATATATAGAGAGAGAGAGAGAGAGAGAGAGAGCGAGAGAGAGAGAGGGAGAGAGAGACATACATATATATATAATATATATATGTATCTCTCTCTCTCTCTCTCTCTCTCTATATATATATGTATATGTGTGTGTGTGTGTGTGTGTGTGTGTGTGTGTGTGTGTGTGTGTGTGTGTGTGTGTGTGTGTGTGTGTGTGTGTGTCTCTCTCTCCCTCTCTCTCTCTCTCTCTCCCTCTCTCTCCCTCTCTCTCCCTCCCTCTGTGAATAACCAGAAGCATGGCAGCCATGTGAGTCCAGTACCAGAGGACAGGCCGCTGAGTGGCAGACACCAGGTGGGCCGGCTGCAGCATCGCTGCTCAAACCCCACAAATCACTCCAACACGCTCAAGTTAGCAGCAAGAGCACACACTGTTTTAATCATTAAGTCTGAAATGTGGTTGGATTAAAAATGCACTTCAGTGTTGACATCACTTCATTTTTGAATATTTTTCTTCATTAACGAATATTTTTAAGATTGTAATGAATCACTGCCCAGATTAATATCTTTAACTGAGCTTCTTCTTCGCATGAAGCAGCTTCAACTCTTTTCGAGTGACAGTTCAAGGTTTGGAGTGTCTCTGCCACAGACATGATGAAACGTGAAAATCTCATATTGTTGCTTATGAATTTACAGAGGAGAACCTCAGCTCCAGGGATATATCAGCCATTCTGCATGCTGCAAACACATGAACGACCAAATCATCAACCTGCTCATCAACCTATCAGCCACACTTCTAACAAATATCACAGTTTAACAGTAAAATCAATCAAATAAACCTTGTGGTTGCATGGATGCTTATTTCCACCTTGGATTTATGGGATGTATATTGGATTCTCTTCACAGACAGTCACAGCTCGTAGATTCCACTATGATCATCTGGATGAAAGTCCAACCTTTTGTTCAGGAACATTGTTCAGCATGAAGTGTGCACATTTTCAAAGTCTTTATTTATTTTCCTTTTTTTTTAATATTATTAAACTGGTCCAGTGTAAGAAATCAAAAAAACTCCATTTACATCGCCTTGGTGACATGATTACATGAGTTCAGTACTTTGGCATTGTCAGTTTTAATCATCTGTAAACCTAAATCATTAGATTTCTATTTTGATACTTGCTGTGGGGAATATGTATGTGGAACATTTTAAAATAAATCATGTGGGTGAACTTTCCAATGAGAATGACAATTAGGATAAAAACGTGCTGTCGATATTTTTTTTATTTGTATATGTTAAAATAAAAAGTGATGAAATCAAAGTATTATCACTGTCTAGTCACATTTCGTTTTTTTAATTAAATATATAAACATGTATGTGCCTATGCATAAGTGTTGTGTGTGTAAAAACAAATCCAAATATCCACTCATGAAAATGTCTTCATCCCTCTAGAATTTGGCATAAATACAATAATGAAACATGAAGATTAATCAGCTGATAACACGTCTGACATCAACCTTCTTTCTTTCTGCCCGTCCTCAGCACAGCCTCGGGGCTCTGAGGCCTTCAGTAGCCTGACCACACACAAACCTCCTCCTCTCCTCCCACACTGCGAGCCGCCGGCTGCAGGACGCTCCCACTCACCAGACGCTGTAAAAGAGTCTTCCTCACCTGGAGCAGGCGCTCATGGGACATCTTGCAGCCACATTACAACTCTAACATCCTACTGACAAGACCAATTAGCAGTGATGTGTGGTGGTGGGCACCTCCCCCTGTTCTCCCAGCGCCGCACACAGCCAGAGTGAAGGATCTTTAAACAACCACCATAATTTAAGAGAGACTTCTATGTCCAGCTTTAAACATTGAAAGCAGAAAATATTATCGAACTAATGCCTGAAACAAAATGGTCTTTATTGTTGGTGCACATGATTTCAAACCTCTCACAATGATCTCACAAGCTCACGATGTTCTCCATCTGCTGCGACATGAAGGGAATAAAAGCAACAGCCAAGAGACAATCATGAACACACAGGTCCATCCTGATTGATGCCCGCAGACCAAAACCAGAGGAGACGTCTCAATCAGCGCCTCAATCTGAGCACGTTGACTTCTATATCTTGTGTTTTGTACTGCAGTGGATCTCCACTCATCAGGCTGGCACACTGGGATGCTGTTGGTTGTCCTGACATGCCTCAGCAGCTCACATCACAACCCAATATAACACTAGGAAGGCCGCAGCTCCCAGCTGAGCGGCAGATAAACTTCAGACTGTCGTCATGTCTGATTGAACACAAGACGGGAGCACAGAGGAAAGCTCTGATAGCCGAGCCGCTCGGAACCATCTGCCAGCCGCTGGCTTCCCTCACCATCAGAGGCGACAAAAGGAAACACACAAATGGACGGAGGCTGTGAACCTACCCGGGGGGCACAGGCAGCTGTGGGGGGCTTCTCTCACTGCTCGGGTCTTCGGTAGTCTTGCTGCAAGCTTCTGTGGAGGAACAGTGACAGAAAATATTTGAATTGTTAAACTTAAATATATTAGACAGAGACTTTTCTTCTCACACCCACATTTAATAATACAAATCTAAGAGTTTCAGGAGGCTGCCCGGTGCAGTGGTTCACCTCACAAACCTCAAATGTTCAAGCCTGGACTTTCTGTCAGGAGTTTGCATGTTCTCCCCATGTCCATGTGTGGTCGTCTGTCTCTCTGTGTTTGTCCTGTGATGGACCTGTGGCCTGTGCAGGTGTACGGTTCCTCACCTGCCCTCACTTGTGCAGGTGAACCTGCCCTCACCCATCGTTCACTGTGATGATTGGCTTCTGCCACATGTTTCAAGATGTTGTATTGTTTGGCACAAGGCCAACTGATAAGGTTTCTCCCTCCTCAAAATGAAAACCATCACCTCATTCCATCTACAAAGAGCTGTGTGTCATCTGGAGAGAGCACAACACCCTCTGGGTACTTTCTGCACAGCGTGGCGCTGCTGCTCTGCTGCTCTGCTCTGCTCTGCTCTGCTCTGCTCTGCTCTGCTCTGCTCTGCTCTGCTGTTCTGCTGCTCTGCTGCTGCTGATCTGCTCTGCTTCTGCTGCTCAGCTGCTCTGCTCTGCTTCTGCTGCTCTGCTCTGCTCTGCTCTGCTGGTTATGAGCTGAGGAATGGCAGCGATGCTGGATGCAAATCCTGCAACAGGTGCTGAAGGCCGGCGCGTTGTGAGCGCTGCTGCAGGATTGTGGGTAGTGACTGGCTCCTCACTGTGCGTGACGACGACCTTGGTCTAAAAGCAGTTTTTAGGAGACACGAGACAAACGGGTCTTTTTCTTTTCCATTTCTTGCACAAGGAGGAATCTGCACTGAAGGTGATTTGAAGACCAACATGGTTCACACGTCTCACAGCCCTTTGAAGTGTGCTGAGCTCTCAGAAACATAAAAACAAGCCAATTGTAAATCAAACTGTAGGAACAAGTGAAATAATGTATGTCCTGAAAACTCTCCTGACTATTTTATTGATAGAGTGTGAGCTTAGCCTTGGAACACTCTTCAAAATCCACAGAATAGCAGAGAATTCCAGCATTAAGTACTCCGTCATGAGGAATCAATTGTGCGACTGCACTCTCGGACAATAAATTCCATGAACCCACTTTATATTATTCATGAATTCTTCCAGGAATTTATTTGGTGGATACTGGCAGGTCCCGCTCACGACTGGAGAAGTCTTTAGCGGGCTGAATCCAGAAAGTCCAGCAGTGTCTCCTCAGCACAGACTGAAACACCCATTACACAGAGCCGACCCTCACTCCGGCTGTGGGAGTCACTTCCTAAAGAGGAAGCGCTGAAAAGTTTACTGCAACTAAAGTCAGTCACAGTCAGAGTGATGTGGAATAGATTTCCCTTCATGTCCTTACGTCTCCACTCCCCGAGTCTGAAGAAGAAGTGAGGGAGATTTCAAAACAGCATCAAGCAGCCATCAGTGGTAGAAGAAGGAGGGCCAACAGGAAGGAACTCTGACTTTATGATGGCAGAATGAAAGTCTGGAATGTTGGACAATCATCATAGCTTCTATAATGACCAAGTCACTCCATAGTCAAAAGGTTATTAATAAGAATAACATAATGAAAACCGAACGTTAATGTGTCTCAAGAAACTGATTACAGTTACTTTACATTACATTTACCGACGAATCAAATGAGCTCATGACTTTGCTGTGGAGCTGCTGTCTTTCTCTGAAGCCACCGGTCACAGGAAGCTCTTGTTTCCTGGAGCAGGAGGGTCTCGCTGACTCTGAACGGACCGAGTCCTGCTGGAGCAGGACCGGGTCCTGCTGGAGCAGGAGGGTCTCGCTGACTCTGAACGGACCGAGTCCTGCTGGAGCAGGACCGGGTCCTGCTGGAGCAGGAGGGTCTCGCTGACTCTGAACGGACCGAGTCCTGACAGATAGCACATCCCAGCCTCAGCTTAGCTCATGACAGTCTTGGTTGCCCCTCGCAAAAAGTTACACTTTAAAGGAACTCTTAGTTTTTTTTAATAAAACCACCTTCAGTCACTGTAATCATGTCACACATTTCACTGACTTGCAGAAACACTGTTTGCTGCTCTGCACCATGTGACCTTCCCATCCTGCATTCAGACCCTTACCAGGTCCACTTTCACTTCTTAACTCGTAAGAGTCAGGGACGACTGTCTCCGTTAAGGACGGACGCATGTACAGCAGTTGTGTGTGTTTGGGGAAGTGTGTGTCACTGAGGCAGCTGGACACTGTGCAGGAACCTGATACTGACATATTTGATGTCATTTTAAGGTTCTAATTTTAGAAAATGACAAAAGCTTTTACTGTGATCAAATCCTGGCACTGAGCATACACACACTTCCTGTTAGCCAGAAGGCGTGATGACACATGAGTCATCTTAATTTGGATTTTATCTTAATAGATACGTTCATCCAGCCACTGTATATAGCTACTCACGACACACACACACACACACACACACACACACACACACACACACACACACACACACACACACACACACACACACACACACACACACACACACACACACACACACACACACACACACACACACAACACACACTTTTCCTCATTCACTGCTGTATTATTATTGTCTTGTTTTCAGGTGTAGATATTTGTATATGCAGTGTTTAAGTAGTTATTAATTTATTTTACCCTTATTATGTACATATTTAATTTTTTATTTATTCTGTATACATTTCTTTGTATCGGTTTAAATAAAAGCACGTTTCTTCTACACCAGTTGGTGTTTGGTTGATTCAATATGAGCTGGTCCTACACTTTGTCCTCATGAGTGGACACTTGCTCCTGGATTGTAGGGCGTCCCTACATCACAGGTTTAACTGTAAACAGACACATAATACAAATGGACAAATATCCACAGACAAGTTGGAAAATCCACCATTTATTTTGCCAATATCACAAACTAAGAAATCATGAGTCATTTGGGAATTTTGATTCATTTGACTGTAAACAAATATATCTTGACTGGGAAGTAAATGGATACAATACTAAACATTGTTGTTAAAAACACTGAAAGCTAAATATATAGAGCAAAAGACTCAAAAGTGAAGAAGGATACGGCTCTTCATTCACTTTATTTAACAGAAAACTGTTTTTTCATGAAGTGAATTCTGCATCCATTTTTAAATGTAGCTGACTTATATAACAGGCATTCTTTTAACACACAACGATCATCAATCACACAAACCAAAAGTATTTATTACTGCGTCACAAAATGTCTCGATGAATTTTTTCCTTCTTGATGGCAGTCTGAGGTTTTCATTAAGAAAACAGTGTTACCTGAGCTCATTGTAAACTGTCACTGCCTTAAATCTCCACAATATCTCCAACTGTCAGAGTGTCTGCTTAACGTCAGTGTGTGTGTGTGTGTGTGTGTGTGTGTGTGTGTGTGTGTGTGTGTGTGTGTGTTTGTGTGTGTGTGTGTGTGTGTGTGGGTGGGTGTGTGTGTGTGTGTGTGTGTGTGTGTGTGCAGCCTTCACTAACAGTGCTCTGACAAAGTGCAGGGCGGCTCAGGAACTTCAACATTTGAGTGCTGTTTGCATTCGGCTGTCTGATTAGCACATGGCTCATTTATACTGCAAAACACACACACACACACACACACACACACACACACACACACACACACACACACACTGAGTGTAGGTGACAGCCCTGTGGGGAGCAGAGTGAGGAAGCCATATTTTTCATGTTTCTACACTTCTTCGCAGCACGGCCTTGAGTTCCCATCATGCTTTGCACCGGGCTTCCAGCAGGTCTGCAGAGAACACTTAGTGGTTCATTGTAAATGTTAGGGGGCGTTTGGGGCGAGATAACGACCGAGAATAGGGGAGGTCGGGGGGTCAAGCGGTTTTCGGAGGTGTTGTTAGGGGTATGGCAGTTATTTTCAAGGAGCTACAACTGAATTCAAGGACCCCACAGAGCTTATTCTTAACTCCTCCACCTGTTCCTAGTTTTCTGGGACTGACAACACACCAACGAAAACAGAAAACAGGACTCCAGTTTTTGCTATGGGAACATTTTGCTCTGAATCCAGAAGATGAGTGTTCTATATATACACATATATATATATATATATATATATATATATATATATATATATATATATATATATATATATATATATATATATATATATATATATATATATATATATATATATACGTACATATATGTACAAAGCAACTTGAAAAAACAAGATTGTAATCATCAGCCAAACCTTGTAGTGAATGAACCAACCCACCTCTCATTTCACAGTATGAACAACATAGCGACACTACATCCCTCTAACTTCTACCCGACATGTAGTTTAGCACACTGAAGCTAATATCTGCATTAAGTAAAGTATAGAAAGAGTCTCTACTGAGGGACTATGTTGTTTATTTCAGTTACATTATTGATTTCAGAACTGTGTTTTTAAATCTCCAGAAGCAGCTTCTCATCTCTTTTATCCAGACTAATTTTATTTGGTGCAAAATCCCCAAAATGGCTCTTTTGGTCTTTTGGACCCCCCCAAACAGGACCCCCCAATTGGACCCCCCAACTGGTCCCCCAACAGGACCCCCCAACAGAACCCCTCAACTGGACCCCCCAACTGGACCCCCAAAAGGAAATCCCAACTGGACCCCCAACTGGACCCCCTAACTAGACCTGCTAACTGGACCCCCCCCAACTGGACCCCCTAACTAGACCTGTTAGCTGGACCCCCTAACTGGACCCCCCAAATGGACCCTCTAACTGGACCCTCTAACTGGACCCCCCAACTGGACCCCCTAACTGGACCCCCTAACTGGACCCCCCAACTGGACCTCCTAACTGGACCCCCCAACTGGACCCCCTAACTGGACCCCTCAACTGGAGCCCCGAACTGGACCCGCTAACTGGACCAACAAACTGGACCCCTAACAGGACCTCCCAACTGGACCCCTCAACTGGACCCCCTAACTAGACCTGCTAACTGGACCCCCCAAATGGACCCTCTAACTGGACCCCCCAACTGGACCCCCGAACTGGACCCGCTAACTGGACCCCCCAACTGGACCCCCTAACTGGGCCTGCTAACTGGACCCCCCAACTGGACCCCCAAACTGGAACTGCTAACTGGACCCCCCCAACAGGACCCCCGACTGGACCCCTTAACTGGACCCCCCCAACTGGATCCCCTCAAGAGAACCCCTCCAGGATTTCAAGACCTTAATTTAGAACCAGAGAGTCCACTCTTTCACACATTCACTCTTTCACACATTCACTCTTTCACTCGTCTGCTTGCTGAATCAAACCACTCTCACTTTTTCAGAAGTTTTGGATGTTTCTTTTTTCTGTCTTGTCCGACAATGCTAAGAGTACTCTATTAGTGCTCAGAATACTCTCTTACCAGTTATACAGAGCACTGAAAGTTCAACCACTAATTGCAGACCACACCCAATTCAAATGATTTTAAATGAATTCATCATTACTTATTTGTTGTGTATTTCCTGTTTTTCATTACTGTTCACTGTTTGTATTTTGTCTTGTTTGTACCATCAATGCTTTAGCTTTTATCTTAAATGGTTTTATCTTGACTTATATGTGGGTTATGTTCTCATGTGTCCCTTTGTCACATGTTTAAATATGTTTCTTTGACAGATTGAGTATTTATTTCATGTTGTGACTGACTGTATGCATGAATATACACTGGGGATAAGTACAGTTTTCTGAACTGATCATACTGGATCATCAATAACAGGAACGGTATAAATATCTAGAGCAAAGCACATTTCTGGGAACATGGTAAAGCTCCTGTTTTATTTAGTAAAGCATTGATTTCTCTGTTAAAAGTAAAAAAAAAAACTGTGGCTCCATGGATGCAGATCAACAGGTTGGAGAAATAATCCAGATTAGGGGAAGGTCTGTTCCTCCAGTAATTCAGTGAACAAATGGAGGAAGAGAAAGCAGCATCCCAGTGGGGCTTCAGTCAGTGAGAGTCCCTCAGCGGTTGTTAGTGTAGCTGTGGTCGGGTGGCGAGCGGCGGAGCGGAGACACATGGAGGCCGAGCCACTCACACATCTCCCACCCAGACCAGACGGTGGGACGGAGGACTCAAGCAGGCTGCAGGAACTACGCAAACCGAGAAGCAACAAACTTTTACCAACATCAGTCTGAAGAGAAAGACTGAAGCAGACCACAGTTCAGATTCCTACCGATTTACCACAAAAAGCACAAAGTATGTGAAAGTGGTCACATGAAGCTTTTGTCAAACAGAAGATAGTGTCACAATATTTCTTCATTTCAATTGGATCAGTTCAGTTTTTTGTAAAAAAAATATACTTATAATGTAAAAAGAAAACACTATGTAGGCAATTCTTCTTCTTCTTTTTTTTTTTTAACTTTGTGGACTTAAAATGTGTTTGACACCCGGTTTGATATTTCTATTATCAGTAAGGGTAACGGTTTATTTTGAGTTTTCCAAATCACTTAAAGGAAGTGCATATTTCCTTTTAACCACAGGTGTCCATAAAATAAACTCATTCTACAGTGAACTCAAGTGTGCCAATGTAAATGTAGTTATTAAAATACACTGGAGGACTGCAGTCTGTTACAGTTACACTGAGTGAACACTCAGAATTCATAATAAAACCCCAGAAATAACGTATTCATTTTGAAAAGCAGTGGCCAGGCTACACAAACAGTTTGACAAATAAAGACACATGTAAATATAAAAAAAAAGTTTTAAAAGAAAAAGTTTAAAAAAAAAAATAAGTTAAAAAAATAAACTTTTCTTAAAACCTCTTGACTTGTAATTTCAAAATCATATTCATGAAAAAAAGTATTTGCGTTTGCAGTAAATGCAGGGTTTTTTTTGGGAAGTCAATTGGACTCATTGTGTGTGTGTGTGTGTGTGTGTGTGTGTGTGTGTGTGTGTGTGTGTGTGTGTGTGTGTGTGTGTGTGTGTGTGTGTGTGTGTGTGTGTGGGTGTTCACCTCCTCCAGGATCTGCTCCACCCGGCCCATGATAACGGGCTCCACCTGCTCCACGGACATCATCCAGGCTGAGAGCTGCCGCTGCTCCAGACGCTCTATCCGGGTCTGCAGCTCCGAGGTTCGGACCAGAACCAGCACGCACACACCGAGACACAGCACGCACAAAGCCGCGCACACCGTCAGGCCGGACATTTCTCTGCAGCTCCTCCACGGCTGCGCTCCGGTCCTCCTCTCACCTGGCTCACGAGCGGCTCCACACTTCTGCCCAGACTCCATGTCACAGCCCTACCTGTGTTGGTATCCAGAGAAATCCCGACGCGCACGAGCCGAGCAGCGCCAGAGGAATCCAGACAGTTTGGGAGCTCAGCTCTGATGAGAATCTGTCTCCTTTGCTGTCTTGGAGGAAACTTCTGCAGATGTCTTTCTTCTTCCAAAGTGTTTCCAAAGTGCCTTTCTGCTCTCACATGGACATCTTGTTCCGAGTTAAACTGGGAGTCCTTGTTCGGCCTGACATCAGTCAGAGATGTTGCTTATTCCACTGCGCCCGGTGAGTCTGTGCGCTGTGCGCAGCGAGCCGCAGGTCAGCCGTCAGAGCGCGTCCGTGAAACCCGAGCCAGCCAGCCTCTCTCTCTCTCTCTCTCTCTCTCTCTCTCTCTCTCTCTCTCTCTCCCCCGGCTCGCTCCTCCTCTCCGAGGCTTTAGGTTAAATGCCTGGGCGGGATTCGTGGCAGCGCTGCTGCCCCCTTTGATCCCACCACTTGGTGAGGGGTATTTTTAGGGTGCGCAAAGCCAGGACGCACCGTCACCAGGCGGTATACTGACGGCCTGCTGACAGTTCCGCTCAACTGAGCCGCAAACAACGGCGCTGCGCTCCTCCGGGGCCGGATCAGACCTCCAGTCTGCAGGATCCTGTCAAATGATGGAGGTGAACTCTCCGGGGAGGAGGATGAAGGCTTGTTGTACTGACAAGTCATTTCACTAGTCTTTAAAAAGGAACGCAGCTATTTCACTGAAAATTAAAGTAGCAATAAAATCAGTTCAAGTAATTTATTCAGGTGCTGTGATAGTCTTTTGGTATAATCGGTCCATTCTTCATTAAAGCTGCCTAAAAGTTCTGCTTTAGGTTTTTATTCACCGTGTTATCCACAATCTATGAAAGTCCATGACTCACAGTGATGAAGAGTTTGTTCTTCCAGTGCACATTACAGCCGTCATTGAAGATACATAAAACCAAATAATAATATCATGGTTCAAGATTCCTGGATTCAGCAAAAGGCTGGTGCTAGATTACGTGCCTGTTTTCTCCTCGAGCAGGAGGCTTTGTGTTCCACTGCCATCTGCTTTCTTTCCTCCATCTGCGGTGGGAGCTCTTGGCTGCAGTTCATGTGAATGTTGAGGAGCAGTCAGGAGGAGGTTAATATTTATCTCATGTCTGAATGGACTCAAACATTTTACTGCTGTAGTTTCACTGTTCAATATGCCGCTCTTCACATTTTTGCAGCGTCAGAAACTAATAAATTCTTTAAAATGCAGCTTTTTCCACATCGCTTGTCGTCTGAATGTCTTTATTACTCCATCTTGGCTGAGTTGAGGGTCTGCAGCTTCAAGCAGCCCAGCCAGGATCCGAGGGGCATCAGGGAATCCAGACAAAGCTCATAAAACCAAGGGCACCAGGAGACAGCTTCATCCATGTGCTGTCAGATAAAAGGAATAAAGTCCTCATTTGATTTTCTTTTAATTTCTTAATAATGGGCAATAATGGAAGCAGGCTGTTCCCTGAATAGGATGTTGTCGGTAAGTTTCCTCTGAGAACAGAAGCACTGAACATCTCTTCCTGCTGCTGGAGGACACACATTTTCAATAATATTCCTCTCCGCTGTGAGACTTTGGAGACCTTTGACCTCATTTTAGTCATCCTGTAAAACTTGTGAGACGAGAGCTTTTGGGTGTGTCCAGGCCCACTTGAGCTATTTTTAACGTGGGTCATCTGAACACCACACATGCTTCTGAGGGAGTTCACTGATACCCTCAAAATACAAACATGTTGAGGGTTAAACTAAACGCTTCAATCAGTTTGTTATCTAACATCTGCCTTAAGAGATATCAGGAAAGCGCACTGACTGAGGACCAAACAGTAAACCTTCTAGAGCAACAGGATTTTATGATGTACTTTCACAGTAGGACAGTAGAATAGAAGAAATAATTCCTCTTTGTATAAAACCAGAGCAGAACTACGTCCTTTTCAAACTTGCAGTATTCCACAGCAAATCTGTTTAGAGAAGTTCAGTACAAAGCACAAAAACAATAATACAATCCAGACCAGCACTTCCTGCACTGGAATACCCCGTCAGTAAATACAACTGGACTCCAGAGTTGAGGCAGGCGGCCATATTGGTACTCCCAGAACATCACCATGGCTGGCATTCGGGCAGAGGGAAGCAGAATGGCCTAAACTCTTTTATTCCCCGAGGTGATGACGCTCTGTGCATATCGCACCTCATTCAGGAGGAAAACCAACTTTAACATGTTGGCTTTGTGTCGCAGTTCCTGTTGGTCTGAACACATAAGAATCCTTCCTCTGTCATCTCAACATTATCTTGAAATTAACCGATGTAGACAGCCAAAAGAATACTTTATAAATCGTACATTTCCTCATTCGTTGAATCGTTAATAGTATTCCAGATATATTTAAATGAATTGATAATAGGGATTCATCATTCATTCATTTACTTTTTTCTTTATCATTGGTCTTGTGAGTAAATACACAGAGAGGACATTGAAAATATGTTTACTAAAAACCATGAGAGACATGAAAACGCCATATACGTACTTTGTCTGCTCAGTTTTGGTTTTCTTTCAGAAGTTCAAAGGGTCCAAACATAAACTGTCCTGGTTCCCTGAAACCTCTTCTGGGCCGGCTCTGGTTTGCTATGAGAGAAAACACAAACATTATCACTTTTTTCCACTAATTCACTTTGAATGTTATTATGGACATAATTCTTATTAAGGCTTGCTGGTAAGAGTGGTATTGGATTAAAATGATTGAAAATGGCCCTTCAGCCTGTTAAAATGTAAAGAAAACTGTGGCTGACTTGTTCTGTGGTCGTTTATCAGTGAAAAACTGCACCGCTGACTGAAGGTCAAGGCCACAATAACTTCTTGTTCATATTCATTCAACCAACTTTATTTTAAGAACAACCCAGTGATAGGAGCACATGGACACACCTACATTTGTTATTATGGAGCTGGAAATCTAATGGGACACTTCCCCTTCCTTTGTTTGACCAGGCGGGACAAAAGGTCACAAACGTGGGTTCTTCGCTCATGACTGAAATGAGTAGTAGTGAATTCGAGGGTGGAGTGTCACGAAAAATAAACCCTGGCAGTTTGTTGGCCTGGAGCCTTTTTAAATGTTTATACAGCTCTTAACAGTACTTAAGCTGAGAGATACGTCATAAAATAATGATAGTGACCTGCTACTTTAACGGGGTACAACACCACCTGCCACTGCATCTTCCACTTTAAAACTGAAGTATCTTTTACCTCAGATTCAAACAAGGGTCCCGCACAGAGGGTTATAACTTTACTGGATGTACCACCAAGGAGACAAATACACCACGGACACAAACGTTCAAGTACTGTGAAAGAGATTTTCATGGACAATATACGTACAAACTGGAACAAGTTTGTTTTTTTAATAAAGCATTAGAAATTCTTACATTATCACACACACACACACACACACACACACACACACACACACACACACACACACACACACACACACACACACACACACACACACACACACACACACACACACAGACAGGAGTAGTTTAGGGAGCTTCAGTGTGAAGACCCAGAACCCTGAATGGAGGTTTTACAGCCACTTTTTGAGTCCAGAGTGAATCACTTTATATCAGCTCATCGAGCAGCTTCTGAACACTGCCCCCCTACGGAGTTCAGGGCCGGGGGGCTTTCTGAGTGGCCACATAAACATCTGCAGCGTGTTCGCTGACAGGCTTTAAGTCTGTTTTCATAAATCTGATTGTGGTGAGAGTCAGGCAGAAGGTCAGCAGGTACTCACTGTGTGTGAGCGAATGCTTGGTGACAGTCTGGTACGTAGACAAACAGCAGCACTCTCATTCTCATTCTCATCTCCTTCTACCTGCGCAGCAGATCAGATTTAATGCCCTGATGAATGAGCTGAGAATCCTCCCAAACAAAATCTTGTCAGATTCAAACTCAGGCAGAAAGTCTGAAGACAGTGTCCACCTCAGGTCAGTCCAGGGCCACACTCAGCCCTGTTCTGTCTCCATCACCTTTCATATCCACGTTTTCACAACAACAGTGATAAGCAAGCTTGAACAAGATGACACACTGGTGGTTTAAAGATATGCTAAAAATGTACTTAAATCATATGAGAACACTAAACTATCTGTGATAAACAGTACTATTATATGGATGCATGATAGGGAAAATTTTGACCGATACTGATAACCAATGATAACCTGCCTCTCATGGCCAAAAGTGATACTGATACCTATAATTGAATGAAATTTCATATTTGTATATTATCTTTAGATAATCTGCAGTTGGTGCACTCTGGAGAATGAAAACATTTAAAGAGTCATATCCTCCAGATGTTCATCTCCTCCTCCTGGTCTGGTTGCTCCAGAAACCTTCAGTATTCAAAGTTTCTGGCTCCTCCTTCCTCATTTGAATCTTGGATCATAGGAGCTACATTCAGAATCTGCTGTGTCTGTGTGAGCTGGACTGGCTCCGCTCACACATGCCCATCTTGCGAAGAGGAGGAAGTACTTCCTCTCGTGGTGCCATGTGCCAGAGCAGAGCTGCCTAATTGTGGGAGGAGTCAAAGGGAGGGCCAACTTCATTGGGATTGGTTAAACCCCTGATGACACTATATAGGGTTTGATTTCTGATTGGCTGGTTGGAGCAACACACTTTTTAAAAGTCAGTCACCACGGCTGGAATCATGCACTGGCTTGTGCTTTCTACATTTGTACAAAGAAAAAGGCTCATGAGTGGTTTTCTTCCTGGTTTTTAAACTATTACAGAATGTCCTGTCTTCCTGCACTGTGATTGTAGTTGGAGCAAAGATGTCCCCTGGACTCAATCACATCTTCACGTCTTCATGCGGAGCTTTACAACAACCACTGGGACGGGCCAGAGTCACCAGCTATTGACTCCAGCAATTAATTACAAACCAGCTGCTTAGAGATCCTCCGAGCTGAAAAAGTGAAAATGAACGAAGCTTTCTTTCCTCCAGATTCTTTCAAATGAAGTGAGTCGTTGTGTTTTTCAGCTGGGAGGTGTCAGAGAAGTTCAACGGAGTGATTTACTTTATTCTGAAGGTCACAAACCAAGAGGAAGAGGAAGAAGATTGAGAAGCCAGAATGGATCAAATCAGGACCACAAAGATCCAGGACCTGACCCAGGGTGAAGAGAGAAACCAATCCAGGACTGAAGAGAACACGATGGGCCCCTTCAGGACCAGAACACTACAGGCCCCTTCAGGACCAGAACATGACGGGCCCCTTCAGGACCAGAACACTACGGGCCCCTTCAGGACCAGAACACTACTGGCCACAAAAGAACTGTTGGAACCTGTCATCACAGGACTCAATGACTATACCCCGTCACCCTGACGTCTATGGTCATGACGTCCTTTGAGAGACTGGTGTTGAGCCACCTGAAGGACATAACAGGCCCCTGCTGGACCAAACAGGTCAGTGGAGAATGCAGTCAACATGGGACTGAACTACATCTTGCACCACCTCGACTCCCCAGGGACCTACGCCAGGATCCTGTATGTGGACTTCAGCTCTGCATTTAGCACCATCATCCCAGACATCCTGCACCGCAGACTCCCCCAGCTCACAGTACTGGCCTCCATCTCTCAGTGGATCACCAACTTCCTGACTGACAGGAGGAAGCAGGTGAGGCTGGGGAGCATCACATCCAGCACTGGCACCCCCCAGGGGTCTTCTCCCTCGACACCAACGACTGAACCTCAGTGACCTTCTGTCAAACTCTTGAAGTTCGCAGCGTCACTAATTCCTGTGATTTACCACCAATGTGGGACTGTAAAAGAACCGTAACGGTCAGACTGACACTCTGACGGAGGGTTGGGACAGACACTGCTACACTGCTACCCTGCTGCAGCTCACCTGTAGACAGGTATCGCAGTGTTGTGCTGCTGCAGCTCACCTGTAGACAGGTATCGCAGTGTTGTGCTGCTGCAGCTCACCTGTAGACAGGTGTCACAGTGGTGTGATCACCTTCATCTCAGCATTATTGCATCGCTTCGCTGTGGGAGAAGTAAGATCATCCCTGATGAGGTTGACAACAAACATTATTCCTGCACGATCGAGCTGAATCGTTGTCATTAAACAAAGTTTAATGACTCAATTTCAATTCCATAGTATGCACAATCCCCCCCCCCAGATATCCTCGAGTGCCTTCGAGAGTGCCCAGAGGGCGTACAGAAACATCGCACCAGACAGAAACAAAAACCCCTTTACAATATTTAGTTATTTCACACCTTGAGGCACCACTGATTAAATAAAAGGTGAACATCTTTCCGTTCTCTTTGTCTTTCCACCATCTTGTCTGTTTGAGAAACTGTTAGACTTAAAGGTCCTCTTCACTACTTTTAGTGGTTTTCCACTTTAAGAGCTCTCTCATGTAGCGTTTTACACTATGTTCCCGGCAGCTCCGTTTCAGGCCACCGTGGACAAATGGAAGTGAGACAGCGCAGGGGGACGGGATGGGCAAACGTGACAGGTCGTGATTGCCGTGGGCGCCATGCCAGACTTTTAAACTGTCAAAGAATTTACCACGGCAGCCACTGCACGGATGACAAAGTTAGTAGCCTGTAGCAAAACAGGATGAACGTCATTGGCAGCACGTAACTGGCCGTAATAGAACTTGGAGACGGTCCGTAGCGGGACTGGAGGCTTACAGGAAGTGACATGGTGGGCGTTCCATCGAAGGTTGTTTCATGGTTGCTTCGCGTTTTATCACGTCGCGCTGGCACTTCGTCATGGTTCTCACGGGGCCGTTTCATCACGTTCAACCCCGTTTTGCCACGGCGCGCACAGTCTGGGAGGAAGCCGGCTCTGAGCCCGGAGGGGAGTTTCGTTTGGGTCGGAGCAATCAACGACAGAACACCTTCTAAAGGCTCTGCCACCGAAAAAGAAATCCAGAGGTATGTATGCACGAAGCAAAAGTCTCACGATACAATGATTGCCTTCACTTTTGGTGGCTCTTTGAGGCATAAACGTGCTTTCAAAATGGCCCGGCGTCCACATTTCATCCATAGAAAGCCTTGACAGAACGTGAAAACATGCCATGCCTTCCTCAGAATTCCCCCAAATCCCATGGCGCACTACGTTTCGGGCAAACGGGGCTGAACATAGTGTCAACGTACCCTTCGGGCTTAAGATGCTTTGTGAATACAGGCACTGAAATCTCGACTTGAACAAAGAATGTTCTCACAGTGTGTGTGTGTGTGTGTGTGTGTGTGTGTGTGTGTGTATAAAATGTTTAAATCCTCTGGTGTGACATGATTGGCACGTATAAACAACCTTTGATTTTTTTTCTTTCCTGTGAGGTTGAAACATTGAATTCCCCAGCGGTGTGTAAACAGTGACAGACTCTCTGATACAGTCTGGCCGTGCGATCAGGGGTCGGGGACACGATTTGCCTGTTTGTAATTATCCCAACATCATTAGGAGAGAGACAGGGCGAGACGGTGAATGAGAGCAAGTCTTCATCCCGTCACCCTTTGTCATTGATCACATCGAGTGTGAAAGGTTGCAGGTCTTTAGTCGCTTGCTGATAGTTGTGTTGCCAGAGCTCCTCATGGGTAACACACGTCTTCTGAAGAACAAGTGGACTGTAACGAAAGTCTACACACTGTTTTCTTTACGCACCAAATATAGAACAAATGTAGTGATTTTTAAACAGCTAAACACTGTTTAAGCTGGCAGCTGTGGCAATAAAAAAATGTGAAAATAGCCTGAGATGAACTTCAGAGGTGCGTTTATTACACATCGATAGGATGAGTTCGAAATATTTCCCTGTCATTCTTTATGTGACGTAATGCATCTGGATAAGGGTCTTAAATGTGTCAGGTGGTGTGCGAATGGACCCAAGCGCAGACTCACAGAATTCCATAAAAACCAGAGTTTATTTTATAAAAAGTCCAGGGAACTCAAAACCACAGGGAATTGGGACAACAGGCAACAAGAGGAACGACATGTTGACAAGACGAGCCGACAAAGAGAGGGAGAGGGTTAAAATACACTGGGACAGGGTGGACACAGGTGGAACTCAGAACGATGGGAGCACACAGAGGGAGAAGATCATTGGTTAATAAGAAACATAGGACACACAAGGTCAGATAGAGACCTGACAGTACCCCCCCCTTCAAGGGCCGGCACCTGACGGCCCAAAGACAACAGACCCGGGTGGAACTAGATCCGGGGGACTAGGAATCTGGGAAACTCGGGACTCGGGGGGCCACGGGGACTCAAAACAGAAGGCACGGGGGCCACGGGGACTCAGGGACAGAAGGCACCTGTGCCAAAAGGACAGGGAACGATGGGACTGGAACTGGGAGAACACAATGAAAGACGGGCCAGGGAGGAATCACAGGAAACTGAGGACTGGGGGGGGGCAGGAAACTGAAGAATCAACTACTCATGAGGGCTGGGGGAAGACCAGCCGGAGAGACATTTGCCACTGACCTTCGGCAGGCGGGCCGCCATCAAGTCCTCCGGGAGATCTTGACCACTGTCAAGACAGCTGTGGACCCTGCTCGGGCCCGAAAGAGCCCTTCCCCCCTGGAGAAGCAGGGAGGCACAAGTATTTTTGCTGCTAAAGCCAGTTTAAGTAACAGCAACTCCATGTCACTGCACAGTTTCATGCAGCGAGCCTCCAGACATCTTCGAAAAAGACTGAAATAAATAGCGCCACCTTGTTGAAAGCCTCTAACTTATGTGTACAGTAGAACCTCGGACTAGGAACCCTGTAAGAGCAGACAAATAGTCGACCACAGAGGTTTTAACTGTTAATGTAACTTAATGAGAGACAGCCTCCAGCAGGGGGCGCTGCTGTGAAGGTTACTCCAGTCAAACGGCCGGTGGACCAAAACCGGCTGCTAATGGCTCCAATCAGCCCCAGAACCACCAAGCAAGTGGTTATTTAGGATTTATTTTTACATTTCGCTGTATTTTGTTTCATCAGTAAACACCGCTTGGATCTTGATTAAAATAAAAAACTAAGTCCTTACATAGCAGATGTGCTTTTTGTTTAAAGAAATCTGTCTAGGTGAATAGCTTAACATTGTTTTTGTGATGGCGAAGCACCCAAGAGCAGAGACGGGTAATCGGATGTAAAAGGGAACAGTTTTATTCTCTCCGCAAAACATAAAGCGAGCCAGAGAACGGCTGAAAAACCAAAAACAGGAGCGCAAGCAGCAAGCGTCGGAGACCAGACGGGAGGCGACACCAGGACCATTCAGGACGATCGACAATAATCCGGCAGCGCCCTTCAATCAGCTGCCGGCTTATTTACCACGCTGATCATGATCAGCCTCAGGTGTGTGCAGCACTAAGAGAAGGGGAGAGAGAGAGGAGAGGTGCACCACACAGGAAACACAGAACATCACAGGACCCCCCCCCCCTCAATGAACGCCACCTCGCGTTCTACCAGGCTTGTCCGGGTACTTTGTGTAAAAGTCTGTGAGCAATGTGTCGTCCAAGATCAGGGATCGTGAGATCCAGGACCGGTCCTCAGGTCCATATCCCTCCCAGTCCACCAAGACCTGGAAACCACGTCCACGACGGCGAACATCCAGGAGGCGACTGACTGTGAATGCGGGGTGGCCACCCACAACAGGGAGGCGGGGGGTCGGAAGGAGGGCTCGTGGAGACAGGCTTGAGTAGAGCCACCTGAAACGTAGGGTGTACTTTGAGAGAGGCAGGGATCTTGAATCCTATAGCACAGGGGTTGATAATCCTTTCAATTACATAGGGCCCTATGAACCTTGGGGCGAGTTTTCGTGACTCGACCTGAAGGGGAAGGTCCTTGGTGGACAGCCACACCCTTTGACCCGGTTGTTAATTTGGTGCGTCGGATCTGTGTCTGTCTGCCAACCTCTGATTTCGGGCTGAGGAGCGAAGAAGCGCTGCACGAGCTTCACGCCACACTCTACGAGCACGACCCAGGTGGTCTTGGACAGAGGGGACAGCACTGTGTACGTCTTGTTCGGGGAAGAGGGGAGGTTGGAAACCGTGATCCACCATAAAAGGGGACATACCTGTGGATGAGCAAACTAAAGAGTTGTGGGCATATTCAACCCAGGGCAGGGTGACAGGCTCCGGAGTGGTTCACAGTACCTTTTAGGGTGAGACGCTCACAGGGGGGGTCCGATACGGATGTCTGGCTCATCAGCGCCCCCCTGTGGGCTGATGAGCCCGCTCTTTTGGCACCTCAGAACACTTGGCAATGAAGTGGCCCGCCTGGCCACAATAAACACACAGACGTTGGTCCATTCGGCGATGACGTTCAGCTGGGTAAAGCCGTGCTCTTCCCAGTTGCATGGGTTCCTCAGGAGGAAGAGAAGAAACGGGTCCACATGGAGGGTCAGTAGAACCCACCGAGGGAAACGTCTGCTGAGACGGGACTGGAGGCGGAGGTGAAGGTCGGTACCAAGGTGCTGCGTGAGGGGGGAGCTCTCCTGAAAATAAGTGAGCGGCTGCTGTTGAAAAACTAAGTAACACTGGTGAATAAACTGGCTGCATGCCCCTAGATCACCTGAGTACCTGGTGGGAGTAGGGATGAATGGCTCGCGGGACTGACGGGACTGCGCAGCAGGTGGCGCCACTCCGGCGGCGCTGTTGGATGCAGCGAGAGGTGCAGCGGCAGGTGCGGCGGTGACATCATCAGAGCCAATGGCATTTGTGTCCAGGCGCTGGGGACAGACTTGTTCCACCCGCGTCGTGAGCCGGTCGACTGAGGACGCCAACTCACGAACCACATCGGCGACGCCCTGTAGTGCTTGCTCGTGTTACCCAACCCGTGCGCCCTGGATCTGTAGCGCAGATCGCATCTGTTCAACCTCGGCAGGATCCATTCCTTTCTTTGGCCGGATTATTCTGTGATGGCGAAGTACCCAAAAGCAGAGACGGGTAATCGGAGGTAAAAGGGAACAGTTTTATTCTCTCCACAAAACATAAAGCGAGCCAGAGAACGGCTGAAAAACCAAAAACAGGAGCGCAAGCAGCAAGCATCGGAGACCAGACGGGAGGCGACACCAGGACCACTCAGGACAATCGACAATAATCCGGCAGCGCCCTTCAATCAGCTGCCGGCTTAAGTACCACGCTGATCATGATCAGCCTCAGGTGTGTGTGCAGCACTAAGAGAAGGGGAGAGAGAGAGGAGAGGCGCACCACACAGGAAACACAGAACATCACAGTTATGAAAATGTTTTTGTTGTTTATCTGCACACACAAGGTTGTCACATTTTCAACTCTCTACTCAGTGAGGATTCCATGCCATCTAAGAAGAGTTCAGCATAATGGAATTTCTCTCATTTTATGGTTGTGAAAACATTTTCTTTCTGTCATAAGGTTTACTCTTGATCTGATCTGGACTTGGACTTGTGCCCTCAGACTTGACTTGGACCTTTGTGACTCGGACTTGACTTGGACTCGACAAGCCCCGACTTGGACTTGTCTTGGACTTGATAAAGGTGGACTTGACTACAGCCCTGGTATATACTCAGTAATGGAGCTTTTTTGTTTTATGCCCTGGACGAACACCTGCGCCTCCACCAGACGAATCTGAGACGGGGTGATTCTCTTTTCCTCTCGTGTGCTGTGCGTCCCTTCACAGATTGAGCCCTGGGCGGCTGCCCACCTCACCCAAAGCAAAATCCACCACTGTTTATGCCAAGTCCTCCTGATTCACACATTCCTGACAGATTGGTCAGAGAAATGGTGCACAGCAGCAGGTATTGAGATTCGTGGCATTCCTGACTTGTCATAGTTTTGTGTAAACGCACCTTAACAGGGGCAGAAGTTTAGGATCTGAGAGTGTGAATGAAGCATCCACTTACAAGCACTTAGCAATTCATAAGAAAACAGCAAAAACTATTGCAGCAATAAACACAAAAAAGTATGTTTTCCCTGCATATTTGCAGAGTTAAGCTCCTCTATGTGTTTCCACCACATAGAATAGATTTTATACCTCACTCTTCTCTTCACCCAACATCCCAAACTCCAGATGCAGAATGTCACACTGTAAACTTTACTGTTTGATAAGGTGAAAATATTAAAGTCAGGGTTAGTCACCTGCTGGGAAACTATATTCAACTTAATAAGATTCACTACAGATACATTTGTTTCATCATTGCATGTCAATAACTTCTTGTAGTCTCTCTCCTCTTTGTCCTTCCACAGGATCTCAATCTATACTTCCTAAGTTCAGGAGTTTAGCAGCAGGATACTAATTCCTATGAAAAACAAGCCAGTTCCTTGCTGGTCCTTTCCTCCCTTCGCTCTTGCCTTTGGTCATTACACATGTGACAGATGGTGTCAGCACTCCGGGTTAGTAGTTGAGGGATGTTCACTGCCCTGAGGGCAACATATCACTAATCACCTGAAGACCCCTGCCCTGCTAAAGTGGACACAGGTGTCCACATCAGGTACTACTTCTATGAGAGAAGAAGGTGAATAAATCAAGGAAATTGACTGATCATTTGTATGTGACTAGACCACCAAGACCATGACTAAGTTAATCAGCAAATCCTGCTTTTTGTGTCAATAACAGTTTCACCTTTTCAATTTGTCTAAGTTAGACATCAACAACAGGATCGGTCTCATTAACACAAACATCTCCAAATGAGTTACAAGTCCTCACGACTTCCCCAGTTCAGCTAACACATGAATTCAAGATGCTGGAGGGTTGATCTCTTCATTTATTCCCCTCAGATTGACCTACTGCTGTTTGTTGCCTGGTTGGATTGGCACAGGTGAAACACCAGGAGGCCTTAATCATGCAACCTGACCAGTGTGGGATTGCTCAGCAGGTTACAAATAACCAGACCTTATTTGATCTCATCAAGAAATATTGTTCATCTTGTGGCCTTGCGAGGAGAACATGGATCAACAACATTTCTGCCACATCCATTTTTTCCGTCTAATGAACATTCTTGTCCTCCTCCATAATAATCACGCCTCTTTGGCGAAGGTAACCAGCTTTTTAGGACCTGGGCAGTAAATAGTCTGTGGGGTAGCGGCCTCGCCTCTCCCATGGTGTACAGCTTCTCTCGGTTTGAGACATGCCCGTGATGAGCCAGACTGCTGGATAAAGAGGGGAAAATTGGCTGCATTGCAGAATTAAATGAATAAGCGGGATGCCTGGAAAGCTGAGGTAAGTAAATTTAGCCTTGGTGACCAACTTCTAGCTTTTGGCTCAATGGTAACAAGATTTTCTCCTGTGGTGAAACACATGCCAAAACTGAATTCTTTAATTTCTCCTGATCAAAAGAAGCCTGTTAAACTAAAATTGTTCCATGTCAACCTGCTGGATCCCTTTCATGGTCCCTCCTCCACTGGGGCTGACGCTGTGGTTCTGCACTGGGACAACTCACAGGGATTCTGCTGAGTGTAAAGATTAACCGCCTGATGAGGGATTGGCCATCAATTCATCCTCTTCTGGAGGTGTTTCGTGCAGGTTAGTGTGCAGGCTGGAATTTATAACTGAGACTGAGCAATGGGTAGAGGACAGCACAGATAGGTCAAACAGTCCTTCACATCATTCGAGACACCATAGAGACACAAATAATCACAACATCGTATCCATCCATCCATCCATCCATCCATCCATCCATCCATCCATAGCAAATGGGGAGGATGGGCCTATGCTAACTAATGTATCTCTGATACCAAGGAAACAAGGAGGACATCCAGGTGAACATCACACCTGCTCCTCTTTGGTTCTCACTGTGATCCAATCAGGGCAGATCACACTTCTCTGTTGTCTCTGTGTTTCCACTAAATCATTCTTAGAGGTTCTTTTAGTTGTTTAGAGGTGCTAGTATCCTAGCAGTAGTCAGACGTCATCAGATGTCCTCAATGGTAAAGATTTCTGAAGCATGTGGAATCATGTCAGCTGCACAGATCAGCCAAACCCACACAGGAAGTCTACAGGTTGATTAAAACCAAAGAGGTTTTGTTCCGTGGCATCAAAGAAAAAGAAAGGAAAATAAAAAGTGATCACATTATGAGACTCATGGTCAGATTTATTTATTTTACTGTGGACTCCAAACAGATTGATAATTGAGGTGCAAATAGGAATACAACAAGGAAAACGCAGGCCAGGTAAACTTAGAAGAAATAGAATGAAACATTTTTCATTCACAAAACTTTCAATCAAATGAACAATACTGCAACTTTTATAAAGCCTGCCAGGTTGAAAATGTTCTCACCATTTAGATAGATAGATAGATAGATAGATAGATAGATAGATAGATAGATAGATAGATAGATAGATAGATAGATAGATAGATAGATAGATAGATAGATAGATAGATAGATAGATAGATAGATAGATAGATTTATTTATTTTAGTTGCATTCAAAACAAAGCAGTAAACAAGTAGTAAACATAATTACGATAGATTAACCTTCCAGAACCCGAAGGCTGCGGCTTATTTAGCCGATCCTGTACCATCAAAGGATTACTACAAATAAAGATCAGTAATCAAATACAAAACTAAATGACAGATTGAATTAGAAATGTTTTTTTAAATCTAAAAACCAAAATATTTATTATATTGTCAGAAGAATTTAATAGTAAAAACCTCAGGAGGAATCAGACCGAGAGCAATTTAAAAAGTTGAAGACAATTTTATTACATTATTGTTTCAAGAAGAGACGATGTCACAGTACAACTTTTGCATGATTGTTCAGGACTTTGTCCAACTGTGAAGTCGGACAGCACCTTCTTAAAGGCTGAATTGTTTTAAGATCCACCTGCTTCCCGCAGATTGTTGTTTGTCCAATGGAGATAATTTACTGTGATATAAGTTTGTATCTTGAATTTCATTCTATTTGAGAGACGACTTCCAGAGCAGAGAGGCTGTTTATAAGAAACCATGCGGAGAACAGTTTGAAAACGCATCATTTGTTTTTTTATTTCTCATGAATTTGTCTTTAATTAGCTTTAAGAACGCTAAATGAGGAACAGTTCAAGGAGTCACAGAAGATAGAAAACCTTCAAGAGAACTTCAAGTGGTTTTTCATCTTTTTCCCCTACACCACAATATCAAGCAGCTGTGGCTTCAAATATCAAAATTACAGCCTGGGTCTGTGTGCTGGGCTATCAAGCCACAGCGCAGTCATACTCTTGTTCAAAGGCCTGAAGGAAGTCTACTGAGGCCACACTGAAGTTCTTCCTCTTCTGAAGATCTTCCTCTCCCTCCATCCTGTCCGCCTCTTTCTGTTTCCACAACATTTCCACAACATTTTGGACAGATTTCCCAAAAGTTATCCTGAACTGAACCAATCAAAACCTAGACTAAAGTATTCAGTCAAACGGTTTATTTTCCTTTTGTGTGATGTTTGCATGTCCTTCCTTGGCACATGTGCAGGTTTTCTCTGGGTAGCTTCTGTTTGTCCAGGTTTTCCACCGCCGTCACCCACTGTTAGCTGTGATTGGTTGCAACACCTTGTAGCACCCTGAGCTGGATGAACCGCTGTGGAAGTTGGACTTTATGATGAATTCTGTGTGTTGTTGTAAGATGCAGGACTGAAAGATGCACTCTAGTCTCAATGAGTTTGTGACACCTTCCTGCAGGGTTCTCTTCAGTGTTTCTAATGTCCCTGATACTTTTGAAGCAGGATGTGAGGTTTATCTTCATCTCGTTTAATTGAAGTTCACGGAGCAATCAGATGAAGCAACTTGTCACCATGTTGGCGTCCTGGTTGAAAAGTACCTGTTGGACGCTGTAGCCCTGTTCAGTCCGAGCCTCCTTTCCTCAGGCTGAAAACACTGAAACAACTAGAGTTGTCTCCAGGGCCAAACATAACATCAAGGCCTCCAGGGGTCTGCGCGTCTTCGTCACTCTTCTGTAATCAGGCGATGGCTCCACCCTTTGTCTTATTTTTCTTTTCACATATTAAAGTATTGCTGACATACTCATCACGTAAATTATAGGCCCTTTAAGCTGTTCTGGTCAAGGTATTTAGATTCTTGGAGCGCTGGACACTCACCGCTTTCAGAGCCACATCCTGCAAGAGACGAGCTGAGGCACAGCTCACACACTCCCACTCTGCAGTCTTTTACCATGGCCAGACCGACGGACTCCAGGAAGGCTCTGCCACAGACTGCAATCTGCTTTTTAGTCTCCTCACCAAATGCTGCCTCTGCCAGCAGGGCTCCAGGTGTTCTGATGCCTTAAGGGGTATGAGGGGTTTTACCCCTTTCACTGCTACCTTCTTATGACAATCTCTCTCTCTCTCTCTCTCTCTCTCTCTCTCTCTCTCTCTCTCTCTCTCTCTCTCTCTCTCTCTCTCTCTCTCTCTCTCTCTCCAAGTGGCTTTCTTAAATTAAAAACACAGAATTATTAGATTATTATTTACAATCCAAATACACGAATATCATCTGCAGTAACTTCTCATTAATCACATTTATGACCTGTTTGAGGTCCATGCAGCTGCTTCATTTCTTTTCTCCTTGTGCGTTTCTTTCATAGGTCCTCATTCACTTTGTCAAATTAGCCAGGAAATTCTCCAGGAATTACAATACATTTTCTCAGCTTCTTGTCAGAGATAATTTATTAACGTGGTTAAAAATCAAAACCTACAGTGAAATTTACCTAAATTCCTTGCTTGTCGGCTTATATGCATGTATGCATGTATGTATGTATTTATGTGTTTTATAAATTTTTCGTTTAGGGATGATTTGTCACCATCCAAGGACCAATCGATTTGATTTTGGGACATTAATGACTAACTCTTTATGAATAAATCCCTCAAAACTGAAAAAAAAAAAGTCCCATTTCAAGCAAATGTGAGAGGCACCTTATGGAGGAGATCAAAGAAGAGCAACGTCTGTTGTCATGGAGACGCTTCGGCGCACACAGCTAAAATCTTGGTTCGGCAAGAATCGACAAACAGCGGTGTGAGCGCAGTGACTTGGGCAGTGGTTTATCTGTGTGCCACTGCTCAGTGTTTCAGCTATCTGACAGGCTAGTTAGCACTGACGTGCGCTAATGGCTATCATGCTAGCGATGCTAACTCAGCTCCGCAAACAAATATGGCGTTGGCGAAGGTTTGCTCTCTACTGAGTGGAGTTCTAGTTTCGGAGATGAATTTGATTACAGTGGTCATCCATCACCATATTCTTTTAATAATCAAATTACAATACCATCATCATCATCATCATCCTCATCATCATCATCATCATCATCATCATCATCATCATCATCAGCAGGATGAAAGAGGTCAGAGGTCATGCCTATGGACGTCTCAGGGTTTCTAACAACATGCCTGTTACACATCATGACTCCTGATTATCTGAAGCGGTAAAGATCAAGTCTGTGGTGGTTTGACCCCCTAGTTCTCCCTGCTGCCTGTAGGGGCGTGGCCATGTCCAATTAAGCCTATAAAGCTTCATTTAGGGATGTGAATACCCGGCTGATCGCGGCCGTTATTTTCTTCCTGATTCGTGATCCTCCTCCCTTTGGACAGTGACGCTCTGCTTCTTACCTGGAAAATATGCATTCTGATTGGATTGCGTCGCAGAATTCCTCGGGATTCCCTCAAATGACATCATCGGGAAACCCCTAATCATCCGCCATTTGGATTTTTTTCACTTCCGTCAACATTCAGATCGTCACCGGAACGTATTAAAAACTCGAATTCAATACATAAAAACAACTTCAACGGATTAAATGACAATTTTGAAAGGTAAAACGACGTATTTGTTATTATTATGACTTTCTAATCCCGAAGTTTCATAATGTTTTATGATTCACAAAAAAAGTTGACTGAACAGGAAGAGGAAGAGGAAGAGGAAGAGGAAGAGGAAGAGGACAAGGGACAGGATTTGATTTGTTATTGACCAATATAATAAAAATACATGACACACATTTACCAGGTTATTAAAAAAAACATGTATATGGATAAAAAGTGTAATACAATAAATATAAACTAAAAAAAATTCAACTATTTAATCATCCATTACACCAGTGCATATATATTCTTAAAATATTGTAAAACAAATGTGTCTTTGTGTGCTGATCTTTTTTTATTCTTTTTTTTTATTTCAACATACTGTATATGGATTATTTCTCAGCATTTCCACCTCTGGATATTGAAGTTAATTATTTGGTATTCATCTGTATTAGTTATGATTACTATACATAATAGTTTATTCGGATTAGATTTTCATTTAAGATGCCATCTAAGATGAATTTGTCCTGCTCTTTTCAGTGCTATCAGTTGCTTTCAGCTTGGTTGACTTTCACATTTTCCTTCACATACCTCCTTAATGACCTGGTCAAACTTGCTCCAAATACGATGTATTTATCAGAAACTAATATTTAAAATTTAGAAGCCCTGCCTCCTTCCTGAAGCCACTTCCTGTTTGCTACTTCCAGATTATGATTCTATAATTTTCAGAGGCCTCACAGTTCAAGTTTCTGGTCTGTTTCTACTGTCAAAGCCAAATGAGAGCAAAACAGCAACACGGCCACAGCAGGCTTCATGTCACATAGACCTCTAAGGGCGAAGGGCGCTCCTTGACATCCTTTAAAGGGTTAAGATGTTATTCATTTGTTAGGTTGATTAGATAAAATTACATAAATCACATGTTGTATTAACAGTATTGTGTAAATAATTACACATTTATTGTTGCATTCTATAGTTTGTATTGTGGCTAAAATGCTTTGATCTGTTTCATTGATTTTTAAAAGATTCAGTTGTTCTGAAATCAAACAGAAGTCATTATATAAGCACAGAAGCGTATTTGTGGTCAAACGTACAACTATAGCTTTATGAGCCGTGACGTGATTTCAACCTCCTTCCAGTCCATTGTTGATAGCGTCCGTAGCAACCACAAAAAACCTCACTTTATTGAGAAAGCTGTATGAATGTACATCAAAATGAAAAAACTACAGATCGTATACATAAACTGAGTGGATACTATGAAAACTAAGTAAACATTTGTCAGGAGAAAAGCTGCCAAAACGAAGCTAAAGCCACAACTTATCTTAGAATTGAACAATTTCTACCCATAAACCAAGGGATGACCTGAAGTCTGCAGAAGAGAAAAGGCAGAGGAAACGTCCCCATGTTACCTTCTCAGAGCCCTTTTGTGCAATTGTGTGAAACGACTACGTTTTTTAGCTGTGGTCAAACGTAGGTAATACACAGTTTGGAGTGAGACTGGGTTAGAAGTCCACACACACACACACACACACACACACACACACACACACACACACACACACACACACACACACACACACACACACACACACACACACACACACACACACACACACACACACACACACACACAAGCCCAATTATATTATCATTTACTGTTGATTTGGTGTCCAATTATTAATTAAATCCAACATATGGGTCACAGATCTGCAACAGTGGAAAACATGGAATGTAGAAGTCAACAGTAAACGTCATCAGGTAAATAAGCAGTTTCATAGAACGACACACTGGTTACTACAGTATCTCTGCTGCTAATGGAGGCTGTTCTTCTCTCTCCGTCTGCCTCGGCCTGTTTTTCTCTAAAGAAATCCACGAGCTGTAACATCCCCTCATTTTCTATCGTGAAACCTCAGGCCTTCGTCAGAGGAGGATTCACTAATAAGCACGCTACTCATTTTGTTGTGCATGTGGCAGTATTTAGTAAGCAGGCCACAGGTTTGCTGAGTCATCATTTCAAAGATGAAGCAAGGTTTTATGGGTGTTTTTATGCAGTGCAGAAGAGGCATGTGGAAATGATCTGAATGGCTCACAAATGAACGTAGCAAATATGTTTTTATTTTCTTAAGGACTTTGTGAGAAAACATCTTGATGTCGTAACTTCCTGTATTTCAGTTACTTTCAATTGAATTCTATTTAAATTTATATTCAAAAGGAAAAAAACTCTAATTTTGTGATACGAAGCCACACACACACACACACACACACACACACACACACACACACACACACACACACACACACACACACACACACACACACACACACACACACACACACACACACACACACAGACGTTACTCCCCTCAGGTGAGCGTTGTGTTGTTGTGGTGGTTGTTTTTTGTGCATTTTTTACATTTGTTTTTGAACTTCACATCAAAGAGCATGTTCAGGATTTTGTTTTTATGTGTGTTTGGTTGTTTTTTTTTTTCTTCTTTTACTGTTATTAATTAGAAATGTACCAAAATAATCATGATTAAATAATCATAATCAGTTTTGAAGTATAATTGTTGGGTAAATGTAAGTGTGTGAGAGTGGTTTAGAGGAAGCCTACAGTGTGACAGCAGCAGCATGTCTGGCTCAGCACATCTCAGATCATCAACCACAGCAGGTTTGGTGGGGTCCTCCCTGCAGGCAGCGCTCAATATTCATCAGAAGTGGTTTAAGGCGGGAAAAGGAGTGAACCAGAGACAAGGTCATGGATTCACTGATGTGCACGCAGTAGGACGACAGGCTGTGTGGTCCCACCCTGGGTGCTGCTGATCTCAGGATTCTGAAGAACAACCACACTCCATAGCAACTGGTGCAGAACACTGAAAAACAGAGGAGACTGTCCTTCCACTCTGCTCTCTGGGATCAGGATCCAGGATGGTGTTTTCTTATAAGCACAGCATTTTTGTTTAATCAGCATACCTGCAAATGTGCTGTAGAACACACTATGTTGGCTAAATAAGTGCCACGTCTGCGTTTTTCTTTCTGTGGTTGTTCTTCGGATGCGTGCTGTTAGCTTTGTTTGTTTCTTACCCAGAATGCACTGCAATATATGTCACCTCCTCTGGCCCCGTCTGCTGGAAAGTCCCCTGAGAGTCCCTGATGCGTTCACACGATCAGTGAACTGGACCTCAGTTCACTGACAGTGAACCTAGAAACGAGTTCTCAAGTGGAGCAGAGTTCACTTCTTTGATCGGGATCAGAGTTCAGGGGGGCGTTCACGCCGGCCCAAACGAAGCAGACGTTCCCTGGAACCAACCCTGGTCCAGATCAAACGGTGCTGGAGTGAACGTGCTCTCATTCTTGTCTACTGATAGTTGAACGTTATTGGTAAAGTGAAGTAGTAAAGGTCAGGGAATGTGATCTGCACTCTCAGACATGGAATCAGCTTCTCTGACAAGACGTTTCTATAAGAATGTGTCTTATAGTATTAACATTCTTCTTTTCTTCGGAATCACATCATTTTTTGTCTGTTGTTCCCTTTGAGACCAAGCAGGAATGATATGAGGATGTTTACGTCAATCAGATGCAGAAACTATATTGCCTTCACGGTTGTTCCTGTCAGAAATCAGGAACTCTTTTGTTTTACTCCAAATGGGATGTTTCAGATCAGGCCAGAGCGACTGGTAACATGTAAACCCGTACCACCCGTTCCATGGTCGAGTGGTCAGCGGCTCAACAGGACCAGACGACAACTGCAATTGGGTTTTCTGATGAGGAGGATTTCTGAGTTGAATACAGGAGCTGTTAAAGGGCGGATGAGCCCAAGAGTGCCAATGGTGACAAGCTACAGGATGGTGTAGCCTTTCTGGTCAACAAGATCCTGCATGAACAGGGAGGTGAGTTTCACGGCTCTTTGAAAGAGTTGCAAGTGTCACAATCAAGATATTGAAGCGTTACAGTCTGAAAGTCATCCCTGCATACGCTTCTGGATAGATCACAGGAAGAAACAGGGTCCTTCTATGAAGACCTTCAACACAAACTAAAAGAAGCAGAATGCATTACACCGTCATTATGGGAGACTTCAGTGCCAAAGTGGGGCACAAGAAGCTGGAGAAAGACATGTCGGGAAATTTAGAATAGGGATAAGAAACAGCAATGGGCAACACCCAGTGATCTTTGCCAGCCTCAATGGAATGAACATAACAAACCTTTTCTCCTCAAAACACAAAATCAAGAGGAAATGGAAATGGAAATGCCCAGATGGATAAACTAGGTATGAAATCGATTTCATCCTGTCAGACAACCTACACATGTTCAATGACGTGTCTGTTGTGAATCAAGTGAACTGTGGCACTGACTATTCAATAGTGAGGGCAAAAATGTAGTTCAAATTTAGAAGGGAAAGAAATAAGATGTTCAGACAGAAGCCAAGCACCAGGGTTGTATCCTCAAACAACTTACAAGAAAAGATACAAGAGACAGACACCACCTTCCACATCAACAGAAAGAAGAAGAAACAACAGCAAAGGCTGCACAAGCTCAGCTGACCAACTGTTGACCTGATGGCAAGGACAGGAAGCTTTAACGTCCTCGGTGACATTTAGAAGATCAAACTGACAGAACTGAACAAGACAACATGAAAGAAACAAAAAGAAGATGTCAGAAAGTACAACATGCAGATCGCTGAGGAAGCAGTTATTACCGGCAGAAGCTACAAGGAAAGACAAAAGACAAAGACGGGGCAGAGCCAGATCAGCAGCATCAAAGAGGCTGATGGAACAGTCACCACCAACAGAGAAAGAGTTTTATCAACACCTGTGCTCTATGAAAATTGACAGACCGATACCTGCAGAAGAGTTACAGCAAAATGCGAATCCTCTTGTACCTCTAATAACCCAAATTGACACAGAGCATGTCCTGAAGTCTATGAAACCAGGGAAAGGTGAAGGCGGGGTAACAAGAGACATGCTGAAGAGTGCAGGACAAATCATTCTGAAAAGCCGAAGCAGCCTGTTTACCAAATGACTGGAAGAAGAAAACATTCAGGACGTGGAGAAACGCAGAAATCCTTCTGCTGCACAGAAATAGAGACACCAAGGATCTTAGTGACTGTCGACTGTGTGTTCTGTACAAACTGTTCACTGGTTATAAAAAACAGCTTAACAAGGATAATCAAAGAAAACCAACCAGAGAACAAGCTGGCTTCAGAAGCAATTATCCTACCAGAGACCATGTTCAACCAGACAGCTGTTGGAGAAGTCTGCAGAATACAACCTATCAACCTGCCTCGCTCTCATAAACTACAAAAAAGCCTTCGATTCAGTGGAGATTGAAGCTGTAATAAAATCGCTCCACATGCAGGGTGAACAACTGCGCTACATCAGCACTGTGTTGAATATCTACAGCAACAGTTCATCATTAATTAAGTTACACAGAGTATCAGAGAAATTCCAAACAGGAAGAGGAGTCAGAAGTCAGGCATGTTTGGAAGGCAAAATCAGGAACTTAGACTTGGACAGCAAAGGAAGTGTCATAGGTGGAGAAAACCTTAGTCCTCTACGTTTTGCAGACGCCATACTTGTCAGTGACACATCAGAAGAAATGCTGCACCACCTGAAGACAGAAAGCTTGAGAGTGGAGCGGAAGATGAACAAGAAGAAAACCCTCAGGTTGAAATCTTAAGCAACATGTCAGGAGGTGAAAATACACAATGTGTCTCTCCAGTGGACAAATCAATTTACCTTGGTCAAGACGTCAGTCTGTCTATCTGTCCTGTCTATTCCTCTCTTCTATCCACTCACCCCCTCGCCTCTCTCTCTACCTCTCTCTACCTCCCTCTACCCAAACCAAGAATGGTATCTTCCCCCAATCTATCTCTCTGTCTATTCTATCCTTTCCTCTCCTCTATCCCCTCCAATCTATCTCTTTGTCAATTCTAAACTCCAGACAACACAAAGACCATGGAAAGAATCATACTGGGCATCACCTGGAGAGACAGAAGAACCGAGCAGTGGATCAGAGCAAACCGGAATGAAAGACTTCATAGTGTGCATCAAACAACAGCAGTGGAAATGAGCAGGGCACTGAGCCCGAATGACTCATGGACAAAACCAGTGACAGAATGGGAACCAAGAGGAGAAGATCTGGAGGAAGACAGAAAACTCACTGGCGAGATGATCTGAATGCTATGATGGTATCCCCTGAGGAAGGACCGCTCAAGACAGAAAAACATGGAAACGACAAGGCCCCCGTCCTGTAAAGGACCATCTCAAGGCTGTGAGAAAATGAAATATTTGTGTTTGTACAGCATGTTGCTTGAATATTTAATTGATATTTTCTTGTTTTCAATCTTCTATCCTCCAACCAGAACAAGCGAAAGTCTGGTTCTGCAGGTCTCTTCTTGTTAAATGGGAATTTTCCTTTTCATCGTCTCCTCTGCTTGATCATGGGGAAATGTTGAGTTTTCTCTGTAAAAATGCCTTGAAATGACTCTGTTGTATTTGGAACCATAGAAATACAATTGAATTGAACTGAATATGTCTCCTTGTTTTTTTGTATCCGTACAAAATATCTTGTGTTTCATTAAGCTTGGTATTGTTGTAGTATTCTGGGTTTCTTTTCACCTTTGGACTAATGTATCTACCGGTGTAATGCATACATTTATATAGCATTTTCCACATAATTGAGCACATCAGCTATAAAAGTTACATGGCAAAATCTATAAATATCTGTGTATTTTATGGATTGAATTGTTTGCATAAACTGTCATGTTGGAATAGAGTGAATTCAGCAGCTCTGGTGTCAACCTCGACATCAGAACTATAGAGTGAGAGGCTGCAGAGACGTCCAGGAATCTGAGGCCAGCAGAAGACTTGAGATGAAGCCAGAGGGTGTAATGTGCAGCCGCACCCTCCACCGCTGCCCACCGGACCAGCTGCTGCCGCCTGTGCCAGCGAGCTGCAGAAACAAATCTTGTGCTGGGGAGAAATGAAACCCCGAGAAATGCCTCATCTCCTCTGACTTGCTAACTATGCTGCTCAGTTGTCCAGCAGACGTGACACGGATTCCTCTGCATGGTTAGATTTATTCTGTTATTACGCCCTGTCATGGACACAGGCTCAGTTTCACTGCAACTCTTTTCTTTCTAATTTCAGTTGCTTTCCACCAGTTTACATCAAAGAGCCCATCTACCTGATAGTCTATCCTGCCTGAATGGAGCACGAATCTCATCCCTTCTGAAGAGTTGGTGAATATTCCCTCAGATTCAGATTCAAAGGAAACAGCAGGAAGATCAAGTCAAATCCACTTTGGTTGTGATATAATATGCTGACGACAATAAGTAAATGTGGGGGTCCTGCTGCCGGAGCCACAGCTTCCACATCCAGCAGGCTGTTTATAGATATTTATAGATGTTTGGCTGGGGGAACGTTAATAAAAAAAAGACCTTGGGGTCGTTGTCAGCTCTTTGGTTTGAATGTTGGTCCAGCAGTTAGAAGTTTATTGAGAGATGGAAGACAAAATGCAGGGACAGAAAGCTTGACCTCAACAACCACAGTTTTGAGAGGCTGCTAACGTTTATGGAGACTCTATAAAAGGTTCATAAGCTGAAACATTTTAGAAACTTGAGCTGCAGCTTTTACTGATGCAACTCATGATTTCTATTCTGTTTCAAACATTTGTAATCAGATACTTTCTATTGTTATTCTAAGAGTTCGACATACATAAAGCACAACGTGCAACCTCTGACTTCTGACAGAAAATCATATTTTAATCGCTGGTCAGTCTGTTTATTGACTTTCTGAGTCCTGTTCTTCGGATGACCCCTCAGTCTGCCTCGGTCTGAAGTTTACTCAGTTCTGAACTTCAAAGTCCGTTTTGGCCGAAAACTGAGGAGACACATGAAGTGAGGCGCCTCTGAGCTCGGTCTAGCCTCAGACTGAGAAACCTCATCACACATTCAGGTCAATCGCTAAGCACCTCCATCTTCTCCACTTCAGTTATTAGTTCATTTAATGTTTTGAACACTTTGACTTCATGTCTCTCTTCCGATAGAATAGCTAATGCTTTGTTTACACATTAATATAATAAAGGGATCTAATCTAATGACTAAATTGTGACATTAAACTACAATAAAGAAGCAGCAAGTGAGACAAATAGTTCCTCTTTTTGAATTTTGAAGGCAGTGCTGAAAACACGTGCTTTTCCTGAGTGACAGGACGGGGGTCCTGTTCAGACCGTCTCCCAGGCCACCAGACCAAAAGATCCAAACCATCAACTGACTCCTCTTCAGACCACATCTTCTTGAGCTTTCTCAGCAGCGCTTCGTTGCTGGTGGATTTTCTTTCTCATGTTCTGGTGATGAGACCGTAAATAGAGATTTTCTCTCTAAAGTTCTGCTCCCACTTCTCTGGCCAAACATCCAGCCTGTTTCCCTCCACTGCAGCAATCTGCTGCTCTGTCCAGCTTTCCTTCACTGCTTTCACCCATCCTGTCCTTCCTCACATGTTGCCTCAATTCTGTTCTTGACTGTCAGAGGCTCAGACTCCTGCAGGGACGTCTGACCCCCAGAAACTAAGATCACATCTTCAGTGGTGAGATGTGAAGCAGGTCGAGAGGCCATTGCATGCAACTGAAGACCAAAAATGGAAAGATGAGCACCAAAGGTCTTGGGGTCCGTGGAAGTTTTGGAGAGTTGCAGTGGTTGTTGCAGGAAGCTGGAAGCTTTCCAGTCGTGCTCCCAGCAGCTGGCGGCCGCTTCCCTCTAAGCCCGGCGCTGCACAGCTACGTCAGAGAAGAAAAGAGGAAGCACTTTGATGGTCCTGCGGGTGCTCTCCATCTCTGTCCCAGCTCCTAAAGCCTGTCTCCTCCATCTGCTGACATGTCTCATATGTAACAGCCCACTGCTCGGAAGGGATTATCACTGCCACACAACACGAACTGCACATCATTTTTCTGTGACTGCTGACTTCTCCTCAGGTATGTTTGCTCTTCACACTTCAGAAGAGCTTCCACCATACGGTCACCAAGAAGCGTAAGGTGAACATCATCCACCTGAATAAATTAAGCATGAACTGGAATCTCTTGGATAATTTAGGGTGATTATTGACAGGAACACCAAAGCTTCAAACAAAGGTTCTATGGTTTTGTTCTTATCATGTCAGTGGTTGATATCAGGAAATAAGTCACAATATCATTTAAACTGGAAACTAAATCTAAATCCTTCATGGAAAAAATCTGTCTGTACCTTTCTATACCCTAACAATTCACTAATTGAGAGGGGGGCGATGGGGGGAGAGAGGGGGGAGAGAGGGAGGAGAGAGAGAACGATATAGAGAGGGAGAGAGAGAGGGAGAGAGTGTGAGGGGGAGAGAGAGAATGAGAAAGAGGAAGAGAGAGAGAGGAAGAGAGGGAGAGAGAGAGAGAGAGAGGGGGGGAGAGAGGGAGATGGAGAGAGAGTGAGGGAGAGAGAGAGAGAGAGTGAGGGGGAGACAGGGAGAGAGAGAGAGAGAAAGAGAGAGTGTAGGGGAAAAGGGGGAGAGAGACAGAGAGAGAGAGAGGGGGGGGGGAGGGGGGGCGAGAGAGAGAGAGAGGGGGGGGGGGGGGGGGAGAACACATCTAATGATAATGAAATGATAATAGTGAACTAAATTCTGGCCAATGTTTACTGAGGACTGATCAGTTCTAACTCACACTCTCAATCCTCCACTGTTATTGTCCATCTCACATGTGGGATTCCAACCAAGATCAATACTTCATTTTCAAAAGAAATGAACGTTCTCCTCATTCAGACAAAGATGGAAACTGGCGCTCTGATATAAAACATTTCCAAGTGCATCATACACAGAGACTCAGTCGGCCATTGTTGAGTAAATGAACAGGCAACAAGAGTCAATAGTTCTTACTTGAAAAAATTTAACTCGGGACCCGAGACGGTGAGCAAACAGGAGCTGAAGGAGCCTGAGAAGAGTGTGAGCCAGCAGAAAGCTATAAAAACTGCAACAGGCCTGTGAGCCAGGCTGTGCTGGGAACGCCTCTGGATAGCTATTGTGCTGATTTTAAAAGTCGAGATTGTTTTAGCACACAGAGCTGAATTTGAAATCTGGTTCCAAAAGAGAAGAGCTTGCTGACTAAAAGCTCTGACCCACCCTGTTTCTTTAGAAACCAGGACAAACCTGTCAGAGGCCATTTCCTGTATGTCACTGTTCAGTAGGAAATACAAACATGTAACTTATTCAAAGGAGTGGTGATCGGATTATTCCATTAATGAATTTGATATTACACCTACAACTTGCCTGTTGGTTAATGAAAAGACTGAATAGAATATTTCTGAACTCTGGCTCACACAACTAAAGTGCATGTGGATGATAGAATGCTGCAGGGGCCTTTTGTTTCACTGCAGACTGTTTCCACCGAGTAATACTGATGTGCACAGCTGTATTTCTGCAGATTGTTAATAAAGTTGGTCTGGGAGCACACCAGCTCCATAAAGCTGAGTGCCAGCAGCAACCCCCACAATTAAAGGCTTTGCTGGTGTTTCTTTGGCATAAATCACACATTTAACCCCAGGAAGTCCTGAGTCCTGCCTTCTTCAGCTGTCCATGTTTATATTTAGTGCTGCAGGCAGAAAGATGGAGCTGTGGTGTCGGCTTACTGTGAGACTCCACCGGCAGCGCTGTTTTACTGTTGGGTCAGTGTTTCTCCCCTCAGTGGTCCTTGAGCAGGAATCAAACTCAGCCTTCTTCATCATCCCTGGTAATGGAGCTGAAGCCGGTTCGGCTCTGCTCTTCACTGCTCATCAGTACGGCTGTCAGCTCATCACTCAGCTCCTCACAGACGTTCTTCATGCGCTCCCAGGGTTTCTGAAAGAACTGATAACATTGCATGAACCTATTCTTTAACTTTCTTTGTCTTTTACGGCTCTTTATTTATAAAATAAAAAAGTAAATAAACGCATTTCAAACTCTTGAGTACTTGCATGTGGACCAAATACTCATGATACTCAAGGAGAGCCCAAATTCACATTCACAAAACTGAAAGTTTTACTTGAACTTCCGACTTTGGAGGGAAGCGAAGACTTTATTGGTCTTCATGGTCAGAGTAATAAACAAAAAGTCACTGTGGTAGAAAGTAAAATCAACATCACACCATCACATATCGTCGTGACACTAGTGGAAAGGAAAGTGTTTGTGAGTGTTTGTGTCCAGTCTGAACGAGTTCTGCTCCATTCAGGAAAACCTGTTTCCTCTGCCAACCCCCGCCCAGATCTGCTGCCCGAGAGGAGACATGCACTTCCTCACACTGGTTCTGGTGTCCCAGGTGAACTCCAGTGACAACCTGGACCTGGTGCTGCTTTGGTGATTGAACTGAGCAGGTTGAGATGCAGTTTGACTGGACGGGTTCAGGCCTTCTGCTCAGGAGGAGATACTGTCTGTGTCTCTTACCCGACTTTCATCCACCCTGTTATATTTCCTACTCACCTGTCTCCTCCATGTCTCTGCACAATTGCCCTTCATGTGCGTCTGATGAGTGTCCAAAGGCCTATCCATAGTCCAAAAGAGATTTTCTGTGATTTTTGGATTCAAAGGGTTGAAAGAGGATGAGGTAGAAAAACAGATGTTTGAAGTTGAGGAGGAGGAAGATTTGGTATTGAGACATGCCACAGCCGAGCTAAGGAAGAAGGAAAGGTGATGAGGTGTGTTGGGGCCGAATATTCAGTGAAATGTTTCTCCTAGTTTCTCCCCCGAAAGGAAAACACCAGCGACAATGGATAGGCCATAAAACAGCAGGGGAGCGAGCCAGACCCCGGAAGTGGCCAATGAGGATGCTTGAATCCGACCCGAACACACCACAGGGGTCCAAACCCAAGTTGGTGAGACTCACTTCCTACCAAAACTCTCGGCTTCTCAACTGACCATCGAGGGAGAGACATCGCTTTCCCTCCTCAGGATGGTAAAGAAAGCAAAAGAACAGAAGAAACACCAACGCCAGCCAGCTGGACGAGCAGGACCCAGTTTGGACTACATCTTCTGTTTTCCTCTATTTTTCTTGTTTTTGGGGGATTCTGGAGACCAAAACCAGCGTCTCCCCTTAGGACTCAGGTGCTCAGAACCGACCCAACGGAACCGCCCGTTCGCTACACCCTCGGTAGACTAACTGGCTCCGAGACCGCCCTCGCGCATGCGCGCTTGACGGACGTCTTGTTTATCTGGCCGCTAAGCAACCGCCGCGTCCCCAGAAAGAGCGAGTCAAACGCCTCTAGTGGTCGTGTGGGTCATCGCAATCCCTCTTGACATCCACCGGGCGGACACATCAAGTCATTGCGCTCTCCCTCTGCGCGCCGCCGCACGCCCCTAGTGGTCGTCACAGTCACTGCATTGACCCGCCGACGTCTGCCTCCACCTGGTGGACGTTTGAGGTCATTACACCCCCTCACATTGACCTGAGGACGTCTACCTCCACCTGGTGGACGTTCGAGGTCATTACACCCCCTCGTCACTCCAGACCACGCGCACACACACACACACACACACACACACACACACACACACACACTTTGTACATAGTGTTTGCTGTTTAATAGATTAGATCTCCGTGTTAGATGTCGTTTGCTATTTGAATGTGTTGATTTATGAGATGATTTCCGAATTATTTATGAATTAATACATTTTATTAATAAACGCCTGTTAGCTGAATTGTACGCTTCTTGGTGATTATTATGTATTTATTGTTGACAATTCACTGGTTTGTAACAGTCTGTGCTCGGATCTCACACTTTCCATTCTATTTAAGATTGTTATATTTTATGCAGAAATATTAACTAACTTAAATAAACTTTTTACAAACGAGACTGATATTTTGGTATTAGCTATTTCCAGTTTATCTGGTGGTGCCCCGATTTATTATTAATTCATAAATAAGAAATTTATGCAAATTAATATTTTTTTTAATTAAAATTTTTTTTGGATAATTTTTCATTTTTTTTGTTTTTAAAGTAATTATTCAATTACTTTAGGAGTTGTTAATGAGTAAATGACCGTTTACTTCTATTAATAACTTAAATTTTTCATAAATTACGTCCAGTGATTTATTACTTTTAGTAATCTATTACTTACAGTAATTATATGCTAATAACCAACTATAAACCCCAACAGGTGGCATCTATTTTGATTTGCAAACTGGCGTAATGCTGAAGTAAACAACAAAAATCTAAGCAATGACACAAGAGTTTATGGACCACAAAGCAGAAGGAACCTGAGAAGAGGGAGCCAGATGGACAAACACAATCTTGACAAACGGAGCTGAGAAAAGAATTCAGTCACTTCTTTGCTCACACTCCCGAGGGTCAGACGTTATTTCATCGTTGTCCTGGAGTATGACTCGGCCTTAACCTGTCTCACCTGTCTTTCCCTCTTGGATGTATACAATCTCCCTTTTGGGTCTGTCGCCAGATCTTCTTTGTACGACTGCATCTTGCCTTCCGGGCCTTTCTAAGTGTTCCCTCGTGTGTTTGTGGACTTTGCATGTTGTTTTAACTTCTGCATGTTTTTGGATTAAACTTTTGGGTTGCCTTAGATACATTCATCTTCAGTTCTTCCAAGAAAGTCTTTGACATGAAATTCCAGAGTTGCTGTGAACCCGTTTGGCAGTGGCTGTTTGGCCAATAAAGGGCGCCGGGGATGGGAAAGATGGGGATTTTTTAAAATCTAAAATATCCAAATAAACTGTAATACTGTCAAAATTTGTTTATGCCAACAAACTAACAACGGGCCCTGTACTGCGTGTGTGTGTGTGTGTGTGTGTGTGTGTGTGTGTGTGTGTGTGTGTGTGTGTGTGAGAGAGAGAGAGAGAGAGAGAGAGAGAGAGAGAGAGAGAGAGAGAGAGAGAGAGAGAGAGAGAGAGAGAGAGAGAGAGAGAGCAGCCTGGGGCGCTGCAGGTTTAGTAGCAATGATGAATAAAGAAGAATCTGCTTGAAGCTGTGTTCACTTGTTTGTGTTGTCCATGTTGTGATCGGTTGCAGCTCCACAAGTACAAACTAAGATGTGACACCACTGAGCTGGACGTATTGCAGGAGGAAGGTATCAAACATATTGGGAGTTGCAACAAATAAATCTGACTGAGAACAAACACAACCTTTTTTCAGATGTAAATCTCATTTGCTCCCTTTAGACCAACTTCCACCCATATATGTTCACATAAGATCACTCTTTATTTGTTTGTTTTCCTTTTTTATTTTGGTGTTTGGTTTCCATCGTTACTAGATTGACCCAAAATGTCTTCAAGTGGTGTCCTCATGTTAACTGTGTTCTGTGCCTTTGTGCAGACAGAATCATGTCAGGAAGTGTTTTATTTGCCATATTGGGCTCTATTAGTGAGGCTCTATGACCTTTTGTTCCTTCTTCAGATTTCTTCTTTCACTCACCTTCGCTCTGCACGGGACAATATTTCCTGGTGTTCTATTTGTGATGGGAAGCACAGATTAAAGTCTGCACCACTCTCTCATATCCTCTTCCAGCCAGGATAACCTTGTTCTGTCCTTGAACTGTATTCTTTGACTTATCAGGGAGTCTCAAGCTTTCCTTTCACAAACTATGCTTATTGTGCAGTTATCAGCAGCAGTTTGGTTCAAAATGTTCTTCAAATTAAAAAAAAGATGACACGAACTCTTTCCAGAAGAGCCGGTGTGACAGAAAATACTGCATTCTGCTTTCAGATGGTCTGACCTCAGCTCCTGAAGGACTGACTCTGAGTTCATCCAGCAGGTTTGATGTGTTCAGGCATTGAAGCAGTTGTTCCCATTGTGACGGACGGAGGTGTTTTGCTGTAGTTTAATGTGACATTTTGCAGACTGAGGAGGTTGGAAGACATGGCAGATGCTCTGCGTGGACTATAAAGGCTCAAACTAGGCAGCTAATCTAAAACAAACCCACAGACGAGTGCCCGGGCACAGCTGACTGTGACTCTCATCATAAAGAATCAAGCAAAACTCATTTGATTCGGGGTTCAGTTGGAGCTGAAAACAATGCCCTGGTGTCAAACAGCTCTCACTATGCTATATTATCAAATACTCTTAAGAACTGTTCAGAATGTAGAACACAATTGAAAATTGTCATCAGTGTAGTGTAGGAGCCAATCAGTCACCAGTGATGGAAACAGTCTTGCAGTAGGGGACACATAGACCACAAGAAGATGTTTCCCTTCCAAACCTTCCAGGAAAATCCCAGCCTGGTTTGAAGAGCCCAATATGTTTGCTACCTCCCTCCACCATGCTGCTGCTTGAGGGCATCCAGCGCTCTGCTCAGTCTCTCCATGGCCACATGCAGCCACGAGCACATGGGCAACTCCCCTCAGATACTTTTGTTTGTCTGTAATGTTCATCTCATTATTTTCTGAGGGAATCCCTTCTGTCTGCATGCAATTCATCACACTTAATTCAGGATGCTAGTGAAGAGGTATGTTCTGATAGGTAGAGGCATCCCAACAGTGCGCGACGCAGGACAAAGTCAACCTGTTGGGTGTTGAAAGGGTCCGAAAAAAGATGGCTGACGTTTGCTTCAGGAGCATCAATATCAAAGACACAACTGGAAACCACCTCAGACTGTTGTGACTCCTCCTGATGTGGCGCCCGGCTAACTGAAACATGACGAATGAAGTTCACCCGTCCATCAGAACAGGTGAAAAACATGAAACAAACAAGAGGAGGATGGAAAAAACACGACCATGTTAAGTGAGTCTTTCATTTAATAGGAGCTGTGTCACTTTGTCCCACTAAACATCACATGAGTTTATCATTAAATGCACAGATAATGGTCAGCTTCTCAACCTGCAACACCTTTAACATGGAGGAGCTTTTTAATTGATCCTCTTCAGGAGTGTGCAATGATCACCAGCGGCCAGAACCTGAAAGAAATGGACAATATGACAATATGTGCGTGCGTGCGTGCGTGCGTGCGTGCGTGCGTGCGTGCGTGCGTGCGTGCGTGCGTGCGTGCGTGTGTGTCCTTGTCCTGAGCCCTGCAGTAATCATGGTATTGTGCTCCTCCGTCAGTAATCACTGAACTCTTCCAGCCGATAGTTTGGTGACAGAAACAAATGAAGACCTGTGTGTGACGCACTGGAAGACAATAAAATCCTCAGTGTGACAAAAGATTTGCACAAACACTGGATTTCCTCACAGTTTGTGTTGATAATAAGGATTTCCTGCTTATCCAGACTGCACACACACCTTCCAGGAGTTCACTGATTAAAGAGCTATTTATAGCTCAACTATATCGGTTTAGAAAACACTTTCAGTAAACATCAAAAATCCTAATCACATTGTCATATTGTTACTGGTTCAAAAATATAACATGTGATGAAAACAGAGAGCAAAATGAATGTGAGCACAATAATTAGAAACGACACATACTTCAGGTTTTAATGCCTTCAGGAGCGTTTTGTTACTAAAACCACTTTAAGTGACAGTAAACCAGTAAATTCTGTTACATTTCTCCTGGTATGTTGGTGGGTGCACACTTTAATTTTATTTCTCAGAAACACTTCACCCGTGTGTTCAAATGGATGAACAACAGATATAAACTGTAGAAATAATTTATGATAACTGTGCTGCACAGTAAGAGTATGCTGTTTCCATCGTGGGGTTTCTAATTGTATGAGCTTTAAGGAAACATTACAACCAATAAGTGCTTTGTCAAAACACCTTTTTTTCCAAGTTGGATAAAAAGGCTGTAGTGGAATAAAGTGATGAATCACTTTGTTTTATTAAACGAGTGAAGTGACAGATTGTTCCTGTGCTGTATCTCGTTAAATCATCAACCCACTGAGCCACTCACTGTTAGTGCAGCTGTCACTGAGAGAATGCATCTGAATATTCCGTTTTTATTGTTACACACGTGAGTGAATTGACATTTTAAATCAGCATCATGCGTTTTCTTGAATTCAATACATATTTTCTATCAAAATCATATCAGAAGGAATAAAGTGAGAATAAATCTGTGCATGCAGAGTGAAGTTTGCTCTGACGATTGGTCACTGCATTAGATCCAAGGTAAATTCCCAGTTGTTTTCCATGCATCTCACAGTTTTAGGCACATGGGGAAAGCATTATCCCTTAATGCACTCTCTAATGACTCTATAGGCCTGTGTTTCTACTTTGGTGATTCTCTGTTGTTCAAGTTCAAGTCTTCTCTGCTTCCTGAGCAATCATCAGAGGCTATTTGTGCTTTTGTACCAGTCGACTTCAAAGTAGGCATTCTCACAAAGGAAGAAAAGAACCTGTGACTCCACCGAGCACAAACCCTGCCTTCACTGTGAACATCAGCCAGAACGCAGGAAGCATGTTTCCAGGGAGTGATTGAGAGAAGCAGGAGGTCAGTCACAGGGATCGTGGAAGGGGGATGGGGCGAGCTGTCATTGGGTGCCCTCTGGACCACTTCGTTAGGTTTGCCGTCTCACCACCGTCACAATGACGACTCACCACCGTCACAATGACGACTCACCACCATCTCACCGCCGTCACAATGACGACTCACCACCGTCTCACCACTGTCACAATGACGACTCACCACCATCACAATGACGACTCACCACCGTCTCACCACTGTTACAATGACGACTCACCACCATCTCACCGCCGTTTCACCACTGTCTCACCTGCGTCACACTAACGACTCACCACCATCTCACCACTGTCTCACGGCCGACACACTGACGACTCACCACCGTCTCACCACCGTCTCACCACCGTCTCACCTCCGTCTCACCACCGACTCACCACCGTCTCACCGCCATCACACCACCGTCACACCACCGTCACACCACCGTCTCACCGCCGTCACACTGACGTCTCACCAGCGTCACACTGACGACTCACCACCGTCTCACCAGCGTCACACTGACGACTCACCACCATCGCACCGCCGTCTCACCGCCGTCACACTGACGACTCACCACCGTCTCACCGCCATCTCATCGCAGTCACACTAACGACTCACCATGACTCACCACCGTCTCACCATCGTCACACTGATAACTCACCGCCATCTCACCACCGTCTCAAGATCGTCACAGTGACAACTCACCGCCGTCTCACCGCCGTCTCACCGCCGTCTCACCGCCGTCTCACTGACGACTCACCACCATCTCACCGATGTCTCTGTGTGTTGCTGCTCCAGGAGCTGCCATCATTGTGAACCCCCTTGGACACCTGGAACACCATGCTCGTCTGAACATGGGGTCCTTGTAAACCAACACCTGATCTTCCTGTTTGGTGTCGGGATCGGCCAACTTGTTCATAGCCTGGTTCTCTGCCACCTCCTGGGGATGAACCATCGCCATGTCATTGCCGCTACCACTGCTGCCACTGATGTGGGCTCTCTGGAAGACCTGGAAAGCAGTTCTTCTGCTTGGGCCCTGGATCGGCTGAACCACCATCGATGCTCAACTTTCCGCCTCCTCTCGAGCATGAGCTGCTGCCACCGGATCAGCTAGCACAGGGGTGGAGTCTACTAGGATCCACATTGGAAAAATGGAACATTTAGGATTCACTTTTAGTTGTTGATGTGCATTATTGTCAAAACCTTTTTGATGGAAATTTGTCATTACAGTCATAAAAACACATATTTCCAGCATTTAAGTTTTGCAGAAAATCCTCTGGTTCATTGACATCTTAGCGTCACAAAACTTCCTGAACCTTCCCGAACATTCCTGAGGCATTGTGTCACAAGATCTTGTTTGTACTCTCCATCTCACAAGATCTGAGCTTGCAACTGGAATATCGATCAACAATCAGGTTCACAACATTTCAGACTATTCTCGTGGCTTGAAGACTCTTTCTTAGAAAAAGACTGGATTTTTTTCACCCGGACTCGGTCAAATATTGTTGATATCTTCACTTGAGCTTCCGCAAGGCCATATTTTATATCCCAGAAACCCTTTCTGCAGGTTTGATGGATACAAAGTCCGGTTTCTTTGTAAATTTCTCAAGATGTGAGATAAATAAAGGATATCTTATCTTATCTTAAATATATTGACTTTGGTGTGACCGACTGAGGAAACTGTGGGTTGGAAATGAATGGAAATAAGTGGTGATTGTCTTGTTTTGGTGTGTTGGTTTATTCTCTGTGCAGAAGTGAGACCTTTTATGGAGTGTATATTTTGAAGATTTTTTTCTGGTAAAATTACTTTAATGCATGTTGTCCATGCTAGATGCTCAGAGATATGCACTCCCAGGTACTCAAAACTGCACACCATCTCAACAAGTGTCCTGTTGATCTTCAGTGGGGTGTAGTTCCTGTGTCCTCTCAAAGTCAACGATGAGCTCCCTGGTTTTGCTGGGGTTCAGGAGCGGGTTGTTGTCCTGGCACCATAATGTCAGGCTTTCAACCTCCTTTGTGTACTCCTCCTCATCATTGTTACTGATGCAGCAGACCACAACTGTGTCATCAGCAAATTTCATGATGGTGTTGGAGCTGCTTGAGGCCACACAGTCAAGGATGTACAGGTTAATGATGTTAATGATGCTGAACCAAAAGAAAATAAATGAACAGCAGTCTCACATAATCCCAATCATGCCAGGTGGGTGAGGGCCATGTGCAGTGCCTGGCAGATGGCATCGTTCCTGGATCAGTTTGGCCGGTAAGCATGTTGGGACCACAGAATGGCTCAGTGCAGGACTTTAGCACTCATCCAGAAATTCCGTCTAGTCCTGCAGCATTCCTGGTGTTCACCCTCCTCAATGCATGCGCCACACCGGACACCCCGACCAGCCTGCTGCTTCCGTTAGCATGCTGGCAGCACCTGTACTGATCGAGTGATGCACAATAACATGTTTCCATGGATTGATGAAGGAGAACTTGTTTCCAGAGAGTGATGCTGTGTGTTTATCAGGCTCTTGGACGTCTTCATGTGGAATAGTGCTGCTCTGCTCATGAGCTTCTTGCAGCAGACTGAACTTGGCACAAAGTGTGATACTGAGTGAAACACCGGCCATAAAAGACTGGAAAGCAGAACATTGGCACACAAGGTTGAAACATCTACTGCTGAACTGCTTGAAATACAGATGAACAAATAAAAGCTCAATAGAAAAAATACCCATGATTTTACAAAAAGCATCAGAAAATACATCCAGTACAGAACTGAACATGTGACTCCTTCACGTCCATCCATCTTCTACACCTCTTCATCCAGCTCAGCTTCAGGGTTCAGGATCACACACATGTATCCTCTCTGATGGCACAAGGGAATTGTATAGACGAGCTAGAATCAGCAGATGGCGGTAATGTAACTTCACGGATGCCAACTGTCGTTAAACCCAAAAGAAGAAGAAGAAGAAGTAACACACATGAAAGCTTCCTGAGGCGGACTGAGCAGACACCTCCCAAGCCAGCCGCCCTGAGCAGTGTGCTGGAGCTGGTTGAATAGAACCAGGCGGTGGGCGGATCCCAGGCAATCAGCAGACATCCTCTTTTTAACACAGCAAACATTAGCATACAGAGGGGGGCATGAGGCAGTCCGCTCTTCTATCCTGCTGCCCCGTTCAGCTGAGAGGTGAGGACAGGTGAGTGCAGGTACACTTGGACAGGTGAGGACAGGTACAGAGGACCTCACTACTTCTTCCTCACTCCCTCTCGTCTGCCCCTGAGATATTTTCCAACTTTTTCTTTCCGCATCTGCTTCTTAGGATTCATGCTGTTGACGTTGTTTGTGTACTACCCATAATGCACTGCGTTCTACGTCACGTCCTCTTGCTCTGTCTGCAGATACTTCACTTGCAAGTGAACCGAGAACCACGTTTTCAATTGGACCAGACTTCTTTGATCCAGATCAGAGTCCGGGGAGCTTTCCCACGTTGCCAAATGACGCAGACTTCCCCTGAAGTGAACTGTGTTCCTGATCAAACTGGGCTGTGTGAACGTATCCTTACAGTCAAGAATTAACCTCAAATGACCAGTGGAAGAAACCCGGAGTACTGAGAGGAAACCCACACACACGCAAGGAGAACATGTAAACTCCACACAGAAAGGCTAGACCGGTATTTCAAACCATGATCTTGTCACTGTGCTGTCATACACAAGTAAAATAATCCACATAGAAAATGTTCAGCAGGTTTTTTTTTCACTACGGTTTTGTCTTGCATGAAGGACCTTTAGCTGAGAAAAAGCAGGCAGTTTCCTCACCAGGAGCTTGTTGTCTCTTTTTGCTCCTGTTAGCGGCTTTCAGCCGGTGGACACGTCTGTATTTTCTGCAAATATTTCTACTTCTAAGAAAAACAGTGGCGGCAGACAGGAGAGCCTCTCAGCGGCAGAGTTTTCCCAGTGTGCCTGTCTCTGGGTTTGTCTTGTCTGAGAGGGCGAGAACCTTTCCAAGAGCCTTGAGTTCCTGCTGTGAAATGGTCTGAGACCTACCATGCTCCTCAGAGAGCATGTTGGCCCACGATCTGGATGTTCAATAGAGCACTTAAATACTCCACTGCACAAACTCAAACTACAAATTCCTGGGACTCTTGAACATGTCATGAGAAGTATGCATCTAAAATGAAATGAAAAAGTGATGAGAAAATGGAAACGTTCCACTTTTTGCTCATAAAAAAGTCATAAAATCTGATCTTCGCACCAGGAAAGTGCTTTTCTATACGTATGATACTTTACATACGTTTTTTTAGTTTGTTTTCTTCAGTGTTTTTCCAAATGCAATCCATCATTTTGTTTCATAAAACTAAATACATTTTGAGATAAATTTTGTCTCAGGGGATTCACAGAAATCTTTACCTCCTATCAATGTAGATGTGCAAGACACCAATATATTTCAATCATGCTTTGTATTTTTTTTATTTCCAAACATGTACAAAAAAACAACAACGAACAAATAGAAGTTTAAAAAAGACGAACATCCAAATGAGCAAGCCAGACATCACATGACATACATTCCAATTTTAGCATGTCTTTTACATGTTCGAAAAGGTTGTAGGAAGAAGCATAACTTTTTTAATTCTAACTATTTAATTCTTTATCGTTACAAGTCACACTTTTTTGTTTTTGCCACTTCACCAATAAACAGAGCAACACCATAACCCACATTGTATAGGATTCTTATTGCTATGTTTTTTTTAAGTAATGAGTCTTTGTAATGATTTTGCATAATTGTTTCCCCAGACCTCCACACCATAAGTTAAAAAAAGTAGCACCAGTAAAGAATTTTAAGTGATTTTTTAACTTATGGATCCTTAGTCCAGGACTGAGATGATAGTTTGTTTGGGATGTTTTTTGTTTTATGTGAGGTTTCCAGCAAATTTTGCTGTCGATTTTTACTCCAAGGAATATTTTTGATTCACCATTTCAATATCTACCCCCTCTATCTGTACTTTTACTTGATTATTTTCTTTATATTTTCCAAAAATCACGATTTAAAATAATTTAGATTTATCAAACCATAGTTTGAAAAAAGGTATAACTGTGAGGTAATTTGGTCCAAAAGTTGCTGCAAATCTTCACCACTTCCTAAAATATTTGTACTATCTGCAAATAATATAAATTTCATATGTTCAGAAACTTTTCAAATGTCATTGATGTACATTATAAACAATTTAGGTCCTAACACTGAGCCCTGGGGTACTCCACACACGATATCCAAATAATCCGAATGACAGTCTCCATCTTTGATTAAATTAAATTAAATTAAATTAAATTAAACTAAATTAAATTAAATTATTTGTCACATGCAATGTTAACAACCACCACAGTCACTAACCTGTAGTGAAACGATACCGATTTACCCCTCGGTAGCAGCCATACAAAGCTGGGGGGAGCTGGGGGCGAGGGGCCTCTTGCTCAGGTACCGCCAGTGCAAGTTTTTTTTCACAAACTGCTTCCTCTAAATAGCTTCTCACCCAAATTAATACAACTCCCCTGATTCCATACTGCTACAGTTTATTGATTAATATGTCATGATTTATGGTATCAAATGCTTTTTTAAGTCACTTTAAGAAATAGCTGAAAAAAGCTGAAAGTCCAAATACTGAAGAGTCACAGAACACAGAGGATGCACACAAGGAGTAGCTGGATGTCTGCAATGTATCCAAGCGAGGGAGACGATCTGGCCCAGATATATGATGGAAGTGTTTACACAGGGAGGAAGGGGGGAGAGACAGGTGAGCCACAAGAGGATGAGGGTATTTAAGCCTCTCTCTCGTTGGTCCATTGCCAGATCATGTTTGTACGTCTGCATCTTCACGTCCAACCTTTTCCTAGTGTTCCCTTGTGGGGTTTTCCATTTCCTGTGTTTTTGGACGTCTCTACGTTTTTGGGTAACCGTTTTGGTTCTCATGTCGGACACCTTCACCTTTACTTTTTTTGAACTGAACTACCTGAGTTTTTCTTCTTGTTTGTCACAACCCTTGACACAAAGGAGACCAGACAGTTTTCAGTGACAGGCCTGCTAAGTAAAGTCATCTGTAAAGTTTCCAACCAAAATATAACCCCGGGAAAACAACGATCACATTGCTCAGGGTTTTGTAAGTTTTCAGCCACATCTCATTTGGTACAAAACGCAACATATCAAACTAACAAATGTTGACGACAAACTCATGTTCATTTACTCAGTTTGTTTTGTTTTTCTAACTCCTCACTTGAACAAATGTCAGTTTTACAGTCGCCTTTGTGTTAGCTGGTGGCTACGTATTCAGCATTGGCTGGTGGCTACACCTTTAGCTGATGGCTATATGTTAGCATTGAGCTGATACAGACACTTGAATTTCTTGGTGATGTGTAAATCCTTTGTTTTTATTCTGCTCTTAGCCACACCTCCGTCCCATTGTTTTTAAACAGAAATCTTCCTGTTTCATCCTCACGTCTGTTAGCTGCTACCAGGCTGCCAAGCCGCTAACTCCTAGCATGATCTCTGGCTCTGCTGCCTCAGTGAGACAAACAAAACATGAGACGACAAATTAACAGTGACCATCATGAGAAAAGTAATGCCATCTCTGTGTCAATGACTTGTACGAACTGGAAACAACTTTCACCAACATCAGAACTCAACTGGGCATCTTTTAATGCTTCTCAATAGAACTCTCGTTGTGTGTAATGAAACGAATGGTGGTGTGCTGTTTATACTATGTAATATTTGGCAGTGGTGTGCAGTCAGGGACAGCAGGGCACTGCTAGCCCTGTCAAAAATGAATTTTCTTATTTTCTTTATAATTAAAAAGTGATTCTGAAATCTGTGTCTGGAATGAATTAGGCTGCTTGTTCAGTTGGCAACTTTATCCAGAAAACGACTGGTTATATTTTGTGGAGCTCAAATCTCCCACGTCCTCTAAACGCATCACAGCACTAATTGCATTGCTAACCTCTGATGGAAGCTGGACGCTGCTATTGGGTTAAAATGTTGAGTGACAGTATCATCAGCCAATCAAATGTTGATGTGTTATTGACAGAACGCCCTAGGGCAAGCGGAGTTTCTCGTGCTAGGTGTGTCATTGAAATGAGTTTGACTGATTGGCCCATGGGCAGGTGTGTGATGACGCACTGTTATTTTCTGCTATTCTGGAGGTGATGGCGGCTAATTTAACAGCAAGATCGGATGATACGATAGCGGACCTGCTTCGGGGGCCTTTTTCATGCTGTCGGCATTTGGTGCTGTTTTTGATTGTAAAGTGGTGCTTCCCATACAATCGCCACGATTAAATTCCGTCAGGTTTTGGTTCAACCAACGCAACATCGCTCAGTTCATTAATCTCTGCATCGCCTCTTTCTCCATTATTGTCATTCACACAGACAGACGAGTGCGCATGCAAGACCGTAGTGCGTGAGACTCACACGGTCCAAACCCCCCGACGGGCGCTACGCCCCACCCCCCCCGTGCAAACCTTTGGGAAACACTGGAAGACGATCTGATGGTGATGTTGCACAGTGGTGTCTTGATATGTTGTGCTTGTTGATCAGCTGTCATATTGGTGTGGATTAAGTACTGATGCAAAATAGAGGCCTTACACTGGATTCGGATTGTGGTTTTACTGGAGGACATAATATGCGGCTGCTGCATTGGCTGTATCGGCATAGGCAACAATACCTTTTTTTTGGGGGGGGGGGATTATGTTACTGCTGGCCCTGACTGAAACACCACCGCACGCTACTGGTATTTGGGTTACAGTAAATAAAACCTCCTTGATGTGACAGCACCTTAAGTCTGTCCACAGAAACAACGGATCAATTCATATTTCCAAGCACCCAGAGACCTTTAAACCATCAGCCAGACAGCCAAAAAGCTTAAAATAAACAATGTGGAACTGCGTCTTTAAATATTATTTCATATCCTCTGCTGTACAGCACTTTGAAATCACTCTTGATTTACTGTGATTCCTCAGTGAGGTGTCGTAAAACTGGTTTGTTGAAGCATTTAATGGGCTGCTCAGCTTCCACACAGTCCCTGTGAAGACTAAATCTCAATCAAGTGTCTCTGAATTTCCAAGAAAAACTCAAGACAACGTGTCACACACAGTGTGGCTTTCACAACATCGCTGGTCTGAAAACAACATGACCTCTGCTGATGTTAGACAACTCAGCAATATTAAAATTTATACAGGAGTAACCATCCTGTTTTACACCCCCCTCCACCCACCACACACACACACACACACACACACACACACACACACACACACACACACACACACTCTGTTGTTTTTAACTTTTGTGAGGCAAACCTGAGTGGTCTGAAAGGCGTATTGTTATTATTATATTGTTAGTATATATCAGTGTGTGTGTGTGGCAGGAATAGTGTGTCCTCAATAAAAAGTGAACCCTCTGTTGTCACATCCAATGCCGATTGTCTGAACTTATGTTCCTAAAATGTTCCACGTGTTTCTACCAGTGTCCCTTTAAGTCTCACCCTTATCTTCTCTGACTTGGGTTTCTGACTGGAACATTGCTGGAGCTTCTTTCATGGAGATTTCCTTTTATTCTGATCACATTCTGTGGATGTAAAATCTGATCAGATTAAAAACCTCCATGTAAACGGGTCTATCTTCAGATCCGGACCTGAGACGGTCCATTCAGAAAGAACCAGAGGACCCGTTCCTGTCCCTTGCTCTGATCACACATAAACACACTAGTTCTGCTCTGGTGTCCATCACTGGAGTCAGATTCTCTCACCATCTGACGCTTCACAATACTGTTTGGGGAAAAGCTGTTTGTCAAATCTGTACTGGAGGATTCAGAAGAAAATGCTGCTCTCATTTCCTGATCAGATTCTGAACATGGAGAACATGTTTTTGTGTTTCAGTTTCTGTGGAATGATCGAGAGAAGGCTTTCTCCGGGTGAACTTCCACTATTGACAACGCGAACTGTCCGACATCAGCCACAACACGCGTTCACATTTATGTGTAGGTTTTGTCTTAAGCCGTAAAGCAGCTTACACTGCCGTAAAGCGTCATTGTCGTGGACTGCTACAAAGGTAGATGGGTGTTTTCATATAAACCATATATGGCCATTTCAATCCCATCTCTCAGTTAGAGAGAATTCAGAAACATAGTTAGTGTCTTGTGGAAATATATGAATGGTCTTCACTGAAGGAAGTGTTGTGTGGATGGTTTTTATAATAATGTTCATAGAACAATGTGAGAAATGGCTCAAGTGTGAATTACTTGCTTTAGACATTCTCATTGTGATGTATATGATTACTCACATTAACCCAATAGGTTTTGTGAAAGGAGCTCACACACCTTCAGGATTGCCTTTAGTCCGTTGTTTGTCCCAGAGACACTGACACCAGTCAAACCACCAACCAGGGCCCGGGTGTTCAAATCTTGGTTATTTGAACCACTGGTGAAGCCCTAACCACCGGTTAAATTCTTAACCCGCCGTTAGCTAACCGACCGTTAAATGTGCGTTGTTCAAAACATGGTTAGTCATCCTGTTAGCTAACGTCGCAGTCAAAGTTAACAGTGAAGTTAACGTCACTGGTTAGCATCCCTGATGCCGCTCCACCCACGGCTCCGCCCACTTTCAATTCTCTGTTCTTCCGCATTATGTCCTAAGCATTTTCTGTTACTGAAAATGTGTCATGACCTCCTCCTGTGGCTCTGCCTCGTGGCAGGATTTTTCCCTTCCCCCTCCCTCCTTTCCTGGATCCTAGGTGGGCGTGTGCTGCATGCTGGTGAGGTGTGGAGTGCAGTCTGATTACCTGAGTGCACTCACCTGAGGCAGGGTGTGGCTACACCAATCAATTCACCTCTCTCCCCATAAAGCTGGCTTCAGAGCAAGACTTGGCGCCGGACCGTAAACTATCGATAGTTAGTGGAACCTTGCTCTGCATTAATCCTGTCTTCCCCCCTGCTGCAGCAAGCCCCTGCTTGTAACTCCATTCATTGGCACCGTTCAATGGCTTCAGCTCAACGGCTTCAGCTCAACATAAGGCTCTGATCACCCTCCATCAGGCTGCAGCATATGCCCACCATCCAGCTTCCTCACTGCCGACCACGCCCTCCTTCATTTACCCACTTCATGCCAGGCAGTGTCTCACTTCAGTCTCTCGCTGGGTCCTAATAGTTACTTTTGAGCTTTACCTTTAAAAGTGGTAAAGTTCCTGTGTTTGTACTTCTTCTTGGGATCAGTTCAGATTGTGTCCCGTCTTGGAGTATTTGCTTAGTTCAGCAGTTTCTTTGTTTGATAGCGTTTGCTAGTAGTTCAGTCACATCTCCCCCTCCTTTCCTTCTCCGTCCTCTTTATAATCCTCTTTGTAACAGCTCCACTATCTTCTTTATTGATCTTCTTTATTGGTTTGAGTCTCTAGCCACCTTTTTTATTAAAGTACACTGAGAGAACTCCTGGTACCGTGTCTCCGTCCGCACCTGAGTCTCTGAGTGTGAATCGTGACAAAATGACGTAGTGGTGAACGGCAGCGCAGTGTTTTTATCTGCTCTATAAAACATGACAAAGTACGCTGCAGCCAGGATATTAGAGTGGAACATGAAAACTGAGCTGGATGATCGACGGCATCATGTTGCCTCATCTTTTTGAATTTTGAGCCGAGAGAACGACATAGAAAGTGGACTGTACTTAGCCCCTGAGTGGCCATAGAGACAAAAATTAACGTGTGGGAACGAGATAAGTCGGTACCTCATATTAGTAAAGCGAGGGAACAAGATAATTTAAGCACTGGCTACGAGATTCTTTACTTGTGTCCACGAATTAATTACTTGGACTAATATTGTACTGATGGTGGAGCCGATGTTGTGCTGTTTCCGTTGTGGTTTCTTTCAGGCTTTTCATGGTGACATCATTAACCTCGTTTCCACAGTGTCCCTTGGTGCCGGTGCCGGTCGGGTGGGGTCGGCTATCTGTAACCAGACCCATATCAGTGCCGCGTTTCCATTACACGGGGTTCGGTTTGAAATGTAGGCGGGGTTATGAACGGTTGTGTAATCACGTAGAATGTGACGCCATAATGGGAGAACATTTTCAAAAAGTGACCTGATTGCTGCCGGTTAACTGATTGGAAATGGCTGCTTGCTGGGAGACCAGCGGTTGTCACGGACCAATGAGCAGACGGCAGTGTTGAAGCTCCTCCCCCTCATATCCGGCACATTGTGCCTGGTACCCCAAGTGGAGGGGTAGCGAGAAATGGTTACCAATGGTACCTGAGTCAGTGGAAACGCACAACAACCGGTTCCGACGTGACCCGTACCGGCACCAAGGGGCACTGTGGAAACGAGGCTAATCAACTTCACTACCAGGTCTTGTATGGCATTATGACCACAGGCTGAGGTCTGCATGAGGCAGCAGGGGGTGCTCCGCTATGAGACGCTCCACTATTTTCTACCCACAGAACTTTCTAATGAAGCCAGACTTTTGTTCCTCAGTAACTACTAAACAAACTACATACTACTGTAAATGAAAGCTTGGAGTTTTTAGACATAAAATGAGCCTTTTAAAGGCTTAATGTGAAAGAAAACTTTAATCAGTGTGTTTATGTAGGTTGCCATGGAAATGGCTGTAGAGCAGCGTCCTATCATTCTACACCTCCATTCCTCCATGTTGAAGCATTTGATTCAGACACGTCCAGAAATAAAGGGAAAGGAGCAGAAATTCACTATGGAATGTCCAAATGTTGAAAAATAAGCACCAGCCTCATTCATTTATGGTAAAGAGGAGAGACATGAGAATTAGATCTTCTCTTTTTGGACCAAGGTGAGTTTAACACGTCTGTATTTCACATGCTTTCGTTAGGAAACACCAATATCTAATGTGCTCCACATTATTTGATCTCAAAGCTCCAGAACAGCAAATATGACGGGATGGAGGCGACATTGGTGAAAAAATATAATACGAGGGAACGAGATAGTAACTCGGTGTCTTCAGTTATTAATTTGAGGTTACGAATTATTATCTGATTTCCATGCGTTATTATTTTCTCAATGCCTCCATAGAGGCGTGACTCTTCATCACAGTATTGACTTATATCAAAGTTCAGTCCACGGTCCTTCCTTTGTTGAACTGGTATCATGAACGTAGCGCTGCCAGTGAACACCATGGTGAGAGTTAACCACTGGTAAAAACTTTAACGTCAAGATAACACCTGGTTAAAGTTAACCGAGTTTTGAACAACAAGTGCAGGTCGGTTAAATGTATTTAACGGCTGGTTCAACTATAACCGAGTTTTGAACAACCGGGCCCTGTAGATTAAGAGACAAGTCAATTCATTAGTCGGTCTTTTACTGTCCAAAAGAGAAGATGTCAAACTGCAGAGTGATAGAGATCAGAGGGGATTCAGATATATCTGAGAAGAATTGCCTAAAATAAGGAGTCACACATTCCAAAGCCCTGGATCCATTGTTATACCTCAGAGATCTATCATCTCATTCCATCTGCTTCCATCTTCCTTCAGCTCACTCTATCATATCTGTATTTATTGTGAGAATGCCATTTGTGAGGAGGAGAAAGTCTCTTAGACAGAAAGAGGTTTGAACATCGTGCTAAATACCCTTCAACACACATTATTTCTCCAGTTATTATCTTTATATTGTTGTTATAGTTTGTGTGTGGGATGTGTTCTGCTGCAAGCCTCATGCAGGACATTCTGAAGGAAGATGTTTCTGCAGAACGCTGCACCCTCTTCTGTTGCCTCTTAGCATTTGCACACCACTCAAACTGGCCAGATGCTAAGATAATATGTCCAGGTAAGGTATGAGTGGGAAGGTAAGACGGTATGACTTTGACTCTTGGTAAGTCTGGGACGTGGGCTGTTCAGTGTGGAGGCTCTCTGGAGCAGCTCAGTCTCAGAGGGGTGTTGAAGGAGAGCCTCGGTCGGCCAGTCTTCACCTCTCAGACAGAACTAAGTGAAGGTTTGTGTGCCGTTGACCTGGGGGGGCCGCCACTTCTTTTCAGGGCCTAACAAATTGCTTCCTGGTCATGGTCACGGTTCACATTATCGTCGCTGACACAGTACAACCTTCGGTCATGGAGAACATCAGACATGCTCCATTATCTGCTTTTTAAGACCTCAGCAAGTCTGAGGCAGAAAGAAACCTGAGAGCATGGGCATGGACAGGATAGATGGATAGATGGATAGATGGATAGATAGATAGATAGATAGATAGATAGATAGATAGAAACAGAATTGTAACCCCAGCAAGCTCAGTTGGTAGAGCATGAGACTTGCAATCTCATTGTAGTGGGTTCATGTCCCTTCCCGTGGGCTCACCACCAGCAGGAAGTGCTCAGACTGCCACCCCCGCGACCCGGACACGGATAAGCAGAATTACCAGGTTTGTTTGTAGCCTCACCGTGACCCTCAGCCCTGCCTTTTCTCTGACCTGCCATACATACTGAAGGAGAGTCCAGAGAGGCCACTGCAGATCTCAAACCTGAAAATTGTAGTTGGCAGACACACACGCACCCCCACCATCACTTACACTACAACCAATGCCAGTCTGCATATACAGTATCTACTGTGACCTGGTACGCGGGTCTATCAGTCCATCAGTCTGCTCCTGCCTGGTTTCATCATATGGTAGTTATCAGGAGAAATGAGACGAATGATCCCTCCACCCCTCCACCCCCCCCCTCTCTCTGTCTATGCTGAGTGGAAAAGTTCAAGTGCAGAAGAGGAAGTTGGACTTTAAAGAGTCAGAGAGACTTGTCCCCTGGAGGGTTTGAATGCAGCTCTTCAGAGAAAGGAAGGGCTGCTGGTGTGGACAGGAAGACGCCTTCATTCAGAAAACCTCTCTTTCTTCCATCCACCTGCTCGTTCAGGCTTTCCTCTCGCCCATGTGACCTCTCCGGAGATCCTCAGAAGAAGCAGATTACTCAGTCTGAGTCTGAGAGCATGTGGTAGTAATGAGCCCTGAGCTATTACAGACGGGAAAGAGGCTCGGAGTGGAGTAAACAAACCAAAAGTACCTTGATGCCTCACAGATCTCACAGATAAACACACTCATTGCAGTAATGTGAGCGGCCACAGATAGGAAAGCCCGGAGGTTTTTACTGAGAGATGGAGGGAATTTTAATCAGGCCCTGAACGTTCATTTCACAGACATTCATATCCGATATTAACATTTCATTTACATCAAAGCATTTCCATCTTTTTACTTCCGTTTTGCACTTTGAAATCACCTGTGTAATGTTTTAGTGGTAAAAAACATCTAAACTGTAAGATATTCACCTTACTGTTAAACCCCACAATACTTTCAAAATCTACAAAACTTCTGCTAAAACGTATTATGATGTTCAATGGAAATCGTCGAGTTTCAATGAAATTGTTCCGTGATGCAATGATTTCCAAATCTTATGAAGCCACATTTTAATGACCGGAGAACTTCAACATGTTGGCAGTGGGGGATTTTATCATTTCCACAAATAATAGCTCATTTCAAAGTTATAGGACTCCGAGAGATGTAGGAAAATGGTTGCATCCCCCTCCTGTAAGTTGAAAAAATGTTGTTTGTTCCTCTTTAAAGTTACTCCAAATGTTTATTCCTGGGTAAAGCTTTGTACTGCTGCAGGCCCAGACTCTTCCCCTGTGGAGCCACGATGCTGCCGTGGCTGCAGTTTGCTTCTCCACCGTTGAGCCGCATCACGCCGGCTCTTCCTTCAGACAGTCATAATAAATCATCTTCATACTTTTCCAACATTTAACTTTTAAATTTTTAATCTGTGAGCTTCTGTTAATCATTTTCAACTTTGCTTGTTCTGCCTACAGAACAGTTTGTTATATCAACTTCCCATGTGAGCTGATAGTGGCAGACTGACATTTCTACAAATAATATCATGATGTGGAGACGGTAGAGGGAGTATTTGCATTCTTAGCATGGTTCTGCAGCTTTCTTCCTGGTTAAAGGGATATTTTCCTTTCCACCATTCTCGTGTGACAACCTGGAGCCAAACTGAACCCACAGGTTGGCTCCTTGAATTAACAACACGAAACCTTTTTTTTGAGACACGCAAAAAAACCTAAAAGTGATTAAAAATGTTTCAGAAACTTAAAATAGCAACAATTCCACCCACAGGTTTACAGTTCTGGGACCCTAAAAGACTGCAGGTTCTGAAAATGGGGGGTGAGCAGAGTTAGACACAGAAGCCCAAGGTACTGTCGATTTAATAATAGTAGTTATTATTATTATTATTATTATTATTATTATTACCACCCAGCTCTGCTTGGGCCCTGAGGTGAGTTTGTCTGGGCCGTGTTCTGTTGGATCGCTGCACTCTTAGCTGTCTGTCCACACTCGCTCCGTCCATGGTCACTCTGTCCAGGCTGCCCTTTTCACCTGTTGCTCTCCTTCTCTGTCGTCCCCTTCATCTGCTGACCTCTTGGTCCACAGGCCCGGTCTGCAGACCCCCATGCCTGTTCCTTTCTGCCCTCTTCATCTGTCCCTGTCGTCTGTGTCCTCCTTCTTCTTCTGAAGGAAAATGACATGAAAGTGGGTGAAAGAGAGAATTTCCCAGTAAAGTATCTGGTACCTGAATGATAAGAAGTACAGTAACAAACACAGCCAATCCCACCAGAAAAGAAAACATTTTATTGTATTAAAATATAAAATATGGCAACATGTATTGTGGGAAGTTCCAGTTCCAGAGAAGATCCAGTTTTGTTGACCGGTAGAGGAAACATCACCCTCACTCCTCATCAAGTCTCTTCATCACCATCAGTTGGATCTGGACAGCTTCATGCTTCCTGGGATCTAACCCACAGATCCACTTCCTCTGGTAAAGATAACATAAAACATCCCCAGCGCCCGCTACCTGGACACACACCCCCAACACAGACACACACTCACCGGATCCATCTCATGGAGTAAGATGAAACTGATCCCAGTGGACAAACTGCATTGTTCCAGAATAGTAACAGGATACAGCCAAGAACATAACTCAGTATAAACAAAGTATAAATAAAGACTGGAGGGTCACAGGAGGGTCAGACATATTCAGAGGGTCCCAGGACCTGCTCTGGTCAGCCCTGTGTCCTCAATATCATTTTGAAGCCCCAAAGAAATTTACACCTCCAAAGTATGTCATAAAATACAAAACACACACTATGTATAGAAAAAAAATATATATAAAGGCAGAATTTTTCTTTTCATAAATTTTGAACTTCACTTGGCTGGATACGATGTAATATAACCTGAGTCAGTTTGTTATATTCAACTATCACATGTTGTGTTTCATCTCCATTAATGAAGTTGCGGCGTCACACCCAGGAAATATCAACCATATCCACCAATCTTCAAAGCAGGACAGATCACCTGTCTGCATGTGTGCAGTGTTTATAGTGAGTTAATATACAAGGACCAGAGCACTATTGTTGGAGCAGGACAGAATGGATCGCACACTGGAATGATTCCAAGTGAACACACTCTCACTAGGAGTCAGGGATTCATGCCACAAAGAAACTTGCATCTTCACCTTTACTCACACCAACCAGGATGAGTCCATTTCTTCAGGAGGAAATAAGTTCAATCAAATACAGTGATTCATTAAGGCGTGGTGCTTTTACGTAGTGGGTGACACCATCCCTCCACAGTGACAAATCTGTTTGAGTCTGGGCCCTTTCAATGGGAAGTGTGCATGTTCTTCTGGGTATGTGTGGCTGGTCACCAGGTCCTCTAATTTCCAGTTGCTCAAAGAAATGTTTATTAGGCTGACTTGTGACTCTTAAATTGCCTGAAAGCTGTGAATGTGTATGCGAGCTGTGATGAACTGCTCACCTGTCCAGGTGAACCTGGTCTCACACACTGTCCCCTTGAAGATGTGCTGTGTAGTGTCAGTTCTCATGTTGGAATCTCACAATGTTGCAGGATATCCCAGCAGAAAACACTCCAGAGATTTGTGTAAATTGAAAACGGAAGGCCCTCCTTGCTGTCTCTTTGAACGGGTGCACACTGAAGTGTTTATGTTTGAGTTGTAGAATTTCAAAATTTTAAAATCCATTTAAGTCAACGATTGAAAAGCATCAATAAGAGTTTTAGCCCAACATTGTCAATTTAACTGTGACACATCATTACAAGGCTTCTACAGCAGCTTTCAACACACGTCATTGTCTTGGTATATCCAACAAGATAACTGAAATACTTTAGGGAAACTGAGCTGTCGAATACTTTGTTTTTCATATTATTTCAGTTTTCTGCCTCTTCAGTGGGTCTTATCTAATAAAGGCAAGTGTAGAAGCTGATCTGCTAACATGACTGTGCCTCACAAAAATAACACAATATTCGTTTTACTTCAGTAATGTGCACCAGATCACACAACATACTGGCACCAGTTCCTGTTAATCCATTATAACACATGATGTGATTCCCTGTCTGGAAGAACTTTAGTGTGATTTATGATGTGATCCATATTTAAAAAGGACAGATGGACACAGCTTTCCAGTTGGACTCAGCTGGCTCCCCACAACTGTTATTAACAGACTTCACTGTAAAATCATTTCTGATCCTTTGTCTTTGGTTTGTTTTCAGGGTTCAGAAATTCAGAAATTTCTGGAAGTGCCAAAAAACTGCCCAAAAAGTGTGTAGAAGGTAAAAAAAAACAAACCAATAGATATATGTTAGAACGATGAGAAAGTGGTGAGAATAACCTGCTGAGACTTTTATCAATGGATGAAGAGACACTAAAATGTAGAAATACAGAAAATAAAGGCAGACAAGCACATTAAGACTTTCCATTGAAGAATTTGATGAAACTCCCAGTGGCAGCCTGTCACTTGCTTTGCTCTTTCTGTCTCCCGCCACCGATAAGCTCGTCCGATTCAGCAACCTGCAAAGTCCATCAGGACCTGAGCGAGTCACACACATACCACCGAGCCTGAAAAACAATCCACCTGAACAAAAAGGAGACAGCTGCTCTGCTCCGGAGCAGGAAACTCAATCTGAGGAGGCTGCATGCTGCCTCCCCCCACTCCGCCATGAAAGGACTTCCTGCTCATTTTATAGACACGCGGTCACTCAAATTGTCATCCTCACCCTTAAATCTGCCTCCCGAGCTCCAAACTGGGAACAGTTAAAGGGAGGAAGCTTTCCTCACACCAGGATCAACACAAAAGACTTTCACCAGATTACATAAAAACATTAAGAAAGTTGATGAAATGACTTTTTTGAACTTTAATCTACCTGTACAACACTCACAGGACACTTCCTGTTCAAAATGAGTGATGACGGTGAACAAAAGCAACAGATAAAAACTTTACGTTAAAATGAAATGTACTTCATAAACACTAAATATTTTTTTCAGGAAAAATGTTCCTTTAAATGTGCATAATATTTCACAATGTCCTTCTCATCCAGAGCAGCTTGAACACAAGTTTACCACCAACTCCAGGTATGTTTCCCCCTGAGGAGGGTCTGGGTTGGAGCCTGTGGGGCTGTAGGTCCTGAGCTGCGACACCCGGAGGTTCAGGTTCAGCCCCGCTGCTCTGTGTGGAGTCTGCATGCTCTCCCTGAGCATGAGGGTTTTCTCCAGGCCCCCTGTTTCCTCCCACAATGTGTTTGAGGTTAGTTGGTGACTATAGACTCCTCAATTGTCCAGGGCCAACCTGCCTTTACTGTAATCTGACATCAGATCCAACTGATTAAAGTGATATAGAAGATGGATGGATGGCAGTACCACCTGTTGGACGTATACTGTGCTCATGCATAACGCTGTGATCCAGCACTGCATCAGAGCTGACAGCATCGGCTCCAGGTGACCTCTGAAAGTGTGCTGAGGAATCTGGCGCCATGAGGCCGCGACCTACTCCCATGAGAAAATGAAGAAAAGTTCTTGTTTGTCTGGAGCAGGGGTGTCAAACAAAGATCCTGGAGGGCCACAGCCCTGCATGTTTTCCATGTCTCCCTCCGCTGAATGTCCTCACGGTTCATCACCTCGTTCAGCATAAAGCCAGACAACGAGCTGCTCATTGTAATCAGCTGTGTAGAAGCAGGGAGACGTGGAGAACATGCAGGGCTGCGGTACTCCAGGACAAGAGTTAGACACATGTGTGTCCGAGCCACCATGTTGGTCTGGTTTTAACCGCAGGAGCTGACATCCCTGAGTGATGCGTTCAGGGTCATCACGTAACTCTGATTTGTGCTATGTGCTACATGCTACATGCTACATGCTAAGCTTTGGGCTTCAATGCTCACATAGTGGCGAGGCTATATGTTAAATATGATTAAAATATGACATACACTCATTAGCGAGCTGGAACGCATGTCTGCAGCACACAGCAGTGCCTGAATACAAAACGCACATTCCATGGAATAGAACAACAAACTTTCTTCGGCCAGAAGGAGCTGGCCGAAGAAAATGACTCCATTTTGTTTGGCAAGACCCGGGAGCAGTGGTGGCTGGTCAATAGAGGGCGCTCCAGCGCCGCCCCCCTGGTGGAAGCAAGAGGAATGTTGTTGTTTTTTAATTATAAAATATATGAATAAACTGTAATACTATGAAAGATTTGTTTATGCCAACAAACTAACAACGGGTCCTGAACTGTATTCGCTTCAATTTCTACGGATAATCTTCAATAAAACAGGATTTCTTGATTTCTCTCTCTGGTTGTGTGTGTGTGTGTGTGTGTGTGAGCACCCTGGGGTGATAAGGAGGCGGGGTTTAGCAGCGATCTCACCAGTTACTGATTAACACCAGAGCGACTGACAGAAAGTATATGAGACTACATTAAAAACACAGGAGTATTGATTTTTGACAAGGTTTGACTTCAATGAATTTGAATTTGAATTTGAATTTATTGAGAGGAAAGCCCCTTGAGATGCAACATCTCGTTTACAAGGGGGACCTAAGGAACACAGAACATAAAGACACAAAACATAAAACAATTGACATGCAGTTTCACTAACCAGCACAATACATGACAAGTGTAACTCTGGACAACAATAAGACAGACATAAAACACCAGACAATCTGGCTCACAGACGGAATCAGACGTCTGTAAAGAAATCAGTGCTCCACTATTGCATATGTTCTCACCTCCTTTCAGATGAACAGACCAGGGGCCTCATCTATAAACGCTGCTGATGCACTAAACAGGTCCTGAAAGACACCGCGCCACTTCCCACGCAAAGTTGGTGATCTAAAGAAAACTTTACTTTGTAGGAGAAAGTGCGTACCGGTATGAAAACGGTTATTTCCCCCTCTACGTTTAAACAATAAATCTTCATTGACAAGGACCCACATAAACACCTGGTTCAGAGCTACAATGAGCAGCCAGACATGTAGGGGGCAGTGTTACAAGAAGCATGAAGCCATGACAGCCAATCAGAGTCCTGGAAAAAAGACAGCATCACAAATTGTGACGTAAATCTGTCTCCTCTCTTTAGATGCAACCAGAGACACAGAGTTTATCCAGATACTAATAATAACTAGTGCATAGGTTTTATAGATTGCTTTTCTTGACACTCAGAGACGCTTTCCATTGAATTATTCATTCACTCCATACTGGATAGTGGTAAACTACATCTGTAGCCACAGCTGCTCACTCATTCACCCAGGCTTCCTGGTGTTTCCTCACGGTCTCCCAACCAGGCCCAACCTTGCTTAGCTTTGGAGAGCTGACGGGATCGGGCATTCTCAAGGTGGTATGACTTTGGCCCGAGGTTTCAGGAATCCTGATTTGTGGTGAGTCGTAGCTGCGTTTATGTGTAATTGTGTGGCCCAAACACAGAGAAATATCACACTTTTTTTTTCAAATACCCGGGTCCATGTAAATGTTAGGTAGTGTGGTCATCGGGTGAATGAGCTCCACCCTCAGGTGAGTTGAATCAGATCGTTATCCAGCCAGCACTCTGCTTCCACAGCCATAGCTGGACTCTCTCACCCGGAGATGACAGGAGAAAACGGGACGTCGTGTTTTTTCCAGGACTCTGGTTGGCTATCATGGCTTACTGCTTCTCGTTACACTGCCCCCTACAGGTCAGGCTGCTCATAGCAGCTCTGAACCAGGTGGATATGCAGGTCTGTGTCAATTAAGACTTTTTGGCAAACGTAGAGGGGACATATCAGTTTTTTGTAAAAAACCAGGTATGCAAAACCGTGGCCTGTGTTTGACGAGTGTCTGCTGCTCTCACCTCACATTTCCAATTACCTCTCCGTCAGTCAATTACCTTGATGTGATTCACCTGTGTCTCCTCCCTTCCCTGAAGTATCAATTCCTCCTCTCTTTATGTTTGTGCTGCCAGATCGTCGGTGTCCCCTGCGTCTAGATGTCCCATGTCCTTGGTGTTTCCCTCGTGTGTCTGCCTTTGTGTTTTGGACCCTCGCATGTTTTTTATGGACTTTTTTATCGGGTCACTCCTGTACACCTCCACCTGCAAGACTTTGAACGGATTCCCTCTGGGTGAGTTTGCTCTTGGGTCCTGTCCTGGTTCATGACCGTCACACTTTCATGCATACCCCTTAATTAGAGCTACTAAACCTCTTGTCAAGCTATAAAATCTTTGATGGGACAGAAACAACATGCAAATTCCACATAAAAAGGTGTAGTACGTAAATATTATTGTGAGTAGTGACCACCACTATGTTCAAATCCACACCTATGTTGCTGTAATTAATTTAACAGCGGTGAAAGTTCTTGAGAGCCTGAGTGGAACCTCTGGCCGCCTGGTCTGGACCAACAGGCCATATGTTTGACTGCTGTTCACACTTTCTTTACTGTGGCCTCGAAGCATGCAGGCTGTTTGCAGATTTAGTCGTGTTGACAAAATGAAAGCATGTTTTTGGACGAGAAATGAAAAAGGGGAAGTCTTTTCATTTACAAAGGTATTCACACCATTTGACTTGGCATTTCAAACTGGACTCAGGTGCTTCCTGTTTGTTTCCATTTTGACTGAACGTCAGCCTGAATCCACCTGAAGCTAGCAGAAGAGACCAGCCATGGAAAAAAAACATCCACACAGTGAATATTTGTTGTTGTCTGACAGTGAAAGACGAGCATTAGTATTCTGCATTAATGCCGCACTATGGCATCCTGAAAACTGCAACCAGGTGTAGGAAAGAACAAAATGAAATACCCTTTGGGAGAATCCACAAAGATTTAATGTAAAGTTCCCCAAATAATTGGCTTTTTTCAGATATTCATGCGGGTACCAGAACAGGCCAATTAGGTTTCTGGCACAAAAAAATGACAGAACATCTTTAATATTCATGAAAATTACCTGGTGGTTGTAATTAATTTATGCACTGATAATTGAAACGGTGAAGCTGAAACACTTGAATTGTTAATAACTAAAACTCTCCTCACGCCTGAAAGTCTGAAGAGAAGGACGAGCACAAAGGATGTCAGATTACAAATCACGTCTTTAATACAACAAAGAAAATTGGCGTATTGTGCACCGTTTGTAAAATCTGTGAATCAGTTTTTAAACTGCTCCAGGTCATAAACCTGCTGTTAAAGAGGTTTCAAAAACATTCTGTACACAAAGACTGGATTGAAAATAAAGTAGAATAACTAAATCTATAGAAATGAAATAGATGAGGCGTGGAACCTTCTGGTTCTTCATTGTGACACATTAATAAAGCAAAACACACTTTCAAACGTCCACTTTCATTTTTACATCTTCTTAAACTTCCTTCATTGTGGTTGTTTAGGCTCGAGCACACGCCAGGGTCACAAGTGAGAATAAGGGCTTGTTAAATAATCCAGGTTGAAGATTTCTCCAGGGCTCACACTTGTTTGAGCACTAGTTGTGTCCATATGACGCCGTTTCAACATGCACCTGTTTTTGAACACACTGTGGACTAATCCCTTCCTCATGCGCCGACGTTAGTGGACTTGTTTAATTGTCGGTTTGGCTGCCGGCGCTGCCTCTGAGCTCTGTGTGATGAGGGGGAGGTAAACACCAGCACCCAGAGCTGCCATGATGAGTATCAGTTGGACAACACTACTCACACTGAGGAAACACCAGGGCAGGAAAAAAACTTTAGATCAACTTCTAAAATACCAGCTCAGTTCATCAGCTCTGGATTGTCCTCCTGGATTAAAAAACCGGCTCTGAATGAACAGCAGCACAGTTTATGATCGAGGAGCCGTGAGCAGTGAGTTTAAGGGTCAGAAAACGAAATGTGATGGATGTTTTTACAAAGTAGGATTCACCACTTCATGTCTTCAGGACACTAAGGATAATTCTGTATTCTCATTCAAGGTGTGTGTGTGTGTGTGTGTGTGTGTGTGTGTGTGTGTGTGTGTGTGTGTGTGTGTGTGTGTGTGTGTGTGTGTGTGTGTGTGTGTGTGTGTGTGTGTGTGTGTGTGTGTGTGTGTGTGTGTGTGTGTGTGTGTGTGTGTGTGTGTGTGTGTGTGTGTGTGTGTGTGTGTGTGTGAAGACGCTTCTGCGTTAGGATCAGATTTTGTTTTTAATCATCTCAGCTTTGGTTTTGTGTTGAATTTGTGAAAGTTCTCTAAAAGAGGATTCTGAACTTGAACCACTTTTCATTTCCCTTCATATGCTGTGGATTTCCTGGAGGATGAATTAAAAAAATAAAAAAAAAAAAGTTGGTGCAAAACGGCACGGTCATGTGAAGGTGTGCCAGGAGCGCTTTTCTTTCCATTTCCATTTGTTGTGGAAGAAAAGCTCAAACGCATCCAGACTCAGAGGGAGCGACTTTCACCTTTCTGCAGCGGGGAAACAACAGACAATTTACTGTATATAACAACCATCTTATATAATCTCAGTAGCATCATTAGACTTTTTTCATCCATCTTCCATCCTGCTCAGGGTCGCAGGGCCCTGATGTCAATCCCAGTTAACTATGGACGAGGACAGGTACGCCTGGTCAGGTTCATTTATTTATGTACTTCGAACGATTAAAATTAGATGTAACTAAAGGGGGGGAAAAAAACAGAAAAATAAATAAAAAGCCAATTTCAACATAACACACATTTAACTCGTTCGAAAAGGGGTAGGAAGCAGCCTGGGCTTATCAAGTCCTACCCCCATTCTTCATCATTGACAAATGCAAAATCCAGAAAAATAACTAAACGGGCAATAAAAACAAAAAAAAAACTACTCCAATGGAGCTTTTTATGAAAACAGAATAAATCAAAGACACGCATAAAAGAACAAAATGAACAAGCATCATTAACATCTGAGATTTTCATTCTTCTTCATTTCTGTATTTCTCAAAGATATATCTTTTGTACATTTGTTAAAATTGTGTTATATTCATACTTTTTTTAATCTTGTTGTCAAGACCATTCCACAAAAGGAAATACACATACTTTTTAAATTGGTCCGAGCACAATTCTGTTTCAAGTTTAGTTTCCCTCTAAAGTTGAACCCCCCACTCTGTCTTTGAACAGTGTTGATATGTTTACAGGAAGCAGTTTATTTATTGCTTTATATATTATTTGTGCAGTCTTAAATTCTACCAGATCCCCAAACTTTAAGGTGTGTAGTTTTAAAAACAGTGTATTGGTGTGTTCATGATATCCTCCATTATTTACTATACGAGAGGCTCTTTGTTGTATTGTGCTCAGTGAATGTAAGGTGGTTTTCTAGGTAGTGCCTCATACTTCCACACAATACTTTAAATATGGTACCACCAGTGTACAATACAGAATATACAGTGCTCTGCCTTGCTTCCCATCAAGCCGCCGCTCCGCGCTACTTTTGCTCTCACATGTTTTATGTTTCCAGCAGATTTTGATCAAGAAATCACACCCAGAAATGTTTTTTCATACACTCCATTTCAACATTATTTATCATTACTTTTACTTGCATATTTATTTTGCTGAAATTAATACTGAAATACTACATAAGTATAATTTTGAAAATTAAAACAAAAACTGGTCACCCTTCCTGGCTCAGCGGCGGCGTCACCGCTGCTCGGCGGTGCAGGCCTTAGGCCCTGGTTCCTGAGGAATCCCCGGATGAGCTCCCCACTGGCCTCTTCGTTCGCTCTTCCTGGTCTGGGGCGGGGCTGGTCCGGGGCGTGACGGTTGGGGCCTTCTCTGCCCTGCCGGGTTGGGGGGTGTGGTGGCGGGGCCGGCTCCTGGGGGTAGGGCGGGCTTCGCTGCCGGGATTGGGGGGGGCTCCGGCCCGCTCGGCCCGGGGGCCCTGCTCCGGCCGGTCTCGGCTTGGCGGCTTGGGTCGGGGCCTGGGGCCCTGTGGCCCTTTATCCTTCTCTTGTGGGCTCTTCTTTCCTGGGGGCGATTCCTCTCTGCATTCTCCATCCGGTGCTTTCTGGGCAGGGGCGTGGCTCTCTGGGACTATGTTACTGTCTAGATAGAGCTGCTCAGGCTGGTTTAATCTAATAACAGTTGGAAAGTATTTGGATCAGTGTGATAACTGTAAATAATATATGTAGCACGAACAAGGATATTGTCTGGTTCTAATCAGACTTATAGTATCAACATTGCATTTAGTTCTTTATTCAACACAATTTGCTTTTGTCAGGAGGTGAATAAACCCACTCATTATTTCAATCACACCCTCAATCTTGTTCTCACTTATGGTATTGACATTGATCAGGTTCCCAGAGTGCTGCCCCCTGGAGGTTCCTAGGTTTTCTACAAGTAGAATGGAGGCGGAGCTTTCAGCTTTCGGGCTCCTCCCATGAGGAACCACCTCAGGTTCAGTCAGGGAGGCTGACGGGCTTTACTTCGAAGGTTCGGCTCAAGACCTTTCTATTTCATAAAGTTTTTAGTTGGAGCTGCTTCAGGACCCTGGACCATTTTCTAGTCCAGCTGCTGGAGGTTTAGACTGATGGACTGATGCTGAGCTTTTTTTTTTTTTTCTCAGTCACCATGTGTCACTAAAATGTCTGTCTCTGTGACTGGAACTGGAAGTTTGTGGTCTGAGCCTCCTGCCCCAAATCTGTAGCAGCGAGCAGATCTGTCTGCTGAATTGAATGGAGGATCCCTGCCCCGGACCCAAAGCAGGATTTGAATCCCTCCAACAACCTGTCGGTCTTATATTTCTCTTTCCTTCTTCCATCCCTTTACCCCCACCGGAACAACAGAAAGCCTCCCCCGCTGAGCCTGCTTCTGCAGGTGTCTTCCTGTTAAAAGGAAGTTGTTTGTTTCCAGTCTTGCTTGCTCAGGTGGAATTGTTGTTTTATCTTTGTAAAAGTTCCTTTGAGTTTTTTGTGCTATGCAAATAAAATTGAATTGAGTCTGATCATTGCTCATGAAACCTGGTCAGAAAGCTGCAGGTACGGAGCTGTGCGTGACTTTGTGAAGTGTTGGTCTGTGTCATAAAGCCTTCCGTGCAGCAGTGTTTTACACCTGCAACTGGCTCTAATGTTACATTGTTTATGCGTTAACACATCTGCCACCTTTCCTCCCACATGGCCCACAGATGGTCCACATTTATACAACATCTGAACAGCGGGAATAAAAGCCGCAGGCTTTTTTATGGGGAGGCGCTGTGAGCTTTTAAACTTCATTATTACACATATAGACAGAGGAAATGGCAGCAGCTGCTCTATCCCATCTATTGTGCTGTTATTCCTCTCCATGGCACCAATTTACATTTACGAGCCAGGTTTCTGGCAAATGTAAAGCAAATATCTACACATTTTTAAAAGACGGGAACAAACAACAGAATTAGAGCACGCTGCTCTGACCAATCACACCTCGACTGTAAAGCCGAGACAAGTCGTTAAACGAGGCGAAAGCTCAACATCCTGATTTACAAAAGGTTGAATACTGCAGGCAACTCATCGAGATCAAACTATCAGCATCATTAACGTGTGCAAATCTATCAGAGGTGGGAATATTTAAATGAGGGATTGATTTCTTGTCCAGCGTAGAGGAAGTTCATTAACACTTTGGAGAGACTTGATATTGGAGATGATCTGTTGGAGAGTGAACGCTGTCGAGAGAACAACCACAACAACTGAAGACATTAAAAAATCACAGCTGAGGTTTCCTAGTTGAACTTCAGGACCTGGTGATGGAACGTTGATGATTCGGGTGGCGAACATGCCCGAGAAGGAACCAACACATCAGGACCAAAACTGTTTCCACTTAAAATGTGTCTCTGTTATTTTACTATGGAAGCTTTTCAAACTTCAGAAAGGGTTTCATGAGGACATGGACGAACAGAAGTAACATTCTGCAGCTCTTCATGACGACTCCACCTCCACTGACCAGGGGAGTTTGTTCAGACAGTAGCTTCGGGTCATAGCAGCATGCATATCAGCGTTCTGTCTGAGCTGGTCTGATGTTGTGAATCTCATGCTTGTGTTTCATGCTGTCATAGAGCTGAGGTCCTTCTCCTGTCTCTCCACCATAGGAAGAGCAGAGTATGTGTTTCCTGCCATATCTGTCATGGTGGGCCCAAGCTTCACACCTGCTGTGGGGTCTAGCTCTCACTGCGTTTTGCCAGGATGACGCTGAGGGCTGCACATCTTCTCTACAAAAGCATTTAAATGTTTTAGCGAAGTGACAAAGGGAACTGAAGTCTAAGGTCTCACAGCTGTGCCGTGTTTTCGTGACTATCCCTCCCTGTCCACCACACCAGCCCCACCGTGTCCAGTCTGAGTCTGGTTCTTCTTAAAATGAATGTCAGCTCAGCTGTTTGCCTTCATACATGAGCACCTGTAACTGAGGAGAAGACATGATGGTCTAATATTGGGACATTTAGGGTGTGTCCATTGGTGGATCCAGATCACGTGCAGTTGTACACATCTGGCCAGACCTGAACCAGCCAACAGCTCTGACTGAGACTTTCAGCTGCTGAAATGTTTTTTCCTCAGGCTGTCATGGGTCCGGGTGTGTGTGTGTAATATTATCAGACGACTGGACCAAACAGTTTTTTCTGTGGCAGAACAGCTTGTGACGTCGTTCACATGCAGGAATGACTGAAAAGAGCAGCACACAAATACACACTGTCTGAGGAAACAAACCTGCTGAGTCCTTCCTACACAGGCAGTCTGCTTAAATAGAAGGCCAGACCTGAAGAAGGTACAGCTGGCCCGTTGGGGGGAAGCACTCTGGGTGACCCAGGCCTGGAAACCAGCCTCAGTCACAAGATCCAAGACTGCTGTCTGCCTCATCCATCATGCTTCCTCAGTGGAGGGCTAAAATATTACACAGGGTTCAATCTGGTTCCTCATCCTGCTTCACTGGAGGTTATAGGTCATGCTGCACGTGACATAATAAATTGTAGAAATTCTCCAAATACTCGCTTCCTTTTGTATATGCTGGAATATCTTTAGTTCATTTAGTTTTTACACACATGCAGGTTGAATTCTGATCCAACAAACCTACAGCAGAACGTTGTTACCTCAGAACAGCGGTTTGATGATGTTTGGTCCTGCATTGCTCTCACATTGAAGGAAAGTATGCAAGTAATAAAGATTAAACATGAAGCAGGCAGAGCTCCAGAGCTGATTTACTCACGTGTGAGAGCAGAGGGTGAAGGATTAGCAGGAAGCCATTGACTGCAGCAGAACAAAGCTCACAATGGAGCATGAATGCCAACGATTACAAGATTTGATCTGTTTTAATATACTGTCATGCTTTGATGACTTACAGTGTGTCTCAGTGTGTCCTCTCCAGTGGCGTTTCTAGATGTAAATACTTTGTGGGGCAAGATTTTATTTCGGGTCTAGTGACTCCACTGAATTCCAAAGTAAAGTGTGTGCACAACCTTTCAGCCACATCATAACAACCATATAGACGCTGATCATGTAAAAATGTTGAGCCTTGGAGATGGCCCATCAAAGAAAAGATTCAATTTGAAAGAAGAAAAAAAAGTCAAAGACAGGACTCAAACCAGGTCGGAGTGTTTCTAAGACGGAAGCTCAACCACTCGACCACGAGTAAAACTACAAATACAGAAGATTCTTAGAAACTGTTGGTCACTTGTCACTCATTTACCACTAGTGACCTTCAGTTTCTCAGATAAAGTAACAGTTTCAAACTCGGAGTTGTAAATAATCGACCTCATTAATTTGGATTCTTAACTGTGTGTTAGCTTTAGCTGCTAACAAGCTGGTATTTGTTCGACTCGCTCTGGTTCTGTGAAGCAGAGCCTGAAGGCCCCTGCATACTCCCTTTTGAACCCATAAGAACAAGAAGAAAATTCGGCAGTGACGTCAGCCAGCAGCAGAAAAAAAAAGCTTTTTCGGCAGGACTGTTCATACTCCGATAAGAAGCTGCCGAACTCGCAGGCCACGCCCCCTCACAGCAGGCACAAGTCTGTGAAGCGGCGTTTAAACTTTTCAACTGCACAGTTTATTTCTGGCCTCCAGTGCTTTCAGAAATACATTTCTCTGAACTTTTTCAGTTATAAAAAAGTTTTTGTCCGAGCGCGATGTTAGTCCAGTTTTAACTACAGGAGCTGACAGCTGTTCGTGATGCGTTCAGGTGCATCACGTCAGCCTACACTCCAACATTTTAATGAGCTGCGGCGCTCGTACAGTAGCGCTGTTACAAGCTAAATATGATTAAAATATTATCGATAGTCATGAGCGAACTAGAACACGCATGCGCAGCACACGGCAGTGCAGAAGTTTCGGCAGTGCGGCTCCCACATAGTTCGGCCAGGGTGGTTGGCACAGCCCAAACAAATTTGTTGGGCCAGAAGGAGCTGGCCGAAGGAAATGACATAATTTTGTTCGACAGGACCCCGCACTGCGGAACTTTTGTCTTGTTCTTATGGAGTATGAAGAGGCCTTGAATCAGCGCCAGCCAATCACCTCTGAGCTTCTAAATGACAACGTTGTTAGTGGGCGGGGCTTCAAGCCCCATGAGGAATCAAAATCACATCATCTGAATGAATGAATGGAGCCACAGTCTGAGCATGAACACTTTACTGCATCCAATACACACTGCATGGTGAGAGAGGGGTGAGCTACACTCATGCAATACACACTGCATGGTGAGAGAGTGGTGAGCTACGCTATTGCAATACACACTGCATGGTGAGAGAGGGGCGAGCTACACTAATGCAATACACACTGCATGGTGAGAGAGGGGCGAGCTACACTCATGCAATACACACTGCATGGTGAGAGAGGGGTGAGCTACGCTATTGCAATACACACTGCATGGTGAGAGAGGGGCGAGCTACACTAATGCAATACACACTGCATGGTGAGAGAGGGGCGAGCTACACTAATGCAATACACACTGCATGGTGAGAGAGGGGCGAGCTACACTCATGCAATACACACTGCATGGTGAGAGAGGGGTGAGCTACGCTATTGCAATACACACTGCATGGTGAGAGAGTGGTGAGCTACGCTATTGCAATACACACTGCATGGTGAGAGAGGGGCGAGCTACACTAATGCAATACACACTGCATGGTGAGAGAGGGGCGAGCTACACTCATGCAATACACACTGCATGGTGAGAGAGGGGTGAGCTACGCTATTGCAATACACACTGCATGGTGAGAGAGGGGCGAGCTACGCCATCGCAATACACACTACATGGTGAGAGAGGGGAGAGCTACACTAATGCACCAACAGTGTGGATCAGGAGGAAACAACCTGAAACCCCAAGAGGAGACTAAGAACCAGGGAGGACAGTCCTCACACAGTAATTATGTGCTATATAAGAGGAAGTTTTATTCACAGACAAGAAAATATTGTAGATAATCCTTAAAGAATTAATGACATCCTTTGCATGCAGTCCTTTCTGATGACACCAGGTGGGGCTCAGTCCCACCTGCTCCTAATGACCAGTTTTCTCTGGTCCTCACACTGATTGTCCTGTTCTGACGTCTGTTCCACCTTAGATTCCTTTGTCTTTGTCCTCTGCAGGGTGTTTGTAACTTACTCAGCCTGAGTAACTGATGGGTTCATTTTAAAGGATAAATGGATTTCACTTATAGATCGCCTTCCCACTGCTTCAGCAGCCCATTCACTCATTCACCCTGTAGCATAGGACTTCACGTCTCAGGTCGGAGATCTCAGATTGAGATGTCTGTCCACGTTCAACCATTTATTAAGTCAACATAACGCCCTCTGCTGCCTCTTCAGGCCACAGTCCCTTCCTCCTCCTGAGGCTTCCTCTTTATGCCTCGCAGCTCATGACCCTCGGAGAGGAGAGGAGACTAGTCCCTGGTGGGACTCAGGTGTGTGTCAGCTCCATGGTTTGAAGAAAAATAAAGATAGATAATATATATAGACCTTATCGTTGCATTCTAATGCATTCTGGACCACTAAATACTACATTGTGACATTCTTAAAAGTAATACTTTCTTTTCTCCTTGACATTTTTGATGATCCATCCACTAAATGTTCTTGCTTTGTTAAAAAGTTGTATATTTTCTTTTAAGTTAATGGCCTCTTTTCATTGGTGATGGTTTCCACCTGAACCTGTACCTGACTCACCTGACTCCAAACTCCACAACATTTACTTGTTTATGCCCTCTGTAGTTTCACATTGCTTCTATCTGCACCCTAAACTGAGCAGCTGTAAACTTTGAACTCTGAAATAGCTTCTATTCTCCTGTTATTAGTTATTAATAGAATTTTAGATCTTATTTGTTCTCTGCCGGCCTCCTAGAGCTCAGTCCCAAGACCTTAGAATCTCACAATCACACATAATTAAATTGGTAGGGGAACAAGCATGATTGTCAATACTTACATCAAAATCAGCATTTTCACAGCAAAGAATATTTTATTCTTGAATTATGTGCAGTTATCCAAACGTGTCAACATTTCGGAAATGAAAACTTAAATTAATCATAGGCCCATAGATAATCTGCAGATATAATTCCTCAGCAATTCCTGACCAATCACGTTGCTCGATCCAGTTGCGAGTCGTGTACTTAAACCGATAATTCCCTATATTTTGCTGAAGAAAGTCGTGATGGTGATAGTGGTGCCATCTTAAATATCTCTGCTTTTCCAGCCAGTGCATGCAAGGAGTGATCATAAAACAAAGATTACCAAACGCACATCAACGCAGACAACGGTTTGAATGTCTCTTTTCTTTTCCAGATATAGTCTTTTATTGTCTATATATTTATGTATTTGTATTACAATTATAGATATCAGTATACATCCATCCATTCTCTTTCCAGCTTATCCAGTTCAGGGTCGTGGGGTGCTGGAGCTGATCCCAGCCTACTGTGGACGAGGACAAAGTTCACCTGGACAAGTGAGGACAGGGTTCACCTGGACAGGTCCCCACTCTGTCACAGGGCAAACACACATAGACAACCACACACAATCACATTCACACCGCGGGGCAATCTAGCATCACCAATTGACCCTACATGCATGTTTTTGGACAGTATACATCATGGTTTAAAAATGTATTTTTTACTTTTGTTTAAATTTATTATGTATTTTGTAAACATTTCTTTGTAATGGTTCAGTTATGTGCTTTTAAAGAAACATGTTTCTTTACATAAGATATTTGTTGTTTGGTTCTTTCATTATCAACTGGACCTACACTTTGTCCTCATGAAGACTGGAATTCTCTCTTCGGGGACACTTACCCTTGGATTTGCGGGTGGATTAACTGTATATAAAAACCTCGAATACAATTCAGATATAAACAGTAGAAATGCTGAGTGAGCCTTGTAATGTCTCACCACCCCACTCCCGTGGTCATGATGATTGTAATTCATTTATCTGATCATTGATCAGCTGTTTCATCATATTTAGAAATGATGCTGAAGGTCTGCTGATGGCATTCGACTGCTCCTTTAAAGAGACGATGGTGGCCACGTTTCCACCTGCGACTTTCAAAAGGAGCGAGCCTGCTGTCTAAATCCTGGAAGAAAAGACGAAGTGATCAGCAGCTCGTCATCACTGATGGAAATAGTGTGAGGGTCTGAGAGATCACTAACTGTAGAGGTGGAGGAGAGGAGTCTGATCTGAAGGTGGAGGTCAGAGGAGAGTGACATCATGGAGGAGAATGACATCATGGAGGAGAGTGACATCATGGGGGTCAGAGGAGAGTGACATCATGGCTGTCAAAGGAGAGTGACATCATGGAGGAGAGTGACATCATGGGGATCAGGAGAGTGACATCATGGAGGAGAGTGACATCAGGGAGGAGAGTGACATCAGGGTAGTGACGCCACCATGTGTCAGAGTGTTGTAGAGGAAGGAGACATTTTGGTGGCGACACAGCAGACTGATAAAGTTCAGTTTTATCTGTTTATTAAATATTTGAACAGGGACTGTGACAAGGTTCAGTGGACTTTGTGTTTTATCCTCAGTCACTAGAGGTGGAGGAGGAGGAGAGTGGAGGATGTCGACTGTCTCGAGAGCATCCAGAGCGCATGCGGTGCAGAGCATCTACACTGAAGCTCCAAAATGTGTGTGTACAAAGCCGAAGGTTGTCGTACCGGGACACACATTGGTGGGAAGTGGCGCAGCACCCGTTTTGTGCGTCAGCAGCGTTTATATATGAAGCTCCTGGAGAGCAGGCAGACATCCTCAACCACTGTTACTCTACAGAACTGCTCAGCAGCATTACCAACACCAGCGTGTCTGACCACCATACCTGATCAGACCACAGCATTAGCCTCCACCTCATTAACAAACATCACCACCGCTCCATCCATCCTTGTGGATGATACGTTGTTGGCTGCTCCCACCACCACCTCTTACACCACCATCACACACTCCTCTCCTGGTCAGCTTGGTGGAAACCATGATGCTAAGCAGCTAATGCTGCTAACAGCACCACAGCCTCAACAAACCAGACAACACACACCCGCACACACTCACACACCACATGCACTCACACCACACACACCACTCACACCACACACACCACACAAACACACACCACTCACACCACACACACCCACACATTCACACCACATGCACTCACACTACACACACTCACACCACACACACACTCACACAACACACACCCGCACACAATCACATACTCACACCACACACACCACATGCACTCACAACACACACACTTACACTCACACCACACACACACTCACACCACACACACCAGTCACACACTCACACCACACACACTCACACCACACACACCAGTCACACACTCACACCACACACACTCACACCACACACACCAGTCACACACTCACACCACACACACTCACACCACACACACCAGTCACACACTCACACCACACACACCATGAAAGGTTTGAAACTGTTAAACAGTCAGAAAAGCCAAAGTCAACTTCTCCTCAGTTTCTGCCCAGTCACTCTGCACAGAGAGAGAGAGAGAGTTTCACATAGCTAAAAACTTTTTCTTGGATTTTAGAAATTCATGGGAGGTTGGATATTGGCCAGTAACTTTCTCAAACACCTGAATAGAGCCTGCTGCTGAGGTGGAAGGTTAAAGGAGATACTCTTCCACCTGTGGAGAGACAAAGAGGAGAGTCATAAAGTACATGTGATTGTGAATGGCGGGACATTAACAGGTCCTTCACACTGCGTTTCAGAAGAGGATATGTCTGTTTTGAAAGACAAAAGTTGAAAAAACCCTGTGAAGTTCATCTTGTAGACACACAAAGACAATGTAGGGCATCATCAATCCCGACTAGAGGAGAATATCTGGAAAAAAGAGCGTAACAAATCACTGGTTGGACCAGTCTGGCACTTTAACAAAAACAAACTTTCCTCCCTCAGGTTTTACACTGTCTGTGTCTGAGTTTACACTGTCTGTGATATGAAGGGTCACACAGTAATTTCAGGAAACACACTGAAATTAGACCCTGAACACAAACATCCTCCTCCCAAGGGGGCATGGTGAGCTGCAGCTCTGTGATGGATGGCTCCAGATCCTCAACAATACCAGGTTTGGACTGAGGACAGAGTCCACATCCAAGAGGCTGGAGGGACTCCGAATGAAGAGTTTCTGAGGAACCTCAGTACCAACAACACTGACAACGTCACATCCATATTATTTACTTAACATGTACAGCTCTGCAGGAAAAAAATGAAACTTCACAAAGACTGACTGATTCAGATTGATTGATACTGAACAATGGAAGGAGTGGGTCAATTCATTACAGCATCAGTTGTAAAATCCAGTCATTTCAAGTCTGCTCCCAGAGTTTAACCTGAATGTTTGTTCCTGGAAAAAGCCGGAACACGGCGAAGTCTGGATGCTGTATTTCTTGATTTACTGGAGGCACCCGGGTCTGTTTCTGGTATCAGATTCAGGCTACTGAGTTCTCATGGAGAGCTTTCAGAGCAGAGAGACAACGTTAACAGGCTCTGTGTCATTCCTCATGGTTTTATCATCAATATCATGTTCATGTTCGCAGTGAGGTTTTCACTCTGATTCACAGGACACACACCAATTCTGGTCCAGTATTTGAAAAGAAACATTATTATTATTAATAATAATTATAATAATAATTCTTTAAGTATTGAAACATGTCATTGTGATTCCTGGGGGGGGGCATACAATACCCTTGTTCGTGCTCCATATATTATTTACAGTTATCACACTGATCCAAATACTTTCTTGCTGTTATTAGATTAAACCAGCCTGAGCAGCTCTATCTAGACAATAACATGATTTTCTAGATTAACCAGCCTGAGCAGCTCTATCTAGACAGTAACATGAAGCAGGAACATGAATTAACAAAGAAGCAACAACAAAAGAGAAACATGATTTTGAAAGTGGAACGAATGATGGTAGAAAACAAGCAACTTCAGCAACACATCTCATGAGGAACTGTTGTAGCAACACCCCGGGGCCCGAGGCCATTGGGCCCAGACCCCGTCACCCCAGCGACCGGCAGCCCCCAGACAAGGAGGCCCCAGCGATCCACCCCAGAAAGCCACGCCCTGCCCAGAAAGCACCAGATAGAGAATGCAGAGAGGACCCCCCCCAAGGCAAGAAGAGCCCACAGGAGAAGGATAAATCCCTGCCGGGAGCCGGAAGCCCCCCCAATCCCGGCAGGGCAGAGAAGGCCCAGGACCAGCCCCTAACCCAGACCAGGAAAAGCGAAGGGTCGGCCGGGCCCTTCGGAGGACAGCCAACCTCCCACCCCCAGGAGCCTCATACCCCACCACCCACGTTCCCGCCCCATGATCCTTCCCGCCGATCTCCATAGACACAAACCACAGACACAGACACACTCACACCCTCACACACTTGGGGGGAGCCCCTACCTTACCACACACACACACACACCATATTTCAGGCCCTGGAGGTCAAAGACTAAAACTAAAAGAAAACTTCAATGGCAGACTGAAGCTCATATTCACTGACCTCAGCTCTAAATAAACCGTCGTCTCCAACACATCTTGAAAAGCTGGTGGTTCCTTATTGTCCGAGCAGAACAGTCCTGAATGCTGATGACTGCGAGTTTGAAGCTTCGTGAAACAGGAGTAACAACTTGTGTGAGGAAAATTCCTAGGCAGTAAAAATTGACCTCACGTCTCCTGGAAGCCTTCTTTTAGTTAATCTGGTGTAGGTTTAGAATCCGGAGAGAACTCTTTCCACTAACGTCTTCTCACCAGTGAAATGTATATCAACCTTTAAATGCGTACAACTCCAAATGGTGCCTTTGGTACAAACAAATAAAAGTACCTCTTGATAATTATTTGGTGGTGGGGTTTAAAAAAGAAAAAGAAAAACAGAAAAAGCAATTTCTAAATCATAAGATATTTTATCATCCCGGTGCAAATATGGTTAAATGTTTATTTCATTTGATGCTCATATTTTCTCTTCAATAAATTATTTGATTTTATTTGGTTAAATGTGCCAAAAATCGGTATTTTTCACAAAGTTTCTATTCAGATTATTGTCGGATTGCACAGCATTTCCTCAGCTTTCACAAGTTCACCCACAGTCTCAATGCTGGCTCCCGGGGAACAGCTTGCTCACTGAATGCTCAGTACTGCCCCCTGCTGCTCAGTTCTGGCTCCCAGCATTAACTCTGCTCTGCATTTCACCAAATATTACTTCCGATGAATAACTGGATATTTTCTGTGTCCTGCCGGGTAAGTCCAGCGGTCCAGATTGAGCCTCTGATGCATCATCTTTTAGATTCCGGTCCATTTAGGTGAAAACTGTTCATATTGAAGTCCACTGCATGAGACATCCCTCTGTAAATTCTAAATTCATAATGATTTCTACAAATATGAAAAGTGTGGAGTGTTGCATGTGACGTCGTCGTGGCGGCGCTCCCACTTCCTGTAGGCTAACATACACACAGCGTCTGCCCAAACATCCCTGCAGCGCCACACACTGTCAGGAGGCAGACCACGCATGACACACGGCCTCCCTTTTACCCACAAACCTCCTCAGCCAACTATCAACATCAGCGGACTTCCTTTATTCCAGTTAGAGCAGAATCTGCAAATTGTTTACGTCCATTTGTCAGAAACCGCAGAGTTGCCGCTGTGCGTGTGGCTGACAGTTGGAGAATAAATCATGGAAGAGCGTAGCTGGATCAACCATATTTTCTTTTTTGTTTTGTTTTTATGACAGTTAATAACCTCAGCCTCTTTGCATTGCTGAAGTAATGTCGTTAAAAACAGCTGTCATAAAAAAATGCTGTAAAATAGACTTGGAAGGTTTTTGGTTTTCCCAGAGATCTGCTGACAGTTTTAGCTCCATCAGTTCAGGCTGAAGTGTTTTCATCCACAGACGGAGCGCCTGTGCTCTCGTGTGAACATCAAACTGCTGGTTTGCTCATGCAGCAGCAGGAGAAGTGATGTGCACGGTGCTGTAAAATATTTAGAAACACTAAAACGATCTGTTTTTTCTTCTCAGCTCCACTGATTCTGTCAAATAACCTGTTTTCAATGTTTTCCATCACAAATGAACCTTCTGCATGTTTAAGACCCACAGTTCCTCCCAATCCTTGTCACTTCAGAGGTTTGAAACTCATGTCAGTCCAGAGGGAACACATGAAGCCTTACTTAATCTCAGGTGAGCCAGATCTGTCAAATAAACTCAAAATAACATTGGATGACTTATTTATTTTGCTGATTTTACCATCAAGACATATGAAGTTTTAATAATCTAGATAGAACAGAAGAGGAGTAGGGCTGATGCAAGCTGTTTCTCCTTCCTCATTTTCAGGCAGCAAATATACTATTATTATTATTATTATTATTATTATTATTATTATTATTATTATTATTATTAGTAGTAGTAGTAGTAGTAGTAGTAGTAGTAGTAGTAGTAGTGATGACCCCGGCTTGCTCAGTTGGTAGAGCATGAGACTCACAATCACAAGGTAAAGGGATCATGTCCCACGCCGGGCGCCACCGTCCCGTGGGCTCACCACCTGCAGGAAGGTTCTTAATGGGTGCAATATGATCTGGGTGACAGTGCTCAGACTGCCACGCCCGCCACCCGGAAACTGATAAGAAGGAGAAGATGGATAGTGGTAGTGTTATTATAATTCTTATCTATTTTTCTTCAGATAACTATGAGTACAATCGTTATTGTTTTATTTTTTTAATTAGAAAAATTTTCAAAATGAAGATACAGTATATGAAACCAAACAAATGATGTTGATGAAGCAGTGGCAATTGATTAAATAAATGAAAAATTTGGATGTTCAGACAAATCTGCTTCAACTTTGAGAAGTTACCAAGTTGATTTGGACCAAAATCCCTGCAGAATAAAGTAGAATAAAGAATTATGAATGTTCTACTCTACATTGTGGTGTCTCCGGTGGACATAGAGACAATGAATGCAGATCTGAAGCAGTATAAAAGTTGCTGAAGTGTTTCAGGGATGGATCATGATGAACACAGTCATCTCAGCAGTTCAGCGGTCAGTACGCATTCCCTCTAACGAAGCCTGACAGTCCACTACACATCCCGTTACATGGAGATTTGGAGTATTCCCATTACCTCATTGGTTTCCTTTAATATCCATCCATGCAACACAAACTCAGTGTTGTAGAAGCTCGCGCAGCAGATGGTGTAAAAACAGGAAAACTTCCTGTGAAGACCGTGACACCTGTGATAACCTCACTTCACATCACCGAGCTCTTCAACACCAAGGATGGGAGCAGCAATCCTGTGATGAGCTGCAGTAATAGAGTCTCTGGACGGGACGGAGCTCTCTGCTATACCGCTCGCTCTCCTTCTCCACCCTCAAATGATCATGAACTATGGATCATCTCCACCCTCAACTGATCTCGAACTCTGGATCATGACTGAAAGAATTAGATGGAGTATATCTAGTCTGGTCCTCAGATACTGCCGATGGATGGATGGATGGATGGATGGATGGATGGATGGATGGATGGATGGATGGCACCACAGTTCAGTTATGAAATGATTTTCTCCACTGAGCAGTGAGATTAATAACCTCCATCATTGAATAAACATAGAGACCATGTGGCTGTCCGTTGGGCTGGATGTGAAACTGTTTTAGTTCTTCGTGGAGGAAGAAGGTAAATGGATTTCACTTATATAGTGCTTTTTGTGAGGTGGCATGGCTCGGTTGGTAGAGCGGCTGTCTCACAATTGGAAGGTTGCAGGTTCAATTCCCATCTCTGACTGTCTCCAACAAGTATCAGTAGTTTACTCGCATCCAGTATGAATGAATAATACAATTTTAAAGTGTCTTTCAGTGTCCTGAAAAGCACTACATACAACCAATTTATTCTCCTAAGCACATTCACCCATTGCCACACACCAATGGAGGTCGCTATCATGCAAGGCACTCAGTCAATCCACTGGGAGCAGTGTGGGCTTCAACGAGCCATGATTAACACTGCTGGTCATTTTAGTGATATGAATTACAAATAATCTTAAAAAAAATCCTTAACAAAAGTAAGTTACAGCTGAGCGTGGTGGTTCTAAATGTGTCCGTCATTGTTTGAAGTGTCTTTCTGTCCCTGGGAGGAATGGAGGAGGATCGCTGCCTGAGGGTCTCTGGTGTCAGATAATGTGAGCATGATAGGCATGTATGCTCGCTCAAAATGTGTGCTGGTATCCAAGATGGACAGCCAAGATCACTTTCAGGGGTCAACGGGTCAATATACAGTACATACCAACCAGAATATCTCTGCTCCAGTTTTACCAATGATCGTGTGTTTATCAAAGTTCATTTAAAGCACAGGACAGGATGTAGAAGTAGCCACTGAGTGTCTGCTTTTCTCATCTCTTCATTTTGAGGACTTCACCTCTTGAAGAACTTGTCTTCAATGTGTGCTATGCCACACATGCAGTGCCCTCACTGGCCGGGTCCTGGTCCTCAGGGTCTGAGAACCAGCACGAACCCCAGCTCTCTTCTCTGTCTGCCCCTCCCAGCCTTTTCATACAGCAGCTTCTATGACAGTCAGCTGGAGTTTGTTCTGCTTACAGCCTTCAGTTGTGGGGACGAGTGATGGAAACAGTTCCAAACACACACATCTGGTCAGTGTCCATAAAAAACAGTCCCTGGGATGGTAGAGCACAGAGTCACAGTGGTTCCTCCTGGTCTCTTTGTGACCCCGTTACAGAAAGGAGAAAAGATCAGCGCTCCTGTGGTCGAGATGTTTCAGGGTATAAAGAGTTGAGGGAGATTACAGAAAGACAAATGTCAAAAGAAGCCACATTTGGCTGTTTTGCCAAGTTTCTCAGGGTATTTTTCGTTCCTCTTCGATTTAATACCTGCCTCACTTCTCCTGAGTGACATTATGAGGTTTACTGCAGCAGATTATTGGGGTATCCGATGCTCCGGGCGGAAGCTGCACAGGTCGGCTGAGTAGGATGACAAAAGAACTTGTGGTGAGTCTGCGAAAAAACTCAGTTCTCTTCTCCAGCTCTCCTGGAACCAGTGGCACAAATTAGTCATCTGCAAGTGTTCAAGCACAACCCCTTTAACATCTGTGACCACGGTGCTGCTTTCTTCGCAGCATGCATGGCTTCCAAAGCCCATGTGTCTGGAGGAGTCATTGCCGAGCAAGGAGGCACACCGACTGAGGCAAATGAAGTTAAATGTGATCCAGATTGACAAGTCAAAGTGGTAATTAGAGGAGTACGGTTAAAGCCATCAGGGCACATGCTCTCTGAAATGAGACCAATCACTCACACCCTGTTTACGCTCTTTAAACTGTAAAGTTCACAACTTCAAGGAAGATTTATTGGGCATGTTGTAGAAAATGCTCCATTGTCAAGCTGTATTAAAGCAAAACATTTCACAATATTCTATATATACAAATACGTATATGTGTATGTATACACACACAGAGACCCCCCCCCTTTCCATCTGTGTCGCTGTATGATATTAATGTGGAACATCTACAAAACAATTCCTCAGGTTTTAAGGAGATTGTTATTACAGCCAATAAAAGTCAGTACTAGTTGGGTAAAGAAAACCACTTTATTTAAATAAAAAGAGAGAAAAAACTTGAATTGTACTTTTGCAGTTTAATATGAGAATGTGACTCCCTCACCTTCTAGTTAAAGACAGAAGCCAGAGCTCCACTTCAACATGACTCAGTCTAGTGTGATTGTATGAGTGGTTGATGAGCTCTGGAGGGAATGTGTTGTGACAGAGCCTTAAATTACAGAAATAATGTGGATGGACATAAATGTCCTCTTTAAGTATTTCTTCCTCAGTATCATTCAGTCTTGACTTTTCACCATTTCTTCAATAGAGAGTCCAGGTTGTTTGGTCTGGAGCACACGTGTCGAACTCCAGGCCTCGAGGGCCGCAGCCCTGCACGTTTTGCATGTCTCCCAGCTTCAACACAGCTGATTGCAATGAGCAGCTCGTTATCTGGCTTTGTGCTGAATGTGGTGATGAACCATCAGGACATTCAGGGGAGGGAGACATTGAAAACGTGCAGGGCTGTGGCCCACGAGGATCTGAGTTTGACACCCCTGGTCTGGAGGATGAAGGGTAATCAATAGTCCATAGAAACTGAGGATACACGCTTCAGTCATTGACACTGAGCTTGTGTCTCATGGGATCAAGTAGCAACGTGTCTGACTGAGTGCTGGACATCAGAGTTAAGGCGTCCTCACAAAACCACTCAGTGCTTCTCATACCGCACTACAGTGATGATGCTGCTGGAGTCATTCTAGTAGAAAGCAGAAAAATAAACTAAACGGCATCAAATTAATTGTAATTATGTTTGTTGAGCCTTTCAAGACTACATCCTCATCCTGAAAAATACATTACCATCATAAATCTTCTGTCCTGGCATGTCGTCTCTCCTATTGAAATGTAACTCATCCATTTCCATGACTTCTAGTCCTCTTCCACATCTCACTGCCTTAATGTGTTTTTCTTTCAAACTCAAATTGTGGGATTATGTTCATAGCTTTTCTCAAACCAGTGAGCCACCATGCAGACTTCCCATCATTAAGGACTGAGGACAGAACCTCTTTAAACGCCAAGGACAACTTCAAAATCATAAAGTCTTCTGGGACTGGGACTTGCCTTGTGTCTGAACGGTTCTCTAGGAATAGGTTTTCCTTGGGACTCAAACGTGATTCAAATATGAGATTAAGAGGAATTTCCCTGAAAAGACCTTTTCCAGAAACAGAAGAGTTCAAGATGAACCTGTGCTAATGGCGATAATGTGTGTATTAATTATGACGGGACGAAGAAGAAACATTTTACTTGGATGTCTCTAACAGAGTCACTGTTCAGTTCAGTCCGTCTCTAGTCAACCTTTCAACAGCACAAGTCCATAGAAGTCCACAGTATTTCCTCCACATTTAGACTAAACTTACTGGAGCAACACATGAATGTCATTATGGCCAAACAGAGGAAATACTTCTCATGGTCTGAACCTTTACGGTTGATGTTTTAACAGTGTCAGACATGAAGGCTCCACGTTTCTCTGCGACAACAGAAGTGACCAGACGTTAATATCTCCAGTTTCTGCTTCACATTCAGAGGGAATGACTGTTTCACTGTATGCTTTTATTACGTGATACTCACTTACTTTGTAAGTTTGTCCTTAAATCAAGAAATTAGAGTGTAGAAGACAGATTCTTCATCTGAATTCAGAGAATAAATGTCCATATTTGTTACTGTTGAGTGTTTTGTCATGTGACGTTAGTAAAAAGCTCCATTGTCTTCAGATTAATTCTGTCTTTTGGCTCTGATTGGATTCTTGTACTGCTTGAATATTTTGTGTTTCTCTTCACAAAAACTGCATCAGGTTGAAGAAAACACAGGAGCTTTGGGGCTCCCGGCGTCTACACACTGGATGAATGGACTGTTAGGAGGCTTTCTGGTGACGTGTGGGACGTTCAGACGTCTCACTGCAGGGAAACACTGGGAACATGCAGGACAGTGTCCCACACAACCTCCCGACAGCTTCATGTGTCAATAGAAAGATGCTGAAACAAACAAGAAGTACACACTAGTTTTTAGTGGCACTGCTCTCTTATATCCAGAATGGCGAATACACAGTATGTATTTATGTAGATATGATTTCAAACTTTCATTTTTTCCTTCAAAACCCAAATTTTCTTTTTTACGAGTAATAATGAATAATTACAGGGGACGGCATTAAACGCAACACAATATACACTACAATGGTATTTTAACATTATTTATTATGGATTAATTCATGTATTTATTTCCACAAGCTTTGGAAAACAAACAATCTGTGTCTTTTCCTCCGCCGTCACTCTGAAACTTTCTGAGCACAGCAGCTGCAGACTTTCAGGTAAAGGAGTGGCGGAGCTCCACCAGGTGAGCGGAGGAGCTCCCTGAACGACTACATACTCAACGATTCAGAGAACGACTCTACGTACTGAACGATTCAGAGGAGAACGGCTCTACGTACTGATGATTCAGAGAAGGAGAACGACTCTATGTACTGACAATTCAGAGGAGGAGAACGACTCTACATACTGAACGATTCAGAGGAGGAGAATGACTCTATGTACTGACAATTCAGAGGAGGAGAACGACTCTACGTACTGAACGATTCAGAGGAGGAGAATGACTCTACGTACTGAACGATTCAGAGGAGAACGACTCTTTAGAGTTTCAAGCTGAATCAGGCATCGTGCTGAACGCCTCATGTGAGCTTGAGGAGCTGGTAGCAGCATTTAGCAGTAGCAGCGTGACTGCTGTTCCCACAGGGTGACTAAAGTGAGTAATGTGATATATTTATATAGATGCAGTCAGAGTAGCAGCAGCAGTTTTTCTCTCTGCAGCTGGACGGCTGGAGCAGGAATGACTCAGTGAACCAGCTGGACGTGATGACTCGTGAGTCACTGTTCAGTAATGTGACTTGCGGGTTTTGAACGAATCATTCAAACTCGCACAACATGAGCTGCCCAGCTGAGCTTGATGGGAATACTCTGAACATAGTATTTTTATTTTTATTTGTTTGCTTTTGTACACTCTACTCTTCATTTCATTCTACATTTCATGTAGAAAATATACCTGCTGCAATGGTCTTAAATGGGAACCATTGTATATTGGCCTGCAGTTCCACAGATGGTAACTTTTATAGAGTCAAAGATTTCTTTCAAATGGGTATTTCTACTTTTTGTACGAAAGCTGAATAGGTGAGCTGTTATCAATGCCGTTGTTAATCATTTTCTTCTGTTTTTAGTGTTCTTTGAAATCGATCCTGCATTATTTTAATGGTCTGATCAATTATTTTAAATCATCCAAGTTATCTGTTTCAGAGATTAGATTTATCCTTAGTCCTTTAGAGAAGATCCACTTCCTGCAGAGTGGCCTCATCTACCCCTGAATGGGGAAGGGGAGCAACACCTCGGGCTCAGGTCTCAGCCACACATTGCAGATACCTGTGGCCAGGGGCGACATTTTTCTCTTGAACTAAGTCGATGGCTTCAACATGTCAGAGTCCAGCCAGCCTGTATGACCGCTGCCAGTTATTGAGACGCCGTTCAGGAATATACTCTCCATGTGATGCGACCTGGCTGAAGGGCCGGTCGGCTCCAAGAGGGCGGGAGATTTTCTGACTTTTGTTTTCCAAATGATGACTGAAGTCCTTTTGATCTATAGATTCATGGCAAATGAGTACGAGTATTAATGGTTGATTGGATGTTTGACTGGCTTGTTAATTGGTTGGTTGGTTGGTTGGCTGGTTAGTTGCTCGATCGATTGACCTACCCAGACTGCTTCCCAGATCTGTGATTGTCCGAACCATTAGAGGGAAGCCAAACACTGGCCTTCACATGGTCATGATCAAGCCAAACATGAGATCAGAGGAAGTGTCTTGGTCGGATTTTCCTGCGGCTCCTTGTAATCTCTGCCTCTGCCTTTGGACTCCTGGATCCTACCTCAACAACCATGGGCTTCTTCACATATAGCTTAAAAAGATTTATTTAATTGTGAGAAGTAATTAATTAAACAAAGTATTGCCTGTGGTGAGTTTCCTGTTGCTGTGGTGGAGGTGAAGGTAATACTCAACAATTAGCTCTGAGCTAGATCTGGAATATTAACAGCTGGTGGTCTGTTCATCACCACGCACTGTCCCATTCAAATAAATGAATAGATGAAAACACAAAACTTTGGATGAAACCATGAAAATGTCATAAAACATTGAATTTGTTGAAACGTTTACAAACTTGTACCACGTTAGTGAATCAGTTTTCTTCAGTTCGTATGAGGTCAGATTTCAGGCTGAAGCACTAACCATGCACATAAAGGAGATTTTCAATCAATTTACAGTATAATGTTACAAAAATCAACTTTACATGTGAAAGTTGTTTTCAGAATTTAGAGTCTTTCATCAATAAATGCAGCAAAAGAAAACACGACTGCATGCTGCAGAGCTGGATATGTTAGGGAAAAGAGGAGACATATTAACTTTGAACTATATTAACTGAGGGGGACTTCTCTTCAGTGCACTCAGGTTCACGGTTCCAATTTCAAATGGTTTAAATATGGGGCTAGATGGTATATTTATAAGTAAAAGTACTTTGAGTCTCATTGAAGCTCCAGCCAGCAGTGAAATATATTTAAATAGCTGGAAGCCTTCATATCGTTCGGTACCACATAAGGTTAACTTATAATTTGTAACTGAAATAGAAATATCAGGACGAAACACTTATTTTGAACTCCAACCTGAACCCTGTAAATCATTGCTGAATGGATAAACTGTATCTGATTACTTTATATCTCTCTCCTGAGTATCTTGCTGCCTGGCGTCCCCTGGTGTATCTGTCCTGTTGTTTCTGTCTGAACAGGATCTTCTGGGAGTCTTTTCATGGTCAAAGGGTTTTGCCTTTGCGGTTGCTCTTATGTCCTGCTAGGTTTTGCTCTGGGTTTAAGTTGGATCTAAAGTGTCACCAATGGCTCTGTTGTACTTGTTGATAGTTAGAATCTTCTAGTTTATGTAGAAACTGTTGGTTAGTCTGTGTTGAACCCTGCAGTGCAATCAGTCACATAGCAATACTTGAACTCCTAGTGTTTTGTGGTGAGGTCTGTTTTGTTTGAAAACGGGCACACAGCTGATCTTGAGGCTTTCTTGATTGTGTAATGACAGCTCCTTCAGTCCTTACTGTGCTGTACTCTTGACCCTGAGGTTGGGAAGGTGACGTTTCAGCCCAGGTTAGCACTGGAGCTCCTCAGTGCGGGAAGGAAGTGCTGATGAGGGAAGGACAGGTGTCTTTATCGCCAGTATACAGCTGTATCCATAAATCAGGAGGACGAAGGCCCCCAGCTACCCCAAGTGAGGGGCACCAACTGTTTTTAGAGCAGCAAAAAAAGCTGAATGCTTCCAGGGCTTAAGGCTAAGGATGGCATCATATGATGTGTCATTCCACATTATGCAAAACCGCAATACCAGGCCCTCATCACAACCCAGCAGGGAGGGGAACATAATCGCACTGAGGACAGGGGGCTTATACTGAGCCAGGCGGAAACACAGCGAGTGTCAGCCTTTTCCCCTCCAGCTCTGCTCTGTGCCGGGGCGCAGGGCGTCGTCAATATGCTGGACTGTCGGTGCTGTGTGGGCTCCAACTCCCATTGTAAAAATGCCACCAACCACTGAAGGCAACAGTATTGTACAGAAGTGTTTTCTTCTCCAGAGTCATCTGGGATCAGCGTCTCCTTCCTCACTGTGAGAACGTTCATGCCAAAGGGAGCGGCTTGACGTCAGACAAGACTTTTGTTTCTTAATAAATCACACAGAGTATCAACATTGTCTTCACATAAATGCATATAACACCAACAAGACAGGAAGGACCAGCAGCTCCATACTGTATCTACTCCAGGCTATTCTCTCAGTTATTCCGTTTCACTCTATGTGACTCTCTGCTAACTTCTGCACTTAAAACTGATTTATGTATCACCCAGGGATAATATCTAACCCTGTGATGACATTAGATATCCTCACATTTCTTCACGTGACACGACTGTGCATCATTTTCTTGTATTACATGTCTCATTTTGACATAATTTCTTTCATGCCTTTCTTCTTTCACCATGTTTTACCTATCCATCCATCCATCCATCCATCCATCCATCCATCCGTCATCCATCATCCATCCATCCATCCATCCATCATCCATCATCCATCATCCATCAATCCATCCATCCATCCTTCCATCCATCCATCCATCCATCCATCCATCATCCATCCATCCATCCATCCTTCCATCCACCCATCATCCATCCATCCATCATCCATCATCCATCATCCATCATCCATCCATCCATCCACCCATCATCCATCCATCCATCATCCATCATCCATCATCCATCATCCATCAATCCATCCATCCATCATCCATCCATCCTTCCTTCCATCCACCCATCATCCATCCATCCATTCATCCTTCCATCAATCCATCATCCATCCATCCACCCATCATCCATCCATCCATCCATCCATCATCCATCCTTCCATCCATCCATCCATCCATCCATCCATCCATCCATCCATCACATTTATCATATTTATCAGATGTTTTTCAAGCCTGAAACATTGAGCTTTATCAGTTTTGCACTTATTGTGATTTGATTATCCATTGTATAACTTGGTGGTATTTTAAAGTCCTAAAGTACCTAAAAGTCTGAAAATATTAGAATGTAATTTGATGAAGAAATGTTTGAAATCTTCAGCTCCAAGTCTTGCTCACAGCTCCTTGTAGCTGGAGGGTGACCTGTGGTGACCTCTGATGACCCTCAGTGATAACCAGTACTGAAGTATTCTACTCAAATCAAACTACAATTACTTTGTTAAAATTTTACTCAAGTACAAATAAAATGACTAGTCTGAACATTTAATTACGTGGAAGTAAAAAGGAGCTCATGTGAAATGTACTGAGAGTAAAAGTTACTTTGTTACTTTTTTGACAGCAGGAGAACGGTCTCCCCTGAGGAGTAGAAAGACAACGGGTTATAAACCTGGAAGTAGTTGTTCTTCATGAAAGGATCAAATCTACAAATTAAATAAAACGGAAGTGAAACTGTAAATCTAGAACTCAGAATGGTGATGGACTCAGGCAGACTTTCCCCGAAAGACGAAATTAGAACCTCTAGTGTCAGGTACTCTCACCGTGTTTTAAGACTATACATAGTATATACATAAAGAACCTCTAGTGTCAGGTACCATCACCATGTTTTAAGACTATACATAGTCTATACATAAAGAACTTCTAGTGTCAGGTACAGTCACCATGTTTTAAGACTATACATACGGTAGTCTATACATACAGAACTTCTAGTGTCAGGTACCCTCACCGTGTTTTAAGATTATACATAGTCTATACATAAAGAACCTCTAGTGTGAGATACCCTCACCGTGTTTTAAGACTATACATAGTCTATACATAAAGAACCTCTAGTGTGAGATACCCTCACCATGTTTTAAGACTATACATAGTCTATACATAAAGAACCTCTAGTGTCAGGTACCATCACCATGTTTTAAGACTATACATAGTCTATACATAAAGAACCTCTAGTGTCAGATACCCTCACCGTGTTTTAAGACTATACATAGTCTATACATAAAGAACCTCTAGTGTCAGGTGCCCTCACTGTATTTAAAGACATAACTATGGCATTCTTTGATATGGAACTGCTCTACCTGTCAAATAATAGTGTGGCGATCGCAGAGCAGACTGCAGGACTGAGCTGTTGTGCTGCAATGCACCATGGGAGTTTGGGTTGTTCGGCTTGTCAGTGCTGTTATTGTGGGTTATATTAGTCTTGTAGTTTTGTTATGTTATGTTTTGTTGTGTTTTTGTTGTTTCATTAGTCTAGTTAGTTACTTGGTTTAGTTTACTGTAGATTTGGTCATTATAAAGCTGCAACCATGAGCATTGTGCTGCCACGGTGTTCCTGTTAAGGTGTATCAAAACAAAAGCCTCTGCCATTAACAACTGGTATAAGAGGAAGTGTTGGTTCTCAGGCTGATTTTTTTCCATGTTTCTAGACACACAGGTACATGCAGAGTGCAAGCCACATAATTCATTAATTAAAGTAAAGACAAGAACCTGTCAAAGTACCTGTCAGTTGGAGGAAGCAGTGCAGAGGATCGACATTGAAGACCCAAACAAAAAGTGTTTCAGATCTTCTGACAGGCTTCTTAACAGATCTGAGAGGAACAACATCTGAGAAATACCATTCAATACTGAATATGAAGAACTCGCTGCAGAGCTGTTGAAATGGTCGTAATGTCCACCAATATAAAATCCATCCATCCGAATCCAGATCGCTGTGGGTGAAGGCAGGTCGACCAGGACAGGTGAGCAAACCCAGGCACACATGCAGAGAACATACAAACACCACACAGACGGTCCTGACCGGGACTTGAACCCACGACGTTCTTGCTGTGAAGCAAGAGTGCTATTATGGCGCTGGAGCATCGTATGGCCAAATAATTTGTCAGTTATAATTATTCAGCTTTTATTTACATGCAACTTTACAAGTTGTACAGTAAAGGATGGATTGTTTTGACACAACATTAACAAGATAACTGTTTCTTGGGAAGTCCTGAGTGATTAACTGAAGATGATTTCAGGAGGTTTTTCTCTGCTGAACAGCCGCTATATTTACCTGGTATTGTTGTGATATCCTGCACACCAGATTTGGGCTTCAAACAGATGCCGCAGAGGAGTCTGGCATGATGGCCGAGACTTTGAAACCCAACACTGTTATGTGATGTTGTTGGGGCGACTGTCCGTCAGCCCACCACACTCATAAACAAGCTGCCCCAAATAGGGGGACCCATGTGATGAAGGCTGACTTTCTCCCTCACCGGCTGTGTCGCTGATGTTTATGAAGTGATTAATGTAAAAGATCTGGAGCTACTCTGAACCGCCCACTGTGGAGTAAATACCTGTTCTGATCCATGTGGAAGCTTGTTTCAGGCGAATGAAAAGAGAAGGACAGAGCACACACAAGTTTGCGTTTCCTGCTGCTTGACTTTTCGATGAGACACGTTGACAGCAGCTCGCAATGAGGAAGGATACGTACAAATGTGTTCATGACTTTCTCTAGTTTCGATATACTGTGGGCTCTTCAAGTCACAGCTTTTTTTTCCACATACACACAGCATCTGATGGAAAAAAAACATTTAGGCTACATAAAAGTCACTTACATGTTAATTATTAAAATAATTAAAGCACTAATTTGCACATATTTGTAATGCAGAAGGTGGACAGATATCTTAAAGGCCTCGAATCACTCCATAAAGCAGATTATCTCTTGTTTTTGACTTGTGTTTGATTGATTATCCATCCAGACACCTGATGTGTTTCCAGCTCGGACTCTACAGGTCGACATGTATACTGAGTTTCCTTCTTCACAGACAGACCTACAAAACCCTGTGAATGCAGACATGGAGCAACACATTAAGAGTAGTGGCAGGATTATGAATAAACACATGTTAATACTCTGAAAGCTACATTTTGTGTGTGTGTGTGTGTGTGTGTGTGTGTGTGTGTGTGTGTGTGTGTGTGTGTGTGTGTGTGTGTGTGTGTGTGTGTGATGGGGGATTTTAGTTTTAGTGTAAGTTTCTTTATTCTGATGGTTGTTTTTGTAATTTGAATGTATATATTACCCACACTGTAAACCCAGATTTAGTTTCTAATTAAACTTCTGAGTAATCATTACTTATTCTTTTATGTTTTGTAAAAACCTGCTATCATTACTAAACAACATTAGTTGTTTGTACTATTTTGTTGAAAAATTCATTGCACTTCATGTTTAGCAGAGATAACTCGGCATGTTTACTTTCATAAGAAAGGGGAGGGGACTAATTCAAAACCTTGCCCAGTCACGTGATCGCAGCATTTTGTAGAGTGCATTCCCGGCTCACGTAGGAGGAGCAGCACAGCCAGCGGCAGCAGACGTACCCTGAGCAGGAACCAGCCTTAAGGCCTCTTCATACTCCATAAGAACAAGAACAAAGTTCGGCGGTGGGTCCTGCCGAACAAAATGACGTAATTTCCTTCTTCCAGCTCCCTCTGGCCGAAGACATTTGTTTGGGCTGTGCCAACCGTCCTACTGAACTATGTAGGAGCTGCACTGCCAAAACTTCTGCTCTGCCGTGTGCTGCTCATGTGTGTTCCATTTCGCTCATGACTATCAGTCATATTTTAATCATATTTAGCTTGTAACATCGCGACTGTACGAGCGCCGCAGCTCGTTAAAATGTCAAGGCTTTTACATGATGCACCTGAACGCATCACGAACAGCTGTCATCACCTGTAGTGAAAACCAGACCAACATGGCGCTCGGACAAAAACTCTCTTTTATTACTGAAACAGTTCAGAGAAATGTGTTTCTGAAAGCACTGGAGGACAGAAATAAACTGCAGTTGAAAACTTGAAACGTCGCATCACAGACATGTGGCTGCTGCGAGGGGGCGTGGCCTGCGAGTTCGGCAGCTTCTTATCGGAGTATGAACAGTCCTGCCAAAAAAGCTCTTTTTTCAGCAGCTGGCTGACGTCACTGCCGAACTTTCTTCTTGCTCTTATGGGTTCAAAAAGGGAGGATGCAGGGGCCTTAACTCCAGGTGGAACGGTTCGTATGTAAAACACTATTGGAGCCTACTTACCTTTGCAGGAATTTTCAGTACCTAAAAGCTTGTCGATAATTTGTTGACACAGCTTTTTTTTCCTGTCTGTTACTGTTTGAACTACTGTGTGCACCATCCTCCTTGGGGACAACTCCACAAACGTCTTCACAGCTGCTTTTGTGAGTAAGCTCTTATGCTCACCATTATTTATTTTTCATTATGACACTCATATTGATTAAAGTTGTTTTTTCAAATGAGAAATCTAATGTAATATTTGTTCTCTTCTGTTATTCTTAAATAAGGAATCTGATGATGACTCTTTTGGTGGCCTTGACGTTGGGATACGTCTCATTGAGCTGAAGGGTGCTGTGCTCACATCCTCCAGCATCTCAGGCCAACCTCCCTGAAAATCATCATTGATGGAAAAGTTGTGATGGACAATGTTCAAGATCTGCAAAAGCCATGTGCATTTTGTTTGGACTCACGTATGAACTCCATCTCAACTACCTGAAGACTAGAAAGCTGACATTCAGGTTCATCCAAAAGGTATTGCTGCCGTTAGGTCACACTGACCGAAAGCCAAAGAAACAGACTCTGAACAATCAGCGCACAATGTGAAGACGTGTTAAGTCTACTGTGAGCCACAGCAGTAAAACCTTTTCTGACCGGTGAGATACGCCTGTTGGTTCAGGCGCTGGCCGCCCTTCACTGAGGCAGAGGGAACACATCCTGTTTGTTTGCAATTTCTTGCACTACATTTAAGTTGGGGCTTCTTGTAAATTTTGTTTTGTTTATGGATTCACCATGTTATTCTCAGAGGACATCCATGTTTTTTTCTGGTAAGTGTCTGACACATTCAGCACCCACACAAACACCGACTGTTCCGGCCCTCGGACAGTGCTTCCTCTCCTTCTCCTTCTATGTCCTGCGTGTGTCATGGTATGCAAATTGATCTGCACAGGTGCCTTCCTCAGATTGGCTGGATACGCCGACACCCCGCCCACGATGTCACTGGTATGTAGATTGGTCTGCACGGGTCCCTTCCTGGGATTGGCTTGCAAAAATAAACCTTAATTGACCCTGTTTGAAGAGAATTGTGTCTTATGTTTCACCCAGATCCCTCGCTGGCCAGGTCAGAACACACACACATTCAACATTACACACACATTATTGTTCCAATGACTTCAAATGACCTTTTACATGTTTTAGGGTTCATGTTTTGATGTTGATCTGATGTTAATTTTTCATAACAAGATTAGCTGTTGTTCCTAAAAGTAAAATGCATTTCAGCATTTAGAGTCTCTTTTCCATCCAATTGAAATATTTTCTATCATGTTAAAAGTGTTGAGATATGATTTTGAGTTTACACTAGTAATAAATATAAGTACTAGGCTTAAGGTTCCATGTTAGTACATCTCGACATGTTTAGTTTTAGCAAGAGTAAAAAATAAAAAGGTATAGGGCAATGGGTTGCCACGCAATTTGTGAGTAAAGTCAGCTAATTCGAGTTAAGAGTGTACTTGGTCTCCTGATTAAAGTTCTGGCAGATGCTTTAGGCAAAAGAAATGTTCATCTCAGTGACACTTTGAGGTCAAATATATAATGGAAATTAATTGAAACACAAGTTGTGCCTTTGACATTTGTGTATTTGAAAATTGAAAATCATGTCAATTTGTAAAAGCGAGAAAGAGGCTGAGCAGCAACTTTGGTTTGTCCAGACGCTGACCTGAGAACAGTTTAATGATGGAAACTGCACTTTTTACTGGAAACTGTTTGTGTTGGCAATTGTGAGAATCCTTCACTGCTGTGCAAGGTAATTTTCCCTCACTTTGACGAGGGAATGCTGAACAACCTCCGTACAATACTGAAGATAAACTGCAAGAGATCAAACCCAGTCTGTCTGAGAGAGTAGATGAGCACTAAGGGAGTGTTTCTGGCACGTCACTCTCTATTTGGCCTCCAAAGTAACAGCTGAAGGTGAGGGTGGAGATCCAAAGAGCAATTTCTCAACACAGGAACACATAAAGCATCAGAGATTTGAATCTTGGGTGTATTTTAAATTGATACCTTTTGGCTTTCAGTATTAAATTGGGCAGATTTCCCTGTTAAGGTGCCAGAAGACAATAAATGAATGTGTTTTTAATAGTCACTTACAGGATTTCATAGCTACAAGCTATTTAACAGTCTCTCTCCTTTCTCCTCCTCCTTCCCTCGCTGACTAATAACTGATTCCTAATGCTGGTGGATTGTCTGCCCCTTGTAGGAAGCTGGATAAACTCCCTTCATCAGCCTGTCTCCCTCCAGGATGACTACCGTCTTACAGACACCTGACGCCTGTAATCCTAGGAGAGAAGAATCAGAATCAGAACCAGAAAATACTTTATTTATCCCTGAAGTGCAATTAAGTGGACAAAGAACGATACAGAAAAGGCAGGAGAGAGAATAAATAAATTATATTATTAATTAAATGAAATATGAAAGCGAGTATCTTAAATGCAGCAGATTTGTAATATTGCACAGGTCGGAAAGGTTATTGCACATGAACAATATTGCACTAACAAATTCCAGGTAGTTGTAACCCCGGAGAGTTCAGCAGGAGAACAGCATTGGAGATAGACGTTGCTCTCCTTCTCTGGGTCTTGCAGGCCGGACAGTTAAACCTGTGACCTGATGGGAGCAATGCAGAGGACAGAGCATGTGTAGTGTCACTGAGGAGGTGACGTGACAGGCCACATGTCTGCTGCTCGTACACAGCGCTCAGGTGGCGAGCAGGAAGTCCAATAATCTTTGAACACACCTTTACAATGTTGTGCAGGTGGTTCCTGTCCTGTAGGGCGATGGAGTGGTACCAGCAGCACAGGGACAAAGACAAGATGCTTTCCATGAATGTGTAGTAGAATGTCAGTAGGATGTTCTTGCTGACAGAAAAAGAGTTCAGTTTTCTGAGTAGGTACATCCTTTGGTGGCACCTCCTCAGGATCCCCTCAGTGTTGGAGGAGAACCTCAGTTGGTTGTCAAAGATGGTACCCAGGTATCTGTATTCCTCAACAGTCTCAACAGCTGAACCGTGGATCATGGTGGTCACAGCTGCTGCCAGGTCCCTGCGGCTGCTGGAGAAGGTCACCACCATCTCCTTGGTTTTGCTGACATTCAGCTCCAGAGGGGAGAAGTCACACCACTCTACAAACTGCTGCAGTGTGGGTCCGTGATGGAGGGGGGAACCGGACAGGAGGGACAGGAGAACTGTGTCGTCAGCAAACGTCACAGGTGACCATCGGGTTGTGTGGATCTGCATTCATCAGTGTACGATATGAAGAGCAGAGGAGAAAGCACACAGCCCTAAGGGGAACCTGTGGAGGGAGTGAGGCCATTAGAGAGGTTATTGTTAATCCAGACCTGCTGGGTTCTGTTAGTGAGAAAGTCCAAGATCCAGAGTAAGAGCTGACTGCACTTGTTGACGTTCTGGAGTCTCTCTGAAAGGATGTGGAGTAGCAGAGTGTTAAAGGCAGAGGAGAAGTCTGGAAACAGGAGTCTGGCAGATGTGTGGGGATGCTCCAAGTGTTTCTGGATGGTATCGATGATGAAGGCTTTGGCATCATCAACACCTCTGTGTCTTTGATAAGCAAATTGGAGCGGGTGGAGCTGTGAGTCGGTCAGGATGAAGATGTGTTGCTTGACGAGCCTCTCCATGGCTTTCATCACCTGGGAGGAGAGCACCACCGGGCAGAGGTCGTTCAGGGGCATGGGGGGTTCCTCTTAGGAATTGGGGTGATGGTGGAGTGTTTCCACTAGGGGACAATTCCAGTGCTGATGGAGGTCTGGAACAGGTTTTGGAAAACACTCCCTAACTGGTCAGCACAGTGTCTGAGGACACGGCCACTGATGTGATCAGGTCCAGGTGTGCTGTTGGCCTTAGACCTGTTCAGGGCTCTTACAACGTCCATGGTGGTGAAGGTGATGGGGGGGTCGCCAGGTGTGAGGTTCGATCTGATGTTCGCTACCTGGGTGAAGTTTTTAGTCTCAAATGTGGAGTAGAAGGAGTTAAGGTTGTTGGGGAGAGATGTTGAGGTGCTGCCAGAGATGTAAACACAGTTGCTGTTGGTGGTTGTCAGGCTGACCCTGCCAGGCTGAGCGGAGGTTTCCCTGAGAAAGCTTCTCCACTTTGTTCTTCTAGCTGAGCTTGGCAATCTTTATGGCCCTCTTGACCTCTTTGTTGACCTCCTTCTTCTCTAACTCTGTCCCTGAGAAGAAGGCCTGTTTCTTCTTATTAATGATGAACGTCAGTTCTTTGGTGACCCAGAGTTTATTATTTGGGAAGATGGTGACAGTCTTGGTGGAGATGATATGAAGAGACCACCTCCACTTTGATGACCATTGAGGTCATCAGAGGAGGAACGGAGAGCGCTCCAGTTGGTGGACTCCAAACATCCCTGGAGAGGGGCCATGCTCTCACTGGTCCACTGTCTCATGGTCTTGGTCACCTTCTTGATTTTCCTGATGACTGGGGTGTAAGCAGGAACAAGCAGGATGGTGAGGTGATCAGCTGAGCCTATGGGGGAAGGGCGACGGCTCTGTAGGCGTCAGAATCAGATCCGTAGCATTTGTCCAGTGTCTTCCACAGGTGGGTGGAGCATGTGATGTACTGTTCAAAGCCTTTCAGCCTTTCATGTATAAACTAAATATTTGAGCACGGACTGTGAAAAGGTTCAGTGGACTTTGTGTTTTATCCTCAGTCACTAGAGGTGGAGGAGGAGGGTGGAGGGGGAGGGTGGAGGAAGTCAACTCTCTCCAGAGCGTCCAGAGAGTGGAGTGGAGAGCAGAGCAGAGCATCCACACTGCAGCTTTACTCACAACTGTCACTGCACTATTTATATACTGACTCTGAAATTAGACCGATTGTAACTCACCTTGTCACAATTAATAATCAATCAATTCTATCTGCTCTGTATCAATAATAATAAATCAGTTCTATCTGCTCTGTATCATTAATACTCAATCAGGGGTGTGGGGGGCGGGGGGGCAGACAATACCCTTGTTAATGCTACATATATACTATATACCGCTAACTCCCAAACACTTTCCAACTGTTGCTAGATTTAAACGAAATTGAACAGTACCGTCTAGATATCTACATGACTTTCAAGCAAGTACACAAAGCAGCAAAGCAGCAACAACAAATACACAAGTACATGATTAAATTAATGGTGAAATAAATGCTGAAATAAATGATGGTAGAGCACAAGCAACAACAGCCGCACATCTCATTAATGAGGAATGGGAGTGAGTGAGTGAGTGAGTGAGTGAGTGAGTGAGTGAGTGAGTGAGTGAGTGTGTGTGTGTGTGTGTGTGTGTGTGTGTGTGTGTGTGTGTGTGTGTGTGTGTGTGTGAGGTTTGTCCACTGGGTGTTGGTAGGAACTGTTGTGGGGGGGCCCGCAGCAACACTCCGCGACCCAAGGCCATCAGGCCCGGACGCCGCCCCCCCTGCACCCGGCACCCCCCAGACCCGGGAAGGCTCCAGCAAACCACCCCAGAAAGCCACACCCCCAGCCCAGAAAGCACTGGAGGGAAAATGCAGAGAAGAGTTGACGGTATTCCACTAGAGCTTTGGAAACATGGAGGCCCAGCATTACACACTAACCTCCATGAAGTCTTTGTCTGTTACTGGGAACAGAGCAAGCTCCAACAAGATCTCCAAGATGCAGTCATCATCACCCTGAACAAAAACAAAGGTAAAAAATCTAACTGCTGCAACCACCAGGGAATAATTCTGCTCTCCATTGTCGGAAAAATCTTTGCTCGGGTGCAAAGACCAGCTACGAAAGAGTCAGTATGGATTCAGAGCCATCAGGGGCACTAATGACATGGGGTTTGTCCTCAGGCAACTGCAGGAGAACTGTTGGGAGCACAACAAGGGACTGTATGTAACCGTTGTTGACCTGACCAAAGCATTTGATATGGACAGCCGACAAGGCCTGAGGAAGATCATGGAATGCCTTGGCCACCCCCCAAAGTTTAACATGCTCCTCCAGCTACATGGAAAACAACGCAGCCAAGTCAGAGTCAACAACGACCTCTCAGAACTAATTCAAATCACCAATGGAATGAAACAGGGTTGCACCTTGCACCAACTCTATTTACTATCTTTTTCAGCATGATGCTCAAACTAGCCACCAAAGATCTGGATGACAAGAACACTTCAAGATCTGCTAGCGCCTGGACGGCAGCTCATTCAATCTCAGGTGCCTACAAGTCCACACAAAGACCATGGAGCAACTGATCTGCCATCTCCTCTTTGCTGATGATGCTGCTGTCATATCTGACACAGAGGAAGCCCTGTAGTGGCTGGCATCCAGCTTCACAGAGGCTGCCCAGCACTCTAGTCTCAAGGCCAGTTTGAAGAAGACAGAAGTCCTCCACTAGCCTGCACCTTGAGAAGATTACAAACCACCTCATATCACCATTGGTGAGACTGTACTCAACATAGTCTAGTTTAACTACCTGGGGAGCACCATCTCATCAGATACCACAATTGAGAAAGTGGTGGATAACAGGCTGGGTAAGGCCAGCAGTGCTTTTGGCAGACTCTAGAAAAGATTCTGGGACAACAGACACTTGAAAAAGGACACAAAGGTCATGGTATACAAAGCAGTAGTACTCACCACCTTGCTGTATGGCTCTGAGTCGTGGGTTACCTACGAACACCAGCTATGACTTCTTGAGAGATGTCATCAGCACGGTCTCCGTACCATTCTCCACATCCACTGGAGTGACTTTGTCACAGAAATCTTGTCACCGAAATCCTTGAGCGGGCAGAGTCCATAAGTATCGAAGCTCTGCTGCTGAAATCACAGCTACGCTGGGCAGGGCACATCTGCAGGATGGAAGATAAACGTTTGCCAAAGATAGTCTTGTATCCCGAACTATCTACTGGCCACCGCAATAAAGGGGCCCCAAAGAAAAGGTATGAGGACTGCCTGAAAAAGTCCTCCAACATTTGTCCTATTCACCACCGTTAGTGGTCGAACCTTGACGCAACCTTGGCCTGGCGTCATATCATCATGCAAAGTGACAGAGGAAGAAAAACAACGAAGCCTCAGCACCACTACCAAACCAGATGTTCATCTGTAGCCTCTGAGGACGGGCCTTCTTATTCAGCATTGGCCCAGTTAACCATGAGTGTGCCTGCAGTCGACGAGGTCGTGAACCGTCATGGGAGACTTAAAGAGTGTATGACACCAAAACATTTTTTCAATAAGCATCACAAAATAAAAGTGATAAAATTAAAAATTTGTATAATGAAATGTTTTTGTCATACTGCCACCATCCGCTAGTCAAAACTACGAAAAACAAGTGAAATTAAGTGTTGATTCTCGAACTCCACCCAGAAAGCTTTCTCTACCTCCTCCATCTTGCTGTGATGAATGAAGAGTACCCTGCTCAGCAGTAACAGGCTCCAGCGGTAAGAGACTCCAGGAGTAACAGGCTACAGCAGTAAGAGGCTCCAGTAGTAACAGGCTCCAGCAGTAACACACTCCAGCGGTAAGAGACTCCAGCAGTAACAGGCTCCAGCAGTAACAGACTCCAGCAGTAAGAGACTCCAGCAGTAACACACTCCAGCAGTAACAGGCTCCAGCAGTAACTGGCTCCAGCAGTAAGAGACTCCAGCAGTAAGAGACTCCAGCAGTAACAGGCTCCAGCAGTAACAGACTCCAGCAGTAAGAGACTCCAGCAGTAACACACTCCAGCAGTAACAGGCTCCAGCAGTAACAGACTCCAGCAGTAAGAGACTCCAGCGGTAACAGGCTCCAGCAGTAACACACTCCAGCAGTAACAGGCTTCAGCAGTAACAGGCTCAACACGGCTGCGGATGCATAGAAAAGTGAAGAAAGAAAAATATTTTCTGACATTCCACAATGTTCAGTGATAGTTGAAGACGAGGATGAGAGAGTGATGGAGGAGCATTGGAGGTCAGACCCAACATATTTGGGGGAATATTGGCGATCAACCCAGCACCTACGGCAAAGATTCAGACAATCTGACGATCGTCAAGGTGACGTGATTGTGTCCATATCAGTTACCGTGGGAGACAAGAGAATAAAGACTGTAGATCTGATGTGACGTGGGACTACATGTTCCACTCACCACGTCCTGAATCCACAGAGTCCACAGCCTCTCGCCTCACAGCCACAAGGTCCTGTAAAACAAAAAAGTCTCGGTTCAAATCCCGGCAGGAGCCTTTCTGTGTGGAGTTTTCATGTTCTCTCTGTGTGCTGGTTCTCCTCCGGTACTCCGGTTTACTCTGCACCCACCATCACCTCCTCCTGAGCTACACCCCCAGCCTCCATCACCTCCTCCTGAGCTACACCCCCGGCCTCCATCACCTCCTCCTGAGCTACACCCCCGGCCTCCATCACCTCCTCCTGAGCTACACCCCCAGCCTTCATCACCTCCTCCTGAGCTACACCCGGCCTTCATCACCTCTTCCTGAGCTACACCCCCGGCCTCCATCACCTCCTCCGGAGCTACACCCCCAGCCTTCATCACCTCTTCCTGAGCTACACCCCCGGCCTCCATCACCTCCTCCTGAGCGCCGTGCTGTGTGGCTGCTGCCGACGGTCTGTTTTGGTGAAGAAATTTCCCGTCGGAGGACTAATGAGGGACTAATAATAAATTAACTCTGCCGTCAATCTGTCCCCTATATTGAACGTCTGCTAGAATGAGCCTACAGAGTAGACATATGCTAGTAGATTGTCACTATATGTGGACAGCCTCTAGTCTACGATATAGTGAAATATCTACTAGAGTATCTAGTAGAGATCTACTACAATATGTCTATGTATTAGATCCTTCTGTAATAGAAATCCTCAAAAAAGCATCACAACAATATGAAAAGGCAGCATTCCCTGCGGGACTGAGAGTCAGTGTTCCTCCTGTAATGTCACTTCCTCTTTCCTCTGCAGTCCCAGACCTCCAGGAGAGGGTTTGCCTCTCAAAAGTGCAAAATTCTAAAAACAGTAAATGTGTCAACATTCTAGACGGCATCTGATGAAGACAATTATGCCTTTCACTGTTATTTTTGACGGTGAAAATAATTAAATCAACATGGAATATGGTTTCATAAACTATTTGTGTCACAAATGACTTTCTGATGAGAATTCATTATTTCCTGAGGTTGAATTTATCACTACAGACCTAGTAATATGGCCTTGTGTTGTTACAACAAAGACCCTGACCAGGTGTTTCATTAGTCAAAACTTTTTAAGGTATATTAAGACCGTGATTCTCAAACTATGGTATGCAAGCTCCTTCTGTACTGAAAGAGCCCAAAATGCAGATTCAAACCTGTGAGGTGAGAATGCCTAACTGCTGTTCCACTGGAGGTTTGGGTTACACACAGCTGCATGCATACAACCAAACAATTCTGAGGATCCAAACCAAGCACAATAATACTGTGCTGAACCATCACAGTGGACACATGGCCAATCTGTTGATTGGAGTTTCATTTGCATTGACGTGTGCAGGTGGAGAACACAGTAAGTGTTTCCACAGGCTGCCTCCCTGTTCACTGCTGCTGGGAACATGCAGCGCTGGCTCTTCCACAAACATCTGTATTTGTATGAGTGCAATTCTTGATGTCACAGCAGTAAATTCTCATTTTTTCACAGGCACATATTTACCATGGTCAAGGTGCTTTGCCAACCCACAGTGCTGCACATTGTGATTTATGAGCTTGACTTCTTTTCCAGATGGATGCCTGACTGCTGCTGCAGGATCTTACCTGCTGCAACTCCGGCTGCAGCTCCTAATGTTGGAGCAGATACCACTCCCCTATGTGTGTGTGTGTGTGTGTGTGTGTGTGTGTGTGTGTGTGTGTGTGTGTGTGTGTGTGTGTGTGTGTGTGTGTGTGTGTGTGTGTGTGTGTGTGTGTGTGTGTGTGTGTGTGTGTGTGAGAGAGAGAGAGAGAGAAGAGAGAGAGAGAGAGAGAGAGAGAGAGAGAGAGAGAGAGAGAGAGAGAGAGAGAGAGAGAGCTCCTCTGCAGACAGTGGGAGGTGCTTGATGAACCAACCAGGTTTTCATAAGAAGCAGACGTCTGAGCAGCAGACAGGTAACACGACTCAAAGATCAAGGATTAGTAAATAATTTGGCTGTGAAATGCAACCGTATTCTGTTTTGTAATTACTACAGCTGCTTTGTATCTTAACACCTATAAGTCACAGTTAAAATACCGCCCATGGAGCCATCCTTGGTGGTGTACCTGGCTCCAGCCCAAAACCATGGTGTGGGCGGGGCTCCCACGCTTCCGTCTAAACACTGCAGGTTCTCGACCGCACAGCTGGAAAAACTGTACCGAGCTCAGGCAGGCGCAGCCCGCACGCTGAGCTCCGTGACCATGCTGCAGACGTACCAGGCGGTGCGTCTGGCAGAGCTGGCGTCTCTGTTACCCCCCGACAGTCGCTTTGGACCCGCGGTATAGCGATCTTCCTCGGCAGAGGAATGGCCTCCGCCGTGGTGATACAGAGACACCTGTGGCTAACTCTAAAGGACGTTCCGGACAGAGACAGAGCGTCCTATCTGGACGAGCTGGTCACTATGGAGGGGCTGTTTGGCCAGTCACTGGACGCCATCCAGGCAAGGTCTGAGACGAGGAAGAAGCAGGCCAAGGCTCTGCATAGCATCATCCCCAGGCACGATGCTAAACCCGCAAACCCGCACACTTCCCTCCTAAGAAGGCAGTGCCACTGGCGAGCCAAGACCCTCAGCCGGTGAGACAACAGCCTCCAGCCCAACCTCCATGCCATTCCGCCTGGAGTAAGGTCCCACCTCCCAGCCTCTGGAGAGACCCGGCGCGCAAGCGGAAGAAGCACCAGCCTTCCTACCCGAGGGTCTGGGACGAAAGGGACTCCAACAGGGAGACGCTGCAGCCCTCCATGTTCTAACGCCCAAGAGGTGCATTCATGTTTATGTTCAATGAGTCAGCAGCGACCAAACGGCACTGCACATCCCCAACATTGTCTCCCAAGCACTTTCCTCAAAGGAGCGATCCGAGTGTTCCCCACTTCAAAGCAAAACAAAAGTTGGTACAGACGATACTTTGTTATTCCGGAAAGAGGAGGTGGCCTCCGGCCAATTCTGGATTTGGGCATTCTGAATAGGTACTTACGAACTTATAAGTTCAAGATGTTAACACTCAGACAACTCCTGACTGCGGTCAGCCCGGGGGATAGGTTTGCAACCATAGATTTAACAGACGGTTACTTTCAGGTAGCGATACACCCCGACCACAGGAAATTCCGGAGGTTTGCGTTCAAAGGCAGAGCCTACGAGTATCTTGTACTGCCATTCGGTCTGTCACTAGCCCCCCGCACGTTCAGCAAGTGCCTGGAGGCGGCGCTATCTCCTCTCCGAGAGAAGTAAGTAAGTGCGTATTTTAGCGTATCTGGACGACTGGGCATTAATCGCCAGCTCCAGAGAACGCGCAGAGACGCAGCTGTCACTCGTCCTGTCTCACGTACAGTCACTGGGATTTTCAGTGAATTTCCAAAAGAGCTCACTAACCCTGATGTCTTTTCTCGGACTAGAAATATGCTCGGTCACAAGCCGTGTACGGCTGCCGGAGCACAGAGTAGCCGCGATTATATGCTGCCTCGCTCAATTTCAGTTGGGATGCAAACTGAGTGCAAATGGTTTTACAGCTGACGGGCATGATTGGCATGGTCGCCGTGGTGCCTCTCGGGCTGTTAAAAATGTGAGCCTGCCAGCGATGGACTCGTTCTCACCGGGTGTGCCCTGCATGTCATCTTCAAAGAAAGCTGACAATAATGCCGAACTGCTTACAAGCTCTCCAGCCATGGAGAGAACTCGGTCTGCTGCAGCAGAGTTCCCCAATAGGCAGAGTGTCTTTTTACAAGGTTGTATGCACAGACGCCTCCCTGAAGAGCTGGAGGGCTCTGTGTGACGGGGAGATGGTGAGAGGAGTCTGGTCGCCAGCTCAGTGCAGACTTCACATCAACTACCTGGAGCTGTTAGCGGTGTTCTTAGCCCTGCAGCAATCCTGTCGGGCCAACATGCGCTGGTCAGGACAGACAATACAACAGTGGTTTCTTACTTAAACAGGCAGGGAGGGAAGAGTTCACTTCCCCTGTTCAAACTGTCTCACTCTCTGTTGCAGTGGTGCAATGTTCATTTCCGGTCGATCAGAGCCACTCATGTACCGGGGCGCCTGAACCAGGGGGCAGACCTTCTCTCCAGGGGGGGACCTATGGTGAGAGAATGGAGACTGCACCCACGGGTGGTGGATCAGATATAGGATCGGTTTGGCAGAGCGGAAGTGGATCTCTTTGCATCCAAAGCTAATACACACAGCCTTCTGTTTTTTTCCATAACAGACCACAACGCACCTCTGGGTACAGATGCGCTAGCTCACCTATGGCCCAGTGTGCTTCTGTATGCATTTCCCCCAGCGGAGATGAAACTTCCTACATTGGAAAGGGTGCGGCAGCAGGGCCTGTCTGTGATTTTAGTGGCCCCTCAGGCCAGTGAAGTCATGGTATGCAGAAATAATCAGTCTGCTGGCAGCGAAGCCCTGGAGGATCGCGCTTCACAGGGACCTCCTCTCTTAAGCGGGACGGGAGGTCATTCACCCCCAACCGGAACTGTGGAGACTGCATGCCTACCTGTTGAAATGTCCAACTTATTAGCAAAGGGCCTGGCCCCTGCAGTGGTGGCAACGATTCAGAGTGCACGGGCCTCATCCACTAGAGGTCTATATGCATATAAATGGCTGGCTTTTGAACAGTGGAGCCAGAACCGCAAGGTTCTCCAATTTCAATGCTCCATTGTGAATGTTTTGATGTTTCTTCAGGAGCTGCTGGACAAGGGTCTCTCCTTCTCCACAATAAAAGTTTATTTGGCAGCCATATCTGCCTGTCACGTGGGCTTTGAGGGTACATCACCAGGCGCTCATCCCTTAGCCATGCTCTTCTTAAAAGGGGTCCGCCGGCTGAGACCAGTGATTAGACCCAGCGTCCCGTTGTGGGACCTGATATTGGTGCTGGAGGTCTTGTGTGGACCCTCGTTCGAACCTCTAGAGTCAGTTTAATATGAAATTTCTTTCGTACAAAACTGCTTTGCTCCTGGCTCTGTGCTCTGCTAAACGGGTGGGTGATCTGCATGCTTTGTCAGTTAATCCCTGTTTTACCCAGTTCTCTGGTGATGGCTCCAAGGTTACCTTAGGCCTGAATGTGGCGTATTTACCAAAGGTCACCCCTGAGGCCTACAGTTTGATGGCCTTTGAGCTCCTGAGCTTTTGCCCGTCTCCTTTTGAGTCTGAGGAACAGAGGAAGTTACATTTATTGTGTCCAGTACAGGCTCTACACATGTACGTATATTGACCGCACCCAAAGCGTGCGGTTAAGTGATCAATTATTTGTCTGCTTCACAAATCCAACCAGAGGTAAGGCCCTGTCCAAGCAGCGACTCTCTCACTGGATTGTTGAAGCTATATCCTTAGACTATGGCAGCAGAGGCCGCCCGTTACCCCATGGTGTGAGGGCATATTCTACTTGGGGCGTGGCAACATCATGGGCCCTTTTTAAAGGGGTATCGATGAGTGAGGTTTGTGCTGTGGCTAACTACTCATCCCCACACACGTTGTGCGGTTTTATCGGCTGGACTTGACGGCTCTTTTGGTGGCTCAGTGTGTCCTCTCTGTGGGGTCTACAATGCACTAGAGGGTGCAGGTTAGACTCTGGTTTGGTAACTGCTCTGCGGTGCATGACTATATGTTCCATACAATATGTGTTGTCCCGAGTGAATCGACTGAAAGGGAACAAAGTGTTATGGATATAACTTCTGTTCCCTAAAGGAGAGGAATGAGGTACAACACTAAGTTGCTCCGCAATTCAGCTGGGCTCGGTGAAGAGCGGTTATTGAACTGAGTTATGACTGCGATGGCGTTGGACTATATGTGCAGGTGGAGCCTCACATGCGTCATCACAGATCATCTGCCATAAAGGCGTGAATAGAGGTGTCTTTAGCAGGTGTGATATGCCATACAATATGTGTTGTACCTCGTTCCTCTCCTTCAGGGAACAGAAGTTATGTCCATAACTTTTCGGTTTTATAGCAGTGACTCTATTAAAGCACCATGCAGTGGACATATTTCTATTGTGTGTGACTAAGAATCTGAAAAACAATGTTTTGCCATAAGACATAAGACAAACACAACATTGTCAGCTAACTAGCATCATTATAATTAATTGTAATATGTAATTGTGTTCAGAGTGAGTAGTGGTGGCAGTTTACATTACTTTAGTTGAGGCTATATTACATTTTGCCCTGGTCGCTCCATTTGCACTTTGCAGTCAAACATTGCTGCTTTCTTTTTTGTACGATTTCATGACATAGAATGCACAATGATGTAGTGTGCCTTTATTGAGCCTGCGCTCGACAGTCATGACAGGATGGGGTTAAATCAAAGGACGCCATGCCAGCGCAGCATGGAGCCGATCATCACTAATTGAGTGTCATGGAAAAAACTGTCTTTAGGAAACAAGCTGTTGACACCTTGTGCTGCGCCTGACAGCCAGAAAATCTGTGACTCTCTAAGAGTGCTGTTCACATGTGGGAAGCTCCCAAATTGCTTTTATATGCCAGGTGGGTGGTTTGCCATTCTGAGTGGCTCTGAAGGCTCTGAAGTTCACTCCAGCGCAGAATGAGAGCTTTGCAGGATGTAGGTGGTGTGAACTGTGTACACGCTTTGTTTTGGGATCTGTGGAATGGAAACACAAAGACCCAAATGGCATCATCCCGTGAGCTGGATCCCAATCCATGTGACTGAGGTGGATTATCACAGTGTTAGTTTGCCATGGGAAACATAGTTGCAGTAGTATTTCAATATAGAAAGTCAAAGAAGGTCGATGAGAGGAGTCATCTCAACACAGAATGAATTATGTCATACAGGATCACAGCAGTATTACTTTCACGTGATGATAAACACTTCCCAACATGACACAGACCGAATTGAATCATCATTGTGCCCGTTTTTGTCTTGAAACAAATATAAACATTTATTTGCTTGCTCGGGTTTTGTCTGTAAAAGTGCCTAACAATGACTGTTGTATTTGGTGCTATATAAATAAAGCTAAATTGAACAGAATTTATCATTTCAGTGATTAGCAGATCCGTAGGGGTCGTGGGGTGCTGAAGCTCATCTCACCTTCCACCTGGACAGATGAGCAATCAAAGATGAGGACTCGAGTCATGTGACTTGGACTCAAGTCCACTAAAGTCACTGTCTTGATGACTTGTGACATCAATATTTGAGACTCGACTTGGACTTTGAAGTTTGAGGTTAAAGACTCTGGACTTGACTTGAGATACGGTGACGTGAACGACTCCAATGTTGTTGATTTCATGTTTTCAGTTTTAATATAAAACATAGAAATATTATCAATTCTTACCCAATATGAGTGCAGGCTGAGAATGACATTGTCATGATTGGATCGATACCCCGTCAGTCATGCCCTCTCTGCATTACTCAGCCAATCAGAGGAGTAGGGCAGAGGGTAAACAAAATAGGAAAAGTGACAGGATGCTAAATTTCTCAGCTTCGCCTCTGAATTAATTTATCAATGTGGTTAAAAATACACCCTATATCGAATGTTGCCTAAGTCTCTGTCCCTGCTGCTGTGAGATGAATATTATATGTGCATTGAATTGAATCCACCGACTGTAATGAGACCTGCAAGCATGAACACTCAATGAGAGCGAGCGACTAACTCTGTACGTTCCAACCAAATGTTTTAAAACACTTTAATATCTGCCGCTGACTGTCGAGAGTTTATCTGATGTGTATAATGTGTTTATTGAATGTTGAGCGATCTTCCAGAATGCAGTGAAGAGGCAGTGAAGAGGCAGTGGGTGAGGCGGCAGGTGAGGCAGCAAGTGAGGAAGAGGGTGAGGAAGCACTTGAGAAAGCAGGTGAAGAAGCAGGTGAGGCAGCAGGTGAGAAAGTCGGTGAGAATGTGGGTGGAAAAAAAAAAGAGAATGTGGGTGAGGCAGCGGTGAGGCAGTGGGTGAGGCAGCAGGTGAGGCAGCAGGTGAGGAAGCGGGTGAGGCAGCGGGTGAGGAAACAAGTGAGGAAGCAGATGAGGAACCAGGTGAGAATGCAGGTGAGGAAGTAGATGAGGCAGCCGGTGAGAATGTGGGTGAAAAAAAAATGAAAAAAAAGAGAATTTGGGTGAGGCACCAGTGAGGCAGTGGGTGAGGCAGCAGGTGAAGCAGCAGGTGAGGAAGCGGGTGAGGCAGCGGGTGAGAAAGCCGATGAGGAAGCCGGTGAGGAAGAAGTTGAGGAAGCAGGTGAGGCAGCAGGTGAGGCAATAAGTGAGGAAGCAGGTGAGGCAGAGGGTGAGGCAGCTGGTGAGGAAGCAGGTGGGGCAGCAGGTGAGGAAGCAGGTGAGGAGCCGGGTGAGAAAGCAGGTGAGGAAGCTGGTGAGGAGGCGGGTGAGGAAGCAGTTGAGGAAGCAGGTGAGGCAGTGGGTGAGGCAGCTGGTGAGGAAGTAGGTGAGGAACCGGGTGAGAAAGAAGGTGAGGAAGCGGGTAAGGAAGCAGTTGACGAAGTAGGTGGGGAAGTAGATGAGGAAGCAGGTGAGGAAGCGGGTGAGAAAACAGTTGAGGAAGTAGATGAGGCAGCAGGTGACGAAGCGGTGACGAAGCAGTTGAGGAAGTAGGTGAGACAGTAAATGAGGAAGCAGGTGAGGCAGCAGGTGAGGCAAGAAGTTTCCTCTGAGAATAATAAAGTAGTCCAGCACAGTGGGGCAGTGGTTCATGCTCTCACCTCACACCAAGTAGGTCATAGTTTTAAATACTGGCCGGGGCTTTTCTGGGTGGAGTTTGCATGTTCTCCTTGTGTGTGTGGGACCTGTCCAGGTGTACCTACCCTCACCTGGCCAGGTGTACCTGTCCCCAACCTGTCCAGTTGTACCAACCTTCACCTGTCCAGGTGTACCTGTCCCCAACCTGTCCAGTTGTACCAACCTTCACCTGTCCAGGTGTACTTGCCCTCGCCTGTCCAGGTGTACCTGTCCCCAACCTGTCCAGTTGTACCAACCCTCACCTGTCCGCTGCCAGTAGTATTAGCGGTAGCAGCTATTAGCAGTAGCAGGGCGACTTAAGTGAGTAATGTGATATATTTATATAGATGCAGTCGGAGTAGCAGCAGCACAACAGGGACATTTCTGTTTTCCTCTCTGCAGCTGGACGGCTGGAGCACGAATGATCAGTGAACCAGTTAATGAACGTGATGACTCGGGAATCACGACTCAGTAAAGTGACTCATGGGATTTGAATGATTTGTTCAAACTCGAACCTCACTAACAAGTACACAACTCAGAGGATGTGACCTCACATTTACTGATACACTGTACACAACTACAGCTGCTCAAAATTTTTCACCAACAGCCTCTTCATACTGAACTCTTGATACTGGCTGCAGACAACCGCCCAGATCTGATGGAGAAACTCTGACGACTGCGAGCCTCACAGGTTTTCAACCGACATGTTCATTTGTGCATGCAGTGAAAATCGAGTCAAGTACATAAAAAGTCAACTTTGCCATGATGAAGTACCTAAAATTTAGTTTATTTAAGTAAATAATGTTTTGAAGTTGATTGAACAGGGATGGACTAAATGAAGTACTTAGAAAATGGAGTAGCTATGAAATAACAATCATGACATAAATATGGTTTTAACACTTAGCAAAGTAAGAAGATATAATTTGAAAGAGAATAAATATATATTAAAACATGTAAAAAAGGTGACGACTTGCTCAATAGGAAATGACTTGGGACTTATTTGAGACTTGCAGGTTAAGACTGGAGACTGATTTAGACTTTCACCTGTGTGACTTGGTTCCGTGTCTGTGAGCCGTCCATCACAGGGTGAGAGCCACATTCGTAAACCAGTTGTCAAAGAACAACTTCTAGTTGATGGGATCATCTGTTCATCTACTGCAGTGCTTTCCCACACTGTTTCTTGAGGAACTCAAGTCTTTAAGATTGTAAACCGAGGAAACCCCCCCGCCACCACACCCTGTACAATTACAAAAGTGTGATTGTCGTCACCTGGTGTCTTTGGTTCATGATGTGCTTTTCTTGTGTGTTCCGGCTGTCTGTGTTTCTGCATGGCTGTCCTCCTGTCCTCCTGTCCTCCAGTGCTTCACTGTGCTTTTGTGGACATTTCTCCCTTGAACAGTTTTTCAATTTTGTTTGTAATAAAATGATTGATGGTTTTCAACAATGGTGTCAGTCTGGTGCTAATTCAGCTTACACAGTTTCAATCTTTTACCGTGAAAGATGCATTCAGCTCTAATTTTGTTAATGGACTTCAGTGAAGCGATATGCTATGTAACTCTTGGTACACTATTTTTTTCCGATTAATTTCTCTTCATTCTGACGCACCGCCATTTTTTCTTCCTTTGCTTACCTTTGTATTTACTGCAGACACTTTTAAATTGTATTTTTTCTGATATATTTTTGAACAAGTCATTCACTTTTAATGAAAAGGCTTAAACTCTGTGTTTTGTGATATAGATAGATTAAATGCAGACTCACTCGTTTTTAAAACGTAAAAAAAATCTAATATTCCTTAAAATCAAGAGGACCTGACGACGCCAGAGTTTGGGAGGGGAGCAGCTGTAACGACCTGCCAACCAGTTCTGACCATAACACCACTGAACACTTGTGAGTTCATCCTTGATGTGTTCCTACAGCCCGATGAGCAGTACAGCCACTTGTGCTGACTGGTGACAGATGCTAATAGAAGAATGGGATCCATTCCTCAACAGTGCGTGAGCAGGCTGGAGACCAGCAGCAGCAGGAGGAGGAACCACAATGATCTTGCTGTGAAGTGGTTTGAATTATAATTTCAGTAGCTTTACTTCCTCTCCAGTGTTGACCGCTCGGGTTGACCTGATGTGAGCACCAGTAGTTTCAACTGAAGTCTGCTCAGAACAACAATGTGAGCAGGGATGTTTGTTCATGTGTGCCAGCAGCTTTCTTCACTCTTGGCTGGTAGAAATACCAGCATCATAAACCCACATGGAAATGTATTTCAGCACCCAGCATTATTGTGAGAGATGTGTTTTTTTGAATAAAGATGTTAAATATTCTATCTGTTTATATTCTTTGGTTTTTGGTGAAAACAAGGAAGGGTTAACAAAAATGCATTTCATCTAACTGCTTTGGTCCAGAGCAGAAAACTTTGTTGGGTGTTTTGAGTTTGGAAGGACTCCAGGAGAATTAGTTGAATGTAGGTTTCAGACTTTGACCGCTGGCTCTATTTGTCACTGTTATCGAGGAGCCACCTGTGTCCTCTGTGGTCTGTGATGATGTTGCCATCTACAGCTATTTCCAGACAGTGTTTGGAAGTGATCAGCTGTCACGACCACCACAAAGAGTTTGCAGTTTGCATCACAAACCTTGCGCCAGTGAAGGACAGAGTCACACAAAGGGAAATGGATTGTCGGAAAAAGTTTTTTGTTTTACTCTGCAATTAGTGGTTTGAAATGTAAAGTGCAGGAAAAGCTTTGCCCTTTAGTGGTTTGCATGATAAACATTTTGAGGAGTGGTGTCTGCGCGCATGTCTTTTACTGTGCAGAGGTGCCTGATTCTTAAAGTCACTACACGGTCAGTCTTTATTCATTTCTGACGCTCATAACCTGATGTTGCTTCATTCAGCAAAGACGGGACTGTAGGGCTGCAGCTGAGTGAAGAGATAGGAGCCAGCCGGAGCGGCTCCCGGGGCTCTGGGTATGGGGACACTGGTGTTCGTCTTCTCAGAGGCAGAACAGGACAGGCTGGTCTCGCAGAGAAAGTGTCGGGTTACATTGGTGACATTGCTGACATGTCACGATGCTCATTCGTTTTAGTGTCGCTGCATTCCACTTTCATGTTGCAGGAGCATTAATAACAGCCTGCTCAGCCCAGCAGTCACAGCAGCAGACCGAGAGGTGAAAGCACCAATCACTTCTAGCCCCTCATTGATTGGTGTCCATGCTTCATGTCTTTGGCTGCTTTTACAACTTTATATCTGCAAGCTGAGTCTTCTTTTAATACGCCCTTCACATAAGCAAGACGAATGCTGCTGAGGATGATTCCGAAATCACAATATCGCATCTTACATTTGAAACGAACGTTCAGCACGATGGAATTAAATGTTGGTCCAGACTCTGACACTAAATCCTTTGTTATTTCCACTTTCAACAGATTGAGGTTTTACCAGCCGGTCAAAGTAAACTAGTTGTCCACTAAACATGTGACTTGTGATATAGGGGTGCTGATGTTACTAGCTACAAGATGAAGATCAACCGGGTGCAATATTGTAATTAAATATGAATAATATGCTGGATCCTGATTGCTGGAGTTTATTTCTTTCTGGAAAGTGAATGGTTGGCCTCAGGTTACACTCCTTCCTTCCTCCATGTATTTATGTTTCACAACTAATTTTACTTGTGGATAATTTGTCTTTCCATTTGAAAGACAAAGAACGTTTAAGAACTCAACTCTTGTACTAGTTAAGCAATAGGTCTCTTACTAATGCCACGAGTGGGTTTTTATATACTAGTGGATGTACTAGTGAGTGAAAAAGGTAACTAGTTTATATTGGTTCTATTACTGCGGCCCTCATATTCACTGGTAAGGCGTGTTTGACGAGTTTGACTGTGTGGAAATCAGTGGCGAGTAACAAGTTGGGTTTTTTAATTGGTAACACAAGTTCTCTGGATTTTGTAGTAACTTGCTCTCTCAGACCATGAGCAGTCCCCCCCCCCCCCCCCCCCCCCACCACCTCCAGGAGAAGGAGGACCCTCTCTGTGGGCCCACATGTGCTGCACTTATTGAATTTTGTGGTAGGACTGTGGGAAGTGTCTGCAGCACCAGCCATTCTTCTCAAGGCTCATGTCTTCTTTTACATAACCAGCTGACTGGCTTATGGAACCACATTATTTCCCAGGGGAAGAAGGTGTAGCATGGAAGTGACACAGCGACTGGGAAGAAGTTCCTTCCTGAAGCAAGTGTGTGGCCTGCCGTCGGCTCCGGCAAACGCTGATCAGTTTGTTCTGCTGTCACTCGTCATTTTATGCATCATCTCTGGACGGGTATACGTTTGCCACACTTAACTCAGTCTTCGTCTGTCTCCTAATCAAGTATTGAATTGACATAAAACGCTGCCTCCGCTTCTCTCTGGGGTCTGGGCTCATCTCCTGCATGCTCCTGCTTTAACCGGCGCCGAGGCAAATGCAGTGCTCAGCAACCTGGGGTGCTTTTCAAGGTCACAAGACGAGCCTCACCTTTATATTCCAAGTCGCTCACTGGACTCTGCCAACATCTGGTCGGTGCCTGTCGTTGCCCCGGATGAGGTGTTCCAGCCCCGCGGTCGCTGCTCTCATCGTTGCCGTAGGCACAGGGTCATTCTGCAGAACCCGCGGCTGCGTTGTCGGGCCTCCGGACAACCAATGTCCTATCAGCTCCTGCCCGGCTTGGTCTGGTGAACACTAGACCGCTACCAAATAAAGCTTTTATTATTCAAGGACTTCTGTGTCGCAGAGAGGTGGTTGAGTGAGTCCAGCGTTTTAATGGGAATAATACTACATTCTATTTATCAGCGCCTTTCAAAACATCCAAGCTTAAAGTACAATACAGTGAAAACAAGTAGAAACCACGAGGCGCAGTAACAACAAACATTCCCACATTTCCAGCAGAACCACAGATTGAAATGAATATGCTCGTTTTAAAAGTTTTGAGGTGAGATTTGAAAGAGTTAAGAGTTTGAATGTTTCTGATGTTTGGTGGAGGGACTTCCAGAGGTGGGGGCTGAGTGGGTGAGCAGGGGGCTCCGGACTTCATGGTGGTCATGTGGTCCGGAGGGACGGTGAGGCTGAGAGAGGAGGCAGATCTGAGAGTACGGCCGGGTGTGTTGATGTGGAGGTCAGTGAGGTTATGGAGGGGGTGAGTGGGGTTATAGAGGAGGTCAGTGAGGTTATGGAGGAGGTCAGTGAGGTTATAGAGGAGGTCAGTGAGGTTATGGAGGAGGTCAGTGAGGTTATGGAGGAGGTCAGTGAGTTTATAGAGGAGGTCAGTGAGGTTATAGAGGAGGTCAGAGAGGTTATAGAGGAGGTCAGTGAGGTTATGGAGGAGGTCAGTGAGGTTATAAAGGAGGTCAGCGAGGTTATGGAGGAGGTCAGAGAGGTTATAGAGGAGGTCAGTGAGGTTATAGAGGAGGTCAGTGAGGTAATGGAGGAGGTCAGAGAGGTTATAGAGGAGGTCAGTGAGGTTATAGAGGAGGTCAGTGAGGTTATGGAGGAGGTCAGTGGGGTTATAGAGGAGGTCAGTGAGGTTATGGAGGAGATCAGTGAGATTATAGAGGAGGTCAGTGAGGTTATGGAGGAGGTCAGTGAGGTTATGGAGGGGGTCAGTGAGCTTATGGAGGAGGTCAGTGAGGTTATAGAGGAGGTCGAGGAGGTCAGTGAGGTTATAGAGGAGGTCAGTGAGGTTATGGAGGACCTTGAATGTCAGGAGTAGGACTTTGAAATGAATGCGTTGTTGAATTGGGAGCCAGTGAGTTTATGAATAACGAGTGGAGTTCAGGTGAGGATGCGGGCGGCAGGGTTTTGGACCAGTTGGTGTTTAAGGATATATGTGAGAGGGAGACCAGGCAGAAGGAAGTTGCAGTAGTCCAGGTGGGAAGTGACCAAGACGTGGCTCACTGTGGCGGGGCTGCTTGGTGAGAAGGAGAGGCGAAGGTGGTTAACATTATGTGATATTCCATGATAAAGTGCTGTCGAGGACGACACCCAGACTCTTAACCTGAGACGAGTGATGAACGAGGAGCTGCCGATAGTGGTGTAAAAACTATTGGCTTTGGTGAGGGTGAACTTGAAGGCAGAGGAGAACCTCTGTTTTGTCACCGCTACACCTTTACCACACAACTGCTGCTACTTAAATTATGGACGTCACATGATGGAGGAGGAAGTGCCACTGTGCTGAAGAACAGTTTGAAATGCAGACAGCGATCGCTGCCATTTGAATTCACCATATTTGAGCTGAGTGTAATTGAGCTGGTTGCTCTCGCACAGTGTTGTGTGCGGTGGTCTACCGAGGTCCCAAATAAAATAAAGACTTCTTTAACTTGACTTTTCTGAGTTCTTACCTGAAGTCACACCTAAATACGACACTGTCCTTGTATTTAGGGATTTTAATGTCAATGTCTGCTGCCCAGATGATCAAATGAGGAAGGACTTTTATAAATGTCATTGACTCTTTCAATCTTGTGCAGTCTGTGTCTGGACCCATACATTAATGTGGACACACACTTGATGTTGTCTTATAATGTGGTCTGACAGTTTTTTATCATAGATGTCTGTGATGCAGTTTTCTCTGACCATAAACCCGTTTAAAGTTGATCTTGCCTGTAACGCAGCTAAACATCATGCTACAGCACAGCACTGTCACATCAGCACCAATCAGTTCTCTGCAGCATTCAGCTAAATTAGTGAAATTCCTGGGTCATTAAATAACAATAGTTATAATCCACCTGCCCATTTACCTTTGACACTGTGTGCCCTTTAACAACCAGGAACCCTCAAACCAAACCTCTTGAATGATAATGAAGCTTGTTGGTAGTCCGAAACCCTCTGGCTCCCCAGGTGATCCCATTCCCCCTCGACATTTCAAAGAGATTTTTCCCACCGTAAGACCATCTGTTCTGTCAGTTATAAATACTCGTCTGTCTTCAGGTGTTTTCCCCAAAGGTTTTAAACATGCTACAGTGCAGCCTCTAATTAAAAAAACAGGCTTGGACCCCACAGTTCTCACTAATTCTAGACCGATTTCTAAATGATCTTTTCTCTCGAAAATACTAGAAAAGGTAGTCCACTGTCAACTGATGGCCTTTCTGGTGGCACACAACGTCCTTGAAGTTTTTCAATCGTCTGGTTTTATATCTCTGCAAAGCACTGAATCAGCACTTTTAAGTGTTTTTAATTATATATTTATAGCCACTGATTCTGGTCAGTGTGTTGGTCTTGTACTGTTAGATTGAACGGTTGCTTTCAAGGCAGTGGACCAGAACATCTAATTTGGAGTTTGCAGCAGTGGGTGGGCATCAGGGGCAGAGCACTGGAGTGGTTCAGGTCCTACCTGGCAGACCAAACCTTTTGAGTCAGCCTTGGTGACTCTGCATTCTCCTGGGTCCTTGTCATGTGGAGTCCCACAAGGCTCAGTGTTAAGCCCTCTTCCTTTCTCACTGTACCTGCTGTCGCTTGGCTCAAACTTCCACAAGCATGCTATCTCATTCCATTACGATGTGGTTGATATGCAGATTTATGTACCGCTCACAAATAAGGAGGCATGTTCAGCAACAGTACTATTAAAGTGTCTTCATGACTTTAAGCCCTAAATGGCACTGAATGTTTATAACTTCAGTTAAAACAGAACAAAATCTATGGTTTTTGGTGACACCACTGGGACCCCCCCCCCCCCCCCCCATTGATCTGCGTTATTTTGCTCAATTCTATAACCGCACTGCCTATTGCAGTCCTTGCCCTAAAGCTGTGGAATAACTTGCCCCATCCATCGGATTGTCCCCTTCCCTACCTGTTGCCCTTTTTCCAGTTCAGTAACCCTGAGTTAACCCAAGATTAGCTCAGGGTTAGCTCAGGGTAAGCTCAGGGTTAGCTCAGGGTTAGCTCAAGGTTAGCTCAAGGTTAGCTCAGGATTAGTGTTTGTGTCTGCTGGACTTCAAGCCTGAAGACTGAAATGAGGTCAAACAGAGTTAGGGGAGATCGGCAGAGAAAGAACCAAAACCAAACTACCCCCCACCTGGAAAAGCTTCCTGCGAGACTGTGACAAGACTGAGCTCTCTTTGTTCCTCGCTCATAAAATAGTGACCCTGTGTCCCAACAACTTTATAGTTGTGAACAAAGTAGAGCAGACTCTTCAAACATTCAACCAGCCCTGAAGGCTTCGGTCCTTGCAACGACAAGGAAGCTGACTTCGGAATCTTCACACTTGCTCTTCATGCAGTCAAGCTACAGATGAAGTCTGTGTTGATTGATGCAACACAAATATTCTTGTTGTTGCAGTTTGTGTTTTTGCGACTCCTCAGGATGCAGGATGAGAAACGATCTGGGTAGAACTTGGTCAGTCCATCAGGTGGTTGCCAGTTCATGATAAGGTGGTAAATTGTGGCTCAGAGAAATCCTGTGGCATGCTGTTTCACACTTTCATTGGCTGGTTTTTGTGGTAAAGGCAAGAAAACTGCATGGGAGCTGGTCACTACTCATCTTTCATAAAAGATATGTTTTGAGTAAGTCCTCCTTCTGAGGTGAACTGGAAAAAGGGCAAAGCTCTGGTAGTGGGGATGAGGACCGGGGGCGTTACCAATTTCACCAGCCAGGGGTCAAATATCTGGGCGTTTACCTGAGGGATGACACATTCGTGAAGAACTGGGAAAGCTTAACAGAAAATATACAAAAGAAACTTAGCAAATGGAAAAGGTCATTGCCAAAAATGTTAGCAACCTTGTGGCCTGTTCTTTATGGTACCACGTAGCCTGTATGGACAATTCTGTATCACCTGTGTGTGAAAGCACTTAACAAGAATGAACTGAATGGAAGGATAAAGTGTCAATGGAGAGAAAACATGGACTGGGTTTAAACCATCATGGAGGTTTTTTTATAAACTCTCCTCCGAGTAAAGGACGGGCAACCTGCAGTGGAGGATTCTTCATAGTGCCGTCGCTGAGGACAGCTTTGTGGCCAAAATGAATCCCACTGTGTCCAGACTTTGTCCTTTCTGTGGTGTGGTGTGGTATTTTACACCTTTTTTTTATATCAAAGAATTGAATCTTGCTCAACGTTTACAAAAGGCTATCTTGATCTGTAAATGAAACCTGGTCGGAGCATGTTTTTATATTTGGTGCTGGGTTCAGGAGGAGAGATTCCACAAGGTGGCTTCTGTTGGACTTCATGGTAGGTGAGGCCAAGCTGGAAGCACAACGCTCAACAGGGGGTCATCTAAGACCTGCTCAGCATGTTTTTAACCTTGTGGGGGCACAACTTTGGGTCAATTTTAACTTTAAGGACGAAATGAGGGACCTGGAAGGTTTTCATGAGACATGCTGTTAAAAACACATCAAATGCTGGATGGTGGATGGAGACTTCTCTCGTATAACTATTCTTAGGAGGAAGTAGACCTGACTTGTTTTTTATACTGTAAACTGCAAAATGCTTTTTCTTTTTTTTTTTTTTTAAAGTTTGTCAATGTAAATAAAGAATTTTTTTAGACATCAAAATATCTCCTACAGTCTAGTTTTCACACATTGTAATGTCAGTTAAGACCCTCTGGTGGGCCGCAGGTTGTATGTTTTCATTAGGAAATGACTGTTTCACTGTATGATTAATCAGTTGTCAGCTAAAAGGCAAACTGGAATTCTCCCTTTTCTTTGAATGGGAATAAAAACACGCTGAAGTGGTTCTGTCATATTAGGAATTCAAAAATAAAGAAAAAGTTCTCGGTCCTGTGTTCTGTTCTTTTTGCATTTTGGATGTGATTTCCAGTCGTCACCTCTTCATGATCTTCTTGTACTCATTCAGCTTTCCTCCGGGATCCGTCTCTTCACTACAGAGCACCAATAAAAACTGCAATAAAGCATGATTCACAGTGCCGGAGGATTTGAATGTACTTGTGATATTTCAGCCTGAATCCAGGCTGAAAGTGCAGCCCTGGATACCTGCTTTCTTTCAACGTCTTTCAACTCCACTCAGACTGAACTTCTAAAGACTAAAGCCTTTATTTTGGTAGCCAGGCGAAGTTTGCTTCAGAAAAGTTCAGACATACGATTGAAGGATCCAAAAACCACTTTGACAGATTTCAGAAGACAAACAGGGACAATGACAAGATGTGACACAAAACAAGACGGACGCACCCAGAAAAGACTGAGGACACACCTCATATAGACGAGGAGGGACAAGGGACGGATGAGGCTCAATCAGAAAGACGATCGAGACAAGACAATGAGTCAGCTCCTCAAAGTCCAGCAGCACACAATCGGATTTTATCTGATCCCAGCGACCTGCGTGTGATGGAGGGTTCACCTGGACAGGTGAGCCCTCATCACACACAGACACACACACACACACACACACTCCACAGAGAGACGCCCAAATCTGAACCACGACCTTCCTGCTATGAGAGAAGAGTGCTGACCACTGATCCACTGTGCAGTCTAACATTTATAGTAAGTACATACAAAGTTTTCAGTATCCACTTCATTAAAGGAATTTCATATTTCTACAGAAAATACACAAATCAACATTTCCATTAAAAAAGATGAAAAGTGATAATCCCCCTGATGAAATTCTGTCATTGTGGGTTGATGAAATACTCCTCTGTGATTTGTAGAATTTAAACTCTGATCATATCAATTCTCTGTCTAAACCAGGAAAAGACCAACTTCTGTGTGGAGTCCAACCTTGACTTGACCTCGGCAGCATTGGTCATGCAGACTTGTGGTTGGTGGTGGTATATTTTCCAGCTCCAAGCTGAGAAGAAACCTTCCATTGTGTTCATAAATTGGAAATTTGCCGCTGATATAGTCACAATTTGTAAACCAGCTCTGGAATTGAACATTCAACATATTGGAACCGAACATCTTCCTTGTTGAAAGAATCCTTCACTGCTCCGGTCGATCTTCCAACAACTGATGAAAAGTTTTTACCTGCAGGGAGACGTCCAGATCTCGTGATGGTGGTACTCCCCGAGTTAGAATAGAAGAAAATAGTTCAAACAATTTTCATGACATTTGGCTCATTTTATACCAGATCTCATTAAATCAGGCCTCCGGATGCCAAAGCCTTGGTTTGGCTGAGGAACCAACCAAACATTGATGAGAAAAGTTCCTGTTGTGTGAAAACGTTTGTATTCCTGCAGTCGTCTTTGTTTTATTTTGCACCTCGTGTCAGTTGTAATGTGACACCACTTGAGTTGTAATGTGTTTGACCCTGTGAGGATGCTGACCCTGTGAGGACCCTGACCCTGTGAGGACGCTGACCCTGTGAGGACGCTGACCCTCTGAGGACGCTGACCCTCTGAGGATGCTGACCCTCTCAGACGAACCGGCTCAGTTAAAGGAGCAGCAGGAACTCAATGACCACGTCCACTAAACTAGCGCCTCCTATCTGCAAACATGAGTGAATGCACGGAGCTCGCCCTCTGTATAGACATTCGTCGTCTGAGTCACTTGTGTCGGTACAAAGGGGGCGGAGTCTCACGTCTTCATTCTGGCTGTGTTGTGTAATGGGTGATGATGTTCGCCTTCAAAGGCCCCGTCTTTCACAGGAACAGGAAATGGTGCAGATGGTATGGGTATGTAGCATGTTGCCAGTTTTAAATGCCAGCCCTAAAAATACCCGGCTGAAATGTGGGGCGGGTGGGGGAGGGGCTGGTGGTCCGGCCTTTGTCGCCACTCTCAGTGCCTATTTTGACACGCGAGCCATGAGACAGAAACCTGACGCTGGCTCCTCCATTCACTCCTGCTTTCATCTCAGGGAGAATTTGAAGGGGGGCTTGTTGATGCTGCTCCAGCAGATGAGAAGGGGCTTTGGGGCTGTTATTCCTGGGCTCCTTCTGAGGGGCTTCTGAACACTGAGGGCAGCGTTGCTCCACCGCCTCGTGTCTCTAAAGGCCTGAAATATAATCCAGCTTTGACCCTCACAGCATATCAGTTTGTTCTACAAAATCCACTTCCTGCTTCACCCCCTCTGTTCTGCCAGGTTTAAACTCAGAGGACCCATTTAATCTGGCAGTAATACTAATAATGACTCAGCAGAATGCAGGACATTAACACTATGACATCAGAATGCTTTGTAGTACAACTAAAGGAAAAGAAATAAATGGACACGCGACCAGGAGACATGCTTCAAGATAATCTACTGTAACTTCACTACTTATACCTAAGTAACTGAATACTAACTTTGGGGGGGAAACTACCTTCAAATATACGTTTAATTCTTCCTGCTCGTCTATCTGTTTTTAGTTTAGTCATTGTATTTTACCTTTGTGAGTTTTCTACTTGTGCACTTTGATTCTTGTCTTTAAGCTAAGAAGTCTGTTTGTTCCAGGTTTCTGAATGTTTCTGGGGAAAAAAAGAAAACCGATGATTTCATCCTATTTGAACTGTATGTCTGGAACTCGCTTTAATAAAAACATGTTGACAAATAAATTAATTGGCAGGTATTTCTTTGTCCTCCTGACCATGATGGAGGCTGTAAACCACAGACACACAGAAGTTCATCTCCTTTAACACCATCATTCATTGTCAGTGTGTCTGGCGTTTCTCCAGAGGAGGCTGTGATTGGTCGTCCTCGTTATGAGAAAGTGATGGATTTTCTCAGCGTTGTGACTCTCTCACTCACTCACTCACTCACTCACTCACTCACTCACTCACTCACTCACTCACACATAACAAAGTAACTTGGTGTCACTATTGATGCTGCTGCAGTGGACTCAATGCTGTGTGGCAGTGGCTGCAGCCTGGGTGTAATTTCCTGTTGATTCTTCATGCGGAGGGTAAACCAGGCGCTGCTGTCAACACTCCTGATCCTTCCCACATTTCATCTTCCTGCGACGGATCCTCAGCAGCAGCCGCCTCCCACTGCTGGACCCACCAATTCCAGCCGCACAAACTCTGTGTGAGAGGATTTATTCTTCCTCAGAAATCCGAACGATTGAAAAACAGTTTAAACTCTCCATTCATTTCTACAAAAATTAGATTCAGCTTTTTACACTCTGCCTGATACATGGAGAAAACCCCCCGTCAAGAAAACGTCTTTCATTTTTCCCTTCATGTGTTACATTTTTACTGTTCCTTTAACTAACCTCTCCTTCTACCACAGTTCTCATCCTGCATGTTTTCATTTGCACATTTATTTATGTTCATTTGATGTTGATTAAATGTTTTCTGTTTACACTGCAGAAGTTATAACTTCAATGTGCTGTGTAGTTCTGTGTCGTGGTTTGGGTTCGAGCAGCGGTCAGGGTCCTGGGTGGGTTGGGTGGAGGTTTTTTTTTTTTGCTTTTTTGATTGCAAATACAGTGTACCTTTCTCACATAACTTTCTATTGCAGTGTTGGGTTTTGCCTGGTTTGTACAGTTGCTCTGCCATACCTGCTTTTAAACTACTTGTATGGTGATTCCTCACGAGAGAACTTTAATGTGTGACACGGTTTTACAGTGCGAACAACAAACCAACTGACTGAGCACAAACATGGTGGAGACACACAGAGTGGGAATGAATATGAACCTGGAGAAGTTCTATTTTCCATCAAACAGACTAATAATCACACACACATCATTTTAGAATCCATAAAGGTAGAGGAACAACTCCAACCACAGCACTGTGTGGCTTGAAGCTACATTTAAATAATAAGAAGAAGAAGAAGAAGAAGAAGAAGAAGAAGAAGAAGAAGAAGAAGAAGAAGAAGAAGCTCACACACCATTTGGAGGAAATTGTGCTTCACATGAAAACGAGATGGACGATGGAACCGAACTGCAGGATTAAAAGCCTTCCTGTGGAGGCGCCAGTTACCTCTGCTGGAGGGACAACACACACACACACACTCTCTCTTTCAGGCTCGTGTGCGCTTTTAATTTATAAATTAGGAAATATTCCAGATGTCTGATATTAAAATTCTTCCATTATTGTGTTTGTTTTATGCACAAATCCAGACGAATCTGGTGGGAGAATCATCGTCATGCTTTAGGAAAGTAGTGAGGTAAAAAATCTCAAACCAGATTTCTTATTTATTATCCAGTAATATTTGATAACTGATCTTACAGATTTTTGATTAATTCATATTTATATCAATTGCTGAAGAGAGATGACTTCAAGCATAACAAAGCAACATCTGAGGTCAGAATTATTCGTGGGTACAGCGATTTGTATTTTCTCTTCAAACAGAGGAGGCAGACCTGGAATGTCCTGAAGTCATCAGACATCGCTGAGTAAACTTGGTTAGAATGTCCTGCAGCCGAGCCCAAAGTGCTCCTTTTGACAAATACCAACATAGTCACCTTAATCTATTTTACCCAGTAAGCTTCCCGGGACGTTTGAATGGCTGCAGAGTGAAAAGTGCTTTGGTGAGTTTGATCAGTTCCAAAGAAAAGGTTTAAGGATTAGTCACCATGAGTCACGTCTGCCTGGGAGGAGCGGTGCCAACAGACGAGTGAGCAGTGGGATGTCTTCTGCAGCTGCATGTTCACCTGAGCGACTCTTCAAGACGCTGCAGAGCCAAACGACTTTCATTATGGGAGCAAAGCCTCAGGATGTGAGGACGATCACAACCACATGAAGCTGCTGACACACTTTCACAGTTTAGTGGCCTCTTTGGATTCTCATCATCAAGATGCAGAGTTTCAGACAAGTGTCCATCTATTTCTTCCTCTGGAGCAGCAGAGGCGACACCAACGTCATGAACACCATGGAAACTACAGAATAGAACAGAAGAAAAACAGAGAAGAGCTTCTCTGTTGCCTCACAAATGACATAACCCATGTTCAGAGAATGAATATATTTATTGCTTTTTATCCTTATAACGTGTAGTTTTGCTTATCAACACATATAATAATGATGTTCTGAAATGAAACGTGTACATTCTGCAAATCTCATTCCTCTTTCCAAGGTCGCGACCTTCACAGTTTCATCCATTGAGCTGCTCGCTCAACACACACTTCTGGTCCGGAGCGTTTAACAAAAGAAAAACCAACGATACAACAACGATCAAATCACAATAGAAAGGGCTTCCTGGCAGCGTCCAACAGATCAACACAGAAAAGAAACTGTGTGTTTGTGACATGGTTTCATCATGTTGAGTGAGCACGTCAGAGCAGCAGGAAGTTTCACATGAAAAAAGAAGGGAAACATGAAGAAAGAAAAAAAAGGCGCTCTTCAAAATAAAAGCGGAACCGACCACAAGGTGGCACTGGAGGACCACAATATACTTCTAACAAGTAAAAACAATACTGTAAAGGAAAGTTTACTGAATTTTATCAGAGATTTACACAGAGAAAAACACAACTGCATATCAGTGCTTACAGAGAAAACTACAAATACAGGAGTGTGTGTACTGTGTGATATCAGAGGGAACCTGGACCTTCAGCGTTCCAGGTCTGTGTTGTTTGTCTGACTCTCACATCTGTGGTTTCACTCAGTCACTCAGTACGAGCAAACAGCTTTATATCAGGGATGTTTTTTTCATCGGGATGACATGGAAAGAAAAAAACCTTTAAGTCTGTTTATTAGAAGATATTTCTGTATTTTCTTTCTGGGATATGAACTGTGTGTAGATGGTTAGTTTTCATGTACAAATACTGTAAATCTTCAACAACTGTGATGTTTTGGTGAATTCATGACTGGAGTCAAACTCTTGTTACACACTGGTGTGTGTGCGTGCGTGCGTGCGTGCGTGCGTGCGTGCGTGCGTGCGTGCGTGCGTGCGTGCGTGCGTGCGTGCGTGCGTGTGTGTGTTACTCCACCTGAACCTTTGCCATACAATCTGATACAAACTCTTTCTGATGCTCTCAAAATGTATTTTATCCTCATCCTCACCTTCAGCGCTCAGCTTCGTCTTTGAAACGAACAGTGAAGGACGGAGAGAGTGTAACGGTGTAACGTTCGACTTACAACTTTTACGATTACAACTTCTACAATTAGGGATAGCAATTACAGTATTGATCCATCCAGCTGGAGCTCAGGTCAGACCAGAATATTTACACAAACTATGTTGTGTTAAGTTTTGAAAATCACTGGCAGGCTGTAAGGAGGAAGTGTGGAGGTGGCATGTGGCGTTCTGTCTGCTCTCTGGGCTTTAGAAAGGTTTTCTCCCAGCAGAAACACCACACTTAAAGCAGTGGCTGGATTTCTCAGAGGAAATGTTGTCAAAGGACCAGAAAAAGGAAAGTCAGGCAGCAGGAAACCCAAGAACCACGGGTCAAGAAATGATCTTCAACCGTAGCAGGAAACAACAAACGTCAGGCTGTCATACGTCACTGCTCTGCACTCTAATCGCACCACAAAGCCAAGCCCTTTAATTCCAGCCCCACAGACGGAGCTGACTGATGCTCCATCTCATTCACCCTGTCACCCTGTCACCCTGACCTGCAGCACTCAAGGCCGCAGAGTAAAGAACAAAGGCTCTGAAATAAACACAGCCACCCTTCAAGCTCATGGTGTTTGTCCATACACAGCAGGAGAGGAAGGGCACGGCTTCCCTTCATGTCAGACGAGTGTAGGTGATGAGTCCGGAGGAAAGGATGGGAGGAAGAAGGGTCACCTTCCCAGGCTGAGATAAACAAGGGCGTAATCCAACCGACTGGAGATTAAATTCAATTTATTCTGAGTTGTCTTGAAGAACACAATGAGGTGACAAACACTGATGCAGCTTCTGGAGCGTTCCTTCTTCATCCCACGCTGTGATGATGATGATGATGATGATGATGATGATGATGATGATGATGATCTCTCTATAGTTTAATACCTGTGTGTGTGTGTGTGTGTGTGTGTGTGTGTGTGTGTGTGTGTGTGTGTGTGTGTGTGTGTGTGTGTGTGTGTGTGTGTGTGTGTGTGTGTGTGTGTGTGTGTGTGTGTGTGTGCGTGCGTGTGTGTGTGTGTGTTACATATTAGATTGTGAATGCAGTTAAAGCGTGGGATCAATCACTGTGTGTCTATGTGTGGTGAACTAGTAGTAGAGGGTCTCCGCCGATCGGTGTGGATCATGGCTGCTGCGCCCGCTGAAGCTGGAGTGACCCCTCCAGGACCCCTACCCCTCACCGCACCCCCCACCACCACCCCCAGCAGAGGGGGAAATCAGTGTTTTCCTTCCTGCTCCCTTCCCAGCTTATGGAGCCCAATCTACCTTGAATATGTGGGAAAAGTGAGTTTATATACACTTCAGCTGTAAATATGTTTAAAAAGATGGAGTCATCTACTTCCAATGAATCATCATCATCATCATCATCATCATCATCATCATCATCATCATCAACAGTTGCTGTTCATGATACTTTTTTGGTTTGGAGTTGCTATAAAAACAAAACTAGAATTAAGTTCTATTATCATTTATTTTATCACTATTAATGTAAGAATGAAAATAAATATGGAATCATATGTTAGTTGACATAAAGATTGTCATGTTGGAGATGTGTTCACTCTTTTTGATATTTTTGCTTTTGGTTCATTGCTTCTTTTACATAACTCAGCAAGAGAGCTTGTCAGGAAATACTTTTGAGAACAGATACTGTCAGATATTTCTGATCACTTTCCTGTTGTCCTCTTCATTGATCTTGAAACCAATTCTGGGGCTCAATCGAGCAAACTTACTCCTAAAGGAAAGTAAAAGTATTAACAGAAAAATTTAATAGATTATCTGAAAAACGTGGGAGTCCATCTATCGCTGTATAACTCCGGAAGAAGCCGATAATGATTTTATTGATGAAATAGCTGACAGCATGAACACTACAATACCAGAAAAGAAGATCAAAACCAATACAAACGAGCGTAATGCCTGCCTCACTGAGGCTCACTGAAGTCAATCCATAAGAAAAATAAGCTCTACAAACGCTACATCCAAAGTCCAACTGATAGAAATAAAGAAAAGTATACCAAATATAAAAATATACTAACTATTATACTATTACACTGATATTATTAAGGCTTCTCATGGTGATCAAAAGCAATGCTGGAAAGTATTACATAATGTGCTCAGCCGAGGTATAAAATCTACTGTCCTTCCTGACACCAAAATCAAACTACATGACAACTACTGTCCCAATGAAGACAATCTTGCCAACAGTTTTAACAATTACTTTAATTCTACTGGTGAAACGGTTTCGAAAAACTTCACTTCACAAGAGGGAAACACATACCAACATTACCTCAAAGGTAACTATCTAAACTCAGTTTTTCTCACACCTACTGATCAATCTGAGGTTATAAAACTTGTCATGAACATGAACAGTCCCCACACTGCTGGTGTGATGATGTATGTAGTAAAATTGTCAAATGTATTGTACATGAAATTGTAGAGCTGCTTGTCTATTGTATAAATCTCTCTCTGCTCCATGGAGTGGTACCTAAAATGAGTAAGATTGAAAAATGTATACCAATTCACAAAGCTGGTGATGAAATCAACTCAGAAAATGATCGACCTGTATCCATTTCACCAACATTTTCGAAGGTACTTGAGAGAGTTGTGTCCAGTAGACTTCATGGCGACTTGGATAAACTAGATAAACTCATCCCATCCCAATACGGCTTCAGGAAGAAAAATGGCAAATCCTCGATCTAATTGAACAAATCAATGACGCTATTGATAAAGGTGAGTGTGGAATCGGTGTGTTCCTTGATTTATCAGAAGCGTTTGATACCACTGATTTAAACATTTTATTGGGTAAATTGCAACCGTATGGTGTCCTCGGGACTGCGCTCAGTTGGTTCAGAAGTTACTTATTTGAAAGGGAGCAATATGTGCAAATAAATAACAGCAAATCTATAAGTAAAATGATCACATGCGGAGTTCCACAGGGCTCCATATTGGGACCACTTCTCTTTATATTATATGTAAATGACTTTGTGAATTCATCAATTATTCTCCACAAATTAAGCTTTGCTGATGACACCAATTTATTTCTGTCACACAAAAACCCTGACAGCCTCCAAACTATTGTAAATTGTGAATTAGTCAAAGTAGACAATTGGTTTAAATGTAATAAATTATCCATAAATATAATTAAAACAAATTTTATTATATTTTGTTCAAAAAATAGCCATAAAAATGTTGAAAAGATACAGATTGAAATAAATGGCAGAGCAATTGAGAGAGTCAAGAGTACTAAATTCCTCGGAGTATACATAGATGGATTTAAAAAATTTAAAAAAACACATTGAATATCTAATGAATAAATTATCGTTGAGGTATTTCCTTCCTCTTGAAGTTCTCCAAACTCTGTATCAGTCTCTTTTCGAACCACAGATAAATTATTGCAGTGTCATATGGTGTACCACGTATCCCAGTTATCTTGAAAAACTGGAGATTCTTCAGAAGAAAGTTATACGTGTTATATCGTGGGCAAACTTTAACACTCCCTCAAGATCCTCTTTTTTATAGGTTCAAGCTTCTGAAGCTCACTGAGTGCAACAGACTTCACAATGCTTGTAATTATGTACACATAAATTTAATTCTAGACTCTGCCAGCTCATTCCAGGTGAATTAGGGTGAATTTCGGTTTTCCTTTTGTGATTCTGCATCTTGTTGTTTCTGTATTTTGCTTGTATGTGTATTTAAACTGTGGGTCCCTGTCCATAAGCATTGCGCTTCTGGGGATTCCCTTTTTTACAAAACGGACTTCAAAATCAACAAAACTGAATGATATAAATTGTCACATTTTGTAAATAAATAAATAAAAAACAAACCGTTACTTCAAGACTCACAACTTTTTACTCAATCAGCTGCCGGAGGGCTTCAACAAACAGACTGGACAAATGATGGCATACCGTTGCAAGGACTGTCAGAAAATGGTCGAAAAGATAAAGCATTGATAAAGCGTTAAAACATTTTGCTGCATGAAATACGTGAATGCGAGGACATCATTGACTCTGTAGCAGCTACTGCACACAGAGCAAACTGAACAGACACAGATTTTAATGTGTGGGAATACATCTGATGCTGAGCCTCCCACTGTGGACCTGGCTTCAACAAGTCCTTGGGTTTGACCTCATGTGACTGAAATAGCTGCTGAGGATACAAAGTCCAACATCTCCAAAGATGTTTCTTACTGGAAAAGAGTCCGAGTCAGACTCCAGGCCGGACTGATGCCCTGCTCTGAATGAACTGTGTGATAACAGGGACCAGTCAAAAGTGACTTGATAGTGATTTCACCTGGGGGGATTGTATTTTACTGAATCCAGTCGGTAGCAGCCACACAGAGCACCAGTCAGAGGTGTGATGGTGTGATAGGTAAAGGAATAGCTGTTTTAACAGGCAAGCTTAGCTGCTTTAACATGCAAGCTTGAAAATAATCACATGCAGCTGTACGCAGAAAAGCCAGTGACGCAGGAAAGAGCAGAACTAGGTGTAGTAGTTCCGGGAACTGGAAAATGCTGTAAACAAGAAAGGTGCAAGACAGCTCCTTATTAGGACATAAACAAAGGCAACAGATGCTGCAGTCAGGTTGAGGTCAAGACCAAAAATGGAGTCAGAATAAGAAACTTAGATAGAACAGGATCGAACAAAACAGGAACTGCTGCACAGACGAAGAAGACAGGAAACTTCCTTAGCAACAATGACACAGAGGAAAGATAACCAATCAGATGAGAAAGGGATCAGTACGAGGGTATAAGAACTGACTGAAATAACGTATGGGGCCATTCTTCTCTGCAAACCAGGGTACTGCTTGTTGGTTTGCTCGGAAGAACGGACCAAGCGCTTGAGTCTTTTGGGATATGCAATTCTTGTCTGTAATTATTACATTTGGGTAATAAAACTTTGTTGAGGAATAAACTTCGACTATTTGCTTCTCTTGGATCAACGAACATCCGTTGTGTTGAAGGCCCCCCATGTTGACCATCCCTCCAATCTAACCCAGGTGGCAGAGACTGCAGCTACAGCAAGTAGAAGCCAAGCCAAGTGAAGCGTGAGGTGCAAAGTGTCCACTATGGAGCAGCAACACTGTTGTAAGGCATTGCTCACCATCGACCTGTCAAGAGGGAGTCAGAAGTTGAGAATCTGCAGTTTGAGATAAAAGGAGCATTTTTCCAGCTCAAGACAGAGCAATTGATGCAAATATGTAACTATGTTGGTATTCCTGAACCAAGCACAAACCGGAAAGCTCTTGTTTCAGACATCAGCCAACATGTTGAACGTGATCAACTGAGTGAATTGGAAGATGGAGGTATGTCAGAACTGCTGGACTTGATGGACACGATTAAATCATTACAGAGGCTGGCAACAATCAACCCACAGAGACAACAAAAGAGAACGAAGACCAACAAGAGCTACTGAAAGAACTTGAGCAGATAAAACTCATGGTGCAGCAGAAGGAAATTGAGATGCAGGATTTAACCAACAAAAATACAAAAGATGTAACGGAAACAGGACCTACCCAAACGGCTCTTTTCCACACAAATAACCAACCGTGGCGGAAAGACTTGAAAATTGCAGGACAAATTGGTGAACCTGGACAAAAAGATAGACTTACTTTCAGTAGCGTGCGGTGGTGTTTCAGTCAGGGCCAGCCTGTCTTCAACTTCCCAGCTCATCTCAAAAGAGTAGGAGCATCACTCGGTGATTAAGTTAAAACAATACCACTCAGTTTGGAGAATGATTTTGTTTAGCGACATGTTTGAGTCAAAGAAGTATTTCTACGACATTGTGTGGTAACTAGATAGCCTTCCAAGTGTGATCGCTTTCATTTCAGCCGGTGAAACCAGGACGAGCTGGACATCCAAACAGGCAGACACTGCAGCGTCTCAGAACCAGTCAGTGTACTGTTCCCCCCCTGTTACGGCAGTAGAACCTCAGCCTGATCCCGGTCTTGTGAGTAGGAAGTACTGCCTGGCTCCTTTTAGACATACTGACTTGTACACAAACAGTATTATTATATATATTGATTGGGATAGCAGATCAATTGATTGCACGTTGCACAAGCAAATAATTAATGTGATAACACAGGACTCTGAACATGTCAATCTTTTTTTATTTCACTAGGACCTCTCCTATGCACTGCCCACATGTCCTGATGCTTTGACAGCCAGACTCAGTGAAGCCATGGCCGAGGTGGAGAGTCTGAAAAGAGAGAAGAGGAATGAAAAGATGGAGAACGGAGGGCAAAGAGCACAGTGTGTGGTCTTCTGGAAGAACTGAGAGCGGAAAATCTAATAAATGGACAGCTGAAAGAGAATATGTCATATAATATGGAATAATAGATAAATGTGTCACAATAAATGAATATGTAATAGGTAAATATCTAACAATTATTTTCTATGTAATATTTAAGGTAACTATGTAAAAATAAATGAAAGTATAATAGGTAAATATGTTATTGTGTGTAAATATGTTAAAAAAAAATCTAAATTTGTTACACAAAAAATGTTATAACTTATGCCCTAATGTACATGTTCATTGTACATAAATGTCATATTGTGTGTAAATAAACGCTTTTGCATATTTTTATCATGGCTCCATCATGTTGCTGCTCTAAAAGGAGAGGACAGGGTCCCAATGTCCCATTTGCAAACTTCTCTGCAAAGTATGCTACATTAAATAAATAAATGAAATATTTTTTTATTTGATAAATTAAAAATGAAAGCAATGATTCTTCACAGTCATGTAAATGTATATTTGGGTGGTTTTCTTCAGAAAACACATCGCTGTCACACAGACTTGTTTAGGCTGACGAGGCAGACTTGCCACTCACAAGATGGCGGCCACTCTGACGTATCGGAGCGGTGGGCGGACACAGGCGGCGCGGCGTCTAGTGTATATGTCTATGCTCGAAACTCTGCTTGCTCTGGGGCGTTCTGTCAATAACACATCAAATTTGATTGGCTGATGATACCGTCACTCAACATTTTAACCCAATAGCAGCGTCCAGCTTCCATCAGAGGTTAGCAATGCAGTTACTGCTGTGATGCGTTTAGAGGATGTAGGAGATTTGAGCTCCACAAAATATGACCAGTCATTTTCTGGATAAAGTTGCAGACTGAACAAGCAGCCTAATTGATTCCAGACACAGATTTCAGAATAATTTTTTAATTATAAAAAAAAAGAAAAATCTTTTTTGACAGGGCGAGCAGTGCCCTGCTACCCCTGACTGCTCACCACTGCTTACTTTCCCAAGTCTTGCTCGCCAAATCGAGAACAGCATTAGTAAAGGTTACCCAGAATCTGAAATAGTGGAGGCAGTCATCAGAGCAATGGTGCCTGGCCTACAACTGCGTAGGTATCTGGAACGTAAAAGTGATCTGACTCTGCTCACTTTGAGAAGGATCCTTCACTCACGCTACCAACAGAGGAGTACGACTGACTTCTACAAACAGTTAATAACAGAAGTTCAGCGAAACAGACACACCCCACAAAACTAATCAGAGCCATGGATTTGAGACAGAAAATGTTGTTTGACCCTGCATTGGTGCAAAGTATGTTAATGCACACAGTCCTTACTGGCCTGCGAAATGATAATATTAAAGCCGATCATCATGGCATGCTCCACTGAGAAAGAAAAGAAGATTAAAAAAGACAGACAGTAACACAATCCACCAGCATCCATGCTCTTCAGTCCAGTGATGGAGGAGTAGACAAAAAATGTACAATAAAACCAAATGTCACCGTTCTGCCGCCAGATGTTTCTTTCAGACTTAAAAGACATAAAAGCAGATATTGTGCAATTAAAAGATCTAAAGGCAGAAGTATCACAAATGAGAGAATTACTTCACAAATTGCCCAGAGAGATTGCTCAGAGATTGCCCAACAACCATATCCTTATCATAGTAAAGACAGAGACCAAGGGACCCCACTGTATGTTCAGTCACCACCTAACAACTGGAATAGAGGCAGTACACCAGCTTTTCACCAGTTGGTGAACCTAGACAAACTTATTACAACGCTGGTGACCCAAGGTTTACAACCGGAGCTGCTCAATTTCAGCAGAAGTTTGCACCTCAAAGATACCCAATGCCCCGCCCTCGACCTAGGTGCTTTGCTTGTCAGCAGCAAGGAGAGGAAGATTGCCAACACTGTTACAAGTGTGGGAGCAGTGAACATTTCCAAGCAGGTTGTAGAGAATACAGGAGACAGCCTAGTACAGCAAAGGGTATTCCTTTAAACAAGGAAGGGACAGGGAGTGACCAGACCTTTTAAAGCTTCCCAGAAATGCTCTAACTGTGGAGAGGAGGAGGCAGGTCAGAGGTTTCAACAATGTTCATTGTGTGAAAGAGCCCTTTACTGTAACAGGGAATGTCAGATTATTCATTGGCTTGAACACAAAACCACATGTAAACCAAAAGCCCCGCAGCCACATTCCTGTCACATGATAACTGAAAAAAAGAGTCTAATGACCAGGAGTCATCTCACAGTGACTGAACTAGTTGGTAAAATATGTGTCATTACTTGCTACCTCGGGGTATGCCATCAATGAGGTATGGAAATCTGATAATTTCCCCAACTTGAAACTCAGAGACATTTCAGGGATTATGGACCAAAATGATCCTCTTCAGATCGAGACTGCTAATAGTACCCAGATGCCATATGTAGGATGGACAGAGGTATCCTTTAAGTTGGGTGTCGGCACCGAGGAGTTTCAGGTCCCAATGCTTGTCATGAGAGGTAGTCAACAGCGTTGCCCTGTCATTGGCTTCAATGTGATAGAGCGTGTTGTTATGACTTACCGGAAAAACCAGATAGAAGAAAATCGGATGAATACAGTAAAAATGACTTTACCCAATTTAAAGAAAGGGGCAGTAAAGTCATCCCCCCCCCCCCCCCCCCCCCCCCCCCACACACACACACACACACTTGTCCAGGGCTATCACAGAGGCGCTGCCAAGGAAGAAACCCATACAGAACTGGCAAACTCCTACAGAAAGGCCCCAGGCGAAATTAAAACCCACAACCTTCTGGCTGTGAGGTGAGAGCACTAACCACTGCACCACTGCACCGCCATGCAGCCCTGCAGCAGCAACAAAGTCCACACACAACCAGGGACACATCTTAGACCTGGTTCTTTCCATTTGTGAGGTTGTGGTGAAAGATGATTCTGTTTCTGACCATGACCTCCTCTCGTTTAAAGTCTCTACCTCAGCTGACAGCAGGAGAAGAAAACCGAGCTGATCAGAAAAGGTCACATTGATGAAAAGACACGGCGAGTCTTCAGCCAGAGTTTACCCAGCATGCAGCTGTGCTGCAGCTTCTATCAGCCACTTCAGCTCTGAAGTTAGAACCATCATTGATACCATAGCGCCAGTCAAAGCTCAAGTAGTGTGTGGCAGGAGGACAGCTCCATGGGGGAATGATGGTAAAAGAGCACAAAGAAGAGTGCAGACAGGAAGAGCACAGGAGGAGAAGATCTAAGATCCACCTTCATTGTGACGTCTATAAAGAGGCACTTCCAGCATATAACCTGGAATCACAAAGGTCCCAACAGTCCTTCTCTGAGATTATCACTAAACACAGTAATCATGCAGTACTTTGTTTAGTACTTTGTGTAGTGTTGAGGACAGACTGACTAATCCCTCAGCATCAGTTTCTTCTCAACTCTTTTCTGATTTTAATCCCATTTCAACTCAAAAAATGTCACAGATGAGACTCAGTCAATCAGTCTGCCTCAGGATTACCACTGTATCTCAAGATTACCACTGTAACTCAGGATTACCGCTGTATCTCAGGATTACCACTGTAACTCGGGATTACCACTGTAATTTGGGATTACCACTGTAACTCAGGATTACCACTGTATCTCAGGATTACCACTGTAACTCAGGATAACCACTGTAATTTGGGATTACCACTGTAACTCAGGATTACCACTGTATCTCAGGATTACCACTGTAACTCAGGATTACCACTGTAATTCAGGATTACCACTGTAATCTCTGCTGTCTCCAGCTGACATTGTTTAGCAGGTCCAGCTCTTCCATCAACCTCCTTTAAAGATGTTTTTAACTGTTGAGCTCCAGATGAAGCAGAGAGTCAGAGGCTCACTTCAGACAGAAGTTTTTCCTTTTGCCCTGGAGACAACAATTTTTAAACCTCTTTTAAAAAAGACTCATTCAGATGCTTTAGTAATCAACAATTACAGGCCATATCAGAATTGTTTATAATTGATAATGCAGACTTATACTTAATGGTTTTCTCTTTGGAAAATTATAGACGTCAGACCAAAGGAAGGGTCTTCTGAAAGTGGACAGAAATGAGTGTGAGCAGGTTTTGGTCTGCAGTGTGAAGCCGATTTTCCACTGGACTTGATTCTGCTCTATTTCATTCTGGTCTGTTTATTTTAGCGGGAAATGAGTAATGACACCTTTGTAGTCTGTGGCCTGCTGAGGCCTGAGGTGAGGAAATGACTTCCCGTGTGAGCGGCTCCTCCTCGCTCGGATTCAGGCCTTCACAGCATTAATGCTGTGTCACATTTCAAACCCGATGAACCAGCACACCTTTGGGCCTGTCCCGGCTGACGGTTTGCTCCTGTCCAGGTGTTTTCTCCATCCACCCCTGATGCTGACTCAGAGTGTCCGTGCCCCGTCAGCCCGGGCTGGGGGGGCTTCCTCCCTCCCTGAAGCAGCCCTTCAGAGAGTTCAGGCCGGGAGGCTGGGGAAGCCATCTGCTGGACCCTCTGAAGCATCTGCTACTGTACTAACTCTTATTGTGTCTCTGAATAATGCAGACCGCACCGGCCACATCCAGGCAGGAAGGATCAAACCCTTTCACACAGGGAAGGGCTGTTTGTGTCGTGGAAACACCAAAATATTGCTGCATTACAAAATTGGATGCAGTTTTATAGCCACTGTTAATAAGACGGGGAACGTTTTGAAAGTTGTATAACCTGCAGGAGACGTACAAAGTCAGTGTCACTGACAGATATTAAAGTTTTGGCTTGATCCGCTGGTCTCTGAAGCAGGGGAATAACATCTGAATCCTCTTGTTTTGTGATTTGTGAGTCAGAAGAAAACACTGGCACTCACTGATCAGTTCTCAAAAATGGAAGAAAACTTCTGGCTGCTGTTTTGGCATCTGTTTGGGTCATTACCTGTGAAGAGCAATCAGACATTTGTAGAATGAATCACTTTCTTTGGACTTTGGGTAACACAACGGATGGATGAATCACATCATTGAATCCAAACAGGAAATATATATTGAGCTCCCTGTTGTTACAGTTCATTAGTAGCGTTGAATTTAGACTGTCGACATGTGAGATGAGAAACGAGCAGCAAACATTTACTGAAGTAAATCTGCAGGACAGACCCGACACACTTTTTAATCAACAGACACAAACATGCAGCGCATTTAGAAAACACCTCCAGGTTCTTCTCTTACATTGTGGTGCCAGCGTGGGTTTACTGTCTCCACAACATGGTGACTAAACACTGCACCTCATAATGGAGAGGGGTGTGTGTGTGTGTGTGTGTGTGTGTGTGTGTGTGTGTGTGTGTGTGTGTGTGTGTGTGTGTGTGTGTGTGTGTGTGTGTGTGTGTGTGTGTGTGTGTGTGTGTGTGTGTGTGTGTGCGTGTGTGTGTGTGTGTGTGTGTGTGTGTGTGTGTGTGTGTGTGTGTGTGTGATCTACTGCTCACCAGTCCAGGTGAACCAAGAATCCTCTTCCTGAACTGGATCAAGCAGGATGGACGATGGGTTGATTTCATTTCAAGTCTTTTTTTTTTCTGTCTGTTGTGGACGACCTTGTGTTACTGGTGCCTCACGATGCCGTGCAGTGGAGAGCAGAACCTGCCTGACGGTGACGGGAGACCAGTGACATGTGGTGAGGTTCTGAGTACTGATTCCTTCAGAATGACATTTACAAAGATCTGCCCTGAACTGAGTAGATTACTCAAGGTTTGATTGACAGCCGTCTAGTTTCAGAGGTCATGTCAGCATTCTTTCCCAACAGAGAGACATTAATTTCATTAATCTATCACTTTATCCATCTTCTGTTGGAAACAGGCAGAACCCCTGGTGAACACCCTGTACTGAGTGGATGAATCGGCACCGACAGGTGTTTCACCGGGAACACACCTTTTTTTTTTTCTTTTTTTTTTTTTTCCCTTGTCCTGTTCGGCAGCTTGGGCCAACAATATGATGTGATTGAGAGCCTTCGGAATCAGAACAGTTTTTGGTCTTGCAACAGGGAGAGACCTGGAGTCTCCTCCTGTTGCCTTCTCCGTCAGAAGTTGGCATGGCTGCCGTACACGACCGGGGGGGAACGCTCAAAATGAGAGAGAAGAGAAAAGAGAGAAAAAGGTTGAGGGAGGAGGGGGGAGGGGGATAACATACAATATCCTTGTTGTGCTACATATATTATTTGCAGTTATCACACTGATCCAAATATTTTCCAACTGTTTTTGGATTAAACCAGCCTGAGCTGCTCTATCTAGACAGTAAAATGATTTCTTAGATTAACCAGCCTGAGCAGCTCTATCTAGACGTGTGTGTGGTTTGTCCACTGGGTGTGACCGGAACTGCTGTGGGGGGACCCGTGGCGACACCCCGGGGTCCGAGGCCATCAGGCCCGGACACCGCCACCCCGGCAGACGGAAGCCCCCCAGGCCCGGGGAGACCCCAGCGAACCACCCCAGAGAGCCACGTCCCCGCCCAAAAAGCACCCGACGGAGAATGCAGAGAGGAATCCCCCCCAGGCAAGAGGGGCCCACAAGAGAAGGATAAAGGTCACAGGGCCCCAGGCCCCGACCCAAGCCGCCAAGCCGAGAAAAGGCCGGAGCAGGGCCCCCGGGCCGAGCGGGTCGAGAGCCCCCCCAACCCCGGCGGCGAGTCCCGCCGCACCCCCGGGAACAGGCCCACCCACCGCCCCCCCCCCCAACCCGGCAAGGCAGAGACGGCCCCAGCCGCCGCGCCCCGGACCAGCCCCGCCCCCAGACCCAGGAAAGCGAAGGCCGGCGCAGGCCCCGGTCGGAGGACAGTCAACTCTACACCCCCAGGAGCCTCATATCCCACCCGCCCCATGATCCTCCCCCCCGGTTTTAATTGAAATACCCAACCCCTGACCCACCCCCCAGAGACACCCACCCCTGACTCAGACGCAGACGCAGACGCAGACGGGCACACACACACACACACACACACACACACACACACACACACACTCGGGACGGGGGGGGAGTGATGACTCTCGCCCCCCCAGGCCGCCGGCCGGGCCCCCACCCGGCCACCGCGGTGTCCCAACCTCCACCAATCCAACAGCAAATGTAGAAGGAGCACCGCGCCCCAGCCCCCCCACGAGCGCCATGCCCGAGGGAGCGCGCCCCCCGCATCCAGCCGCACTCACCCCGGGCCGGGGTGGGACCCCAGCGGGAGGTTCTGGGGGGAGCCACTTCTCCCGCCCTTCCCCTGCCCTATATGTGTGTTGGATGTATGTAAGGGTGTGTCTTTGTGTTTTGAAGAGGTGGATGCAATGTGTGTGTCTATGGTGCGGTTTAAAATTGGGGGGTAGTGGGGCCCGGGCAATCTACCGCTGACAAGCGGCAGAACCCCGAAAGCGGCTTACCCCCTCAAGACCCTGCGTGACTAAGTGTGGTTAAAATTGTGGGTGGTGCAAAGTCGGGGGAGGACCCAGACCGCAGTTAAGTAGCCCTGACCCCCCACCTAGGCACCGCCCCACTGTTCCCTATTGTGGAGTAATATAAGGTGAGGTAAGGCAGGGAGGGTTCTGAGGGAGGGGGTCCCCCCGTCGCTAGGACCTTGGCCCAGCTGGACCCCCCGCACTGCCCCACCCCACGCCCGAGCGGCCGGCCTAGGACCCGGGGAGCCACACCCCCCCCAACAAGGCGCCGTAAGGGGACCCGGGCAGGGAGCCCCCACCTACAGGGAACACACCTGAATGAGCAACAACCTGCAAAACGCAGACAACTGACAGCTTTTCCTGGCAAATTCCAAGCAGAGCGACACTAAAACATCCAAAGTACAACAAGTTTCAACGTCCGTATTGCCGATGTTCACCATCTTGGAAAACCAAAGATTGCCGATTGCATGCGGAAAGTGGCGGCGGGGTCCAGCAGGCGAGGACGAGAGCGGAGCAGCAACCCGGTCTGACGGCAGCAAACTGAAGGTATAGATTGGTGTCCAGGGACCCGGGTCTTCCATCACAGACGTCTTTGGTCTGCGGTCGGTGGAGCAACACGCTGTCAAGACGTAGGATCAACATGAGTGTTTTTTTCAGGTTTACTCTCATTTCTGTTACTGTACAAACTGCTCTGGAAAGAGGATCTGGATGCTGAACGTGATCAATTTCTGATGTTATGTATATTTCCTACATTATGTTATTTATGATGACGGTTCCCATTGTAGTTCAACTGCTTTGCTTTACACACTTCTTTTCTTTTCAGGCTTATATTTGTACAATATTATATAGTTATGTTATTAGATCACTGTTTGAATGTCTTTTCCTCATTCACTGCTGTATTATCATTGTAAATATTCATACATATCAGTCTTTAAATATTTATTTCCAACATATTTTAACCCTTATTATGTACATATTTTATTTTGTATTTATTCTGTATACATTTCTTTGTATCGGTTTAAATAAAAGCACGTTTCTTCTACACCAGTTGGTGTTTGGTTGAGCTGGTCCTACACTTTGTCCTCATGAGTGGACACTTGCTCCTGGATTGTAGGGCGTCCCTACATCACAGGTTTTACTGTTTTAGAATATCAAATAAGTAAGAATAGAATGAAATAAGTGAATATTAAAGTTACTCTACCAGAACATCACCACGAATTTCCACTCATTTGCAACCTGCAGTTTCCCAAATCCATCACACCAAAGTCCAGAAGTTTGCAGACAAACCAAATAAAAAAAATAAAAAAGGTTTTAGCCGAAATCCTAAAGTTGCAGCAGGATATTGAACTAGAAAGAGCCCACTGCACCGGGAAGCCAGGAGGTGATAGGCCCAGACCCATTGTGGTAAAGTTTTGAAGGTATAAGGACAAAGTCGCCATTTCACAGAGTACCAGGAGATTAAAGGCTCCAAAATCTTCATAAACGAGGATGACACTGATGAGGTGAGGAGGAGGAGGAGGAGGAGGAGGAGGAGGAGGAGGAGGAGGAAAGAACTGATGCCTGAGCTAAGAACTGCCAGAGAGAAAGGAGATATTGCAAACCTGAGACACCATAAACTGATTATCTGTCCTCGCAGCAGCACGCCAAAATAATACTATATACTGTATACAGACCTACCAAGCATGAAGACACTCTCCGTCTCTTATGGCAACATTTATAATTACTGAAGAAAACAATCTGGTCCACCACTTTGTCTAACACAGCGACCTTCAGCTTCAGACATTTCAATACACTGAGCACCGTTCTCATACCAAGCAAACTGATTTGGATCCTGATAAGAACTTTTTTTTCTTACATCAAAGAAAAGTAACTATTATACTCAGGAATAGTTTAACAACATCATCAACACAGAGAACAGCTGATCAAGAATCCACCTTAACGCCAACGTTCAAAACATCAAACTCTTTCTAGGATCGTTCAAATGTCAGTTTAATATTATTGGGATTTCAGAAAGGTGGTTAAATAGTGATGGGACAGTGATGTTGGTACTGAAGGCTATGCAATGATGCACAGAAACAGACAGAACAAGGGTGGAGGTGGTGTGGCTTTGTTCATTGACAGGAATGTAGAATTTAAGGTGGAGGAAGATATGTCAACAGTGGTGGAGCACATATTAGACTGGATCACTATTGAGATCCATATGAAGAAGAAGGAAAAGGTCATGGTGAGTTACATTTCTAGAGCACCAAGCTCAAGCATAGACTTTTTGATGAACGGTTGGAGGAACATATCTGAAAAGCAAATCAGGAGGTTCTGTTGGTCTGTGGAGATTTTAATATCGATTTGCTCAAACCTAACAAACACCAGAAGACAGATGAATTCATAAATATACTGCACAGCCTGAGCTTCTCTCCAGAAATCACTAGAGCCAGCAGGATCACTACTGATAATATATTAACAAATGTTTTAGCCAATGATATAGTGAGTGAACTACTAATAACTGATATCAGAGACCACCTGCCAGTTTTCACTCTCTAGAACAACAACTACAGAAACACTAAAAAAGATAATAACTGAGGAATCCCTGGATAAACTAAAGAATGATTTGCAGTCATATAACTGGGAAGTCATTTATAAAGAAAAACATACTGATAATGCTTTTGATACTTTTGAATATATTTAAGTTCCTATATGATAAACGCTGTCCAATCAAACAATGCAGTAGGAAAGGAAGGCATAAGGATTATCAATGGATCACAAAGGGGTTAATAAATGCATGAAAAAGAAAAAAACAGTATATAGGGAATTTATAAAACATCAAACCATTGAGGCAGAAAATAAATACAAGAAATATAAAAATAAACTAACTAATATAATGAGAACATGTAGGAAGGACTATTACAATAAAATACTAGAAAATAATAAAAAATAATATTAAAGGTATTTGGAATGTATTAAGGAGTAATATTAGAAATGTTCCTAGTAAGGACAATTTCCCAAATGGCTTTATTGAAAAAGATATAAAGATAAATAATCTGGACTTGGTGGAGAATAAATGCAATGACTTCTTCTGCTCCAACAAAAGATGTTGAGATATTAGTAGATAAAAACCCAAACCCCATTTTTCTCCATGCCGCTGATGAAGAAGAAATAATAGAAACTGTTAATAATTGTAAAAACAAAACATCCACTGACTATGAAGACATTGATATATTTGTCCTTAAGAAAGTCATTGCAGCGTTTCCAAAATAATAACTGACATTTTTAATTGATCATTCCAAACAGGACAATTTCCAAATCAAATGAAAACAACCAAGGTCAAGGTCAACACTGGACAAGAACATAGACAGACACAAACTACAGACCTGATTCTCTTCTCCCTCAAGTCTCTAACGTCCCTGAGGAAATCTTTAATAATAGATTAGACAGATTCATAGAGAAATACAAGTTACTCTCAGAAAGTCAATCTGGGGTTAGAACCAACCAGTGGACAACACCAGTTCTAATCCAGCTCAGTGAGGAGATTACAAACTCTATAGACAATAAAGAACTCAGTGAGATTACAAACTCTATACACAATAAAAACCTCACAGCTGGAGAATTCATTGATTTAAAAGCAGTTGATACCATAAATCATGACATATTAATGAATAAAGTGCAGAAGTATGGAGTCAGAGGAGGTATTGAACTGGGTGAGAAGCTATTTGGAGAACATGAACCAGTTTGTTAAGATGGAGACTGTTACTCTGAACATGGGGATACTGTGTGTGGGGTCCCCCAGGGATCAGTGTTAGGACCACAACTGTTTATCCTGGACATCAACCACATCTGGAAAGGCTCTGGAATGGGTAAGTTTGTATTATTTGTATTTTAGGAACTGGTGAGGATTTACAGCAACTTTTTGGAATTAATCACCTCAGAGTTGGAAAAAAATGTAATAATGTTTTTTATAAAAATAAGTTATCATTAAATCTTTGTCAAACAAAAAATATGATTTTTAGAAAAAGTTAAATATAATAATCAGGCTAAATTACAGATAGAGGGTGTAGCTATAGAATTGGTAAATCAAAAAAAATGTTTAGGAGTACTGATTGATGACACACTCTGCTGGAAACCTCAAATAAATCAGTTCAAAATAAAATACCCAGAAGCATCTCAGTCCTGACAAAAGCTGAAATCTCTTAATATTCTGTCCAACTCCCTGATACTACCTTATCTAACTTACTGTGTGGAAGTAATGGGAAATAGTTATGCAAGTTCCCTGAAAAGACTTATTGTACTGCACAAAAGAGAAATAAGAATTGTACACAGTGTTGGCACTAGGGAGCATACTCCTCCACTTTTAACACAATCAAACATTTTATAATTTATGGATCTTGTGGAGTTTAAAACTATTCAAATAATCCATAAAGCAAACAATACTTCATTACCAGGTAATATTCAAAAATTATTCTGTAACAGAGAAAACGGTTGTGATTTCAGAGGAGAGTTACAGTTTAAAACTCATAAAGTCTGCACCACCCTTAAAGGTTTTTGTGTCACAAACTGCCATCAAATTATGGAATAAATTGTGTGTGGAGATTAAACGACTGTCAAATGTGTGCCAATTGAAAAAGAGGTGTAAAGAGTTGATCCTGGCGAGGTGCACTGCTTGTTGATGACAGGAGGATTGTTTGTTCATACAGTAGTACTGTAGTGATAGGTGTGTTTTAACTGTTGATAGTATAGTATATTGTAGGATTCAATGTATTGAGAGTGATGAAGATATATTGTTGTAAATTAAGAAAACCACAATGATGTGAAGGGGTAGGATTGAATTAGTACGTCGTCTTCCTACTCCTTTTCATTCATGTGAAAAACTCGGGCCCATATGGTGTTGACCCTTTATATGGTTTATGGAATTAGATGTTCTGTTTTTTGTTGTTGGTTTTTTTTTTTTGGGGGGGGGGGGGGGGGTGTTGTTTCATTTTTTTTACATGTTCGAAATAAAAACTTCAAATCAAATCAAATCAAAATCAATCTTGGGAAACCTGCCCCGAGGGATTCTGGGAAATCAGAGATGGCGTGGCGGCAGCTCCAGCCAGAATATCAACATTTGACCGATTCAGAGAGAAAAACCTCCAGATTTTGTCAAAGAAAGAGTCCTGAAGCCTGGAGAAAAGTCTGAAGGTAGTGAAACTGAAGGTTTTTCCAGGGGGAATCCAGATGTGGAGAGATCCAGTGACAAACGGGATCTTGTGACGCGAAGCCTCGGGAATCTTCAGGAGTTTCTTTGACGCTGAGACGTCAACAAACCGAGGATGTCCTGCCAAAATAAAATGCTGGAAAAATACCCGTTTGTCTGAGTGTGGAGAGGAATTTTCTTCAGGAAGGTTTTGACGACGTATTAGAGACAAACGTCAACAACAACAACTGGAGCCTAAGTTTTTAATTTTCCCATGTGGATTCTGATGGAGGGATTTAAATATGTAAAAGGAAATATTAGTATTTACAAGACAAATGGTTAATAAATAAATAAAAACACAGTGAAGGGCTGGACAGTAAAAACTATTTAGAAAGAAGAGATCAGCTGATCCCTGTAAACAAGCCAGCTTACTGCTACTGTCAAGTCTAAGAAAAAGCAGCAGGGTGAACAGAGCAGAGTAAAACTCACCAGGAAGAAAGAAACCCAGTGATGAAAAAAGTATAACGATATTAAAAATAGTGAATGAAACCAAAGCCAACAACAGGCAGCATCTACAAACTGGACGTTTCATTTGAAAGAAAGTTATAACGGTCTCATACTTACTGATAAATGAATGTCGTGTGCAGATCCTTCTGCACAACAATCCCTTCAAATATCACCTCCTGCTTGGATTGAAAGTCCCGTTTAGATAAAACAGAATAGATTTAAATAGTTTAAATAGAACCTCCATGGTGATGGAACAGGGACTAGGTCACCGTCTCTGAAGGCCAATTCATACTTTCTGTGTCCACGTGTCCACAGAGTCTGCGTTGGTCACTCTGACGGAAAGATCACACGATGAGGATGATGAGGATGATGAGCACGATCAGTACGATGAGGATGATGAGCACGATGAGTATGATGAGGATGATGAGCAAGATGAGTACGATCGAGGTTCAGTGATGGAGGGATCCAGGGAGGTACAGTGATGGAGGGATCCAGGGAGGTACAGTGATGAAGGTACAGTGATGGAGGGATCCAGGGAGGTACAGTGATGAAGGTACAGTGATGGAGAGATCCAGGGAGGTACAGTGATGGAGGGATCCAGGGAGCTACAGTGATGGAGGGATCCAGGGAGGTACAGTGATGAAGGTACAGTGATGGAGGGATCCAGGGAGGTACAGTGATGGAGGTACAGTGATGGAGGTACAGTGATGGAGGTACAGTGATAGAGGTTCAGTGATGGAGATTCAGTGATGGAGGTACAGTGATGGAGAGATCCAGGGAGGTACAGTGATGGAGGGATCCAGGGAGCTACAGTGATGGAGAGATCCAGGGAGGGACAGTGATGGAGGTACAGCGATGGAGGGATCCAGGGAAGTACAGTGATGGAGGGATCCAGGGAGGGACAGTGATGGAGGTACAGTGATGGAGGGATCCAGGGAGGTACAGTGATGGAGGTACAGTGATGGAGGGATCCAGGGAGGTACAGTGATGGAGGTACAGTAACTCAGTCTTTGTTGCTGACAGTTGCAGCTTCTTGAAGGTACATGCCAGCCTACATTGTACTTCCACTACCCATTAAACACATTTCACAGTATTCTACTGTCTGACAGTAGCTGGGGACAGAGTTGTTCTTTTGGAGCCTCCAGACGACGATCCAGTTAGTATGGTACATTTTATTTCAAGTACAGTGTTGCTATGAGTTCTCTTGATTCATGTATGTATATGCTGGTGGAGGAACTTCTGCAGATGAGGAGGAACCTCTGTAGATGAGGAGGAACGTCTGCAGATGAGGAGGAACCTCTGCAGATGAGGAGGAACCTCTGTAGCTGTGGAGGAACCTCTGCAGATGAGGAGACACTGTCTGTGGACTCCAGGAAGCTTGAGGTATCATGTGAAATATGTGGACATATACTGCTTATTTAGTCCAAAAATAGATCAATTAAAGTAACAAATGTGTTGCAGGCCCTAGAGACTGATCTGGTAACATTGTGAGTATCTGCTGAAGTAAATCTACGTGATGAACTGTTGTCTCATTGGTATTTCTTCTAGAGAATTCACAAACCATCAGAATTCTGGACTCAAAACATCTGCAGAAGCAGACGGAGCAGGATTTGTGTATTTTTAAGAGACAATTAAAACCAAATGATCTTCTGTCAGTTCCATTGTAGTCCAAATGTTTAAGTGGTGATATAGAATAATGTTTTTCTCCTCTTTCATCATCATGTAGGATTTCTTTTAAATATCTGTCTTGTATTGTACCTATGTGAGTGAGGTCAGATTGTTTTGTATGTTTTGAAACCTTTCAGTGTTGGTGTTGTGTTAATAAGGAAATCATTTCAAATATGCCATCTGGCTTTCTACTGTGCTAATAAATACTACTAAAACTAAAAGTCAACCAGCAGATGAAATGACTCCAGTCCTAATATCTGGATGATGCAACATTACTCACCGTCCTGACAGCAGATCCACCACAGGAGGAACTTATCCTGGATGTGATCCTGGTCTGGAGCAGGCCAGCTGCAGAGGATCAGTCACCATGGTTACTGGTCCTGGATAATCTTGGCCTGCTTTCATGAACCCACTGGAGGATAAGTTTATCCAGGATAACCAAGATTCCCAGGCTTAATCCCTCATCCTGGTTATGGGCAAAACCCCTCAGGTGAATAAAAAGTCAAGTTGTACCTGTTTCACTTAGTGAACTTAGTGATCGCAGCACTGTACTGCCCTCTGCTGGAGGGATCAAACACTGCGGCACTGGAGGAGGTACAAGTGAAATGCTTTGTGATGATCACTAGTGAAAAAGGCCTGTGAAGCTCCTCAGTCAGACCGGCTGGACCGAGTCCTTCTCCAGCGCCACCGCATCGCTGGCCTTCCAGAATAAAAGCTTAATTTTGAGGCGGTTGAGAGGAAGAGGTGATCACAAGGCCCAAATACTGTATCAGGACATCAGCCTCGATCTCAGGTCGGCCAGGGTCTGTCAAAGTATTATGTATTTCAAGTTCTTCATTTTATTTTGGGGTTTATATTTGCTAAATTATGGCACATTTGTACTTCTGCTTCCATTAAAGCCATTAAACAAAACGACAGTTTACAGATTAAAATGTCTGCTGTTGTATTTTATTACTTTTGCTGAACTACAAAGAGTATGGCGTAAATACTACAACTGTAGTGAACATTGTAGAAAAACAATTGTGTGAACGAATATGGAGCTCATATGAGATAGAGGTGGTATGGGGGGGTAGAGGGACCCCTCAGAGGCTTTGGTGACGACTGACCCCATCACTTCAGTAGTCTCCACCGCCTTGCTCACACACTGAAGGTGACAGCTGGCATGAGACCAGAACGAGGCCAGATGAGAGATGAAACCTGAGATTCAAAAGAGCTGATCCACTCACGGATCCAGCGCCGATGTTCTGCTGCCCCCTGCAGTTCCAGCGGGTTCCAGAAGGAAAGCTCCAGTGCAGACCAACATGTTGGAGGCTGCTGACTTCACCTGAATCAGAGTGTGAACATCAGGATGTTCAGACTGAGACATGCTTTGTGTTTGCGTTGTGGAGTGTGACTGAGCACTGAAAAGGCTGCGGTGAGACAGTTCTCTTTCTTAAGGAAAGTATTAACAAGACAAAACCCTCTCTATGTCCCTCATATCTACAGTCAGCCACAGGTCTGTGATTGGTGATAGCACCGTGGACAAGTGGAAAGTCCTGCTGGGAACAGAAACCAACGTCTTCAAACCTTGTGGCGGCTCAGCTGTCCTGGGCGAAGAACAAGAGTGGCCACAGAGTGGCTGGAAATGTCCGGCCTCACGCTGAACAGAGAAAACCGCTACAATGTATTTTCAAACAAAATAATTCAAATGTTCTCCCAAATATTTATATGAGCAGTTATTTGATTAAAAACACTGATGAAGTCAAAGACCTCGGTGTGATCCTGGATCCTACATGTAAGTTTAAGAATCATGTAAAAAAGATAGGCGGTATTCTAAAAGTTAACATTGCCAATTTCAAGCAGATCACGAACTCTCTGTCACTGGAAGCAGCCAAATCATTTTTAAATGCAATGATCATGTCACATATTATGTACTGTATGTCATCATGGTCTCCAGCCAAACAGACCGTGTTAAACCCTCTCAGATCACTACATAATCAGGCCTTGAAAATACTCGATAAAAAATCCTGGAGGGACCACCATTGCAACATACTCGAAAAATACAGAATACTAAGCTTCGACAACTTAATCAGGTACTCTGATATCCGCCTGGTACATAAAATCTTTAACGATGCTGCCCCACCCCCTCTAAAAACATTTCTAGAGCAACGCTCTCAACTACCAAGCAGAGCATTAAGGTCTGTATCCAGGGTGACTGCAATATTCCCAAAAGAAAGTCAGCCTTCTCTCTCTATCAGCCTTTTCATATAAAGCGATCAAAGAATGGAATGGGCTCCCAGACACGACACAGAATAACGCAGAATATCACAGCTTCTCACGGGCAGTCAAAGACTGGCTTTTAGACCACCAGTCCTGTTCACATTGATGGTACCAGACGGGTATCCGGCCATCAGATGGTACCCTCCTGGGTACCATCTGATGGCTACCAGATTACCAGATTGACAGTGTTATAATGCCACCTCGTCTACACACACTGTACCAATAGGGTACAAATTAAATTATGGGTTATGTGGACTGGAAAAATAAAACAAAACTGTTGCACTTCACCTCCTTTTGCTCTCTAAATAATGCTGCTATAGACGGTAACTTGACGATATTGCACTTATATGAAACCTGCACTTTGTACTTGTATATTGCACTGATATTTATGAATTGCCTTTTATCAAGTAGTTTTAATCTGTTCATCTAATTCTAACCATGTATGTGTAATGTGCCTTTAATCATGTAGTTTTAATCCTTTGATGTCATTCTAACCATGTATGTTCTCTCTGCCTTGTAAGGACTACAGATGGAAATGAGCTTTGTGCTAAATCTGGTGCAGACATCTTTTTAATGTAACCGCACATTGTCCTTCAAATAAACGAAATAACATTTTTTTTAAAAAGAATGATCCGTAAACTCTGCTTTAACACAGTGAAGATCACACCGCAGGCTGTGGATGCTTCAGTCTGGACTCAAATCAAACTTCTATTACACAAGTTTATAAATTCTAATACCGCGGTGGAGGACAGCATAATCCATCATCATGACAATATCAACATGTGTAATAACAAATCACCAACTGATGTGATGAATTATGTGTCCAATCATGCTCAGAATAACTGAAATACAATCAAACATGATTAATTCACATTTGTTAACTAAATGCAGAATTTTAATTAACTGACAGGCCAAAGCATTTACTGTGTCATGGCCACAAATCACAAGGACAAAAATTAAGAAAACATTTTGAAATTGCTCTTGTGAATAAACGTTTGAGCAAAATGATAAACGTCCTCTACTTTGTCCGGCCGGGTGGACGGACAAATTAAAAGAGGACAAAAGGTCAAGAAAGGTGCATGAAACCCAGTGAGTCTGTAAGACTGACCACGTTGTTATTGACTGGAACCAGTTCAGATTTCTTTCTACAAACTTTGTCCAGGAAGTTTGTTCTCTGAGACGTTTCTCCTGATTGTGGAGGTGAGCGTGTGTCTCTTTGTTAATTAATTTCAGACATGTAAAAACATGTGCAAACACACACACACACACACACACACACACACACACACACACACAGGCGGTCCCTGAACAAGACGCTCAGGACTTCATGTACGTTGTTGCATCAAGCAGAAACTAAACTAAATGCAACAGTCTCTCACTTGAGGTGGGGGTCTGGGGGTAGAGGGGGGATCTGGAGGTGAGGTGGGGGTCTCCTGGTGGAGGGGGACTGGGTCTGGAGGTGAGGTGAGGTGTGGGTCTGGGGTGGAGGGTCTCCTGGTGGAGGGGGACTGGGTCTGGAGGTGAGGTGTGGGTCTGGGGTGGAGGGTGTCTGGGGTGGAGGGGGACTGGGTCTGGAGGTGAGGTGAGGGTCTGGGGCGTGGAGGGGGGAGGGGGGTGGAGGGGGTGGAGGGGGACTGGATCTGGAGGTGAGGTGTGGGTCTGGGGTAGAGGGGGTCTGGAGTTGAGGTGGGGGTCTGGGGGTGGAGGGGGTCTAGAGGTGAGGTGGGGGTCTGGGGGTGGAGGGGGTCTGGAGTTGAGTTGGGGGTCTAGAGGTGAGGTGGGGGTTGGGGGTAGAGGGTCTCATCTGGGGTTTTCTCACTGAGGCTCCGCCCACACGAGCCAAAACCATCTTTGATCTCTCCGGGGTTCTCAAATAAACTTCCGTCCACACGTCACTGTGAACACGGCTCAACACAAGGCCTCAGGGCATGTAGTACATATGTCAGGCCTTTAGGGGCACTGTGACTCACCAAACACACCAAAAAAACAGAAGACACAGAGAACATAGAATTGTAGAAGTAGGCCGTTTTCCAATTCTTAGAACACCAGTGTGTACTCACCTACGTCATGAGTAACTACTTGCAGGGCGTCCTCAGAAGTGTGGAAATGCAAATTTATGAGGACACATCGGCGTTAGTGGAGAATTGGAACACGAGTACTTGATGACGCGGTGACTGGCATGGCTGGATGATGGACCCTGAAGCTGAGGAGGAGGAGGAGGAGGAGGAGGAGGAACCTGTTGCCTCTCTGGTTCAGTAGGAAGGTGACTTGTACCTGATATTTTATATGATGATCTAAATTTTAGAACATTATTGTAAAATAGCACCTTTTCTGTCGCATACATGCTATGGATATTACAGTGTATTGTACCGTGTATAGTACCATGTACAGTACTGTATAAAGTACAGTGTATAGTTCTGTGTATAGGACAGGGTTACTATTACTTCTACCTCCTATACAGCCTTTATTTTACTCTTCATCTCCTTGAACAATGAAAGCAGCTGATCAGAAATGTTCTACTAATACAAACAATTATTTTACTGTTTTACTGAAGATCCCTGATGTTTATTAAATGAAGTAACCAGCTTTTCACATACCTGCTGCTTGTTGTCATCCTTCTGCTCATGTCATTAATATGTACTGTAGTACATTTGTCTAATATACATCCTACAGTTAAGCACTCCAATCATTAGCTGTATTTTCTCTTTAGAATAAATACATAAATGGCTTATACTGTGTGAGAGTAAATACATAAATACACACATCGCTTACACTGTCGAGCAAAGAAAGATATCAAGCAGAAGATAAAGGAAACTTTATTTAATTAACTTCAGCAAAACCTACAACAGTAAAAACACAAGTTAGAAACATTATGTACATAGAAAAATTACATTGTTTTTAAAAATTCTAAAGTTCTTTCTTTTATTTCCCAGGAACCCCTGCAGTGATACACAGAGCGTTATCTGGCCGGTCACCTGATAAAGACCAACACTTCATCACAACTAGATGAGGAAGACTACAGATGAAGCTGAAACATGTCAGCAAGGTAGAATCTTTCCTACACATCTTTAGCTGTCGTTAAAAAATACTCTATAATATATGAGGTTTATTGATGTGTACATTGGCAACTACGGATCTGTGCAGGATGCTCTTGTCCTGCGCAGATCCTCCATGTACCAGCAAGTACTGGTACCAGCTGGGAACTAACTGCTGGGTGACAGAGGAAGTACTATATCTACCAGGTACCTCTGCTGGGTGACAGAGGAAGTACTACAGTATATCCATGCCTGCAGTACACAGTTGTTATTATAGCACTGTACTGTCAACCTGATTTATCTCAATAATCACAATTATGAACACTAAGGAAATAATAAATGCTGATTCATGATTACATCAAACTATATCAAATGTTTTCCATGTGAATTTTAACTGACAGGCAGGATGAAACCCAACAGACTCCAGGACAAACCTGCTGGTGCTCCGTCTTTCTGAGAGAATGGAGAGACGTCCTCTTGTTGCTTCCTGTCTGGAGGTGAGGCAGCACACCTGACTCCTCTCAGGGCTTCATTACCTCTCTGCCACAATGACCAGCTTCATATCAAAACCTACGCTACACTTTTTCCTCCACCTCTCCTGCTCTGTGACCAATGAGCAGACAGCATCCTCACACACGAGTATGACAATACAGCACGTGTGTTGAGCTCCGGTCCAGGAGTACCACAGCCCTGCATGTTCTCCACGTCTCCCTGCTTCTACACAGCTGATTACAATGAGCAGCTCGTTGTCTGGCTTTATGCTGGACGAGGTGACGAACCATCAGGACATTCAGTGGAGGGAGACATCAAGCCCTGCTGACATTGGACCACGGCTCTGTTCCTAAATGTTTTGATGAGCTCGGTCCTCGGGTTCTAAAGGAGATGAACCTTTCAGTTGAGTCTCACTCGGTCCCCAGCTCCTTTAAGCATGCTGTGGTGAACCCTGTTCTTAAAAAAAACAAACCTGGATCCTGTGGAGCCAAAAAACTACAGGCCAAGATCAAAACTTCCATTTCTTTCAAAAATCTTTGGAAAAGTAGTGTCAACCAACCTCAGCTCAGACTTGGAGCAGCATGATTTCTCTGACAAGTTTCAATTAGGATTTAGTAAAATGAACTCCACTGAAACTGCTCTACTAACCCTCTGAAATGACGTGATGATGCTGCAGACTCTGGTCCCTCCACAGTCCTGGTCTTACTGGACTTTAATCTGCTTTTGATACGGTGGACCACAATATATTGATCAACAGACTGAAATCACAGCTGGGATTTTCTGGGTCGTCCTTCAGTGGTTCTCCTCATACATAGACGGAAGAACCTTCAATGTTGCTGTCAACAAAAAACAATCTGACGTGTCCATCCTGACCAAAAACTGCTTTTCCCACCTGAGAGACGTCTCTAAAGTAGGTGGATACTGTCAAAACCAGACCTTGAAATGATTGTCCATGCTTTCATTTCGTCTCACCTTGATTACTGCAGTTCTGTATTCACTTGCTTCCATAAGACCGTCCTCGGCAGACTTCAGATCATTCAAAGCTCAGCTGCGAGACTTTTGACAGGTTCGCCCAGAACAGCCCACATCACCCCCATTCTATCAAATCTTCACTGGCTCCCTGTCAAATTTCGAATCGACTTCAAAATTTGGATTCTCACATTCCGGGCACTGCACGGTCAGACCCCTTGGTACATTGTGGACATGCTGTGTCCCTACACCTCAGGGTCACCCTCCGATCCTCAGGACAGGGTCTCCTGAAGGTCCCAAAGACCCACTTTAAAACCCGGGGGGACCGGTCCTTTCAGGCTGTAGCCCCCAGACTATGGAACAACTTGCCCCCGTCCCTCCTCAAGCTCGATTTCACGAACTCTTTTAAAAAGCATTTGAAAACGTTTTTATATAAGAAAGCTTTCAGCTGAACATTTCCCTCACTTTGACTGTGTCTTTATGTCATTTGTTTGTTCTGTCTTATTGCACTCATTCCATGGAAAGCACTTTGTGATTTTTATCTATGAAAAGCACTTGATAAATACATTTTACTTACTTACTTACATGGAAAGCATGCAGGGCTGCAGCCCTCGAGGATCTGAGTTTGACACCCCTGCCCAGAATCCCGCTCATCTCATTGGTTGAGGTACAGTTGCTCATTAACAAGATACCAGAAGTCAATAGACGAGCAGACAAAGCAGCATGGTGACCAATTTAGATATTACACCTTCCACCAAAACAACATCATAAAGGCTTCAGGAATACAGGGAGGAATGAGAAGAAGTGAACATCTGGAGGGAAAAGTGTGTGATAACACTTATAAAGCCGCTGCACTGCGCTGGAACACTTTTTGATCCGCCTGCTCTCTGCATGTGGGAGGATTTCCTTCAGTGACATGGAGAAGATCATGGAGCAGCTTTACCTGGTTGACAGGTCAGAAGGAAACAACTGCCAGGGTGGTGAGAAACCAGGTTTAATACTAGTGATAGTTAGAAACAAATGAATCGGTAATTATAAACTTACTAACAGTATACACACAAATATGCATTCTTTTATTCAACATTTTACAAATTCAAACAGTTCATATATGTAATATATGGACGGATAAACAAATAATAAACAAACTATACAGGTCGTTAAAATACTATACAGAATTATAAATATAACCAATATGATTTTATTTTTTTTCCTTTTATTCACCATTTTAAATGACCAATGTGCCTCTCATCTCTACTGGCAGAATAAACATCTCTATAGTTGGATTATGTTCATTTTGTCGTTCTGATTACATATGTATGAGTTCTTTTTGCAGGAAAACGTTTTTGACCTTGCTGACATGTTTGGGTTTCACCTGCAGTCTTCCTCAGAGCTTCATCTGGCCTGTGATGACGTGTCGGTCTTCATCAGGTGACTGGCCTGACAGACTCTGACAGATCATACCTACAGCTACGTCTCAAACACTTAGAATATCATGAAAATCTTCAATATTTTTTGTCACTCATTTCAGAAAGTCAAACCCATATATGATATAGGCTCATGACACAGAGTGAACTATCTCAAGCCTTTGTTTCTTGAATCGTTGAGGATTGTGGCTTACAGAGAGTGAAAACCTAAAATTCAGTGTCTCGGAAAATGTGAATATTGTGGAAAAGTTCAGTTTTGGAAAGCCGGAGTTTTGGCGCCGAATAAGACACAACCATGGAGGCAGACAGAGGGAGAAGATCATTGGTTAACTGGAAACACGAGGTGAGACACACAGGGGCAGACACAGAGACCTGACAATTACTAATGTAATAACACGTGGAAAGTCGATTTTTTGGGGGGGTTTTTTCATTTGCTACTGAAATTTTTTTTTCAGAATCAGAATATGATCAAATTCTTCTGCATATTGACGGGATGATAAAAGGAGATACAAGATGTCGTTTGTTAAAACATTGAACTCTGAGTTTTCAACAAAATTAATTAATCGTACAATTCTCTGTAAGTAATTGCAATTAATCGCATTGTTTTTCTACTGAAGACTGAAGCTTGTAATAGATATTTATTGAGGGAAAACCACGGAATTAATGTCGCCTCAACACACACAGACTATATTTAAATTGAAAGACTATTTTTATGACGTCCTTTTAGCTTTGCATGAAACTGTTTCTCTTTAAGACACTATGGCAATGATATACTGTAATACACACACACGCACGCACACACACACACACACACACACACACACACACACACACACACACACACATACCACATACACAGTACACAGGAGAGCCAGGGAAAGAGAGAAAGAAGAGAAATTAATATTTTACCAGTCTTTCCTCCAGCTTTAGTAGTTTGGTGGCTCCTGGTCAGCCAACATGACAACCTGCTGTTTTGCTGCAGAATTACTTCTGTGGTCCTTAAATTCAGCTTTTCAAAGTAAAACTAATGACTTTCCCTTTGTCAATCAGTCATCAGGTAACTTTTTAAAGTGAAACTTTCTACCTTAATATTATTCCACTGGGTACTATGCTGCTCTGTAGTCACAGTGCTGCACCCAGAGACGCTGCTCATGCTGCATAGTTTCATAGAAATTTCATTTTAGCATTATTTTCTGTCTTATTCAGCTGATTTATATGGAAATCTATGTAAATGATTCATTAGCAGGCTCAAAGTTCAAAACTCCTAAAGCCAACAGAATATTCACAATCATAATCTATTAATGTTTCTCAGAAAACGGTGCAGGTCCTGCTCTATTTTAGACATAGTATTTCTTATGGAATAGCATTAGAAATGCTCCACAGCTGAAATGTTCCCAGAATGCAGTTCACCTCTCCTATCCTGCTCTCCTCATCGCCTCATTTCTCCCCACGTTACTGACAGGCCACTCTCAACTCTTCCTCCAATCAGGTTCTGCAATCTGTCCAGGCAAAAGAGGGAGAACGAATCTGAGGCATGTCACATGCTGTAAACATGGGGAAGGCTTAATACAATTAACTGCAGAACATTATTTTGGAGACATTTCTAGGAAAAAGTAGTTAAAAACGGCCGACAGTGTGAGGCAGAATAAGCCAAGCGGTAGAGAACGGGGTGGTCAGAACCCCTGTGAAGCACAGCGACAACTTCAAAAACATGATTCTGTGGTTGTGTTCTGTGGGCGATGATCAGAGAGTGACCAACTAGAACCAGCCGAATAGCCGAGCTTTACAAAGAACACATGATGTTACACAGACAGGAACTTGATAACAATGGAAGGGATTCATGGTTGGGATAAATGTGTAACTGAAATAAACTACATCTTGCTCTGCATGGACTTCTTCAACCAGGCGGCAGCGCACCGTTTTGTTGTGATGCCATCACTGTGTTTCAGTATTTTGCAGTATTTTAAAAATAAAAACAGCATTAAAGTGTTTTCACACACAATGTGAAGGCAGTTCCATCATTTCAATAACACACAAATTACAAAACTGTATTTTGTATTTGAAGTATCTCCTGTAAATAGATAGTGTGGATGTAGCCTGGTTGTGTGTGTGTGTGTGTGTGTGTGTGTGTGTGTGTGTGTGTGTGTGTGTGTGTGTGTGTGTGTGTGTGTGTGTGTGTGTGTGTGTGTGTGTGTGTGTGTGTAGTAGCAACATCCAGTTTTCTTTTTCTTGCTGGATTATTGGATTTGATGACGAGGGATCAGGATGAAATCCAGGCCTCTGATTGGCTGCTGGGTCTCTCTCAGTCCTTGTGATTTCCATCATCTAAATTCGCTCGTGTGCATGTAGAGGAGAGATATTAGTTCCCAGTGCCTGTAGTACTGTACAGAGCAGTCACACGGGCTGGGGAGGCTGGAGGCCCAAACTCAGGTCTTTGTAGTCATTCACAGTTTTTCACACTTCATTTTATGATCATTGCATGTTTGTGCATCAAGCACAGCTTCCACTCCAACAGTGTCCCTGTGGCAGTCATGGGGGGTGGGGGGCGATTCGACTGGCTTTTCCCTCTCCTGAATTTTTCCCCTTTGCAGCATCAGTAGCACAGATCCTGCCTCCGACCAGGCTGCGCTGTTCCTGCCTCAGCCTGCCCTCCGTGCGCTCCCCGTGCGCTCTCCGTGCGCTCCTCCAGCTCGGATAGCAGCTTTATTACGCACAAAGAGCGAGAATCCGGAGAACCGGAGCAGAAAGCGGACAGTGTGAGCGAGCAGAGGACGAACAGGTACAAACTCTCAGCTTTCTGCGCCTTTTTCGCGGCGCGGCGCAGATCCGGGTCCGGAGGCGCAGACTTTCCATGTCTGATGCGATTACACGCATGCAGAGCAGGAAACATGGGGCAGATCAGGGGGCGGGGGGGCTTCTTTCATAAGGTCGATGTGTGTGTCCGAAAATAACAGAGGCTCATTGACTGTGCAGCGAAAAGCAGGAGTGTTGCTGCTAACGACGCTGCGAGCTCCGCGCGCTCCGGATGAAAATACAAGAATTATAACAACGATCGGATCAGGCTTTACGACCGTGTGTGTGTGTGGATGTGTGAGTGTGTGTGTGGCTACAGTAACGGAGAGGTTATGCACCGGAAACGTTAGCCGACATGGCCCCGGTCACACTCCCGTATTTCCCCCGGACAGCGCGCTCACAGCCCGGCTCTCTCCTCCTCTGCCGGCCGCTCCGCGGAGCTCCCTGCCCGGGATGAGAGCAGAGCAGCGGCGCTGCTGCAGGCCGCAGCCCGGAAGGGAGCTGCGAGAGCCGGGAGGCGGGGCCGCGACCACCCGCTACCTGAGTGCGCGTACACCCGCTACTCGAGTGCGCGTACACCCGCTACCTGAGGGCGCGTGCACTCGTACACCCGCTACACGAATGCGTGCTCCCCTGCGCGTGAACTTGATTTCTGAAAACTGAGGATTGAGTTTTTCTCCCTGCAGGGTGGTGTTTGTTGTTATTCATTTGTTGTTTGTTTGTTGTTACCCCTTTGTTGTTTGTTTGTTTGTTTGTTGTTAGTTTGTTTGTTGTTTGTTTGTTGTTATCCATTTGTTGTTTGTTTGTTGTTATTCGTTTAATGTTTGGCATTTGTTTGTTATTCGTTTCTTGTTTGTTGTTGTTCGTCTGTTTGATGTTGGTTGTTATTCGTTTGATGTTGGGATGTCCCAATCATATCGGTAGATATTGGATCGGGATCGATATTGCTGATTTGTGAGTGATCGGGAATCGGCAAATCCAGCCGATCATCCCGCCAATCTAAAAAAAATAAATAAACTTTTTCACGTCAGCTGCCGCAAAGCGAGCCCCGTTTGCGACCTGCCGTAAACTGACGTCAGCAGCATAAAGCCATTGAGAGGATAAAATGTCAGCAGTCTGGAGGTATTTTAAGGTTGACAACGAAACCAGTCCAGCAGCCAGTTGTACTATTTGCTTCACCACAGTCCCTAGGGGTGGAGCACCAGAGCTACGTTTAACACTACTAATTTGATAAGACATCTCAAAAGTAAACATGCGGCGGAGTACGCTCAGTTTACAACAACAACTAAAGAAAAAGCCGCACCGAAGCTGCAAACTCTCGACTTTAAAGTATTTTAAAATAAAGGATAAGTACCCACAGTCGAGCGATATGGTGAAGAAAATAACTCAGACGGTTACGCTAGTTTGAAGGGAGACTGGGATATTCTGAATACATTTTTGAGAGAACTATGTTCAGACTACTTTTGTCAAACAGGTTTTACCACTTTGAAGTGGAATTAAGTGTTTATAATTCACATTGAAATGTAAATGTTTTGTTACAATTCAGGTCAAACCTCTCATACTGCTTTAAGTTAAATTGAAATTTAATACACAAAGAAGTAACATTCCCTAAGAGCATTTATGTTTAAGATTTATTTATTTATTTTTATTATTGTATTTGCACTTTTTTAGGACTTATTTTCAACCCAACCAGTCAAAGACACTTTGAAGTGGAATTGGGTTCTTCTGATTGGTTTTTGGGGAATACTGTTTATGTTGTAGGTTTTTATAGGTTATATGTTAGTCAAACTGATTCACTGGGTTTCATTTAAAAAAAAAAAACTATTTTGCCTCAAAATCCAGGTGAAGTTGTTTAAATTAACACAAATAAGAGATACAAGATGGCAGAGTGTAAGTGGGGTTTTTTGTTGTCATGACTGAATAAAGTTTAAATACGTTCTTACGTCATTCTGAGAAGAGTTTTGATTCAATAGGTGAGTTTTACAATAATTTCTAGCAAAACAAAGCTTCTGCCAATAGCTTCAGACATCTTAGTTGCTCCAAAAATAGACTATTGAGTAGATTTGCAATAGCAATGTAGGAATCAGATCTGGAAAGTATCGGTATCGGCTGATACTCAGTTCTGAAAAATCGGATCTGTATCGGGGGCAAAAAAGAGTAATGGGGACATCCTTAGTTTGATTTGTTGTTATTCGTTTGATGTTTGTTTGTTGTTTTTGTTGTTATTCGTTTGATGTTTGTTTGTTGTTTTTGTTCGTTGTTATTCGTTTGATGTTTGTTTGTTGTTATTCATTTGTTTGGTGTTTGTTGTTATTCGTTCAGTTCAGTGTCGTTATAAGATTTAAAGACTTTGTAATCTGTTTGTGTAACGTCTCTCAATATTGTTGTTCACTAATGTTTGTTTTTACAGAACTAGACACATTTTATTAAAAAAGTAGTTTATAACACTCCTGATGGGAAACTGCAGCTTTAAGTGTTTCTATGGCAACATAGCTGAACAAACAGGAAGTAAGTTTGTTTCTCTGTGTTATAGCTACACATAAATAAAAGAGTACATAAATGTTCTGAATAAACGAATATATCTTCTAATGTAAAGAGAATATGAACCAAATCAACTGGAAGAGAAACCAGAAACACTTTTAAAATAGAAAAAAGACAAAAAAAATTACTGAAATTTAACTAGAAAACATTGAAAACATGAAGAATCTAAATGACATTTCCTGACAAATCACTGCACGTTGTTTACTGTGTGCTCATAAGAACATGTTTAAATGACTGGAGAGGTTTGACTTACTAAAAGTTCATTCATTCAACAGAAAAGAGCTTTAATAGTCGTCATTCATTGAATTCAAACAATCATAATCATGATGTGATGGAAAAACAAACAGCACAAATGATGTTGAAAGCTACAAACAAACCCTATTCACAGGTTTTTCAGTTGTTACCTTGTTTTTCAGAAACAAAGCAGAATATTGAGGAACTGCTCCAGTTTGTGGGATTGAATTACTTTGTTTTTCCTCCTTTCCTAACATGGCGGATCTTTATTTGATGTGAGAATCCAGTGGCACCGTGTTGAAGCCAGTGAGTCCAGGAGAATGTTGAAGTTGTGGCTGTTTGACTGTTTCTCACCGTTCAGATCGCGATGTCTGCCAGAGGAGGGAAGAAGAAAGCCACCAAGCTGTCGCGCTCGTCTCGGGCCGGCGTCATCTTCCCAGTGGGGAGGATGATGAGGTACCTCCGAACCGGCACACACAAGTACCGCATCGGCATGGGCGCACCCGTATATATGGCAGCAGTCATCGAGTACCTAGCAGGTACACACACACACACACACACACACACACACACACACACACACACACACAGTGTTGTGCCTGAAGGAGTTCAGTGAACGCTCGTTCATGAACTCCTTCATATTTTAGGCGAAGGTGAACTGAACGTTCTGTATTTCTGCCTGATGAACGTTACTGTGAGCGGCGCTCATTCTGGCGTTAGTGAACGGCGCTCTCAGTTCAACGTTGTTTAGGAGAGTTGCCAGGTTTCTGAGCCTTCCAGTGGAAAACCCGGGTAAGGCTCACTGTAACCGGGCCTTAACATGTCGGGGGAAAACAGCCAATCTGGCAACAGCAACCACCACAGAGTCGCACCACCGCATGCGTCATCAAACCGTGAAGCACCGCGGCAAAAACAAATAGAAGACCTCCACCATTAATACTTCATCTTCATATGGTTAAAGTGCTTTCTGGATGATAAGCCGCTACTTGTTTTTCCTGTGTTTAACATGCGAGGATGACTCGGCTTTTTAAGGGTTAACGAGGGTTAACGAGCTTCATGCCGCTGATATGGGTGATGCATTCAGGTGCATCACATAACTCCAATATTTCTTTTCCTTTTTAAATTTGGTGGGTGCGCCTTATGTATCGGTGCGCTCAATAGTCCAAAAATCAAGGTACTTAAAATAATTTTATGAAAAGGTCATTGATGATCCAGGTGGGAAAAATCGTACCTTTTTTTATAAACTTTACCCGCCGGGTTTCAAGAAGCAACTCAACAACTTCAACATCTAACCTGAGACACACATTGAACCTGGCGAGCCTTTCAAGGGATGTGTGAGTAACTAAAAAATTCCTTGAGGGTTTTACTCCTTTAAGTTGTAATTTGTTTGTAGAACCTGCCTGGTAATTTCCCTTTGCACCTTAAGGACTATTGTTCATTTTTTGTTTTTGCTTTAATAATTCCTCATTCAAAAAGACCATTCAAGCAGCAAGTTTTTCCTCCTGTTTTTGAGAATATACTGCCGGGGTGGGGAGCTGCAGCTGCTACTAGTGTGGACTGAATGGGTGGCAACAATGGAGAAATGCCAGTATTCTGAGGGTAATAGCTCGCAGCAACATCATGAAAAACAAAAAAAAACTATGAACTAGTTCATTTTAAAATTTGTGAAGTGAAGTTTGAACTAGTAGAAACTGAACTTTCCCAACACTGCACACACACACACACACACACACACACACACACACACACACACTCAGAACTCTACTCTCTGGTTTCAGCTGAGATCTTGGAATTAGCTGGAAACGCGGCGCGAGACAACAAGAAAGGCAGAATCACTCCGAGACACATCAAGCTGGCCGTGGCCAACGACGAGGAGCTCAACCAGGTAACACACACACACACACACACACACACACACACACACACACACACACACACACACACACACACACACACACACACACACACACACACACACACACACACACACACACACACACACACACACACACACACAAAATTAACATCATTAACTCTACAAGGTCAGTCAGTTTCACAGTGGTATTCATAAACGGCTCAGTGGGTTCACTCTAGCCCGGGTGTGTGTGTGTGTGTGGGGGTGGGGGGGGTGGGGTGTTGGCTCAGGTTCCACTCTGACCTTTAGAATGTAACAGACGGGCCGGGTCAGCACCAGATGTGTACATGTCAAACATAAGCATTAAAATCAACAGTGCTCACCAATCACAATAAGTAGCAGCAGAAATGTCTCCAGGTTGTTTGCCTGAGAAGGAAAAAGAACTTATGAAATCCCACCGCTCCGTCACTAGAATATAGCACCATTATATTAACACTAACTGCCTGTTCAAAAGGTAGAAATGATCTAGATATATTTATCTGTAAATATGACCAATACTTTCTGAGATAAAGGTGTCGTGCCGTGAGTGATGTGGAGTCGAACCTCGTCCACTTTATTCACTTAGCTTAGCTTAGCTTAGCTTAGCTTAGCTGCGAGGCTTCTGCCGGCCTGCTGGAGGTGGAGACTCGCTGCTCTGGAGAGCTCAGGATGAGTTTGGTCGGTTGGTAACAAGAACTAGTCGTGAAATCCAATATCCTGGTTAATCCTGGTGGAACGCCGGACATGACCGGACAAGGTCCAATGAATGCAGTCATAATTATGATGATTTGATTTGGGCAACTCTGTAGCAACCCTGGGGCCAGTTCAAAAAGACCAACCAGGCGTAGTTTGCCCGCCCCTCCACTAGGAGGTAATGTGTCACTGGAGCACCACTTCCACTTGTTTAGTTCAACTACTGGAGTTTCAGTGAGCTTGTCCATTTTTGTTTCAAGGAACCAGTTTTAAGCTGCACAGCTGCTGTTTCCATCTGTACCAGCGCTTAAACTCCTGTCAGTGGCGCCAGTGAGCAGAACTGGATGAGGGTCCTGTTGCGGTCCAAAACCAGATCCAATCTCTGAAGCGCAGTATTGAAACTTGACATGTTTATTTGGAATAGCGCCGTGGATTAACTATCATCAGCAAACTGTCATCATGTCAAGTTTGTTTGTTTGTTTGTAATTCTTTATTTCATCCAAAAGTAAACAATTTTTTTTGAAAATAAACAGTTTTAGCAACAAAACTTCCAATTCAACACATTTTGAATGAAAAGGAGCAGAAGAGAAGATTACTCTTAAAATATCTGTTATAATATATTAGTTGCTTTTCAATACCTTCACATCAGCCAGTTCAACATTCTAAATGTTTTATTTATATGATACTTTTAAGCATTTTACATGCAGTATTTACAATATACAAATAGAAAAAAAGGAAAAAAAAACATTCTCATGTTTGCTGAAATCAAATATCTAACATCTCATAGTATTTATATTCAAATCTATTTTACAAACCTGTTTAACATTGCAGATTTGATGTGTTTCCTGAATGCCAGGAGAGTTCCTGACTCTTTTACTTCTTTCTGAGGCTCATTTCATAAACTACTTCCTGTCACTGTGACACTTCCTTCCATTACTTTGGAGTAAAGGTGTTTTTTTAAAGACGCCTGTTCCTGTCAAACAATAGTGACTCTCTCTCTTTTCAAACCTTTCTTGGAGGTTCATTGGCAATATTTCTTTATTGGCTTTAAACAAAGCCTGAAGGATATTATAATCAACTATCTGATTACATTTTATTGACTTACATTTGATAAATAGTGTTGGTTTGATGGATCTCTATATCTTATATTATATATTGTTTTCAGAGGCCTTTTCTGTAAGATGAACAGTGGCTGTGTATTAGTTTTACCGGTCGAGCCCCAGATTTCCACACAGTGAGTTAAATATGGTTTAATCATTGTGTTATATAAAGTGAGTAAAGGAGATTGACCATTTGACTTTATGTATCACTGTGATGGATTTCGCTATTTTTCCTTTTATATCATTTCTACGTGACTTCCAAAGCTAGAAGATCATTAACAATGAAGACAAGCTGAAATGAACTATTTGATTCTCCTTTTTCAGAAGTAGTGAAAATGAATCACGGTGATTGTAATAATTCTAACTGATATAGGAGAGCAGGTTTTGTCCTTATTCTACATGACAGTTTTACCGGCTGACATTCAGAACAGAAACATTCTGAAGTTCATATCAGAACACTGAAGAGGACCAGAACAGGGAGAACTCAGGGAAACCTTGCTGTGAGTCGTTTTAGTGAGTTTCCAGAGCATTAATCTAGATGTTCATATGTGTGTGAGCGCAGCTTAAAGCAGAGCAGTGGGCGTTGTATTGAAGACCCCCCAGAGGCTCCAGAGGTCACCCCCGTCCCAAAACACTTCTCTGAGCCCTCTGGTTGCCTGGTGCAGCGTTTACCTGCTCTTTCACTAACATCCAAACGCTCTGGACCACAGAGCTCTAAAGTCATGGAATCTAAAGTAATGTTTCCACGAGTATCAGATGCATCCACCTCACTCACACTTCCTCTTCCTCAGCTCCACTTTTATCCCTTTCATTCCGTGTCTTAAAATAACCCCAATCATCCTCCAGTAATCTCATGGTACCTGACATTCAAATGAAATGTAGAGCAGCTCTTATGAAAACAGGTGTCTCAGCATTGGAGCTCCACGTTACACTGAAAGTTTATCACTATCTAAACACACACAGCACTGTTATTAGGCAAACAAATCTGAATGCACAAAGAGAAGAACATTAACATGATTGAACACGTTGACTGGCGCCGCTCGGTTGTCCCTCTGCGGTCGTCCCTCTGCCGTCGACACTCTGCCGTCGTCCCTCTGCCGTCGTCCTTCTGCAGTTGACACTCTGCGGTCATCCCTCTGCGGTCGACACTCTGCCGTCGACACTCTGCGGTCGACAGTCTGCGGTCGTCAGTCTGTGATTGTCCCTCTGTGGTCGTCCCTCTGTGGTCGTCCCTCTACGGTCTGGTCGCTGCAGACAAACTGTTTGACAAACTGTGAGCTGTGTCTTGACCTAGCTGCTGCGAGGAGTGACCATATCAAACGGAGGAGTTCTGCCCCGGATCCACCCGGAGCTGCTCTCCAAGAAGAGGGGCGGCCGGGTCAGCCAGGCCTCCGTCCCCGACAAGCAGGAAGAGCGAGCAAAGAGCAAGAAGGCGGTCAAACCTTTCAAAAAAGTCAAAGGCAAACGAGGCCGCAAGCCAAAGGTTAGTCTGTCCTGCACAGTGTGTGTGTGTGTGTGTGTGTGTGTGTGTGTGTGTGTGTGTGTGTGTGTGTGTGTGTGTGTGTGTGTGTGTGTGTGTGTGTGTGTGTGTGTGTGTGTGTGTGTGTGTGTGTGTGTGTGTGTGTGTGTGTGTGTGTGTGTGTGTGTGTGAGTGTGGTGGGGTGCTCACAGCAGTGAAAGCTTTATATTAGGTAAACAAACACATCATGAGGGTGAGCTTGTGAATTGAGCGTTAAATGAAAACAGGATTTTTTTTCTTTTTCACATTTAAAGGTTATGATGTATCTTACAAGTCATGGAGGTCAAGTTGGATCTACTAAAATGATTTTTGCTCTATGTGGATGGGATTAAACATCCCAGAACATCTGGCTTCACTCAGACATCTACTGTCCTGAATACCCGACAGAACACAGCCTGTAATGGAGTGACTCAGTAAACTGATAATCCAGGTTGAAGCTCAGTCGTGTGAATCTTCCTGATTTCCTTTGCATGCAGCGTCATCCAGAGACTCACAATGAAGAGAATAATTCTCTTCATTCAACAGAAGCAATAAGCTGAGAATATCCAGAAGTTTTAAAGTGGGTTTGAAATCAGTACCAGAACCAGAGAATCCAAACTTTGATATGGAGGAAGACCGCAGATGCTGAGCAGGGTGTTCTGCTGGTACGGGACCACGAGCGGAACAAGGCTGCCTGGTTTGATCATTTTACTCTGGGCCGCTGCGTGAACCAGTTCAATCCTTAAGGAGGCGCCACAGGACACATTCACATGTCTGAGTGGCACAGTGCAAACCACTGCACCACTGTGCCGTACCAGAAGGAACCCTGTTGGAGACTCGGCTGGTTCTGATGAACATCTCAGTGTTAGTGATGTTAAATGAAGCTCTGTTCTCCCCTTTGACAAAGAGCACAGACAACGACAAAGAGTCAGTGCCCAACTCCACCGGGGAGGACGGTCCTGGAGACGGCTTCACCATCCTGTCAGCCAAGAGCCTGTTCCTGGGACAGAAGGTAAGACGCCTCCACAACTAACAACCACATACTTAAACTATGAAGAAAATGCTGCAGATGTTCTTAAAACCAGATCAGGAATGTTGGGTGTTTGTCAGACCAGGTTTACACGTACCGGAGTATTTAAAAACCTGTGATGTTTCTCTGCGTTTCTTGCATTTATACATAAACGCAGCCACAAGTCTCCACAAATGATTCCTGAAAACTCCGGCCAAAGTGGAGAAAATCTGTGTCTCCGTTTGCATCTGGGGGGGGCGGGGTTACGTCACAATTTGAGACGTTGTGTTTTTTTCAGGATTCTGATTGGCTATCATGGCTTCATGCTTCTCGTTACACTGCCCTCTACAGGCCTGGCTGCTCAAAGCAGCTCTGAACCAGGGGTATATGTGGATCTGTGTCAATGAAGACTCTCTTTTTTGTAAATGAAGAGAAGAAATACCCATTTTTCTAAAAACCTGGGTATGCGTAAACGTGGCCTCAAAGGAAAAGAAGAGGAGAAGAAGTACTTCTTCTCCTTGGCCGCTAGGTGGCAGCATTGTATACGGAAGAAGTGAGAGTCAGAAAGCTGTGTGATATGAAGCAGAGCCACAGTGGATTCTGACGCTGTGTTGAGGAGTAACCAGACTGTTTGATGGATCCACAGCTGTCATTAACAGAGAGTGAACTGGGAAAGATCGGAACGATTAAAGTGGAGGGAATCATCAACCCCACCAATGCAGAGATGGACCTGAAGGACGGCGTGGGTAAGGATGCAGCTCCCTGTCCCTCTGTCCTCTGTCCTGTCTGGTGCTGAGTGCTGCTCCCGTTCCAGGGAACGCTCTGGAGAAAGCCGGAGGACGTGAATTCCTGGAGGCGGTGAAGGAGCTACGAAAAGCACAGGGGCCTCTGGACGTGGCTTCAGGTACAGATCCACACACCTGCAGGGGGCGACACTTTAAACCGAGCTGAGACTGAGGACATCCAGAGAAGAAACGTCTCCGCTTCATGACAAAAAGAAGACGTGTGTGTGTGTGTGTGTGTGTGTGTGTGTGTGTGTGTGTGTGTGTGTGTGTGTGTGTGTGTGTGTGTGTGTGTGTGTGTGTGTGTGTGTGTGTGTGTGTGTGTGTGTGTGTGTGTGTGCGTGTGTGTGTGTGTGTGTGTGTGTGTGTGTCATAATACTTGTGTTACTTGTGTGGTCCTGCAGTGGCAGTGAGCCAGGCCAGTGGCATGGCCGCCCGCTTCATCATCCACTGTAACATCCCTCAGTGGGGCTCCGATAAGTGTGAAGACCAGCTGGAGAAGACGGTGAAGAACTGCCTGTCAGCCGCAGAGGACAAGAAGCTCAAGTCTGTGGCCTTCCCCTCTCTTCCTGCAGGACGGTGGGTCTCTCTCTCTGTCTCTGTCTCTGTCTCTCTCTCGCTCTCTCTCTCTGTTACTCTGTTACTCTATCACTCACACACATACTCACACCTTGCCGGTCATCTGGAAAAGAAAGATGGCTGACAGACTGTCTCCGTCTCTCAGGAACGGCTTCCCGAAGCAGACGGCTGCTCAGCTCATCCTCAAGGCCATCTCCAACCACTTTGTGTCGTCCACCAGCTCCTCTCTGAAAAACATTTACTTTGTGCTGTTTGACAGTGAGAGCATCGGCATCTACCTGCAGGAAATGGCCAAGCTGGACGGGAAGTGAGGCGCTGCTGCCGCCGCCGCCATTTTTTAACTGTTGTTTGTCTTTGATGGTGTAAGTAGGAGGTCCAGCTGGTTTAATGAGGAAAACCATGTTTGTGAGTAGAGTGCTCTTCACATTTCTGTTCCACTGCCCCTCCCCACAGGTCACATCCTTTCTAGGTTAGACGATTTGAGTCCGTATAGTTTGATCCTCTGCGACTGGTTTCACGTGTTTTTACATTCCATGTACAAATAGAAGCGTTTCTCCTGGCCTCTGTAGTTTCTGATACTCTTAGTTTACTAATGAAATAATGTGGTTGTCATTCTGCTTTCAAGTAAAATGGAAATGTTTTACACCAGAGGTCTGCTCATGCTTTATACACACACACACATTTTTGGACATTGGGGGTAAACAGGTGTGTGGGGGGGTATGATACTTGTCTTCTGCCCCCCGCTGGATACCTTTTGCACTACAATAATCCTGACATATCACATGGTACAGTCCAAAATGGCTGGACGTCATTAGCCCCCAGCTGGTTACTTCAAGGAAAATAATATTGCTATTCTGACGACTTTACGGTGAGATTTACCTTTATATTTACTAACATTTCAAAATCTGTTAAAAAAACCTAAGATTACTTCATTTTTTGTATTTTAGTTTTATCATAAAAACATGCACAAAATATTATTTGTATCAAATTTGATACAGCCGGTAAAAAGGGGAATTTATTTCCATTATATTTGATAAATCTTTTTTTTTTTTTTTTTTTAGCTAAAAGGTACTACAGTACAAGATGTCCTGTGCTTCACACCAATTTGAGTGACATTTTGGGGAGTGGGAGTCAAATGATGAAATGCAAGATAAGGATTGGACCCCAAATGCAGAGCATGATGAAGAAAGCTCTAATAGTAGCGATGAAGATGATGACTGACCAGAGGATTGAAGAGGAATAAGAGGGTCCAACAGCAACACAGGCAGCAAGGCAGCACGGAAGAGGCAGAGAAAGTAAAAAGAGGTGAAGGATGCAAACGGCTGCAAAGTTTGATAAAAGTGTTGACCAAACAAGTCCAGAAGAACAGGGTCCAACAGAGACACAAGCCAAAAGTACAAATTAATCTGACAGGAGTACAGGTGAAGAAAGGCAGAACTTGAACCTCCAGATGTTAAATTTGATGAAACCATTGAAGAAACCATGCATGTATTATAAACAGTTTGTTACTGAGGAAATGTTGTTACGGACCAAACAAACCTGTTCAGTTGATACCAGAATCAAGGAAAGCCAGTCAACCCAACTGAGAAAGAAAGTAAAGCGGTTCCTGGTATGTACCAGTACTGTATGTACCAGTACAGATGCCCAGAGGCATTTCTAGATGTAAACACTTGGTGGGGCAAGATTTGAGTTCAGGTCAGTGACTCCACTGAATGCCGAAGTAAAGTAGGTGCACAACTTTTTAGCCTTTATGAAAACCATATAGGCGCTGATCCCATGAAACGGTTTAGCACTGGAGATAGCTGATCAAAAAAGTTTCCAATAAAATTCATTTAAAGCTGTGTCCTCACACAGCCATGCACGTCAGAATGTCTCGCATGTTGAGGTTTTGTGCGTGTATGCCTCACTTCCTGCTTCCAGCAGGTGGCACTATGTCCGATGGTTGTAACCATCTTCAGGCTGTGTTCAAATGGGGACTCTCATGCACTGTGTAAAGTTTCAGCCAGAACAAAGCAAGTACACCTCCAATCCTGCTACCAGCAGGTGGCGCTATGCCCAATGTTTGTGTCTCTTGACAGTGATCAGATGTGGACTCTTGTTCTGCGCATATGCTAAGTTTTTTGTTTGTCTTGGCCTGTTACATACAGTATGTGTGCCGATTTTCGTAGCTCTCCGTGAAACAGGATTCTGGGGCGATCTTTCTCCAATTTTGCAGGTGGCGCCATTGAGCCGTTTCATAGGTCACATGTGTAACTCCCTCAAATGACCACAATTTTCACCAGACCTGACGACTGTGCAAAGTTTCACAAAACTGTATGTATGCTGAGGCCTTTCAAAAACGTTTCTGTTTGGGCTGACAAATAACAACAATAATAACTAGGAAAGTCCAGAGGAAATGTTTTGGGCCTGCCTCCCACTGCTGACCGATGTTACAGCACACATTAGCATGTTCATATAGCTTGAGTTAGCATGTTAGCTTGCAAACATAACACACATTAGCATTTTTCAGCAGGGGTTGGTCCTGTAAACCTAACACTAGGGTGGGGTCAAAAGTGGGCGGGACTCAGCTAATTGGCTAGTGATCCATAAGCCCTAGCCCCCCAGCTCAATTGAACAAACTTTGTTAGCATGCTGGAATAGTAATCTTCGTGCCTCGCCAGAGGCAGGCATAATAATAATAATAATGATGATGATAATAATAATAATAATAATAATAATAATAATAATCCATACGGTTTCAGTAGGGTCCTATGCACAGTGCTCGGACCCTAATTAAAAAAAACTGAAAAAGTCAACATCAGGAACTGAACATGGACCTGATGCTTTGTCGATGGAAATTCTGTGAAGCAGCGCCTCAATAAGCGACAGCCAATCAGCTCTGAGCTTCTAAATGACGTTATTAGTGGGCGGGGCTTCATGCTTCAAGTCCCACTAGGCATCAATAATCACATGATGTGAATGAATGAACGGAGTCCCAGCCTGAGCATGAACACTTTACTGCATGCAATACACACTGCATGGTGAGAGAGGGGTGAGCTTCGGTCGTGCAATACACACTGCATGATGAGAGAGGGGCGGGCTACACTACTGCAATACACACTGCATGATGAGAGAGGGGCGAGCTTCACTCAAGCAATACACACTGCATGGTGAGAGTCTGACGCAGCAAGAGGAGACCAAGAACCAGGAAGTAGGAGTCTCACACACTATGACAAACAAACAAACAAAAAAAACCATCAGCAAAATAAATTATTTATTTTTTGGCAAATTTTTATGGGGCTGCATTTGTGACAAAATTCTGAGTAAGAAATGTCAAACTTTGAGTGCAGAAAAATAAATTCTGCAAGGGTACAAATAGTATTTTGAGGAAAAATTTAAAGAAAAACTTCAGGTTGAGCGATAAAAAATAATTTCTGAGTTTTCTATTTAATTCAATTTATTAGTGCCCCCTGGTGCCCACTGGGCGCATATACGGCTGAGTGACAAACACGGAAGTAGAGGCACATTCGAGGGACAGAACCACACAAGGGACAGAGACACAGAAGACAGAGAGAGCAGAGCAGGAGAGAAGTTTACCATTTTACAACTGGTCAAGGGAGCGCACAGTACATAATTTCCTGTTTGTGACCTTTTGTTTGTTGAACGAAGTGGGTTGTGATGTGAAACGTTTATCAGCATAACAATGTATTAATTGACACTTTCAGATCCTGTTTTTAGTTTTCACAGTGTTTAATGAAGAAATCAAGTTCAGAAGAATACATTTTTCATTCTCATCATCAGTACGAAGTGTGGACTCCTTCATTGACCAGGAAGTAGTTATAATGGCTATTAAATAAGGCCACAGGTCTGTAAGAATGGGATTGTTTAGAATTCTTTACAGCCTATTTATTTTAGCTGTACATAAAACCTTATGTTGCATTTTATTACTCGGTGTAAACATTAGAAATGGTCTTTAACTACACAAGTTATTTGTCTTTGTCTGAAAGGAGGCAGTGGTAGAGGGAAGCTCACTGTCATTCCACCACAAGCAGAAGCGGATTCTGTGTCTGCAGGAGGTAAAGCCACTTTTTACTTTGGACCGCTGCAGGAGACATTGGACATATCTCCTCTGCCTCTCAACTTCAATCCATTTTCAAAAATGCCAAAGAAGACATGCTACCAGTGTCAAGAAGAAATGCCTTTGCAAATGCTTGCAGTGCCCATCGAGACATCCAAATCTCTAAATATTTTGAATGAATAAATTGAACACGTGTGAGTGTACAGTAGCGTCTGCAGAAAGTGGTGGCAGTTTAAGCAGACCTGCCGTATACAAACCAAAAAAGTATGTTTTATCAAGATGGAGGTTTGCATGTCAAATGCAAACATGAAATGCAGAATGAATTCTGAATTATCAACCTGGGTTCGTGTGAAATACCATAATTTCCCTATTTCTCCATTGGCTAGACATTATGTGTAAGAATAGCTCTTCTATTCTTTGGTTTCAATGTTCATGGTTAATTACCTTTAATAGTCGACATTATACATGGTTGTGTAATGAACAGATCCTTTTACAAATGGGTTCCTATGCCAATGTGGATCCATGACACCAAAAAGAAAGAGAACTACTGATTCCCACGTCTGCTTTCATGCTGTCCTCAACATCCAGTAAATACATTTTCTCAAATAAATTTAACTGACTATTAAAAACACAACACATGGAGTGTACAAGGTCAAGGTAACTTTATTGATACCCGGAGGTAGATCTCTTTTGTGCAGCAGAGAGGGCATCTGACCGTACATACAGATATATTGCAGGACAGTAAAAGACAGTAGGCACACAGACATAGACGGGCACTCACAGACTCACTGACAGGTTAGAGAGTGAATAAATCAATAAATAGAAGGAGCCACCAAAATATCATTATGACAACTTGTTGATAAAGTTAAGAAAAAGAACAATAAATAGATAAAAAACCTGGTTGAAATTCATTACATAACAAGACCCAAGATGTCCAATCACATGTGATCTGATTGTCAACACTGTTCAGTTCAGATGATACAGTAAAACCTGTGATGTAGGGACGCCCTAAAATCCAAAGCAAGTGTCCCCTGAAGACAGGTGTCCTCTCTCTGGAGGGACGGGTCAGGAGGACAAATTGTAGGACCAGTTGATATTGAAGGAACCAAACAGCAAATATGTTCTGGTTATTTAAAAGCACATAACTGAACCAATACAAGATGTATACAATATATATACATACATACAATATGTATATAAGATGTATAAAAAAGTATTATTAAATCAGATTTAATTTACTTCAGGGACTACATACAGTCCAGTTTCATCTTGAGTGGACTAGACTGGTAAAATATTGTTATAATAACCTTTAAATTTACACCTGAAAGTTTTTCTTTGTTGTGGTCACAGTGGATGTAATGGAATTGTCTATATTTTTGTAAGATCAAACAGTTAGTACTGAAAATTATCTCAACATAAAGTCAATTTTAATGGAACATTCTGGTGCACAATACAATGAAATGTCAAAATAAAACTTGTATAAATCCTTTATAACCTCCTTGCTTGGTGGGACCAGATTGGAGCCTCTTGGTGGGTTTTGGTCCACGGGCCTTATGTTCTCTGCTGTTAAGGGAAAGTCAAACTTTCATGAGCGTGACGTCAAAACCGTCATCCACTCTGTGCGCTAGGCTCCGCCCCTCTGCGGGCGACAGCGCAATCTGTACGCCGACTGCTCATCCTCTAGAGCTACTGGACACTTGTGTGAGGAGATCCTCCGTCTCCCCGTCTGAACAATCACAAATTGAAAGCAAATAAAGAGCCAGTGGCTCAGAACTCCTGAAGTGAAACATAAACTACTTCAGGAAAGGTGGAGAACGCCGGGCAGCAGAAGTAGAGATAGTTTCGGGATTGTTACGTTATGTTATGGAACGTTAAGGAAGTGAACCAGGAGTGGAGTATGGACACAATCTTGTGTTGGAACCCGGCCTTGGGCCTGCTGGTTCCTCTCGGTCCGTTGATCCTGAACTTGGTTGTCTTAAAACGTCACCATTTATTTGAGTAAATGGAGCCAAATGCAATGAGCAGCGCTGGACACCAGAGGCCTGTACTACGAACCGTGATCAACATAACATGCATCTCTCTCTGTTTCCTGGGTTGACTGATCCAGACATGCACGATCATGATTAGCGGTAACATGACGCAGGTTATCAACTCGCTAAATGAGCACAGGAGCACAACCAAAGTGTGTCTGGAACTTCCCGGGACTCACAGTTTTCTTCTGGCCGTAGGCATTGGGTTGGTCTTTTCACAATTGGTCAATTTTGGTTTGACGTCTGTTTCCAAGTGAAATCAGACGTCGCATGTTTGATGAAACTGTGTGTGAGTTGTTTTGCCCGGAGAAGCTAACGAGGCAAACTAATGAGTCTAAAATTCTCCAGTCGTTCTTATCTCAAGGACACCGTGGCTTCCTAGCAAGAGCCTCTTGCAGGTGTTTCACTTACAGTAACTGATACAACTCGACGACTCCCTGGTTCAGGCATTCGCAGTATCATTGCAGTTCAGTTAAGCATAATACTTGCTCTAGGTCACTTTTCAGATGGATTCACTGCAGCTTTTTTTTCACAATCACACTAAAATCACACCTAATTGAAATATTAAAGAGCCCCACCTAAGAAATTTATCACCAGCCACCACTGATTACAGCAAGTCACCAAGGGGAGGACCGGCACTTATTTATCTCCACTTAAAGCTCTGGCTACAATGTCGGACTCAACCTTGGCTCAACAAATATCCTCAGGTTTTTGAAAGTTGTTGTCTGTGATGAAAGACGATGAAATTTCTGCTGCTGTGCGCAAACAATTCTGCATTTTTTAGCTTGCCTACGATGCCACCAAGTATGAATAAATTCGACAAAAACTCAGCGAAGTAGGAAGACTTCTGCTCACACTGTGCAAAGAAGTTTCAATATATAACCTGGAGCATGCTGTGAGACCTGCAAAGTTTAATTTGGTTATCCAAGCTGTCAAGGTGTCTGGGTCTGATGAAGAAAAGCATTTCTGAGGAACTCCAAGCCTTGCACTTAAGTTTGGTCAGTCGCCACAAAAGGTAATAGAATCATTGACTGCAGAGCGCTAATGGCCGGAGATAGTGAGCTAAAGAAGTCAGCCCAGCATTTTACAAAACTGTATACCGCAAAGTGGTCTGAACTTGTCTCTCACACAGCTTTGACGACTTCAAATGAAAGTCAGTTCAATAAGCCGTCCACCCTCCCTTTCTTTGAAGACGTCAACCATCTCCATCGACATCTTGAAAAGATGCCACGTTTAGCATCTGAGAAGCTGGGAACAAGACCGTGCTCAAGTTTATACGGAACCCTGCAAGACAACTTTGGCAAACACAAACCTCTTCAATCAAAGACGAGGAGGAGAGGTTGCAAAAATTAAACTTACTGGCTTTCTTGAGAGGAACACAGCTCCCTTATATAAGGATGTTGCTGTTGACCTCAAAACATTTGAACAAAAACTTTGCAAACATTTTAGCAGAGTGGAAATCCAGGGTAAAAGAGGGCGTAAAGTCGCTGTCTAATTATCACCGGACATGGTCGAGTCATTGAGAATAGTAATAAACAAAAGAAAAGAATGTGGAGTTCCAGAGGACAACATTTTTTCTGTTTGCATGACCACACTGCTTGATTCCTTACAGAGAACAAGATTGCTTATGCAAATGAACGTGGTGCTCAAAACCCTGAACTCCTCCGGGTCAACGCAGTGACACAAGCATGCTTCAACATTGTCACAAGTCCTGAACCTCAGAAACCACGGAATGGACCAAGTTGCTGACTTCCTTGGCCAAGATATTTGCGTCTATAGGGAATACTACCGACTTCCAGAGACTGCAACCCATTTGGACAAAATATCAAAACTTCTGCTTGCCATGGAAAAAGGATCCGTGAAAAATCTTCAGGGGAAAACGCTTGAAGAGATTGAGATTGAAGGTATTGCTGTTAAGTTAGATTTGTTATAACTTTTGTGGTTGAATTCAAAGCATAATAAATACTACATCACTAAGTACTACAGGACAATGATTTCATAATGAACAAGTTCATGTTCACTAAGCTTGTTATTTAAGATTGTTCGTAATACAGTTGTACTTTAACTTGTAATGTTTTCTTTGGTCCTTTTAGATCACAATGGCATCATGGATTCTGAGCTATATATATATATGCAGAAAAATTAAGATAAATTTCTATTTTTAATTATTTAATTCGACATATGGCGGGCACTGTATGATGTACTACAAAATTCACAAATAAGACATTTATCCATTTTAAGGTTGTCTATACCCTGGAAAAAATTCTAATTGTTCCGGTTGTAAAATCTGACTTCATGCTCACCTGCTAAAACTAATGTCCTATAGTAAAACATGATATACATTGTACAGGAATGGCGGGAGCCACGATGCCTGAAGGACTTCCAGAGGCCTTAGATGGTATGATCCTCCATCAGCATGTTCATGCTTGTTTCATAACATTTATCCCCCCCTCGCCCCATATAGTTGGTAATAAAATTGTCCTTTACAGAAAAATTCAGCTTGACATGTTAATTTCCCTTCTGGATACTTCATCACTTGCTGTAGAATTTTCAGACATCAGAGTTATGACTATATAACCTAGAAGTGACAGACATCAATTATTAATTAACACAAGGTTAAACTAACATTGGTTTTACTGTTTGTTTTTCAGAATAAAAACTCAAAATAAAAATTAAACAGCACAAACAACATGGTAAATCATACACACGGTATAGATTGTACCAGTGAATCACTTCCATACACATATGTAAAGAGCTACAATGCTGAAGAAGGTGCTATAGACTGCAGTTATTGTTAATCCATATTTTCCTGCTGCGTAAAAGGAGGCTTATAAAACTGACTGTCAAAACCTAGTTTTAGGAATGCAACATTCTAAGAGATTTCTACATTCAAAAATTATGTAGGAGAAGAAAGAAAGCAGATGTACTGCATATGGCATACAAGGCTACTTCACACGGCAGGTCTTGATGCTCAATTCCAAATTTTTGCAGGGATCCAATTTTTTTGCATGAACGTTCACGTTACATTTTAAACTCGACCTCTATCTGACTGCCATGTGAACTGATCGAACCTGACGGTTTCAGGCCCCAGAGCGCAGTACATGCTGTTGACAGTGTCAGGATTCGGTGGTTCCGGTCCTGGCAGTTTTATGTTTTATGTTGTGTTCTGTTTGTTTTGGTGAGTGTTGTCTTTCTGTTCGGTGTGTGGTGTGTCTTCCTCCCCCTCGCATTTTGACAGCAGAGCAGGCGCAGCCGTGGGGGAGGATAACTCATTTCACCTGTGGCTCATCAGCGGCTCCACACTTAAAAGCCTGGAGCTGCCAGAGGGTCGTTGCCAGTCCGTACTACTGCTTGCGGTAATTGTTTGGCCTAGCTCTCTTCAGAGTCGTTTTTCTAGTGTTGATCTTGGAGCTCGCGATTTGAAACATTGAGCCAAGACTGGGTTTTGTATCCTTGGATTTTGGTTAATCCCCCCCCCCCTGCTTTCGCAGCGTTTTCGGTTCCCCCCTGCGGACTCCCGGTGCTCGCCACCTTCTCCCCATCCTGCGCCGTGGAGAGGCTTCTCAGCAGTGGTTTCCTGGGAGCCGAAGGATCCGCCTTCTCAATAAACATTTGATTTTTTCCCCTTTCAAACCTGTCCCGTGTGTTCTGCATCTTGGGTCTGCCCTTCCGGAACCATGACAGAACGGACTGGCCAGAACGCAGACACCGCCGGAACACCCGCAGAGGTCGCCCAGCTCCGTCATGCCATTTCGCAGCAGGGAGCCCGTCTGGGTCAAGTGGACCACACACTGCAAGCCATGATGACTCAGATCCAAGCCCAATTCCACCGTTTGGAGCAGCGACTAGATCAGCTGCCGGCTGCCGCCTCAGCTGCTCCGTCCTCATCCGTCCAGAACCCCTCTGCACCGGTAAGCCCACCCGAACGCCTTCAATCACGGATTCCTACGCCGGATTGTTTTTCTGGGGATCTGAACCGTTGCCGGGGATTTCTGCTTCAGTGCGAGCAGGTGTTTTCACTCCAGCCAGCTGTGTTTGGAGCCGACGCAGCAAAGATTCAATTCATTTTAGGTCTACTGCGGGACCGTGCCCTTACATGGGCAGAGGCTAATAGTTCTCCCACTCCACTAACCCACTTAAGTTATGCTGAGTTTCTAGAGGATTTTAAGTTGGTTTTTGATCATCCGCCCCGCGGCGGGGACGCAGCGCGCCGGCTACACGAGCTCCGCCAGGGGTCCCGGTCGGTGGCGGAGTATGCTGTGGAGTTTTGGACATTGGTGCCAGACGTCACTTGGAATGACTCCGCCCGAAAGGATGCCTTCCTACGGGGCTTAAATGACATTGTAACGGACCATTTAACCCTTGTTGAGTCACCCACAGAATTAAAGGCCTTGGTCCGCCTGGCTATCAGGGTGGACAACCGGATCCGGGAGCAACGGGCAGGACGGAGCCGCCCCCCCACACCAGCTTCCAACCAGCGGCCGCCAAGCTCGGAGTCCCAGCGGGCTTTTTCCAGCCCCGCCTCTCGCAGTGAGTCCGCTGGAGATTCAGAGGAGCCAATGCAACTTGGTCGCTCCCGCCTCACCCCAGCCGAGCGGAACAGACGCTTAAAGAATGGTGACTGCCTCTACTGTGGTAAGCCAGGCCACTTCATCTCCAACTGTCCAGCCACGTTAAAAGACTAGACTCGTCCGGCCGTGTGGGGGTCCGGATGAGTCATACCTTAGACCCTGCCCAGGTAAAACGTTTGTTGCTCCCTGCAAGACTACAACTTAGCCCAGCAGCCCTCAATTTGACAGCATTCATAGATAGCGGTGCAGAGGACAACTTCCTGGACTATGAGTTTGCCCGTCAAGCCAATATTACGTTATTCCCACTGAAAAAAGCCTTGGTAGCTACCAACCTTAGCGGCCAGCCATTCGCCCAGGTGACCCATACTTCTGCTCCATTGGTGTTATCTATCTCCGGAAATCATAATGAGACCCTCAAATTCAAAGTCATCAGCTCCCCAATTAATCCTATTGTTCTTGGTTACCCCTGGCTCCTCCTCCACAACCCTCAATTAGACTGGCAGGCCGGCAGGGTGCTAAGTTGGAGCCCTCATTGTCACGCCCACTGTTTGAGCGCGGCATCCCATTCACCTCCGCAAAAACTTCCAGAGTTCGCCTGTCCTGACTTAGCATTAGTCCCGGCCGAATACCACGACCTGGGGGAGGTATTTCACAAGGATCTGGCTCTCTCCTTACCTCCCCACAGGCCTTACGACTGCGCCATTGATCTGCTTCCTGGCGCGCCACTTCCCGGCAGTAAACTTTACAGCCTGTCACGTTCAGAGGCGGAGGCCATGGAAACATACATCTCGGAGTCCCTCGCAGCTGGCATCATCCGACCCTCAACTTCTCCCGTGGGAGCAGGGTTTTTCTTCGTGGAGAAGAAGGACGGATCCCTCCGACCCTGCATTGACTATCGAGGTTTGAACAACATCACTGTAAAAAACAAGTATCCCCTGCCGCTGCTCTCTTCGTCTTTTGAAGCCCTCCAAGGTTCGGTGATCTTCACCAAGCTGGATCTCCGCAACGCATACCATCTGGTGCGAATACGGGAGGGCGACGAGTGGAAGACCGGATTCAACACCCCTCTTGGTCACTTCGAATATCAGGTCATGCCTTTTGGACTCACTAATGCTCCTGCAGTATTCCAGGCTTTGGTGAATGATGTTCTTCGTGACTTCCTTAACCGGTTCGTGTTTGTGTACCTGGACGATATTCTAATATTCTCCAAATCCGTCCGGGAAGACCCCTCCAATGTCCGCAGGGTCCTACAGAGGTTATTGGAGAATAAACTATATGTCAAGGCAGAGAAGTGCTCCTTTCATACCACCTCGGTTCCGTTTCTGGGGTTCATCTTTGAGCAAGGAAGAGCCCGTACGGATCCTGAGAAGGTGAGAGCTGTGTTAGAGTGGCCGACCCCTTCCACCCGCAAGGAATTGCAGCGATTCTTGGGCTTCGCCAATTTTTACCGCCGGTTCATCCGGAACTACAGCCAAGTCGCTCTGCCTCTGACCCGGCTGACCTCCACCATCCGCCCCTTCTCCTGGACCCCAGAAGCAGAATCAGCATTTCTCCAACTAAAGAAGGTGTTCACTTCTGCTCCGGTGTTAGTCCAACCGGATCCGGAGGGACAGTTTGTGGTGGAGGTGGATGTCTCGGACTGTGGAGTGGGGGCAGTCCTGTCACAACGACACGGCCCCAAGAACCTTCTCCATCCCTGTGCCTTTTTCTCCAGGAAACTGTCTCCGGCGGAGTGTAATTATGACGTGGGTAATCGGGAACTCCTCGCCATCAAACTAGCCCTGGAGGAATGGAGGCACTGGCTGGAGGGAACATCAACCCCCTTCATGGTTTGGACGGACCACAAGAACTTGGCCTATGTGCAGGATGCAAAACGGCTCAACGCCCGCCAGGCCAGGTGGTCCTTATTCTTCAGCAGGTTCAGGTTCACCGTGACTTACCGCCCTGGTTCGAAGAACCTAAAACCAGACGCCCTCTCTCGCCTGTTCACTCCCTCCGAGATGGGCAAGCACCCTGAACCAATACTACCGGCTGCTCTGGTGGTGGGCATCCTCCATTGGGACATCGAGGATCAAGTACGCCGTGCCCACAAGGAGGAGGCCGATCCAGGTACTGGTCCCGCAAATCGTCTTTTTGTCCCCAGCTCTGTTCGGTCCCAGGTACTGCAGTGGGGTCACGACTCTCGACTGGCGGGTCATCCGGGAGTCCACCGCACGGCGATATTGGTTCAGCGCAGGTTCTGGTGGCCCTCCCTTCTGCCGGACGTTCGGGCCTACGTCCGAGCCTGCCCCATTTGCGCCCGTAGCAAATCCTCAAACCAACCTCCCGCTGGCCTCCTGCATCCCTTACCGATTCCGTCCCGGCCATGGTCCCACATCGGAGTGGACTTCGTTACGGGTTTGCCCCCCTCTCGGGGAAATACGGTGATTCTCACTATCATTGACCGTTTTTCCAAAGCTGCCCACTTTGTCGCCCTACCAAAATTACCATCGGCCTTGGAGACCGCTCGCATCCTGGTGGACCAAGTTTTCCGTCTCCACGGAATCCCCTCGGATATCGTCTCCGACCGGGGTCCTCAGTTCGTGTCCCGTGTCTGGAGCTGTTTCACCAAAGCGTTGGGCGCAACGGTCAGCCTATCTTCTGGGTTCCACCCACAAACCAATGGACAGTCAGAGCGGGCCAACCAAGTCCTGGAAACAATGCTCAGGTGTGTCGTTGAAAATAACCCCGCATCTTGGTTCTCCCATCTGTCCTGGGTGGAATATGCCCACAATACGCATGTTTGCTCTGCCACTGGACTGTCTCCATTTCAAGCCTCCCTAGGATACCAGCCCCCATTGTTCCCCGCTCAGGAGGACGAGATCGCCGTCCCTTCAGTTCAGGACCATCTTCGTCGGTGTCGGAGGCTGTGGCGCGAGACCCGCGCCGCCCTCCTCCGCTCCTCCGAAGAGAATAAGCGCTTGGCGGATCGCCGACGTTCAGAGGCCCCTTCCTACGCACCAGGTCAGGCCGTCTGGCTCTCCGCTAAACATATTCCCTTGCGTACAGACTGCCGCAAACTCTCTCCAAAGTATCTGGGTCCGTTTCTGGTGGAAAGGGTCATCAATCCCACCGTGGTGAAGCTGAAACTCCCTCGGTCCATGCGGGTCCATCCGGCCTTTCACGTCTTCCAGCTCAAGCCAGTGGAAACCTCAGAGCTTTGCCCCCCAGCCAAACCCCCACCACCCCCCCTGCTTATGGAAGGAGGGCCTGCCTACAAGGTGCGACGGCTCTTGGATGTTCGACGGCGGGGCCGGGGGCTCCAGTATCTGGTCGACTGGGAAGGGTATGGGCCCGAGGAGCGTACGTGGATACCTCGCTCCTTTATAATGGACCCCTCGCTCATTGGCGACTTCCATCGAGCCCATCCAGGGAAGCCTGGGTCGCCAGGAGTCTCCCATTGAGAGGGGGGTACTGTCAGGATTCGGTGGTTCCGGTCCTGGCAGTTTTATGTTGTGTTCTGTTTGTTTTGGTGAGTGTTGTCTTTCTGTTCGGTGTGTGGTGTGTCTTCCTCCCCCTCGCATTTTGACAGCAGAGCAGGCGCAGCCGTGGGGGAGGATAACTCATTTCACCTGTGGCTCATCAGCAGCTCCACCCTTAAAAGCCTGGAGCTGCCAGAGGGTCGTTGCCAGTCCGTACTACTGCTTGCGGTAATTGTTTGGCCTAGCTCTCTTCAGAGTCGTTTTTCTAGTGTTGATCTTGGAGCTCGCGATTTGAAACATTGAGCCAAGACTGGGTTTTGTATCCTTGGATTTTGGTTAATCCCCCCCCCCCCTGCTTTCGCAGCGTTTTCTGTTCCCCCCTGCGGACTCCCGGTGCTCGCCACCTTCTCCCCATCCTGCGCCGTGGAGAGGCTTCTCAGCAGTGGTTTCCTGGGAGCCGAAGGATCCGCCTTAATAAACATTTGATTTTTTCCCCTTTCAAACCTGTCCCGTGTGTTCTGCATCTTGGGTCTGCCCTTCCGGAACCATGACAGACAGAAGTAAATATGGATGGCACGCTGGTCAGCACCAGGTTACCAGCCCAAACAATGTAAAACCCACACACCTTAAAAACCAGCCCAAATCTCGGCCTGTGTAAAAATCATTATTTTTGTAATAAAGAACTTGCCAGAAACACAAAAATGCACAAAATAAACAAAGTTAAAAGGTAAGAGAATTTGGCTCCCCAATTGGGGGATACCTTCCATGTTTGGCAACAGGCCAGCATGTCGATCCATTTTCAAGTGGTTGTTAAATACAAGCCGACAAAATGAGGAGGGAAAGGAGAACGATGGAAAAAGAACACACTGCTTTTAATATTTTGGCGGAGCCGCTTCTTCCAGCGCTTATCCGTGACGTCAGTCACATGTCAATGACAAAGCAATCGCATGCAGATAAATATCGAAATTGGTACCACATACGATCAAGGCATTGGTCTGGTGTGAAGGAATTGGAGCTTTCACACGGCCACAAATCAGATGGGATATGGGTCACTGTGAGCAAAAATCGGAGTTGTGTTGCACTTCCCTGCAGCGTGAACGAGGCCTGAGATGAAGTAAGCATTATGCCATTTTGTACGAAACCATGACATAACCCTAAAAAAAGAAAAGGGATGGAGTTTGAGTTTTCACTATTTCTGTTAAATATCAGTATACTTATTCAGAGAAAATAAGTATCTTACTAGTTTAATTTGTTCACTGACTGAATATTTACCAAAGGTTTCCTGAAGCCAGCTGCTAGTGGTGTTTTGGGCTTATGATGGGAACTGTATTTGAATAGCCATCATTTGTGTGTGTGGGGGGGGGGGGGGGTTCTGGATTATATGAGGTTATTTATGTGAGGTTATTAGTTTTTTGTCATGTTCTGACAAAGACAAACACAGTGTAATTTGAATAATGTTTTTTCTCCTTCATTGTCTATGCCTGATGTAGATGATGTATCTACCAGCTGTTAATTACAAGGCTGCACCTGAAGTGGATGACGGCCATTTCATATAAAAAGTGTTTTAGTAAAATGACTAAATGGTCTTCGCCTGTTTAGTAAGTCGCAATATTTTACAATTCTGTCATAGAAAACTACACTGCTCCAAATAATAAAGGGGACACTAAAATAACCCATCCTAGATCTCAATGAATGAAATATTCCAGGTGAAAATCGTTATTCATTACATGCTAGAATGCATTGAACAAAATAACAAATGATCAATTTAACTCTATTAAAAAAAAATAATAGTGTGAGGAACGTTACACAAGGAGAACACCTAATCACTTTTATCAACATGTATGACTTTATATCAGATATTATTGTTCAACTGTCTCACTCCTCTATTCGATCATTCTCCTGAGGACATTTTAAGCAATGGAAGGTGGAGAAACTGAGGAAGCTCAGATCAGGTCTTAAATTGATCAGTGAAATATGGATCAGACCCGTAATACTTTTTAAACATAAACCGTTTAATGATGAGATGAACTGTAATCAGGGTATATGCAGGAATCCTGAGGTTAATTTCAATACCTTTTTAAGACTTTTTTAAAAACCTTTCAAAAGAAATTAAGACCTCATCACCATTTTAGGTTGTTGTTAGCGATACATCTTTAACAGTTGTAGTTTAAAATTTAACAGAAATGAGGTAAGTTGAGAAGGAATAAAACACAAACGAATGGATTAAACTAAAGGCAGGTTTATTGACGTTCCCCTCAGTCACAACAAGAAACAACAGTTATTCAACGCCAACTGGCGGAAAACACGAACTTATTACAAGACTCGTCCAACATCAACACAAAGGGTCCAGCTTTGTTGATGCTGTCAACAAGCTGCTGCTTAAAGTACGGTGCTGACCCCAATCTTATCACGTATCCAGTTTTGTCCTTGCTCCAGGTGAACGTCTTAGCAATGTCCGAGCCTGGAAACATCGACTTAAAAATATCTGCAATACCTTCGTTTAAGTTTAATGAGTGGTGATTTGCTGCTGTGTTGAGACTGTCACGTTTCGCAGGTGTATACTGCTGGGTTTGTTTTTGTGAGTGTGTGTGTGTGTGTGTGTGTGTGTGTGTGTGTGTGTGTGTGTGTGTGTGTGTGTGTGTGTGTGTGTGTGTGTGCGTAGGTGGAGCGGACGGAGGAGGAAGCTCACCTGAAACCGATGAGTGAGGCCACTATTTAGGAACCGGGTTTCCAGGCTCTCATCGCCAGATCGTCACGTTTACCCACGCGGTACTTTGACTCGGCCCCTCGAGCCTTTTGTATGACCGTTTGTTTTTCGTATTCTAAGATACTTGGAGTTATCTGTTTGTCTACTCTCCTGTGCAGTCCCGGTGTGCTCCGCTCTGTCCTGTTTGGGAGATCGCGTCCCGGTGACGTCGACCTCCGCCTCCACGCCAGTCTCCGAGGATTGCCCGTCCGCTAGAGAGCTCACCTAAATAAACTCTTTTTTCCAACTAACCTTCCTCGTCCTGTCGGCACCTGAATCCTCCACACACCACACCAGACAGAACGATCTGGCCACGATGGATTCGGCCGACCCGGAAGCCCTCCAGCGCGCCATATCCTCACTCGGTAATCTCTTGTCCCAACACCAGACATTCCTCCGGGAGATTGGGACAACGTTAAATGAACTGACCGCCAAGATGTCACTCCTCACCAGCCGCCTGGACGGGTTCGCAACGTCCCAGCGACGTGGCCGCGGCTGGGCTCCTCCTCCCGGGCCAATACGGCAGACTGCCACCAAGGAGCCGCATATGCCCACCCGTTATTCTAGGGGAACTGGGAGGTTGTGGCCATTTCCTCCTTCAGTGTGAGCTGGTCAAACAGCAGTCAGCCACTTACTCCACCGATGACTTTCGGGTTGCTTATGTAATTGGATTACTGTCTGGTAAAGCGGCAAAATGGGTGACTGCATTGTGGGAACGGGGATCACCCATATGTAGATCATGCACTCGGTTGATGGAGGAGATGAGGCAGGTCTTCGATCATCCTCTCCAGGGTGAGGAGGCAGCGCGACGTTTGATGTCTCTCTCCCAGCAATCGCGGTCGGTTGCTGAATATGCTGTAGATTTTCGGATCTACGCAGCAGAGAGCGGCTGGAATGATCTATCACTCCAAGGAGTCTTCCTACAGGGGCTTGCTGACGAGGTCCATGATGAAGTGGCAGCCCGGGACGACACGACTAATTTGGAGGAGCTCATCTCCTTGGCGGTCCGGATAGATAATCGACTCCGGTACCGTCGCAAGAACCAGAAGAGCTGTCAGCTCCCTCATCGTCCCGGAACCCTTGTGGCCACCCCTGGTAACTCCATTCTCTCCCATCCAGCTCTTCCGGCCCCGGAGAGTCCCGGGGAACCAATGCAGCTCGGGAGAGCCCACCTGTCTCCCGCAGAGAGGAAGCGCAGGTTCGATGCCCATCTCTGCCTGTACTGTGGGGAGGTGGGACACCAACGAGCCACCTGTCCCCATCAGCCAAAAGCCTAGGCTCATCAGGATTGGAGGTGGTCCTGATGAGCCATAGCCCCAGCCCTCAGCCTTCGGCTCCCTCAAGCCTCCAACTCCAAGCCTCCCTTGTTGGTGACAAGGGCAGTTTCCCTCTGCAGGCCTTGGTAGATTCTGGGGCGGATGACAACTTTTTGGACCGGGAGTTTGCTGTTAAGGCTGGTCTCACCTTGGAGCCTCTTCCAAACCCCTGGACGGCAGGAGGTTGGCTAACCTCACCCATCGCACCACTCCTCTCCGTCTTCTGGTCTCTGGGAACCACAGTGAGGAGATTAGGTTCCTTGGTCTGTCATACCCTCACGTCCCGCTGATCCTGGGTCTCCCTCTCACGTCCCGCTGATCCTGGGTCTCCCCTGGCTAAAGAGACATAACCCCCACATTAACTGGAAAATAATAGTATGACCGGTCTCCCCCCGTCCGAAGGGAACACGGTAATAATGACTATTGTGGATGTGGATGTGGTGTCTGACTGTGGCCCGCAGTTCATGTCCCAGGTATGGAAGGCTTTCTGTAAAGCTCTTGGAACATCTCCCAGCCTCTCCTCAGGGTGCCACCCTCAAACCAATGGTCAGATGGAGAGGACGAACCAGGACCTGGAGACTGCACTGCAGTGCATGACTGCTCGGCATCCATCTTCCTGGAGCTCACAGTTGCCTTGGGTGGAGTACACCCACAATTCCCTCACCTGCTCTGCTACTGGTATGTCCCCGTTTATGGTGGCCCTGGGTTACCAACCCCCCGTTCCCCACCCAGGAGGAGGACGTTGCCATGCCCTCAGTGCAAGCCCATCTTAGACGCTGCCGGCGGGTTTGGAGGGAGGCTAGGGCCGCCTTGGTTCGATCATCGGCTCGCAACAAGAGACTGGCTGACCGTCGGCGGTCTCCCGCCTCCTCATATCGCCCCGGACAGAAGGTATGGCTCTCCTCCCGCGACCTCCCACTCTAGGTAGAATCTCGCAAGATGGCGCCTCGATTCATCGGGCCTTTCAAGATTGAGGAAATCATCAACCCGGCGGTGGTGAAGCTGAAGTTAACAGCATCCTTAAAGATCCATCCTTCATTCCATGTCTCTCTGGTGAAACCGGTTCACTCTAGCCCTCTTAGCCCCACCACCGAGCCCCCGCCACCTCCCCTGCTCATCGATAACTATCCTGCCTACACAGTGCACAAGATCTTAGACGTTCGTCGCCGGGGGTTCCAGTTCCTGGTGGATTGGGAGGGTTACGGGCCTGAAGAGCGATCGTGAGTGCCGAGGGGCCACATTTTGGATAGGAGTCTGTTGGTCGACTTCTACCGGGAGCATCCGGAGAAGCCTGGTAGGACGCCAGGAGGCGTCCGTTAGGGGTGGGGGGGGGTCATGTCATGTTTCGCATATACGTATACTGCTGGGTTTGTTTTTTGTGTGTGTGTGTGTGTGTGTGTGTGTGTGTGTGTGTGTGTGTGTGTGTGTGTGTGTGTGTGTGTGTGGGCGTAGGTGGAGCGGACGGAGGAGCGGACGGAGGAGTAAGCTCACCTGAAACCGATGAGTGAGGCCACTATTTAGGAACCGGGTTTCCAGGCTCTCATCGCCAGATCGTCACGTTTACCCCCGCGGTACTTTGACTCGGCCCCTCGAGCCGTTTGTATGACCGTTTGTTTTTCGTATTCTAAGATACTTGGAGTTATCTGTTTGTCTACTCTCCTGTGCAGTCCCGGTGTGCTCCGCTCTGTCCTGTTCGGGAGATCGCGTCCCGGTGACGTCGACCTCCGCCTCCAGGCCACTCTCCTGGAGCTGGAGAGCTCACCTAAATAAAATTATTTTTTCCAACTAACCTTCCTCGTCCTGTCGGCACCTGAATCCTCCACACACCACACCTGACAGAGACACCAGACAACCTCTGAACACAGCGTTGGTGCGCTGCCCATAGTCACCCTGATGTCAGCAGACGATGAAGCTGAGGTCGCGGTCGTAGCTGTGTTGGCTAGCTCACCTGACACATTACCAGGTGGTCGTGTTGCTGGTGGACCACAGAAAGATGCTGCCAACAGCAGTCTTGTGGCTAGTACCTTGCATACGGGACTTCGGGCAGGTGCTTTCAACTTTTTACTTGCCCAGACAAATATTTACTTGCCCGAAGTTTAATGGAAATCTATAAGCTTGGGTAATGTATGAATGTGACCATTAAATACATTGTAATATGTTTCTGTAATTGTTTTTGGAATAAACTTGAGGTATATTTGACTCCAATTAAAAATGACTAGACAAACAGTAGGATTTCACAAATTATTTTTACAATTTAACTTCTTTCTGTAAGAGTATCTGTGCAGATTCTGACATAGTACTGAAAATTTTTGACATTTAGCCTATCAGAGTTCATTTGCATATTTAATTTATTTACACATTAACAGTTATTTCAATTACCTTAGAATAGTTGAAAACAACTGTCTGTATTATATACAAGTACTGCATTAATGATATAAAGGGAAGAATTAAATTCTTGTGCATACTGGAGAATTATTGACTAGTTTTAGACATAAAATAAATTGTAGTATCATACATTAACTGATATTATTCAGTGACGAGAGTACACCAATAAAAAGACACAAAACTGAAGCATGACAGAGTCCAGTAATGTAGAACACAAACTGACTAAATGTGGATCCAGTTTGTCTCTAAAATATTTTGAAAACAAGTATTGAAGCATAATTCATGAACATTCAAATGTTCTTATTTCAGGTGTCTGATGGAGGGACAGCTTCAGGAACTTGTTCATCTACATTGCAGTAGTGATGCACTGATCCACATTCTCTCAATTCCGATCCAATCCCGATACTTAAATTTGTATATCTGCTGATACGATTCAGACACCAGAGCTCTGTTTGCTTTAATATTATTATTATCATTATTGTTGACCCTATATGAGGCTGTAATAAACTCCTCTCTACAGTAAAGTATGAAATGTACTAATGTATGCATGTATTCTCTCAAAAGACAACTTGAGGTTAGTATCAGGTCAGAAAAAGAAGCAGTACAAACTATTTTTGTTCCATTCGGACAATGTGGGGGTCTGCGTGACGTCATCATCTCATAATAAACTAGTTCTATCTTTAAAAGCTCAGAATCACTTTATTAATTCCTGGAGAAATTCTTTAGCAACGCAGCACCAACAGAATGTTTCCAGCTCTAACGCAGCTCCAACCATTGGGACTATTTTCAGGGAGTTTAGCGCGGAGTAGGACGCAGCTTCACGGAGGTACGAGCGACAAGATGAGCCAACAAAGGGAGAGGGTTTAAATACACAGGGAAAGGGTGGACACAGGTGGAACTCGTAACGATGGGAGCACACAGAGGTAGAAGATGATAGGTTGACTGGACGCATGAGGTGAGACACACAGGGGCAGACAGAGAGACCTGACACCTGGAAGGGGTCAAATATTGTGCCATTACCTAAAGATAAATGGAAGCCGTTCTGTGGTTTAAATAGTCGACCGATAAGTTTATTACCAATTTTGGATAAGATAATGGAGAGACTTGTTTAGGAGCAAATCCAGGCCTATTTCTCAAATAATACCTTGATGAGGCATTTTCAGCATGCATATAGAGAGAAGTACTGGACAGCCACGGCCCTGATTCAAGTAGTTGATGACTGGACTAAGGATATTGAGTCGAGGAAAATTATTGGTGTTACAATGCTTGATTTCTCTGCAGCTTTTGATATTATTGATCATAAGTTAATGCTAGAAAAATGTAAATGCTATGGTTTTTCTCAAACTGCATTACTATGGATGAAGAGTTGTTTGACTGATAGAAAGCAGTCAGTATATTTTAATGGAAGTTTTTCAGATATGAAATTTGTGAAACATGGATTTCCTCAGGGAAGCTGTCTTGGGCTGCTCCTGTACACAATCTTCACTAATGATCAAGTATCTCAATGTATGCTGATGACTCCACCATAAATTTATCAGATGGAAACATCAATGACTTGAATAATAATTTAGAGAGAGCGTTAATGTCAGTGGTAGACTGGATCAGTAGTAATAAACTCATTTTAAATGTATCTGAAACAAACAGTTTAGTGATTGGAAGTAATTATTCTTTATGTTCTAAACCAAAGTGTGATCTCAGTATAACTCAGACAGTAATAAAACAAGTAGAAGAATTCAAACTGTTAGGCGTTATCATTGACAACAGACTTTCATGGGACAAGCATGTACAGAAATTTGTAACAAAAATGGGAAAGGTGTGCAAAAGCCTTGACACAACAAATGATTAAACAAGTCATTCAGGCATTAGTTTTTTCTCACCTGGATTACTGCTGTGTGGTCTGGTCAAGTATTTCAATAAGTAATATAAAAAAATTGCAACTGGTCCAGAATCAAGCTGCACGAGTCGCTCTCTCATGTGGGTTAAGATCTAATATCATTAAAATGCATGAATGCCTCGGTTGGTTTGAAGTTAAAAACAGATTACTGTATTCAATGATGGTTTTCTTACGAAACATAATAACAGCAAAAAATCCTTTTCACTTATATAGAGATTATCCTTCAGTACCGACACACACCATTATCCAACAAGGCATGCTGTGGGGAGCTGTTTTATTTTAGAACATCTGCATCTCAATCGGGTGGACTGGGGCAAAAAAAATTTGTCTCGAACCGGCCCACAAATCTGCATATATATATACTACCGTTCAAAAGTTTGGGGTCACTTAGAAATGTCCTTATTTTTGAAAGAAAAGCACTGTTTTTTTCAATGAAGAAAACTTTAAACTAATCAGAAATACACTCTATACATTGTTAATGTGGTAAATGACTATTCTAGCTGCAAATGTCTGGTTGTTGGTGCAATATCTACATAGGTGTATAAAGCCCCATTTCCAGCAACTAGCCCTCCAGTGTTCTAATGGTCCAATGTGCTCATTGTGTCAGAAGGCTAATGGATGATTAGAAAACCCTTGTGCAATCATGTTGGCACAGCTGAAAACAGTTTAGCTGGTTAGAGAAGCTATAAAACTGACCTTCCTTTGAGCAGCTTGAGTATCTGGAGCATCACATTTGTGGGGTGGATTCAACGCTCAAAATGGCCAGAAAAAGAGAACTTTCATGTGACAGTTGTCACTCGACAGTCTATTCTTTTTCTTAGAAATGAAGGCTATTCCATGCGAGAAATTGCCAAGAAATTGAAGATTTCCTCCAACGGTGTGTACTACTCCCTTCAGAGAACAGCACAAACAGGCTCTAACCAAAGTAGAAAGAGAAGTGGGAGGCCCCGCTGCACAACTGAGCAAGAAGAGAAGTACATTAGAGTCTCTTGTTTGAGAAATCGACGCCTCACAGGTCCTCAACTGGCAGCTTCATTAAATAGTACCTGCAAAACGCCAGTGTCAACATCTCCAGTGAAGAGGCCACTCCGGGATGCTGGCCTTCAGGCCAGAGTGGCACAGAAAAAGCCATATCTGAGACTGGCCAACAAAAGAAAAAGATTAATATGAGCAAAAGAACACAGACATTGGACAGAGGAAGACTGGAAAAAAGTGTTATGGACAGACAAATGGAAGTTTGAGGTGTTTGGATCACACAGAAGAACATTTGTGAGACGAAGAACAACTGAAAAGATGCTGGAAGAGTGCCTGACGCCGTCTGTCAAGCCAGGTGGGGGTAACGTGATGGTCTGAGGTTGCTTTGGCGCTGGTAAGGTGGGAGATTTGTTCAGGGTAAAAGGGATTTTGAATAAGGAAGGCTATCACTCCATTTTCACTCCATGCCATACCCTGTGGACAGCGCTTGATTGGAGCCAGTTTCATCCTCCAACAGGACAATGACCCAAAGCACACCTCCAGATGGTGAAGAAGTATTTAGAGAAGAAGCAGGCAGCTGGTATTCTATCTGTAATGGAGTGGCCAGCGCAGTCACCAGATCTAAACCCCATTGAGCTGTTGTGGGAGCAGCTTGATCGTATGGTACGCAAGAAGTGCCCTTCCAGCCAATCCAATTTGTGGGAGGAGCTTCTAGAAGTGTGAGGAGAAATTTCTACAGATTACCTCAACAAATTAACAGCTAGAATGCCAAAGGTCTGCAATGCTGTAATTGCTGCAAATGGAGGATTCTTTGACGAAAGCAAAGTTTGAAGGAATTAATTATTATTTCAAATAAATATGATTATTTTTAAACTTGTCAATGTCTTGACTATATTTTCTATTCATTTTACAACTTGTGTGGTAAATAAAAGTGTCACTTTTCATGGAAAACACAAAATTGTCTGGGTGACCCCAAACTTTTGAATGGTTAATTTTTTTCACTGACCGTTTCATTAGATACACTTGTCCAATGTAATCCAGTCAAATACATCAGCGCTACCATTGATTCCACATTAACAAAGCTTTATCATTTTCAGTTTTTTTTTTAATTGTTGCAAAGGTTATAGTTTTACGTAGTGTTTGTTATTGAGGTTGTAATGGGTGGTGGCGGCATACTGGAGTGTAATGTGTTCCTAATAATTTCTCCCCGTTGATGTATGTTAATGGCTTGAAGTTGGACAAAAGTAAGAGGAACACACAGCTCAATATAATGCACCACCCCCATCCACTAAGACACATGTGTCAAACTCAAGGTGTCAAAGTGACCTGCGAGGGCTTAAAGGTCTGCTTGTCTTGAAAAAAAAAAGAAAAAGTATTGTTTCCAATAGACGTAGGTTTTGGTTGCGTGTCTATTGGCAACACTACGGTAATTACATGTGCCTTTGTTGACGCGGAAATAGTTCTGAAGTTGTGCAAATCCAGATTAAGATATTCCCTGCGCCGACCCGTGTTCCACCCGACGAAAGACAACCCCCGTGAGAACCACACACGGCGGCGAGCGGCGACCCCCCCCCCCTCTCTGCGTTGAGGCACTGACATGGGGGCACGAGGGCCCAACGAGGTGCAGCAGGTTGGGAGAGGGACGGGACGACTGCTCCCTCAAGCCCCGGGCGGAGCGGTGTTAAGAATAAAAAAAAAAAAAAAACTCTTACAAAGATTTAATTGACTGTTGTTTATGCACTTTTGCACCAACTGCAAAATATCATTTTATGAAGTAGTGAGGTTTGTTTCTTCCAGTTCGCCACATCTTTGTAAAACTGCATTGACCATAAACTACATTTCCCACAATGCATGCCGATTCTATTAATTTTATAATACTAAAGATTTAAATGAGCCGTTTTGCTACAATCTGGCACATTTACAATTTGTGTACAATTTATATATGATTGTTATATTATATTGCCCGTGAAGATTGTAGTGTATAAACATCAATGCAATTTTCCACAAGTAGAACTGAGAAATATAAATGGGGATGATGGGGAGGAGAATACATGTTTGTGCTTCAAAGAGAGAAAACAGTTTGTCTTTAGTGTTCTGAGGCGTGTCGGTTGTCAAAGAGTAAAATATAAGTTCACATCTTGACGCCAAGCACGGAGGTAAGTATGACAAAGTTAGACTGAACAGAGCAACTAGCAAATATATATTTTAATAGCTCTGCAAATGTAATATGCGTATGTAATATTTGTAATATGAATAAGTAATAAAGTCAGAGTTATTTAAAATTGAGTAGTTACATTTATTTTACATTATATTTGTTTACATTTAGTTACAGTTATACTGTCTTACAGTTACATTTGGCCCTTTGAGGGCAGCCATGATGCTGATGTGGCCCTCGCTGGAAATGAGTTTGACACTCCTGCTCTAAGACTTCAATAATACCCTGACTCCTGAGAATGTCAACAAAAACAGGAAGTGTGTCAGCTTTTAAAAAAAATAGAAATGATGGTATAGCAGTTGTATATGATTGCATTAGATTGTACAGGTTTACCCAATGCAGTGGCTTGTGAGTGCTTATCTACAGATAAGGTAATGAATTAATTACTATATCTATACTAAAATATTTAAGACTGATAGCATCAGCTTGCAAAAGATTTGACCGGTAACTACATAACTCAGTGACTCCCAAGCTGCACATGACAAAGCTATAGGCCTGTTCTGCTCTTTGACATTAATAAATAGTGACACATGAGGAACGTCTCTGCATGCAAAAACACCATTTTTGTTTTTGACCTAAGTGTGTCTTTAAAATGTAGCTCTCTCTCAGATAACCTGACAAGTAGTGCTGCTTACAAATCTGTCATGCTGCTTTTTATTACTTACCCCACCCTCTAAAGGCTCAATCTCCATCAGCTGTGGTGTCTGTTGTGCCTCTTGCTCCTGCCGCAGTAGCAGTCAGTTGCCTGAAGCCGGGAGGGGGTCGCCAGAATCAAGCTGGGTCTGCGGGTCGGTTCTGGGCTAATTGATGCTCCGGCTGCAGATGCTAACGCTGCAGCACCTGCTGCTGCTGCTGGACCAAATAAAGTGGTCATTTTGCTGCACTTGGAGGCCTCTGCTTCCAGTGCTTTAATTTGTTTTAGTCGCTGCTTTTCTGCGCCTCCCGGGCGTTTTTTCGGTGGTTGTTTATCCATGTTGTTTTCTGTCTCCTCACCTGACCCCGGCTCACTTGCAGTGTGATTCAACGTGACTCTGTTAGCCCCGCCCACCCAGCAACTGGGTGATTGACAAGCCCCTGACAGACCGATAACCAATGGGCTGTGCTGTAACACTACCGTCAGCCCACAGTAGTGTGGGCTGATTGGCCAGCCAATTATGTTAGGTGGGACCTGCTGACCAGCCCGACACACCGACCCACAGAGACACCGGCCCACCGGGATTGTGAACTGTGTGCCAGATGGCCAGTCCACCCTTGATCTCAATGCTCAGTAACATACAGAGCCATGCTGGAATGGAACTCCCTCCCAAGTCAGGTTAAACAACAAAGCACAGCTTCAAAAAAAGACTTAAAGAACATTACCTCAAAAAAAGAAAATTAAGCCAGAACTGATAGGCCTTCTTTGTGTAACCATGTTTTTTTTTATGTCACCATGTTTATCTTTTAGATGCTGAAAATCAGACGGAGCCTTTGTGATTGTTTCTTTTTTGTTGTTGTTTGTTGATTTTTTTTTTTTTTCATTTTTGTAAACTTTTCTGTAGCTGTTGTCAATATAATATGTTGAGGAGTGTTTTGCATATTGTGAAAGAAATATTAGTGTGCGAAATGTATTGTCACACTGAAAGGCTGCAAGGCCTCAGGAAGAATAGCTTCTCGCTATGCGGAAGCTCATGAGGATCCATAATAAACAAACAAACAAATATGGGTCAATGACGTGACACCTACATTTTCTGTCCAACTGTATTTATTTCCACTAAAAAAGGTTTAAATGCATTAAAAGATACCATATACATAATACATCTTCTATAAAAGCGTGCACGATGCATTCTTAATAAAAAAGTAAATTTTTAAGAAAAATTACAGACACGTGTCAAAATATCATGTGGTGCGACTGTCTGACCACGAATGCCGTTTCCAAAACATCTTTAAAACTACTCTAAATATATTCAAATTTATTTTTTGCCCTATTCAGCATGATTTCATAGCTTTTGTAGTCCTGTATAAAATTATTACCAAAAGTATTTTGGTATCTATTTCCATCACAATATTCATGTAAACTTTGTCCGAGGATTCTGATTTCATGAAATATCATGCAGTTGCGACCATTAGGAAATTACCACTTTGGGACTTTGATTTTGAAATATGTCCAAGGACAGGAAGTTACATCGTGCACAAGATTGTCAGTGATCCATGGGAGCAACTAGCAAGTTTGTTACTCTCTCTCAACTTTGGAAAAAGTGACTCTATTAACAGTTGGTCTGTAGCGTTCATATTTAGAAATCATGCGGTATGACCTTAAAAAACCATAAATATTAAGTTTCTTCTACTAATATTGATTTTGAGTATGAAATTCACAGTAACTTCTTGTTGGTACCTAGCTTGTTTTGTTAAGCTGGCTAATTGTTAGCCTCTTAGCTTTGATTTAACTTGAAAATATCATGGGGCGTGACCAACTGTCAAGTGGTGCGACCATTGCAGAGAGCTTTTCATAATAAATATATCACCTAACTTGACCATTTTTGTGCTTTTAAAATAAATTAATGATTTATATAAGTAATATATTCTTTATGGTGCTACTTATGGTTTGTTTTTTTACAAATTAAGCATCTTTTATTCTAATATTTCAGAAACAATGCTTTTCTTAATTTTTAAACAATCGAAGAAAAGGAAAAAAAATATTTAGTATGTCTGTCATCTGACATTTGTAATTATACAGTTATTGCTAGTTTATGCTTTATTAATGGCTTTTCATTTGTGCTGTTAGATGCCAGCAAAGAAACGCTTGCCACAGGCAGCGGGTTATTTCTGACCCTGCTGCAAGCGCTGAGTACCTTGCAAGAAGGAGAGAAAGGTATCTAACATATAAACAATAAATAAAGTCACCTGAAATGTATATTGCACTTGTGTTTAATTGCCTGAAAGAAAAACAATTTTTGTTGACATGTACATCTGCTGTTGTCTTTAGACTAAAATAAAATTTACTTCAAAACCAAATGGAATGATTCAATCATGTTACTTTTTCAGCTACCAGAGAAACGGAGGACATCCAAGCAAATCTGGTTGAACGAGAGCAGCCACGAGAGCAGCCAGAAAATGCAGGTCAAGCAGTGGTACACCCTTTAGCTCTGAATAAGGATTTTAATCCACCGGCGTCCTTCACACCACACAGAGATCAGAAAAGGAATAGAGCGGAGAAACGTTGCAAACAACTGCATAAAGAGAAGCGGAAATTGAAAAAATGGGTCTTAAAACTGAGTAGCCAGCGAGAAGAGCTGAAGAAAGAAAAAGATGAGTTCAGAAAGAATGAGGAGAGGTTAAACGCAAAACAAAGAGTAGGCGTAAGTGAAAAATTTAAGCAGAGAGGGAGCAAAACACTCTCAGTAAAGAGAACGCAAGCTGTGATAGGTTTTCTCTGTAGAGATGAAAACAGTCTTTTAGCTGGAAAAACAGACACCATGACCAAAAAAAAAAAGAAAATGCAAAAAATTGTTCTAATAAAGCCACTCACTGAGCTCCATGCCCAGTATCAAAGAGAGGTGGAACAGAATCTCCATTTGCCAGAAGACCTTTTTACGTTACAGAGCCGAGGACCAGAGACAGAGAAACGTGTGCATGTATGGGACATGAAAATGTCCGTTTACTGGTTCACAAGCTTGCCAAGAGACGGTTGTTGAAGACAACGAGCATCTCAGAGTTACTGAGTATGATTGTGTGTGACCCTAAAAACGAAGCATGCATGGATCGTGTATGAACAAAGTGCTGCTTTGATGAAGTTGAATTTGCTGAGCCTGACTGCAGAAGAGGGAGATTGGAAGATTTGAGTTCATTTAAGATCGATCACAATCGCACATTTTTTAAGGCTAAATAATTCACATAAAAAAACACCAAAATCACATAATTTAAAGAATTCATATGAGTTTGTGGTTGTAAGACTTTCTTAATGTTTGAACATTGCATTAGATATATTTATATTTTTTATTTTTTTAAATTGGCCTATTGAAAATCCTTATACATCATTAACTCATATTAAAACTTAACATTTTTGTATCTTTTTATCTTACATTAAAAAGAATCATTTCTGTCACAATTTTCATGTTGTTTTTTTTCATGACAGAAAGAGTCTGAAAGAACCAGTTCAATTGCCAGAAAACCTCAGTAAATGCATATTTTACCATAATCAAATAGATTTTGATCAATAAAACACATTAAACCATGCAGACATGTGTGCTGCTACATTTGTCTTGGTGCTACTGAAATATTTAGCTTACTAGTAAGCGTACAGTCCTGGGATGACAGAATCATTATGTTTTGTCTAAGACTCAAACCATTTTGTTGTGGAGAAAGAGGGAGAAGTGTTTTTTCTGAGTGGTTTGCGGTGTCGTCAATTTTTGACATTTCGGTCAGGTTTCCAATATGTCCCCCCCCCCCCCCCCCCCCCCCCCCCCCCCCCCATGTTAAACTAATTTCTTACGCCCTGTTCTCATAAACTCAGCTGGTCCTAATAATTTAAAAAAAAATTCCTTATGTCATTATGACATATTGTCAGGTTGTTCAATCTTGAGTTATTTTGTGTGTATTTGATTTTTGAATTGAGATGTATTTAATACTCCTCAAAAAAGATTTTTTTTTATATTCACCACATCTTTGGGAAGTAAGTGGAAAGGGGTGTCCATCTAATTCACACAGAAAATGTTTGGGCACGGGTGTCCTCACAGTACTTAAAAATCTGTATGTGTGTGTGTGTGTGTGTGTGTGTGTGTGTGTGTGTGTGTGTGTGTGTGTGTGTGTGTGTGTGTGTGTGTGTGTGTGTGTGTGTGTGTGTGTGTGTGTGACATTTCTCTTTTTAAAGTGTGTGAAGCGCTTTGTGCTACAACAATTGTATGAAAAGTGCTATATAAATAAAGCTTGATTTGACTTGATATGTAATAAAGAGTGTGAGAGGACCAGGTCATTGATTGCACACTTAAAGGAGCACATGGCAGAAGGGCGTCATGTAGTTTGCCCAGTGAGAGGATACAGAAGTGTGTTCACTGTGAAAGCCTCGTTCACCTCTCATATGTCCAGAAAGCATAAACATTGGTCAGAAAATGTGATCTGTGCACCAATTAAAGCTCCTCAGTGCGACAGTCCCACTACAAGCATTACAATACAGGGAGCTGCCAGAGTGTCAGATGCTGAAGACACAGATGGTGATGAGTCTAATTTCAGCGGCCTGTATCTGAGAAATACAGTATATGTATGTTTTACATAAAACTCCAAGGACAGTATCTTCTTCCATTGTCTACTATTCAAAATTTTGTTGAAGAAATGCAGAATATACATGTGTTTGGACACACATATACTTTGAATCGACTTAACTGGCTTCTGAAAGATATGTTAGTTTCGGATGAAGTTGTTGGAAAAACCTGTGACACAATTAATCAAGCAGACTTAATTACTGCTTGCCACACAGGGCCCATGAGAACTGCTAATTTGAGAGCTCAGTGCTTTAAAGACATGTTCAAGTATGTGGAGCCCAAACAAGTGTTGTTGGACATAGATGAGAACAGGGCAGAGAGGTGTGCCGATTAGATTCCTGTACTCCAAACCTTAAAGGGGGTGCTGAAGTCTGGTTTTTGGCAGGCCCTAATGTCAGTGGATTCTAGTGATGTTTCCAAAGCAGATGTTTTCTCTGACGGTTGTGACGGTAAGGTGTTTCTGTCAAACACATATTTTAAGGAACACCCAAGTTGTCTCAAGTTGGTTTTATACCAGGATGCGTTTGAAGTTGTGAAGCCATTGGGTTCTGCTATAAAGAAACACAAGGTTTTGGCAGTGTGTTCTCTCTACTCAACATGCACCCCCACCCCCCCACCTCCCATGTACGATCAAATGTTGACCACATGCAGCTGGTTGTATTGAGTAGAGAGAAGGATTTTAAGGAATTTGGAGATGCTTACTGACCTCAAACAACTAGAGGAAACACTGGGAGAAGAACTTGTAGTGAAGGGAGCGCTCTACTGCATTGCTGGAGATGACCTGGGCTCTCATGAACTTGACTCTAAACTGAAACTTGGAGATTCTCAAGCTTATTTTAAGTGTGCATGAAAGTTAGGACTCCAAAAGGAACCGTTTTAGAAATGTTGATAATATTGTGCAACTCTCCCATTGAGAACAGTGGTTTCCAAACTGTGGGCTGGGCTCCACTGGTGAGCCAGAGATGTTAAACGTTGTCCTCTGTATCATTTGCAGTGCTGTAATACTAAAATAATTCACATGCCGGTAGAGTTCTGCACCAACATTTGCATCAAGGAGTGCAAAGACGTTTACCACATTTGTTAGAAATGTCTGACTTTTTTCCCACACTGTAACTTTTTCTTTGAAATGTTAATGATACAAAACAATTAAAACAATTGGTGGAAAAATTATTTTGTGAAACATGGAATATTTAATTAAAAATCTAATTTTAAGAAGTAATTTTAAAATGCAACATTTCAAGAGAATAGCTCTAAAACGTTCTGTAAATATTCACAATGTTTTAATGTTTGGGGGGTGGGGGTGGTTATTGTCTTATTGTATGGGGTCAGATGTGGGTCACCATGATTTTGGGGATTTTCAAATGAAGCATGTGTTGGAAAGATTTGGGAACCACTGATCTAGAAAATCATCAATGGGCCACATTCTGTTCAAGACAAGAAAACATATTCAAGGTTTAACGTTGTCAAATGTGTTTTGTTGTACTTTAACAGGCTCATCCATTCAAACTCCAGCCCTGGCATGTCCTCTCCTTTCCCGGTCCCTCCCTCACCAGCATCTTCCACATCTACCTCATCACCCTCAGGAAGCTCTGATCCACTTGTGCCAAACTGGGTAGACAGTTTTCAGATACCGTGGCAGAAGATCCCTCAAGAGTTGGTACAGAGTTTGGAAAGACAGAAAAGACCAAGAGCGTGACTACGAAGTGAAATGGTGCAGATTGTTGTCTGTGAGATGAGGAAGATTTGTAGGAATCCAACCAAACACCACAACACAGAGATAGCAAAAAGGATGGTGGCCCGGTATCCAAGTCTCCTCAAGATGTCATCGAAGGGAATGTTATTGGACTTGGACATTCCCTGCTAAAGCAACTCTAGTCAAAAGTTGAAATGTTAAACGACCTGACACACCAAAGAGAAAGAAACACAAAGTTGCATCAGATGATGACACAGGAAATATCTGCCGAATAAAGAGCAAGTGTTCAAGACACATATGGCTGTGTCAACTGAGAGCCTCTTCCTGAGACTGTCAGAGTCAGCTGGAAGAAAAAAGAAGAAAGGAGGAACGTTGAGGAGATGCATTACAATTCAGATGCTGTGAAAGAATGCATGAAGTCCACCTATTTCAGACAGCGTAAAGAGATCAACAGGGTGCAAGCTTCCAGAAAGTATGCCAGGACTGGACATTTTGGTTTGAAGAAGTTGGTATGGCAGTACACTTCCAGGAAGTGACTGGCTGGAGTTTAACTGAATCCTTACCTGTGGACAAAGAGGGGGCTCGTCTCCTAAACGTCTTCAAACGTGTGGATGCACATAAACACAGGCAGGTTGTGGATGCTCTTCTCAAGCAGCGAGCTGAAAGAAGTCAGTCCACTGGTTCTTTTAGCTTTTAGCTCCTTTTACGGGCCTATTTTGATGAGAAGGAACAGCTTCTATTCTGTTCTGTTGAGAAGACCAGCTGTGCTGAGGAGATTCAGATGGAGAATGTGCCAACACCACCATGACATTGCGTGTGGTAAGTAAACTGAAGCAAAGCTCCACCCTTTCTTTACTGCAACAACAACTGAAATACCTTTGACCAACTTTGTACTCATTGTTTATTTACTTTCATTTTATCTCGCAGCTCGCTGATATTGAAGCCATTGTGTTGTTTTTCCTAGCCTTTATTTATTCAGGAGAGCCACATTGAGATTATTAATCTCTTTTAATAATGTGTCCTGGCAGTGGTACATAAAACAAGTTTACTATGTCAAAATGATATTAAAATGGTCTTAACCCTTGTGCAGCGTTCAAAACAACTTCCTTTGGTGGCGTTCGTGGCTGTTTTCATCCACTAACTTTGACAGCTGTAAAAATATATCAGAAGAATATTTTTTTCAAGTTTTTTTTGCATAAATCTGTTAATCAACCTCAGTCCTGATCAAAACTACCAGATATTTTAAAATAATATTTTTTTAAATGAACCCTTTAAATGCCGATTTAGAAGATGAGGTCACTGATTTTGGGAGGAGAAAAACACAAAATTACCTATTTTCAATATAATAAATGATCAGAGACAAGAAATTTATTACATGTTATCACAGTCTTGGATATGTCAAAGATTAGTGATATAATTGACTTTGAAGCATATTTAGTTTTTGTGCAGGATCAGATTTTAAAAAAAACTTCCTTTGGTGGCGTTGGTGGCAGTTTTCATCTACTAACATTGACTGCTGTAAAAATATATCGGATACATTTTTATTTGCATAAATCTGTTAATTAACCTCAGTCCTGATCAAAACTACCAAGTATTAAAAATATTTAAAAATAATTTACCCTTTAAATGCCAATTTAGAAAATAAAGGCACTGATATGGGAAAGAATACACACAAAATGACCCATTTTCTATATAAAATGTGATCGGACATCAGAATTTCTTTTACGTGTTATTACAGTCTTGGATATGTCAAAGATTAGTTGTGTAATTAACTTTGAAGCATATTTAGATTTTGTGCAGCATCAGATTTTCAAAAAAACTCCCTTTGGTGGCGTTCGTGGCTGTTTTCATTTACTAACATTGACTGCTGTAAAAATATATCAAATAAATATTTTTTTTTAAGTTTAAATTAACCCTTTAAATGCCAATTTTGGGCTTCCGGTGACGTCATGACCGAAGAAACAGCTTGAAACCTTTGCTCCGGGGAAAGACCCAAAAACTAGCCAACATAGCACGCGCTTCCTGTTATAATTGACGTGAGACACTACCAAAGATGTCTACAACTCGACGACAAACTGAAAACAAAAATAAGAGCGGTAAAAAAGACAGCAAACACGATCCCGCAGACGAGGACGCCGTGGACATGAGCGAGCCTGAAGACAACATGGCGCCTATACTTCAGGAGTTGCGAAACTTCAGAAAAGAACACTTGGATGCCTCTAAAGACACAAAGGCTGCTCTGACAAGAGTGGAGACGACACTGAAAGATGTGATTGACCGCACGGACCAGCTTGAAAAGCAAATGACCGACGTGCAGCAGAGGGTGAGCGACAACAAGGATACGCTACAACGCCATGAGAGAGCCATTCGCCATCTGCTGTACCGGGATGCCAAACTATCTGCTAAATGTGAGGAGCTTGAGTCGAGGGCAAGGCGAAACAATCTGCGCATATATGGAATAAAAGAAGGAGAAGAAAAAAACGACATGATTCCTTTCATAACCGGAATGCTCCGTACTTCACTGAAGCTGCCCGCGGACATGGAGCTGGGCATTGAGAGGGCACACCGCTCCCTGACGACTAAACCAAAAGAGTCTGCACCCCCCAGATCCATTATTGTCAAGTTTCTGGACTATCGGGTGAAGGAACAGATGCTTCGAGCGGCGTGGAAAAGTCGCGAGGTTATGCACCAGAACCAGAGAGTGTACTTGGACCAGGACTACACCGCGGAGGTGCAGAAGAAACGTAAACAAGTACGGGATGTGATTAAACAGCTGAAAGAGAAGAAGATAAAGGCGGTGTTGCCATTCCCTGCCCAGCTGAAACTCTACTACGACCATGGACCGAAGACGTTTGCTACACTAACAGAGGCAGCGCCGGCACTCAACGAGCTCGGAATACATGTTAAGGTGGATGAACGGGAGAACATCCGAGACAAGCTTTTGCACAACGCCTGGGCCACTGCATCCAGAGGAGCCACCGGAGACGCAGCGCTGGACGTCACCGATCTGCAAAAGTTTGTACGAGATGACGAATAATAAAAGACTGAAAAGTGAACTGGGACAGCAGGAATGTGCACATTGTTTAAACAACTAAAGTTAACTAACAAGACTAGTTATCGCCAACACAGACTTTACCACTATGACATGGGACTTTCCCCCTCCAAAGGGGAGGTAAGATGACTCTCTTTCTTTTTTCTTTTTTTTGGATTTCTTTATTTGGATTTATGAGAGCGACTGGGAGTGCAGCCTTTTGCTGCAGGACAGTTGCTACGACACTGTGTGTTAAACCCGGAGGGATTTCGTCACGCACCTCCGTCTCCACTGTAATCGCTTTTAAGGAGGACTGGTTTGTTCGCGTGAAAGTTGGGAGTCTGTTCATGTTCCTAATTACTGTTCTTTTCCAGGTCAATACTGTTCTGAAAAATCCACTGAAAATACAACTGTTTGTAGGTACATACCCTCTGATATTGGTAATGTGTATGAGAAAGTAATGAGGTACTCCTTTATTAATCTGTGAATCTTGAATGGAAAGTTGACTGTTGTTACATATAATGTCCATGGCTTAAATCATCCCATAAAAAGAAAAAAAATACTGAGCCAGTTAAAGAAATTACAATGCTCCATTGCATTACTACAGGAGACTCACTTAAGTGAGCTTGAACACAAAAAGCTTAGACGAGAATGGGTGAACTAAACATATAGTGCATCTTTTGGGAAAAAAAGAGGGGTGGCTATTTTAATCAGTAAATCGCTAGCTTTTTCAACAGAGAAGGTAATCAGGGATAAACTTGGCAGATTTGTTATGGTAATTGGCCGATCAGAAGGGGAAGAAGTGTCTATTTTAAACCTGTATGCTCCAAATGAATATGATGAAAACTTTTTTAAAGATATTGCAAACACCATAGCAGAGAATGCAAAGGGAATAATAATAGTTGGGGGAGATTTTAATGCTGTGCAAGATGGTAAATTGGACAGAACACCATCAGAGGTGGGCCCGCAAAATAGGAAAACAAAAACACTTAATAACATGATAACAGAATTGGGTTTGGGGGATCCATGGAGAGATAATAATCCAAGTAGGAAGGATTTCACCTTCTTCTCTAATGTCCATAATAGCTATTCAAGAATAGACTTCTTTTGCGTCTCTCAGCAACATATGTACAAAGTAACCGACTGCCAAATAGAAACAATAACACTGAGTGACCATGCACCTGTGATTTTACACCTTGATTTGAAGAAGGAGAACGTCTTTAAATATTGGAGGGCTAATGTTTCATTGTTCACCAATACAGAAGTAGTTCAAGAGCTGAAACAAACTTTGATTGATTATTTGGAGATAAATGATCATGGAGAAGTTGATCCACCTATCTTGTGGAGTGGAGCTAAAGCTGTGATAAGAGGAAAAATGATTCAAATATCTTCTATATTAAAGAAACAGTGCTTAGAGGAACAAATCAAGATTGAAAATAAAATAAAGCTCTTAGAAATTGAACATAAAAATTCAGGATCAAATAATATACTAATAAAACTAAAAGAAGCTAGAAAAGAATTAGATAAAACTCTCACATATAGAGCAGAAGGGGCTCTGAGATTTACGAGACAAAAATATTATGAAATGGGAAACAGAGCTGGTCGCCTGTTGGGTTTCCAACTTCGCAAAATACAAGCTGATAGAGTAGTACATGATATAGTAGATCCAATTCTTAATAAAAAGGTATACAGACCAAAGGAAATAGCTAATGCATTTGCAAACTTCTATAAAAAGCTATATGAGGAACCAAATCCAATGAATGACAAATTGGGGGAGAAGTGTGATGCCTTTCTTACAAATCTAAATCTTCCTTTATTATCTGCAGGAGAAGCATCAAGCATGATCTCAGAGATTACACAGGGTGAAATACGAGAAGCAGTTAAAAAGCTAAAAAACAACAAGTCTCCAGGAACTGATGGGCTTCCTGGAGAATTTTATAAATGTTTTATTGATGTTTTATTGCCATTACTGACTAAGGTGTTTAACTACACACTTAAGAATGGTAACATACCTGATTCATGGCCTGAGACCATAATTTCAGTCATTCATAAAGAAGGAAAGGATGCAGCCCATTGTGAAGGATACAGACCAATTAGCCTATTATGCAATGATTTAAAATTACTGACTGGCATCTTAGCTAAAAGGATACAAAAACATATAAAGAAACTTATTCACCCAGATCAAACGGGTTTTATCCCAAGCCGGCACATTACCAATAACATAAGAAGAACTTTAAATATCATAACACAAGCCAAAAACAATAAAATTCAAAATTCAATGCTAATCAGCTTTGATGCACAAAAGGCATTCGATATGGTCAATTGGCAGTTTTTATATAAAACTTTATCAGTTATGGGTTTCCATCCACAGTTCGTGGAATGGATAAAGATTATATACACAAACCCCAAATCACGTGTTAGAGTAAACGGATGCTGCTCGGACTTCTTTTATTTAGAAAGAGGGGTCCGCCAGGGTGATTGCCTCAGTCCACTTTTATTTGCAATTAATATTGAACCCCTTGCAGCATCAATCAGGATGAATAGAAATATTAGGGGCATTGAGGATGGGAATAATAAAGAACATAAGATTTCACTTTTCGCGGACGATATTTTAACATATATCAGCGATCCTGCAACATCATTTACCCCACTGATGAACGCTTTAGAGGATTATGGCAATCTGTCGGGCTATCAAATAAACCAGTCAAAATCAGAAGCAATGATGTTAAAAGGCCAATGGCCCACAAATTCCAGAGATAAAGTTCATTTTCGACTCTCTAATCAAGGATTTAGATATCTTAGAATAATGATTACTCCAAAAGCGTCACAATTATTTACAGCTAACTATTGTAAATTGATAGATTAAATTAAAAAAGACTTCACACGGTGGGAAATTTTGCCCCTCTCACTAGTAGGGAGGATAGAAACAATTCGAATGAACATATTACCAAGACTTCTTTTTCTATTTCAGTCACTACCTATCAAAATCCCAATGTCTACATTTACAACACTCAATAAATGGCTCTCAAAATTTATTTGGCAAAATAAACGTCCAAGAATTAGACTCAAAACTCTCATGTGCCCTAAAGAAATTGGTGGATTGAATATACCAAACTTAAAAAATTACTATTACGCAGCTCAACTTAGGTCTCTGCTGACATGGGTGTGTCAAGAGGAAGACTCAATCTGGTTTGGAATGGAACAGGGAGACTGTCCTGGAATGTTTCTTGATACGATTCCATTTATAAATCCAGATGCATGGTCAAAAGAGAAGAAGAAAGTTACAAATGAATGGGTCAAAACCACTCTATCCATTTGGTCAAATATCAGAAAGACACTAAATCTTCCGAGTTCACTTTGCAGACTGATACAAATATCATAATTTAGAGTTTCCACCTTCCTCTGGCTTTAAAAATTGGGCTGGAAAGGGTCTTATTATGCTGGATCAAATGGTTGAAAGAGGAAGTTTAATGTCTTTTCAGCAACTCCAGCAGAAGTATGACCTGCCAGCCCAAGATTTTTATAAATATCTACAAGTAAGGAATTATTTCGTTAAGCATAATTACATAACCCTGTTACAAACTCCACCCACAAATTTAGAGCAATTTTTTATTCATGTAATAAAGGGGAAAATTAACAGTAGATACATATCTCATGCTTACAAATTACTACAAGAAAATACAGAGAATACACAGGACATTAAGAGAAAATGGGAACTAGAAATGAACATAATAATTAAAGATGATGACTGGGAACGGACATTGCGGGAGGGACACAAAATAACAAATAGTCCAAGCCTGAGAGAATTTGAGTGGAAAACTAAAATCAGATTTTTTTAGAACCCCCTTTGTCACGTCTAAGTTTGGTGAAACCTCTGATTGGTGTTGGAGGGGCTGTGGTCTGGTGGGAGACCATACCCATGTGTTTTGGGACTGTCCAAAATTAACTAACTATTGGAAAGACATACAAGGAGAAATTAAGAATTGTCTCAGCATTGAAATCCCATTAGAACCTAATTTAATAATATTGGGAATTTTTCCCAACAACATAAGATGAAATGATATTAAATTTATACTCAAAATACTACTCTTAGTTGCAAAGAAAATGATTACGGTCTCTTGGCTCAAACCTCAGCCCCCCACTATTACTCAATGGAAGAACAAACTAAAAGAAGTGTACCATATGGAGCAAAGAACAGCAAGACTGCAAATGAAAATTGATGTATTCATGGATAAATGGTCCTTAATACAAAGATACATTTCTAATGGTTGATTTGTTTACAATATTCCATGTTGAAAGAAAGAAAGGAAGGAAGATGCACGTGTATATGTTTATAAACTGTCTCTTTTCTTCTTTCTTCCCCCACTGTGATGCTGGCTCTACTTTAAAGATATAAGGAGTAATGTATAATGTGCCTACATTTTGTCCGATACTACTGGATTTTCTTTTGTTGTATTTGACCTGTATTGAAGATTTTCAATAAAAATAAGTAAAAAATAAAAATAAAAAATTGCCAATTTTGAAAATAAAGGCACAGATATGGGAAAAAAATACACACAAAATGATCCATTTTCAATATAAATGTGATCTGCCATCAGAATTGTTTTACATGTTATTACAGTCTTGGATATGTCAAAGACGAGTAATGCAATTAACTTTGAAGCATATTTAGTTTTTGTGCAGCATCAGATTTTCAAAAAAAACTCCCTTTGGTGGCGTTCGTGGTTGTTTTCAACCACTAACTTTACAGCTGTAAAAATATATCGGATAAATATACAGTGAAGAAAATAAGTATTTGAACCCCCTGCTATTTTGCAAGTTCTCCCACTTAGAAATCATGGAGGGGTCTGAAATTTTCATGGTAGGTGCATGCCCACTGTATGAGAGATAACCTAAAAAGGAAAATCCAGAAATCACAATCTATGATTTTTTAACAATTTATTCGTGTGATACAGCTGAAAATAAGTATTTGAACACCTGTCTATCAGCTAGAATTCTGACCCTCAAAGACCCTTTAGTCCGCCTTTAAAAGACCTCCTCCCCTCCACTGTATTATCCTGAATCAGATGCACCTGTTTGAGGTCGTAGCTGCATAAAGACACCTGTCCACCCCACACAATCAGTAAGACCCAAACATTCAGCATGGCTAAGAGCAAAGAGCTGTCCAAAGACACCAGAGACAAAATTGTACAACTCCACAAGGCTGGAAAGGGCTACGGAGAAATTGCAAAGCAGCTTGGTGAAAAAAGGTCCACTGTTGGAGCAATCATTAGAAAATGGAAGAAGCTAAACATGACGGACAATCTCAATCGGAGTGGAGCCCCATGCAAGATATCACCTCGTGGGGTCTCAATGATGCTAAGAAAGGTGAGGAATCAGCCCAGGACTACACGGCAGGACTTGGTCAATGACCTGAAAAGAGCTGGTACCACTGTTTCCATGGTCACTGTTGGTAATACACTAAGACGTCATGGTTTTAAATCATGCATGGCACGGAAGGTTCCCCTGCTTAAACCAGCACATGTTAAGGCCCGTCTTAAGTTTGCCAATGACCATTTGGATGATCCAGAGGAGTCATGGGAGAAAGTTTTGTGGTCAGATGAGACCAAGATTGACCTTTTTGGTCATAATTCCACTATGCGTGTTTGGAGGAAGAAGAATGATGCGTACCATCCCAAGAACACCATCCCTACTGTGAAGCATGGGGGTGGTAGCATCATGCTTTGGGGGTGTTTTTCTGCTCATGGGACAGGACGACTGTACTGTATTAAGGAGTGGATGACTGCAGCCATGTATTGTGAGATTTTGGCCAAAAACCTCCTTCCCTCAGTCAGATCATTGAAGATGAGTTGTGGCTGGATCTTCCAACATGACAATGACCCAAAGCACACAGCCAGGAAAACCAAGGAGTGGCTTCGTAAGAAGCATATCAAGGTTCTGGAGTGGCCCAGCCAGTCTCCAGACCTAAATCCAATTGAAAATCTTTGGAGGGAGCTGAAAGTCCGTGTTACTCAGCGACAGCCCAGAAACCTGACTGATCTAGAGAAGATCTGTGTGGAGGAGTGGGCCAAAATCCCTCCTGCAGTCTGTGCAAATCTGGTGAAGAACTACAGGAAACGTTTGACCTCTGTAATTGCAAACAAAGGCTACTCTACCAAATATTAACGTTGGTGTTCAAATACTTATTTTCAGCTGTATCACACGAATAAATTGTTAAAAAATCATAGATTGTGATTTCTGGATTTTTCTTTTTAGGTTATCTCTCATACAGTGGACATGCACCTACCATGAAAATTTCAGACCCCTCCATGATTTCTAAGTGGGAGAACTTGCAAAATAGCAGGGTGTTCAAATACTTATTTTCTTCACTGTATATATAATATTTTTTTTTTTTTTGGGAGTATAATATATAATAATGCCACATCTGACATACTGTGTCGCCAGCTGGTCTCAGGGCTGTAAGACGACAAGACAGCCACTGCATTCATTCTATAAACAGGTGCTGAAAGTTTTAGACCATCTCTGAGGTCTAAAGTCGCCCGCATGCCACGGTCCCCTTTCTTGGGAACCAGGAAATATCTTGAATAAAATCCACTTTGACTGTGTTTGGGGGTGATGATTGTTATTGCTCTCTTCTGCTTCAGGGAAGTAATCTCTTCCAGTAGATTGCGAGCAGCGTCTGAATGTGACTGAATTACTCCCCTGAATGGCGGAGGTGTTACAGCGAACTGGAGTCCTCTGCTTATTGTCCTCATAACACATACTGAGTCTGTGCATTCTGCCCAGCTGTCCGCTCTCAGTGACAGCGGTTCATAGGCCAGTGTGTCATGGATGGTGCAACAGCTCCCGCTTGTGGCACAGAGCGGCAGTGGCATTTGTTTGGTACTGCGCGTGTGTGAGCCGTGAGACTTGCTGTGGGCTCATCTAACCTGGGAAGAAGAGTCACTCCCTCCAGGTAGTAAGTGACTTTGTTTTTGCATTGCCACTCATGTGGTACTGCGCATGCACGAGCCATGACGCTCGGCACACGCTCGTTTATCCTGAAGGGAGGAGTCACTCCCTCCAGGTAATGAGTGACTTCGTTTTTCAACAATGTTTTTTATTTTATTTTCAACTGCACTCTCGGCATCATGCCTGGATGCGACAGTTGGCACAACTTTTATGCCGTGTAACAATGTGAAAGGCTTGAGAGACATGTTTGTGAACCGTTGGAGGTTTCTCACTGCTGAGCACTGTCTCTGCTTCTCTTCACAGGGCGCTGGACCGGGTCAAACATCCCGACGTCCAAGTGCTGAACAGAACCGAGCTCTGTGAGCCGGCTCGTGAACACGGCCACTGGAAAAGGCGGAGCCGGAGAAGGAGGCTGAACCGCATCGTTCCCCACTTTTTGGGGGGTTATCAGGCCAGCCGCTTCTTCTTCCTGACCACCTGAGTGGAGGGCGGTGGCGGCTGATCCGACCGGGCTCCCCCCGGCGGAGCTGCCTTCCTCTGCCATGGGCCCTTCGGAGGCTGCGCGCTTGGCGGGGCTTGGGGCACCGTCTACAGCTTGGGCAGCCTGGGGATTTTGAAAGGTGGAGGTGGCCGAGCCGCCACCTTGGCGAAGGATTGGCGGTGGGCCGGGGGGGCTGTCTGACGGCCCTTCTCGGCAGACACACCTTCAGGGCTTCGTCCTCGTGCTTTTTCTCCTCTCATCTCTTCTGCATGGACTCGACCGCCGTGCCGAAGAGCCCCCGGGCTGTTCTGGGAATGTCGAGGAGGTCCTCTTTCTCCTTGGTCGACAGGGTGGCGAGGTTCAGCCAGCGAGCCCTCTCCTCTAGGACCATCAGACCCATCGCCTTGCCCTGTGACTGGATCGCCACCTTCTGCAGGTGGAGGCAGTGATCGGTGATGCACACCTCCTCCCACAGCTCCAGGTTTAGCGCAGCCGTCATCTCCTCTTCCATTTCAGCTTGGTACGCCATCAGGATGGAGGTGGCATTCAGGGCCCGGGTGGTCAGTGCAGCCGCGCTGTATGCCTTATCTGTCAGGCTGGACTGGAAGCGGTCTGCTCTGTTTGGAGGACTCCGTCGAGGACAGCGATGTCGTCGGATGGAGGTGCGCCATGACTAAGGGTTCCACAGGAGGCATCATACGGAGGCCATGGTTCTCCAGTCTCTCACAGTCGAGCGTGGAGCTGCCTGTCACTGAGTGTTTCTCTCTGTATGGCTTGTCGCGCCAGGACACAGCAAGTTCCTCCAGTAACTGTGGGAATATTTTGGAAGCCTTTTTCCGTCAAAGCAGGAGCGGGTCGCCTCGGGCTGTGCTTCGGGCCACTGGATGTTAAGCTTGGCATCGGCGCGTTTGCACTCATCCTGCAAGTCCAAGTCCAGCATCGGGGACGGGGATTCCCTGTCTCTAGCCGTCATCACAGTGCAGGGTTTTTCAACCTGGCCCGATGGCGCCAGTGAAGAGCCGTTGTCCTCCTCAACCCCGACGGACATGAGGAAGTAAGGCTCGCCATCCAAGTCGACATCGACCGCTCCAGTCATGTAAGCCAGCGGACCTGCTGCGAAGTCGGGCTCATCTATGTCCTGGGGTAGCGGATCGACGAGGGCGAGCTGTTCTCCCCAGCCTCGAGCGGCCTCGGTTTCGAGGACCAGATCTGTGATGTCGGCCGGCTCTTGCACCGCTGCGTTCGATGCCAGCATCGGGTTGCTGCTGGACAGATTTGTCATGCCAGCCAGGCAGCGACGGAGTGCTTTGAGGGAGAGGTGGACACAGTGTGAGCACTCATCCGAGGACTCAAAGACGGCTTTGGGCATGTTTCAGGCCGAGGCCAGTCACACACATTGGGTGAGTATCCCCGCCTGATAGTTTATTACCGCAGGGACATGTTTGAACCTGTACTTTTACCTCTGCATCGTGGGAGCGTTAGCATTACCGGCAGCCATGTCCACTAGCGGGGTTTAATTACCTATGAGGCTAATGTTAGTAGCGGGGCCTGGCTGGGAGTGTTGCGACTACCAGTCGGCTTGTGCAGCGGGAGTATTGCTACTGTAAAATGTGCTTTAGCTGTGAAGCTAGTGTTGGAGTATTGCTACTCTGGGGGGAAGTATGGCTACTTCAGGGGTGTATTGCTACCACTGTTTGGCTAGCTGTTGAAAATATTACTATTTTCACCAGCCGGCAGCTCAAGGCCACTGTTTGGAGACAGGCTAGCCTGAGCGGTACCACTCGGCCTACTGAAACAAACCGTACACAAAGCGCCTGGTGACTGAGTCTTTCACTCGCGTCTGTGGACAGTTTAGCTAGGTCCCGGTTAGCCAGTTAGCACAAGGGTGATTTTCAGGAACTTCTGCTCGTAGCGGGAAAAGGTTTTTGAATGACGGACAGCGCAGTGTCAAGCCCTCTTATAGGGTGAGGGGCTCCGCCCCCTGGACACTGACGTGCTTAAGTCCAGCCAATAATGGCTGTCAGAATGCAATAGGAGCTTCTGATGAGAACACACACTGAAGGCGTTCCCAATGTGAGACACAAAACGAATGCTATGGAAGAGAACCGATGCATTAAAGAGAAAGTTAGTTTTTAGTAGTGACCGCTATGCATCAGAGGGTTAACCAATACCAGGGGTCCTTCTGGGTACGGTGGAGCAATTGTACTTTGGCCTTTTATTTATACAATCAAGCATTCCATCCTTTCTTCATTTAAAAGATTGCAACATATAACATCTTCAAACAATATGAACTGATAATTATGTGTATTCCTTTTCCTTTTGTTAAATCACATTTAAGAAGAAATGTCACTCGTTTGTGTTTGTTTAATAAATATAACATAACAGCAGGCATTATTGGAAAAAATAAATAAAAAACAACTTCAAGTTTTTTTATTTTTTTGATTCTGTATGTTTTTTCCACAGACTATACTGTACTAGTTATAATGGAACATTATACATTTAACCTACATATTTTCGAATAAATCTTCTGCGGAAAAAAGCGGGTGCAAAAAAAAAGCCTGAATGGTCAAGCCACAAGTCCATCCAGGAGGTGTGTTTTGGGACCACGTTTGGCTTTTTTCTTGAGTGGTTCAGCCTCCGTCTGAACGTGTCCAGTGACACAGAAAGTCGTTGGCGTTGCCTCGAGAGTCTTTAAGGCTTCAGTCGGACTCTTTATTTTTTTCTCCTAGTACAGCGAGTACAGTCGTTCCATGGTAGTCACACTGAATTTTCCCTTTCTGCTGGGGCAACACTGCGACTGTGCCGAGGGATTAAAACAGAGTGGGCAGGCTTAGCCAGGTGCGTACGCACCATTGGTCAAAAATACACAGAAAATGTTGACTTTATTTGATTATATCTTTTTGGCACCAGATTGTGTGACGGCCAAACCGCTCCAACTCTGCACTTGGACTGACTGTGGAACCCGTTCCATTTCGTCCTGTTGGTCACAGATGAAGTCGTCCCAGAGACGTTTAAGACTGTGCCGGTGATGGGCTGGTGGATGTCTCTTTAGGAGCGTACCTCAATGAAGAAGTACATTTTGTTATGACGCCCTGTTATGTATTGATGGTTAGAAAGAGAAAAAGAAACGGCCATGGTGTGGCAGAGAGGTGATTAAGCCCCTGATAGGAATCAGGTGTGCTGCCTCACCTCTCTGCCCATAAAAGGAGGAGCCGCCAGACACTCGGGGTGACAGGCAGGAGACACAGACTGAAAAGCCTGCGTACAGGCAGTGCTGGGTGAGATTTAAGTTTGTTTGGGATTTAATTTGATAAAAATAATCATGGAGGACTGGAACTTTGACTCCGTGTCTCTGTCGGTGAACCTGACGGTGGCTTTCTCCACTGCTACACATGGGAATCATCTTAAATTCACATTTTACAGTTTAAAATCATGTTAAGATCAGTCAAACTGTTAAACGAGTTATAAAAGAGGGAATCTGAATAAAGAAGTTGCTACAGTATGATCGAATGCTATAATAATGCCACATCTGTCATACTGTGTGGCCGGCTGGTCTCAGGGCTGGAAGACGACAATACAGCCACTGCATTCATTCTATAAAACAGCTGAAAGTTTTTTAGAAATGAAACCTTTTCACCAAAATCACTTCGGTTTATTGGGCAAATATAAAGTGCTGAACTTGGACATATTTTCACAAATGAGAGTGGCGCAGACATTTCACCCATCTTCTTTGTTTACAACCTCTGGCAAAAATGATGGAATCACCAGTCTTGGAGGTTGCTCATTCAGTTGTTTAATTTTGTGGAAAAAAAGCAGATCACAGACATGCCACAAAACTAAAGTCATTTAAAATGGCAACCTTCTGGCTTTAAGAAACACTAAAAGAAATCAAGAAAAGAATTTGTAGTAGTCAATAACAATTTTTTAGGGTTAGGGTTAGGGTTTGAGAGGGAAAAAATTATGGAATCATGGAAAAACAAAAAAAAACACAACACACGAGTACTTAGTTGCACCACCTCTGGCTTTTATAACAACTTGCAGTCTCAGAGAAAGTTGGAGCCAGATTGATGAAGAGTACTATTTGTCACTAGTTAAGTCCATGTCTCAGATTGTTGTTGCCAGATCAGCTTTTGTAGAGGAAAAATCATACAAGTTATGAATGTCGTAGTGTAGAGGAGGAGATTCTAATGGCTCATGTAGAAGGTGTCCAGAGACATTTTAGCGTGTGTAGTAGAGGCGAAGCAGATCTGTTAAACACCTGTGTAAAGGCCCCTGCATACTCCCATAAGAACAGGAAGAAAATTCGGCGGTGACATCAGCCAGCTGCCGAAGAAAAAGCTTTTCGGCAGGACTGTTCATACTCTGATAAGAAGCTGCCGAACTCACAGGCCACGCCCCCTCACAGCAGGTGCCCAATTTAATGTGGATGAATTCAGATAACATTTGAATGAGACAGCAATAGGTTGCGACAATGGCGGAGACAATACTTTTCGAGTTGATGAGAGAGGAAGAGTATGAAGAAAGACAGCTGTTCGAAGCTGAGGAGGAAGAAGAACTGTTATTAAGACACGCTGTAATGGAGGAAATGAAGAAAAGGCGACGGAGGTGGTATGTTCGACCGCTCAGTACCACCAGAGCTGAGCAGGGCGAGTACAGTCTCCTGGTCAAACAAATGTGGGAAATGGACGAGGAGATGCACTTCTCCTATTTCAGGATGTCGGCCTCCCGTTTTGATGACCTTGTGCGACGGATCACGCCATTCATCCAGCATGCGCCGACACACAGCAGCCCAATCTCCATCCAGGAGGGGCGAGCAGTCACACTGCGCTTATTAGCTTCTGGAAGCTCACAGGCCAGTTTGTCCGATAGCTATAAAATGGGACGGTCAACTGTTTGTACAGTTTTGTCAGAAGTGACTGGTGCGATCTGCAGAGCCCTGAAGGATGAGTTCGTTACCTTCCCATCACCGGCACAGATGGTTGACATCGCACAGGACTTCTGGAGGCTCTGGAACTTCCCCAGTTGTGTTGGTGCAAACACGTCACAATCAGAGCACCACCGAGAGCTGGAAGTGACTTTTTTAATTATAAAGGCCAGCACTCCATTGTTTTGATGGCTGGGTGTGACGCCAGGTACCGGTTCACTATGGTGGACATCGGGGCCTATGGCAAACAGAGCGATGGGGGGGGTTGAACAGAGTTCCTTGGCCTCCTCCAGCACCACTCCCCGGCACCACCATCAACACCCCCCATGTGTTTGTGGGAGATGCTGCTTTTCCCTGGACGTCAACCTCACGCGTCCGTATTCAGGTAGGTTGTTGTTCGATATATATATCAGAGCCAGTTGCTTGTAATAAGGAGAGGGAGAGATTGCCCTATATTTGTCTTTTAATCTTCACTAATTAACTATTTGTGTATTTATCCAGTTATATTGTAGAGCCGAATAATATTTATTGTCCAATGTATTTGCCGCACACACCAAAGAGTAGCATTTGTTGAAATAACGGAGAAATCGGCCCACTATACAGTTGTGCTCATAAGTTTACATACCCTGGTAGAAAATGTGATTTTCTGGTAATATTTCAGAGAATATGAATGATAATACAAAAACTTTTTTCACTCATGGTTAGTGGTTGGGTGAAGCCATTTATTATCAAACAATTGTGTTTGCTCTTTTTAAATCATAATCACAACACAAACTTCCCAAATGACACCTGTCAAAAGTTTACATACCCTAGTTCTTAATACCGTGTATTGGCCCCTTTGACATCAATTACAGCTTGAAGTCTTTTGTGGTAGTTGTGGATGAGGCACTTAATTTTCTCAGATGGTAAAGCTGCCCATTCTTCCCGGCAAAAAGCCTCCAGTGCCTGTAAATTCTTGGGCTGTCTTGCATGAACTGCACGTTTGAGATCTCCCCAAAGCAGTTCTATGATATTGAGGTCAGGAGACTGAGAGGGCCACTCCAGAACCTTCACTTTTTTCTGCTGCAGCCAATGACAGGTCGACTTGGCCTTGTGTTTTGGATCATTGTCATGTTGGAACGTCCAAGTACGCCCCATGCTCAGCTTCCTGGCTGATGAGTGCAAATTTTCCTCCAGTATTTTCTGATAACATGCTGCATTCATCTTGCCATCAATTTTGACCAAGTTCCCTGTGCCTCTGTAGCTCACACATCCCCAAAACCTCAGTGATGCACCTCCGTGTTTCACAGTAGGAATGGTGTTCCTTCCATCATAGGCCGTGTTGACTCCTCTCCAAATGTAACGTTTATGGTTGTGGCTAAAAAGTTAAATTTTGGTCTCATCACTCCAAATAACTTTGTTCCAGAAGTTTTGAGGCGTGTCTCTGTGCTGTTTGGCGTAATGGAACCGGGATACTCCGTGACATTTGAGCAGAAATGGCTTTCCTCTGGCGACTCGACCATGCAGCACATTTTTCTTCAACTGCCTCCTTATTGTGCATCTTGAAACAGCCACACCACTTTTTTTTTAGAGTCCTTTATGTCACCTTAAGTTATTTTTAGATATTTCTTTGCATCCCGAACAACTTTTCTGGCAGTCGTGGCTGAAATCTTTGCTGGTCTACCTGACCACTTCCTAATCAGAGTTTGAACACTGCAGATTGGCATTCTCAATTCCTTGGATATCTTTTTATACCCCTTTCCTGTTTTATAAAGTTCAACTACCTTCTCCCGCAGATCCTTTGATAATACTTTTGCTTTCCCCATGGCTCAGAATCCAGCGACGTCAGTGCAGCACGAGATGAAACATGCAGGGGTCTGTCAGGAGCCCAGAAACTCACTGACTTTTTATACCCACACACTGATTAGAAGCAAACAGATCACAGGTGAGCATGGTTAGCTTCAGTAGCCATTTAGACCCATGTGTGTCAACTTGTGTGTATGTTAACTGGCCAAAACCTCCAGGGTATGTAAACTTTTGATCAGGGTGATTTGGGTAGTTGCTGTTGTGATTATGATTTTAAAAGAGCAAACACAACTGTTTGACAGTAGATGGCTTCACCCAATTACTAACAATGAGTGAAATAAATATTTTTGTATTATCATTCATATTCTCTGAAAAATGAGCAAACAAATCACAAATTCTGCCGGGGTATGTAAACTTATGAGCACAACTATAAATTGATATGCAGCATTATAAGGTGTTTGAAAGTTTGAAAACCACAGCTGCACAATATAATTTCTGTCTCCCACTTTAAACACAAAACAGTATGAATTAACACAAGCATGTCTGTTGTCTTTACGTCTCCAGATCGCAATCTGACTTTGACGGAACAGATTTTCAATTACCGCCACTCTCGTGCCCGGTGAGTAATAGAAAATGCTTTTGGCATCCTGGCAGCAAGGTGGAGGATCCTCGGCAGGCCCATCGAGTGTTTACCTGTGAAGGAAAAGTAGTCATTAATGTGTTCTTTAAATTGATGAAGGAACAGAAACGATATTCATCACAATGGGTTTATTGATAATTACCTTCAGGCAGAAAACATGGAATACAGCGAGATCTCCGGCTCAAACTTCAGACTGTCCGGGAAGATCAGGCATCAGAGTGGAAGAGCCCCGAGACTCCAAAAACAGGAGTTTATATACAGTTTTTAGGGCGTCAGCCCTCTGCATGTGGTTTCACCAGGTACATATCTTTATTTAGCTTCTCAGAATTGCGGATGTCACAGAGACATTTAAAATAGACAACAGCATGTTGTTGAGCACAGTGCATAAGCTAAGCATTGGAGACGCACCTCCATATAAGGCATTTCCTGTGATAATTCATGCAGCTGCATGACCGGGCGAATTGCCAGACAGGCACATTTTGTACCGAAACTTACTGACACCTATGTCTGGGATTATCAGACATCTGCACTGAACTTTATTTGCACTCAGGCCTGAGCCTGTACCGAAACTTACTGACACCTATGTCTGGTTTATCAGACATTTTCACTGAACTTTGTACACATCAGGCCTGAGCCTTATGGGAGCATCATATATTCTTTTACCTGACAAGGTCGGGGAGGTGGTCAAGGCCTGCGTTACGCTGCATAATTACCTCGCCTGCACTGATGCAGCCAACGCACCTTTTCGCCAGATACATCCCGGCAAACTTCACCAACTCCACCGCTGCTTCTGGTGAGCTGCAGCGTGGAGAGTGGAGGAGGCAGGTGGAGGGAGACAGCAACCTCCAGGACCCAGGGACACTGTCAGGAGTCCGAGCATCTCGGGCAGACCGTCTCACAAGAAATGACTTGATGGATTTCTTCCAGGCACCTCATGGACTTGTACCATGGCAAGAGGATATTGTCCGGAGGGGCTGTACTAATTAAGGAATGTAAATAATATATTTTGTATATAGTTATCAATGTAAATAGTTTCTGCTTTTCTGAAGCTCATTTTTAAGTAAGTTTGGTGAATTTGTTTTATATAAGTGCCCCATTTTAATGAGGCCATTAAATTCATCTTTAAATATTTTTGGTTTAGACAGTAAACAGCAATGCATTTGTCCCCACGTTCTGAGTCCAGACTTATTATAAATATCTCAAGGAGGCACTTCTCTTTTGGACAAGAATATTTTATAAGACAACAAAAGGTCAAGGCAATGAAAAACTAAACAATATTGACAATTGCAGATTCCTAATAGAGAAAATATATTTTACAATGTGTATGTAATATTTTGGCGGGGTTCGCTCCCGTTCAAAGAACAACCACAACAACTCCAAAGGGCAAGTCGACTTTTCTCTTATTGTCCCCAACAGTGCCGGTGCTCATTATTTACAGCGAGACAAATATTTACAAAAAGAACAGAAAATCCTAACCTGATCCCGGCTCTTCCTTTAGCTGGTGGGTTTGTAAAGAAGTTCTGGTCTGAGTCTTGTTGCTCCACTGGGCAACTTCAGGGAATGACTCCCTTCTGCAGCCTGGCCCACTGCTTTTATCCTGCTCCACCCCTCCCAGGGGGGTGGTGGAGTTATATTCACCAATCCTCAATTCATAAAACAAATAATATTCACTTCCTCCTTTAGGAACACTTCATTGTTCTAATAAAATGAACAAAATCATTTTCCAAATAAAGTCATGAAATAATCCCCCTTATAAACAAAAATTAATAATTAAACTAAACACCAAATGATCACATGACCTTAAACTCACGCTCAGGCTTTGTTCTAAACCCGGGTTAACTCCGCCCCTCTTGCCTGTCACCAGCTCCGCGGTGTCATGTCACCGGTCAGTGTGTGTGTGTGTGTGTGTGTGTGTGTGTGTGTCAGGATGTTTGCACTGGTAAAACATAGCCAGTCCAGATGTGCACCCCTGGATCACTGTGCTGACAGGGGGGGAGCCAAAGATGAACTCAGTGAATGATGTCATGAGGAATATGGAGGGAATGAGGAAATGAGTGTGTGTGTGTGTGTGTGTGTGTGTGTGTGTGTGTGTGTGTGTGTGTGTGTGTGTGTGTGTGTGTGTGTGTGTGTGTGTGTGTGTGTGTGTGTGTGTGTGTGTGCGTGCGTGCGTGCGTGCGTGCGTGCGTGCGTGCGCGCGCGCGCGCGCGTTCGGGTGCCACTGCGCTCTTACTGACCGAGGATCTCCGCTGCCTGCGTGACAGCAGGGGCGGTGTGAGGGCGTGCACGTGTCATTGCCCCGTTACTGATGGAGCCGCTCCATCACAAATATATATGAAATATAATATACACATAGTATTAATTATATGATAAAATATATAATTTTAATAGGAACAATAATTATTTACATAAATATTTACACAAATCAGACAAAGAAAGCTGCCCAACTTGCCAACAAGCCTGTTGAAGAGAATGAAGCTTCTGTTCTGGAGACTTGTTGCCACGCTGGGCAGCTTTCTGCTCCATTTCATAGAGGACACTTTCAATCTTGAATTTACATTCAGGGAGGAGGTGTGGTGGCAGCGACCTCATTACATCTCCCACAGGGGTCATTCATCTGGAGGATGTCGTCTCGTCTCCGCCATCCAGCCTCCATCGCAGCTTCCCTCTCGTCCCTTCTTCTGTCCAAGAGAGCAAGAGCAGCCTCAAAGTCTAAACCACTAGATGTGTCTCGCTTCCTCTTCCTTGACCTTGAAGTGGTCGCAGCAGGTGGAGGTGATGCTGCAGGCTGAGCAGGAGCTGGAGGTGGTTGTGGTGCAGGTGAGGCTGGCGACGGAGAGACCAGCAGTGAACTCCCAATGTCTTCCGTATTGATGGTGGCACACTGCTGGTCTACAGGGGAGGAAGTGTGGGCCAGAGGAGTGAAGGAAGGCCCTTCATCTGGGTCCACCTCTTTGTCCTCAACAAGACAAAAAAAACAATAAACATTAACTGACAGAACCTAAAAATTCTTAAGTGAAAATACTTTAGTCAGGAAGATAATTTAACGTACAGTGGCATTCACCACAATTTATGCATGTTTGTCATTTTGTTAATAAAACAAAAACTCTCGTGTTGAAAAATGTTGATTTAAGCAGTTACAATGTATAAAAATCTAGGCTACATTCATTTTTCCACTACCGTCCTGATAAATGGTTCTGATTATTAATTACCGACAGTCTGTACGGATTATCACCTGAGCGGCACTGCTTACCTCAATCTGTGAAGGCGTCATATTGGTGGTGGTTTCATGATGCTTCACGTGGTCGTCCAGCCACTGAAGTGGTAAGTACAACGCCGGTACCCTTTTCTTCCCAGCTGCGGCCCCACTTTTTATTTTGCAGGACCCGACGTTTGGCCTTCGCACACTTGTCACGGAGGTTTCTCCACTTCCTCCGACAGACGCTCTCCTCAATGTTCAGTTTTGTGGAGATTTCACTCCAACAGTTCTTGGACATTTGAATATCTTTATATTCGCGTAGGGTGCTGTTGTACAGATTTTCATATTTTTTCACCTCCTCCGCTTTCAGTTCTTCCATTGCCTCCGTGTTTAAAAGTCCCAGCCGGCCGAATACGGAAGTAACAAGCAAAATCTGACCAATCATACAAAAGTTTACGGGCTACGTTGCCGCAGTTTCGGCAGTGCAGCACCCACATAGTTCGGCCAGGGCTGTTGGCACAGCTGAAACAAATTTGTTCGGCCAGAAGGAGCTGGCCGAAGGAAATTACGTCATTTCGTTTGGCAGGACCTGCACTGCCGAACTTTTGTCTTGTTCTTATGGAGGATGAAGAGGTCTTTAGAGAGACGCAGCTGCATGTCTGTGCTGCACTCATGTTCTGTTTTATTGCCATAGCTGTCTTTTGTTATACATCCACACCTGTGTTTTTTAAAAAAAAATGGAACGCTCTATCAATGGTTCTAATTGTGTCATAAGCAATACCAAAAGCTGAAGTTGGGTCAAGATGACCTATAGACAGATTTTTAAAACTACGGACACCATTAAAACTCCAAAACAAAATATAAAAACCCAGGAGAGGGGCTGTCCAGAGGGACTTTTAAGGACACGATTAGATCCAAGTGTATGATGGGCGTTTCGAAGAATAAAGGCAGGACCAGAGAAGAGAATAAAAGAAGGGGTCAAGCTCTGTATAAACCAGTCTTTGACCGGTCAGAGACTCTGAGTTTTGCCTGTTTTTGGGACTAAAACTCATTTGCATCCAAGTCCAGCTTCTGGTCTGCTTTTTGCTTCGTGGATCAGTTTTTACCAGTAGAGTTGAAGAATTAGAGCAAAATGCTGGCGAGATCACCGATCAGCTCATCTGGCCCAGAACAATACACCTGATTGGTTGATTGGTGCCACGACACTTTGCAGGTTGGAGCCTTGTCATGGACCATTTTCTTCAATTTCCACCACAGATTTTCAATTGGATTGACATCCAGACTATTTGCAGGCTATGATGTTGACCTAAGAAAAGTGTCAAATGTCAACGTAAACCTGTGTATTTATTGAAGATGTAGTGACTGCCATCTACCCAGGTCCTTTACTTGATATGCAGCCCCATATCAGCAATGATTGTGGAAATTTGCATGTTTCCTTCAACAGTCGTTTCCATAAATCTCATTGGAGCAGCACCAAACAGGTTCCAGTATCATCACCTTGCCCAATGCAGATTTGCGAATCATCACAGAATATGACTTTCATCCAGTCATCCAGTCCTCCAGTCCTCCATTGCCTTCCCTTAGCCCATTTTAACCTCCCGTGTTTCTCTTTAGGTGTTAATGATGGCTTTCATTTAGCTTTTCTGGATGGAAATCTCATTTCTTTTAGGCGGGTTCTTACAGTTCGGTCACAGACGTTGACTCCAGTTTCCTCCCGTTTGTTCCTCATTAATTTTGCTGTATATTTTTGCTTTAAGTTGTCTGTCTTGACACTTTGATGTCTTCCTTGGTCTACCAGCACGCTTGCCTTTTACAACCTTCCCATGTTTGTACTTGGTCCAGATGTTAGACACCGCTGACTGAACATTCTGTGAGGACTTACCTTCTTTAAGAAGTTTGATAATCCTCTTTGTTTCCACTGACATCTCTGGTGTTGGAGATGTGGCGAAATGGGTGAGATAACCAAGATTGTGGGGGAGCTTAGAGCCGAGTGGAAACTTGTTCCCAAAGACTCAGCAAGTTGCTGACAACGCCACCCGGGGAATTTCACCCCGGGAATTGTTCCACTTCTGGTCACTTCTTCAGAGGCACACAGGTCCGTTATACCAAGAGGCAAGAGACGTGGTTCCTTGACAATATAATATCTTTTTATTAACAATTTACAAAATCACCCATAAAAACACTCGTAAAATAAAGGGGGAGGTGTTCCAGATCAGAGCCGCCGTGTCGACGGGGGTGAGTGGATCCCAGGGGGAGGTCACCGGGTGAATACTAGCCTCTCACACTCATACACACACACACACACACACACACACGACGGGAAGAAACCAAAAGTGGGCCCGGGACTCGCACAGCACACACAAGAAGAGGGGTACCACCACCACGGACTCTAGTCCACCACCGTAGGGGCTCAGCGTCTGAAATGGAGGGATATAATGAATAGGGAACACTCAACACAGGAAAAGAAAAGAAATGAAAAGCAAAGACCATATGATAGGTGACAAACAGCCACCTATCATATTATAAAGCAAGTACAAAGGAAATGATATTTTAACTAAACATAATGTACAAGCAACTATACCAAACTGGGACCTTAAACCAAAACAATAAACACAACAGAAAGTCAACCACAACAACATCAACCGAAAACAGTGTAACCCCACTGCGTACACGTTTTAAAATGAGGCGAAAGCTCAACTTAAAAAGCAGAACAGCTGGTAGGCAAATTAGCCGGGAGGCAAAGCAGCGGCGAGGAGCAGCGGCGCAGTAGCAGCCGCAGCTCTCCAATGCAGCCACTCGGGGACGCGGTGTGCCACACCTGGGAGGGAAAGCACGTCTGAGCGTTGTAGCCACCCGTACAACGTGATGCGGGTTCAACCAGCTCTGAGAGTCACGATGTTTCCGGAAGTGCGGCGCGGAGCGACCGACAGGGGCGTGCCCTCAGCCTTGGAGAGAGAGGGCGCACACGGAGACCAGCCCCCCGCTTTATAGTAGGGTGGACTGTCCTGATTGGTTTACGCCTCCCTCTTAGCCAGAGACTTAAACCACCTTAAATAGTCCTGTCCCAGACAGGACTATTCTGCTACAGAGACATGATTCATGTCAGTCCACAGCAGCAGCTCTCCAAGGTGTGACAACTCCTTTTTAAGTGCAGACTAATGAGCAGATTTAATCTCATGCAGGTGTTGGTTTTGGCAGTAGAAATTTACAGGGTGATTCCATAATTTTTTCCTCAAAATTGAGTGATTCTATATTTTTTTCCCTGCGCTCGATTTAAAAAAAAAAAAAAAAAAAATCAATTGTTATTAACGACCACAATTTTTTTTCTTGATTTCTTTTATTCTTTCTTAAAACCAGGAAGTTGCCATGTTAAATGACTTTAGTTTTGTGGCATGTCTGTGATCTGCTTTTTTTCTGCAAAATGATCGTAGAAGTAGTTAGAGAGTGAACGTTGGGTGGTGGTCAGAAGGGCAGATGGCACAAAGTATCCACCTTGTGGATGTCAGTCTACCCCAGGGCAGCTGTGGCTTTGTAATGTTTATACATTTTGAAAAAAACAAAAGTCATGGCTTCTTGACAATCCACTTTTTACAAACGACGAATAATGATCGTTGCAGTTGTCAATGTACTACTGCATTTATGCTACTATTTATATATATATATATATATATATATATATATATATATATATATATATATATATACTCATGATAATGTGTGCCTATACTGCGTATTGATAAATGTGTATCACTTCATAGTATTGACTTTGTTACTGATGTAATACTTTTTGTAGCCTCTGGCCCTTTGCACCTTGCCCAGGGAGTACAGTTGGAAAATAGCTGAATAGCTAAAACTAACAAATTTACGTAAAAGTTTTTTGTTTGATTGACGCTTACGTTTCTTCCAAACGAGCCATCTCCACCCACGGGTTCTTCAGTGGTAGGCCTCCATCAGACAGGAAGAAGCGCCCGCACGAATCCTTGCTGTTTGACCTCTGTTTGGGCACGAAGGTAGTCCTGACATTTACAAATTAAGGTTCCAGCAACTTGCATAGTTTTTTCATTGGAGAAAAAAAAAACGATTTCACACTCACCTCCTCTGTAAACGATGTATTTGTGTACATGGAACCTCCTGTGCTGAGAAGAAATCCTTCTTTACCCTCACTGACCCGCTCCAGCCAGCTCAGGGCCTGCGAGAAGTAGAATGGATGTACTTACACATGTGTGGTCTGCGGTCGTACCATAGCCGTGAAACAGTCTGCCAGTCAGATCACTTCATTAAAAATGTGACTCTTCGTCCTGGCTCAGGTATTAATGACATGCTTTTACTTTGTTGGGTTTGTACATAGTACATGGTATTTTTTTGTACAAATGTGAAATTGAAAATAGCAGTGAAATTAATGAATTAAATATAACAGAATTGAATTGAATCATTTTACCACTCACATCACTGCTGACGCTTGGTTGGCTAATGATGGCCGACTCGATTCTGCATATACACATAACAATGACCCCCAGCTAACACTTTCAGGGTCCGTGGAGAACCCCGAGGCAGACTCACACAATGAACTGGCGTTTGAACGCCGTCTGTAAACTTGACTGCCCAGTAAAACCTGCAAAGTGGCAGCCCAAGTTCAGGCAGGGGTCGGTACACGGGGAAATCCAGAACACGAGGAAAGGGCTGGGGTCATGGTGAGCGAAGCCAGAGGCAGAGGTGCTTTATTTGTCATTATACAATTGTACAATGAAATTCATCTTCTGCATTTAACTCATCCTTCGATGCCTCTGGGGTAAAGGTCAGGATCACCTGGCTGGAGGAGTCACCTATTGTGCAGGTTTTGGGTTGATGAGTGAAACTGGAGCACTCGAAGGAAACCCATCCAGACACAGGGAGAACATGCAAACTCCACACAGAAAGGCCCGCATGGTCCGGGAATCAAACCTCCTCCCATTTCTCCCTTGACCAGAAAAGACTTACAAGCCGAACTCGTACACAGACTGTTTGGCTTTGCCGACTCGCTGGACGCAGTGGGCACGAAACTTATTGAACTTATTATTTTCTATTTTTCTGCAGCACTTTGAGATTGTTTAAATGTGAAGTGCGTTACAAATACAATGTATTATTATTAGAAGTGTTACGGTTTTCAGAACTGGACCCGGAAACAGAGCAAGTAGTCTTTAGTGGAGATCTAGGGGAGAAAGCATTTGGCAGGCTGAGTCCCCGGGTTGAAGCTTCACCCGTGATTCTGATACTACCAATTTGACATCAAATCCTTTTATGCAAGCATCAGTGAAGTTCCTTTTTTCATCCTCCTCACCTGTAGCTGAATTCAAGACAAAGGTCAGCAGGCTCTGGATGGACGAGTGGTAGAAGGCAGGCAGGCCCTAAGGAAATGTCTCTGCTGAGCCTTCTTGGCAACAGCTGTGATGTTGTTTGTCCAGAGGAGATCAGCAGAGATGAGGACACCAAGGAACCTGAAGGTGTGGACCTTTTTCACACACTCCCCATTTATGTAGAAGGGGGGCGTGTCAGAGCTGTAGTTCCTGAAGTCCACTCTGATCTCTTTGGGTTTTTTTTTGGAGTTGACTGCCAGATTGATTGGTGAACATCAGACTGTCAACTTCAGAACCTCCTCTCTGTAGGTCAGGACCTCCTCTGTGTAGGTCAGAACCTCCTCTCTGTAGGTCAGGACCTCCTCTCTGTAGATCAGGACCTCTTCAGGACTTCCTCTCTGTAGGTCAGGACCTCTTCAGGACCTCCTCTCTGTAGATCAGGACCTCTTCAGGACTTCCTCTCTGTAGGTCAGGACCTCTTCAGGACTTCCTCTCTGTAGGTCAGGACCTCTTCAGGACCTCCTCTCTGTAGGTCAGGACCTCCTCTCTGTAGGCTGCCTCATGCCCTCAGGATCAGTTCGACAACTGTGGTGTCCTCAGCAAATTTGACAACGATGTGTTTGTGGGCTGGACTGCAGTCGTAGATGTTTAGACAGAACAGGAGAGGACTCAGGACACAGCCCTGGGGGTCACCAGGTGGACGAGAGATAAGGACAGAGTCTCACAGTTTGGCGCCGGTTGTTCAGAAAGTCCTTTTCCCAGGCACTTGTGAGAGGATCAGGACAGGTTGACCAGCTTGCTGATCAGAATGTCCACAAAATGTCCTGACATCACGCTTGTTGTTCCAGGTGTCTCAGCACAGAGTGGAGAGCGAGGACAATGACGTCTTCTTTGGATTTGTTTGCCTGGCATGCAACGTGGTGGTGACCTTTGATGTGCTGTTACAGGCGTGAGGGCGACAGGGCGGCAGTCCTTGAGGAGACTGTTTTGGATGATTGTGGCAGACTTTAGGCAGGAGGGTTTGACTGCTTGAGCTGGTGGGCACATGCTCTGAGCACCTTACCAGCTACTCCATATGGACCACAGCCTTCTGAGCATTTGCTGCAAAGAGCACCTGCCTTATTTCATGTTCTTCACCAGCGAGTGGAGGGATGCTGGAACCTGGTGGATGTTGGGCCAGAGCATGCGAGTGTTGCTGTGGCGACTCAAAACAAGCAAAGGAACCATTAAGTTCCTCTGCCAGCGACACGCACCAGATCCTGCGTACTGATACTGATTCTGCTGCCTCTGTATACGCTGATGTTCTGAAGCATTTGCCACGCCTTACTTTCTGGAAAGGTGGAACTCAAACATCATCTGGTAATCCGCTTTGGCTTGTTTAATTCCTCTTTTGATGTCCGCTCGAGCAGCACTGTATCCAACTTTATCACCTGAAGAAAGCATTGTGGGCTTTGAGGACCTGGCCCAGAGCAGAAACCCTGAGTGTTTTATCAGGTTCATGGCTGGTGAGGCTCGGACTCCTCTGGACTCACATTTACAATGTAAGAAGTGAAAGAGCCTCTTATTACATCCAACAGCATCAACTGCTAATGCTTCATATCCCATCAGCATTCCTCTTTCCATTACACTTGCACCAACACAAACACAGGAACATATTGGTCCTACAAAGAAAGTTTCTTTTACATAAATGGATAGAACACCTCCTTGTGTCTAAGCAATTCATATTTACTGTACACAATCGAAGTATAGAGATGTGTGCAGCTCAAATTAGATTTTGACCTTCAGTAAACATTTCTGGGTTTTTTTTTCAAGCTTTAAATTCTGGTGCTTTAATCGATTTTAATAAAGGTTGTCTATCAAAATAAAAAAAACAAAACTTAAACCCATTTTGGCCTTAACTTTACTTACAGATGAAGTCCATGCACCGATCTTTCTCCACAAAAAGCTCTATGACTTGGTTGTAAAAGTCTTCCTTATTTTCTCTTAGTTTGTAAGTCTCTCCGTCTCAATGGAGATCATGGCCAATGTTCAGTTCACGTACGCCCCCTTGAGGTGAGGCCAAGTACTGCCTGCCTCACCTGCTGAGTATTCTCTGCACTTGAGCAGCAGCAGCAGGGAGATGGTCTGACTGGCTGACATGCTTCATGTTAGAATAGACATGGTCAGGAGTGTTGGAGTCTCTGGCTGAACAGCTGACATGCTGGTGGAGTTGGAGGAGTCTTCAAGTTGGCCTTGTTAAAGTCTCCAGCAATAATGTGAACACCATCAGGGTGGAGCTGCTGTTGTTTTGTGTTCAGCAGGAAAGAGAGTACCATAATGATATTGGGTGGAATATAGACAGCCATGACAATTACTACTGTTACTGCTCTGAGCAGAAAAAAGGCCAACATTCAACAGACGTGTCCTCCAAGTCCGGGGAATGAGCACAATCTGAAGCCCAGGAAATATGGAAAAGGGCGGAGCTTTGGCTGAGAGCCTGGCCACTGGCTCCACCCCCCAGCAGGAGTCCCAGCCAATCACAGCTGTCTATAACCTGTATGTCCACATCCACAGTTTACTGATTGGTTACACCGTGTTCTGTCATTATGATTCAGATTACGAGCCAGCTTCAGGATAAGCTCTTAAGTAACTTGTAACTTATTACAATTCAATTACTAAACACTGAAGTAACTTAATACACGATGGAATAAAGTTACGACACCAGCCAAAAAGTTTATTACACCATCAGAGTTCAAACATTTAAAGTCCAAAATGAAAAGTTTATTCAGTGTGATGCAGCTGCAACCTGTGTGTGTGTGTGTGTCACCGTCTTTGTGTGTGTGTGTGTGTGTGTGTGTGTCACCAGTAAATGAAACTGGTTTACAATCATTCCTGTGGAGAGTGTGTGTGAAAGGTGTGTTAGTCCAGTCACACACTCCTCATGTGCAGTCTCTCTCTCTGAAACAATGACGTGATGTAGTTTGATTTCCTCCAGCAGCAGTGAACACACCAAGTCTTTGAAGGTGTGTGTGTGTGTGTGTGTGTACGTGTGTGTGTGTGTGCGCGCGCGCGAGGCGTCCTCAACTCCGGGGCTGCAGTTCTTGTCGCAGCCAGGAGGGCGGCGGTTGTCCCAGTCGATTCATCAATCGCAGCAGTTCCATGTTGTGCTCACGGTAAAACTCCGACAGGAAGGCACGTGACTATACACACACACACACACAAACAAGATTATAGAGCATTTTCCTCTAATATCAGAGCTTCTAAAAATGACTGTATTCATCATATAATAGATTATAGCAGTTTATTTCAAAGGGGTCATACTTGTGAGGAACATGGGTATGGAGGGGGGGGGCTGTTTCAGGGGGACGTACCTCAGGGGTCATCTCCTGGTACCTCCTGCCTTTGCTCTTGCCCAGACACTTGGGTCGGTTCCCTTCCCCTCGCTGGCACCAGAAACCTTTACTCTCATCGAATCTGCAACCACAGCATCGGTTACCCCACACTGCCCTCTGTGTGTGTGTGTGTGTGTGTGTGTGTGTGCGTGTGTGTGTGTGGGTGCGTGCGTGCGTGCGTGCGTGCGTGCGTGCGTGCGTGTGTGTTACAAACATTAGGGTCTGTGTGTAGTTAAAGATGGGAGTGACTCCGAGGAACTTCTGGATTCCCTCCATGACCAGCGCAGGTTTGGTCTTCAGCATGGCTCCGTCCACCAGGTGGAGCTGCAGAGTCACAGTCTCATTATTCCATCATTCATCAAAACATTCACCTTTCTGCTCTGAGCCTGGTTGTCCTCTGAGCCTGGTTGTCCTCTGAGTATGGTTGTCCTCTGAGTATGGTTCTGCAGGTTTCTGCTCTGAGCCTGGTTCTGCGGGTTTTTATTCTACCTGCTCAGGTGGAATTGTTGGTTTTCTCTTTAAAACCGACTTGAAATGACAAATGACAGCTTTTGCCGCAATTTTCTGTAAAATCTGTGAAAATCTGGAGGGACGATTCAATATTGTTCAACTGAAACTTCTGTTAATAACAACCAGCAGTAATAACCACTCAGTAATAACAACCTGGTAGTACCTGGTTAGGCTGGTAGAACTGCAGCCAGCGGTTCAGGTGGACGGAGTATGTTCCAGGGAGAAGACAGCGTCTCTGAAGCATCAGAACATCGGCTGGAGCTGAAGGGGAAGCTGTCACCACCTCATGGAAACTGTTATTCAAAGCTGCAGGGTCCTGGTGAGCGCGCTGGTGCTGCAGGGACAGGGACAGCGACACAGGGACAGGGACAGACAGAGAAACAGACACAGCAGTGAGGACCCTGTGCAGTGCAGGTGGCTCTGGCAGTGGCCTGCCCGGGGTAGTACCTGGTACCAGGAGTAGGCCCGGTCCGCCGGGTTGATCAGCAGTGCCAGGACCTTGGCTCTGGGAAGCAGGGCGGCGACTCGGCGGGGCGTCTGCTCCGAGTCAAAGTAGTTGGCACTTTTCTCAAACATGAAGTCTGTGCTGACGTTGGAGGGGAACGGGAAGAAGTCCATGTACCTGAGGACCAGTGACGCCGCGGGAAAGTTACTCTCACATGACCAGTTGGTTCATCCAATGCATTACTATTTCCCAACCAGTAATCACATTACAGTTACTTCTCCAAGTCGCTGTGCGTTACTATGGCAGCGTCCTACAGGACGTTGGAGAGAAAGACAAGTTTCTGGTCTGTGAAGATGTTTTATTACTGAACAGAACAGGACACTCCTTCATTCTCCTCCACACACGCACGCACGCACGGTGTGTAAGCAGTGAGGCCAGGAGTGAGGCCAGGAGTGAGGCCAGGAGTGAGGCCAGGAGTGAGCAGTGTCATGAGGGAGCAGAGCATCAGGAGTGAGGCCAAGAGTGAGGTCAGGAGTGAGGCCAGGAGTGAGTAAAGTGTCAGGACTGAGGTCAGGAGTGAGCAGTGTCAGGAGTGAGGTCAAGAGTAAGCAGAGTGTCAGGATTGAGGTCAGGAGTGAGGTCAGGAGCGAGCAGAGTGTTAGGAGTGAGCAGAGTGTCCAGAGTGAGGTCAGGAGCAAGCAGAGCATCAGGAGTGAGATCAGGAGTGAGCAGAGTGCTGCGGCGGCCTCACCAGTCGATCCCGTTGTCGTAGCTGGGCCCGTTGAAGAACTGGATCTCCTCGAAGGTGGAGAGGCTGGGGAAGTTGCTGGTGATGGCTGGGTGGATGTTGAGGAATGAATGCAGTGCCGTAGAGCCTGTGAGCAAAGCAGAGTGAAACACGAGCAGCGGCAGCATGGAGGCTGAGGAGAATGAGGACAGACTCTACAGGCCCTACCTGTCTTCTGTGGTCCAACAACCAGGAACTTGGGGAGTCTGTCACAGGTCTTCTCTTTGGACCATATGTCTTTATGTCTCTTGTCGTGACACGGATTCTGGAACATGACGTGGTGGAAGTTATTCACTTCATCAGTTCATCTCCTCATTCTTCAGTTCAGTTGTCTCAGTATCCTGCTCAGCTTCTCTAACCTTCAACAAACTGTTATAAACCTTCAACAAACCTTTTTAAACTTCAACAAACTGTTATAAACCTTCAAAAAACTGTTATAAACCTTCAACACACCTTTTTAAACTTCAACAAACTGTTATAAACCTTCAACAAACTGTTATAAACCTTCAACACACCTTTTTAAACTTCAACAAACTGTTATAAACCTTCAACAAACCTTTTTAAACTTCAACAAACTGTTATAAACCTTCAACAAACCTTTTTAAACTTCAACAAACTGTTATAAACCTTCAACAAACCTTTTTAAACTTCAACAAACTGTTATAAACCTTCGACAAACTGTTATAAACCTTCAACAAACTGTTATAAACCTTCGGCAAACTGTTATAAACCTTCAACACACCTTTTTAAACTTCAACAAACTGTTATAAACCTTCAACACACCTTTTTAAACTTCAACAAACTGTTATAAACCTTCAACAAACCTTTTTAAACTTCAACAAACTGTTATAAACCTTCAACAAACCTTTTTAAACTTCAACAAACTGTTATAAACCTTCAACAAACCTTTTTAAACTTCAATAAACTGTTATAAACCTTCAACAAACCTTTTTAAACTTCAATAAACTGTTATAAACCTTCAACAAACTTTTTAAACTTCAACAAACTGTTATGACAGTTTAATAAAACAACAAACATTTAATAAACTAATAAACCTTGAATAAACTATTGTAAATGTTCAATAAACTGTTAGGAACATTTAATAAACTGATAAATGTTTAATAAAGTGCTATGGATGGAAAGTTATGGGATTAAAGGTGAGGTCTGAAGAACCAGAGACTCAGTGAAGAACCAGGTCCAGCCTCACCTGCCAGAGCGGCTCCCGCTCTTCGGGGAAGATCTGGAAGTATTTGTCGGCCAGCTGGACGGGGGGCAGGGTCTGGAGCTGCAGGTTGGTCCAGCACTGGACGAACTTCACCAGGGACTCGAAAGTGTACAGACCCAGACGGTCGTTTCCGTAGTTGGACAGGTGAGTCATGAAGATGCTGATCTGCAGGACCAGACGCACATGTCAGTTCACTCTAATCTCAGATTAAAGACTAAGTAGATTAATCTGATAGTTCACTTTAATCTCTGATTAATGAGTCAGTAGATTAATCTGTTAGTTCAGTTTAATCTCAGATTAAAGACTCAGTAGATGAATCTGTTAGTTCAGATTAATGGTATTACATGAAATCACATCAGAGACATTGAAACGTGAAGAAAAGCTTCTTCCTGTATCAATAAAAGCTGAAAACAGGACATGAGCAGATGATTGATTGGTGATTGGAATCAATAAGTGAAACGTTTCAGATGAGAAGAAAAAGGCTGAGGATCAATCAGTGAGCGATCAGCTGCTTTCAGGATTTCCTGAGGAACAGTTTGACCTGCTGAGAGTCCAGACTCTTCAGAGGAAAGTAGTGTAGTTACTAGTTACTGCAGCATCGAATCACATGCTGCTGGATCAAAACCTTCACTGGTGAAGTAGTGGAAGTAAAGTAATCCATTACTTTAGTATCAGAAACAATCAGACTGGAACTAAACTGCTGCAAACACTGGATGAAAGTTGACCAGTTGATCTGTGATACTGGTGTGTTTTCATTACCACAGCAGTGTGTGTGTGTGTGCGTGCGTGCGTGCGTGCGTGCGTGTGTCTCACAGGGTTGAGGAGGACGGTGAGGAAGAGTTCTCCTCCCCTGATGCTCCGGTCCAGCTCTTTGGAGCCTCCAGGATATTCGTTGTAGAAGATGGTGTGTGTGAAGAGACCGCAGGTCTGGCGAGGTAAAACCTGCAACACAGGGGGAGGAGCCTGTAATCTCACCTTTCTCCAACTTCAAACTGTGTAATCTCACGTTTCACCAAACACTGACATTGAACTGAAGTTTACCAAAACAACTCAAACCAGAAATCTCAATATTTACTGTATATATTATATTACATACTTTATATACTATATACTGTATGTAAGGGTCCAGATTCTAATCTGGGCTGGCTGATTCCAGACCGTGCCACATTCTGGATCAGCTCAGAATCCGGCCGGCACAGACTGGAATTCCATGTGTCAAGACAGTCATTCCCAAAAACACAATTTGATTTGACTGTAAAACCGTTAAACAATGAAACTACATGAAGTACAAATGAAAAATAATCTGCAAATGAATGACCGTGTGTGTGTGTGGTGTTACTGTGTGTGTGTGTGTGTGTGTGCGTGCGTGTTACCTTGATCCCGTTGTGTATGAAGCCCCTGCGGTACCGGGCCGGTCTCAGGTGAGGGTACTCCTCGGTGCTGGTCACCTGGATGCCCCACACAGACTTCCAGGCCTCATAGAGCTGGCTGTGGACCGGGTAGACCCCGGAGTGGTGCGGCGCCACGGCGTAGCCTAGGTCCACCGGGAGGCCGTGCTCCTGGGGTCACACACACACACACAAGGTTGCAGGTTCAACTCCCATCTCTGGAATTTTCCTGATAGGAAGTTGGAATATTCCCACTCTGAGCGCTGATCAATACCCTGAGACGTGAACACGAGGTGGAGAACACTGGGACGACGTCCGGACTCACCTGAGCAAACACCTTGTTGAGCCTCATCTGCTCGGCTAGAACGCTGACGTTGTGGAACAGGTGAGGCTGCATGTGACTCCACATGTGAGGAAACCACCAGAAGTCCAGGCGGTGCTGCAGCAGCTTGTCGTCCCCCCGGTCCTCCTCGTCAGTCCCTACACACACACACACACACACACACACACACACACACACACACACACACACACACACACACACACACACACACACACACACACACACACACACACACACACACACACACACACACACACACACACACACACACACACACACACACACACACACACACACACACACACACACACACACACACACACACACACAGTAGATTCAATATGACTAAAGGTCTCTAGCAGCAGGTTCTACACCTTGATGAGTGTTTGGAACATGTGACACCATGGGGGGATTCCAGAAAGCGGGTCATGTGAAAACTCAGGCCTCATTTACACGAGAACGAATACGAGTGTATCTGCAAAACTTTCTTCACTGTTGGGGGGTCTGTTTACACGACACCAGTGTTCTGATCCACTGTATCCACAAAGTTTTTAATCCGGCTCCCAAAGTGGAAAGATTCTTTCACGGTTGCATCATCAGACCATACGGATGTCAGGTTCTATCCATTTTCTTCACGTTTATAGTGCATTGTTCTCTGCACACGTCTGTGTAGACTCATTCTCCTCACCTGTGTAGTAGAACTTTCCAGAAAAGCCCAGGTTGAAGGTGAAGTTGGGGACAAGCGCTCGCAGTTTGTTCTGGGTGTTGAGCAACGCCTGTGAAAGGAGAAGAAAGACCAAGTTCACACGTCCACCACAACATCAACTTTCATTCACACAAAACTAATGCTCACTGAAACAGCCTCACCCTGAGGAACACCGACTGAAGCTGAGTGTTCCTCACCGGGATGAGCCTGAGGAACACCTACTGAAGCTGAGTGTTCCTCACCAGCTTCACCCTGAGGAACACCGACTGAAGCTGAGTGTTCCTCACCAGCTTCACCCTGAGGAACACCTACTGAAGCTGAGTGTTCCTCACCGGGATGAGCCTGAGGAACACCTACTGAAGCTGAGTGTTCCTCACCAGCTTCACCCTGAGGAACACCGACTGAAGCTGAGTGTTCCTCACCAGCTTCACCCTGAGGAACACCTACTGAAGCTGAGTGTTCCTCACCGGGATGAGCCTGAGGAACACCTACTGAAGCTGAGTGCTCCTCCCCAGGTTGAGAAGGAGAACAGGACTGGCCTTCTAAAGTGACACGTTGAAGTTTGAACAGTGAGTTTGGGTGATCAGACCACAGAAGACTATTCCATGTGTCCACAAAGAAGGAACGTCAATATGGCAGAACCTTGTCATCTCAGACAGAATGTCTGGGAGTATTGACTAATTTAGATCAGACTTTATATTAATTAATCATTTAACCAATAAATTAACTGATTAATTGGTTACTTAATTAATCGATCAATCAATTAATTTATTAATTATCGAAGGACTTATTAGAATTGGAGCTGAGAGCAAATTCAGATGTTGGACTGAAACTGAACAGATCTGATTGCTTCGGCCTTTAAGTCAGTGTTGTGGAGAACAATGGAGGAATGGATGCAGTGGATGTTGGTTCACTACTGGGAGCAATGACCACTGCCAACGCAGCGTAGCGGCTAATTCTACACAGTGTGCTTTTCTACTCACATCCACGTCAGACATCTTCATGCGAGTTTCCTCCTTGCCAACAAAGATATCGTCCACGTCCACCAGAATGTATCGGTCCAGGGTCAAACACAATCTCCTCCCAGTCAGGTAGGAAATGGCGTCCACAAACACCAGCTTGTGCAGCCAGTAGTTGAGATTATTTCCAAAGAGAACTCTCTGAATGCCGTCATGAAGCCCCAAGTCCTGGATGACGGTGGAATGGAGAGGGCGCATGGAGCTGGGAGCAAAGTTGGCCAGGGCCTCCGAAGACTTGGTGGCGGCCAGCAGCACGGGTTCGTAGGTGGAGTGGTTGGACTGGAAGATGGTCCAGTCGTCGCCGGGCAGCGGGCCCTTCTCCACCTGGTTAGGCTTGGTGATGTACAGCAGGGGCGCGTTGGGGTTGATGTGGTAGTCCCTGAGCCCCAGGTGAGAGTGCAGGAAGAGGGGGAAGCCTTTCAACTGGGCGCTGAATAGAGAGTTCTCATTGGCTTTGAAGAAGCCAATCACACCTACTCCGTATTCGGCACAGTATTTGTCCAGCAAGTCCCGGTTCCACGCCTCCAGGTTGACATATTTTAAGACATTTTCAAAGATGATCAGAGAGTAGCGTCCACGGTTATGCTTGGTCAGTGTTGGCATGTCGCCCTTCCCAGGAGCAACCTCTGACTGGTAGTGGAAGCGACTGGACTCTAATATGGCCACAATGTCCTGACCCAATTGGGAGTAGATGCTTTCCACAAACACCAGCACCACTGGCTCCGTCCGGGAGTTGTCCACGGCCTTCACTTTCTGTTGTCGACTCTGGCGTGGGGGAAGGAAAAGAGGCGCCCTTTGGCCACCCGGCCCTCCTCTGGCGGTACCGGTATTCACCATCAGGGACAGCCCCCCGCCTCCATCACAGTCGCTCAAGGGTAAAGGTGGGGCCTCTTTGATTTTGGGGCTGTTGGAGACGTAGTAAGCGAGGAAGGCCATGGACAGCAGGCAGAAAACGATAAGCGCCATGATGAGGCGGTGAAGCTCCAGCTTGCGGACCCCTCGCGTTAGTTTCACGCCCAAGCCTGCACCCACCATGGTGTTGGAGGGTGGAGGTGAGTCTGGCCAGCAAGCAGGGGTGGGAGGAGAGGGGCGTTGCAGTAGATACCAGCACCAAGCTGCGCTGAAGAACAGCCATTTACATTAGGTCACCATGGCCAGCATCGTCCATTACCTCTACCTCGAGCTCTGGAGTTCCAAGGCAGCGACCTGAAGGAGGACGACTGCTGGATCAATCTAGACTCAGAACCAGGAGCTAATGGGTGGAACAGACGGGGGTTCCCCTGCGAGGACCCGAATCCTGAATATCAGTCTGCTGCTGCTCCGTCTCCGTTCTAAGCAGCTTCTGTGTCTCCACCCGAGCTGGAGTCCATGTGGCAAAGTGTCAGCAGCCGCGGGAGCAGTTGACTGAGCCGCTACGCTGTGTCTGCAGTGGCCATTGCTCCGAGCTCCCTTCAGCCCGTCAGACTGTTCCTGTTCAGCCTGTTCCTGTTCAGATTGTTCCTGTTCAGACTATTCCTGTTCAGACTGTTCCTGTTTAGACTGTTCCTGTTCAGACCGTCAGACTGTTCCTGTTCAGCCTGTTCCTGTTCAGCTTGTTCCTGTTCAGCCCTTCCAGACTGTTCCTGTTCAGCCCGTCCGTCCGTCAGCCTGTTCAGCCCGTCCTGACTGTTCCTGTTCAGCCCGTCAGACTGTTCCTGTTCAGACTGTTCCTGCTCAGCCCATCAGACTGTTCCTGTTCAGCCCGTCAGACTGTTCCTGTTCAGCCTGTCCAGACTGTTCCTGTTCAGCCTGTTCCTGTTCAGCCTGTCCAGACTGTTCCAGTTCAGCCCGTCCAGACTGTTCCTGTTCAGCCCGTCAGCCCGTCCCGCCTGGACATCCCAAAGGAAGACACCTGCAGGACAAGCAGAGACAGAACCTTTAACATCATCATCACTACATCAGCACAAGTGGTGAAACCTTCCAGTTGTGGAGCTTCATCTATAAAGGTTGCTGAAGCACAAAAGGTCCTGAAAGATGTGTACGCCACTTCCCACACAAAGTTTGTGATCTAAAAAAATTTACTTTGCGGGAGAATGTTGGTACCGGTACGACAACTTTGGACTTTGGAGACGAGGGAAACTGGCGGCGCAGATGGTGAAGTGGTGAATTGAATCAGATTCATCTCATACATTTAATGTCTTCACATATCAGACTTATTGATCCACGTAATCACAAACAGCCAAGCTGCCGTGTTCTAGATGTTTAGAGTGGTTCAGAGTAAGCATATAAATAGCGAGATGACAGCCGTGCGTACTGCCGCACTGCTCTGGCCCCCATGATGTCACTCTCCTCTGGCCCCCATGATCTCACTCTCCTCTGGCCCCCATGATCTCACTCTCCTCTGGCCCCCATGATGTCACTCTCCTCTGGCCCCCATGATGTCACTCTCCTCTGATTTAGCCTCAAATGTCGGCGATCAACAGGCTGATTGAGATGCAAAAATATTGATGAGGCACTTTACATTGACCATTTATGGTAGAAAGTGGGCGTGTTGAGGGCCGGACCTGAACTGTCAGCCTTCAAGGTGGACTGGCTCTATAAAAAGAAATTGCGTGCAGATGTACGTTCACACCGTTTTACTGATTCAATGTTTTTTTGCGGACGCCATTTTCAGCTTTTGGGCTCACAAACATTTTTAGTAGGAATCCTACACAAGGTTTTATAGATGAAGCCCCTGGACTTTTCTACACAGGAACCTGAACCCACAGGAAACTGTTTCTTCAGTTTGTGCTGAGCTGATGACATTAACAACATAGATGACCTGTAACCAGCAGCTTTGGCTCCTGGAACCTGAAGAAGTACTAAACTTAGTCAGAGAACTACCGAACCAGCTGCTGGGAATGTTTTTAATGACTGAAATTCAAGAACAACGTTCTACAATTCCTGAAGCCACAGATAGAGACAGTCTGTAGTTTTATAAAACAGGCAGTCTGTAGTTTTTTTAAACAGGCAGTCTGTAGTTTTTTTAAACAGACTATAGTTTTATTAAGCAGACAGTCTGTAGTTTTATTAAATAGTGTGTAGTTTTATTACACAGTCTGTAGTTTTATTAAACAGACTGTAATTTATTAAACAGACTGTAGTTTTATTAAGCAGGCGGTCTGTACTTTTATTAAACAGGCAGTCTGTAGTTTTATTAGATAGTGTGTAGTTTTATTAAACAGTCTGTAGTTTTATTACACAGTCTATAGTTTTATCAAACAGACAGTCTGTAGTTTTATTAAATAATGTGTAGTTTTATTAAATAGTGTGTAGTTTTATTAAACACAGAGTCTGTAGTTTTATTACATCGTCTGTAGTTTTATTAAACAGTCTGTAGTTTTATTACAGTGTATAGTTTTATTAAACAGTCTGTAGTTTTATTACAGTGTATAGTTTTATTAAACAGTCTGTAGTTTTATTACATAGTCTAGTTTTATTAAACAGACAGTGTGTAGTTTTATTAAACAGTCTGTACTTTTATTAAACAGATTGTAGTTTTATTAAACAGACAGTGTGTAGTTTTAAGAAACAGACAGTTTGTAGTTTTATCAAACAGAGTGTGTAGTTTTATTAAAGACAGTTTGCAGTTTTATTTAACAGTCTGTAGTTTTATTAAACAGTCTGTAGTTTTATTTAACAGTCTGTAGTTTTATTAAACAGACATTCTGTAATTTTATGAAACAGACAGTGTGTAGTTTTATTAAACAGTCTGTACTTTTATTTAACAGACAGACTGTAGTTTTATCAAACAGACAGTCTGTAGTTTTATCAAACATACAGTGTTTAATTTTATTAAAGACAGTATTTCATTTTATTACACAGTCTGTAGTTTTATTACACAGTCTGCAGTTTTATTAAACAGACAGTCTAGTTTTATTTAACAGTCTGTAGTTTTATTACATAGTCTGTAGTTTTATTAAACAGACTGTGTAGTTTTACTAAACAGACAGTTTGTAGTTTTATTAAACGGTCTGTAGTTTTATTACATAGACAGTGCAGAGTTTTATTAAACAGTGTGTAGTTTTATTAAACAGTGTGTAGTTTTATTAAACAGTATGGCATTTTATTACACAGTCTGTAGTTTTATTTAATAGTCTGTAGTTCTATTTAATAGTCTGTAGTTTTATTAAAAAGACAGTGTGTAGTTTTATTAAACAGAGAGTTTGTTGTTTTATTAAACAGTATGGAGTTTTATTATGCAGTCTGTAGTTTTATTTGAAAGGTCTGTAGTTTTATTAAAAAGACAGTGTGTAGTTTTATTACACAGACAGCCTGTAGTTTTAATAAACAGTCTCTCATTTTATTACATAGTCTGTAGTTTTATGAAACAGTCTGTAGTTTTATTAAACAGACTGTGTAGTTTTACTAAACAGACAGTTTGTAGTTTTATTAAACAGTCGGTAGTTTTATTACACAGTCTATAGGTTTATTAAACAGTCTGTAGATTTATTAAACAGACAGTCTGTGGTTTTATTAAAAAGACTGTAGTTTTATTTAACAGACTGTGTAGTGTTACTAAACAGACAGTTTGTAGTTTTATAACACAAACAGTCTGTAGTTTTATTTAACAGTCTGGAGTTTTATTAAACAGACATTCTGTAATTTTATGAAACAGACAGTGTGTAGTTTTATTAAACAGTCTGTACTTTTATTTAACAGACAGACTGTAGTTTTATCAAACAGACAGTCTGTAGTTTTATCAAACATACAGTGTTTAATTTTATTAAAGACAGTATTTCATTTTATTACACAGTCTGTAGTTTTATTACACAGTCTGCAGTTTTATTAAACAGACAGTCTAGTTTTATTTAACAGTCTGTAGTTTTATTACATAGTCTGTAGTTTTATTAAACAGACTGTGGTTTTATTAAACAGACTGTGTAGTTTTACTAAACAGACAGTTTGTAGTTTTATTAAACGGTCTGTAGTTTTATTACATAGACAGTGCAGAGTTTTATTAAACAGTGTGTAGTTTTATTAAACAGTGTGTAGTTTTATTAAACAGTATGGCATTTTATTACACAGTCTGTAGTTTTATTTAATAGTCTGTAGTTCTATTTAATAGTCTGTAGTTTTATTAAAAAGACAGTGTGTAGTTTTATTAAACAGAGAGTTTGTTGTTTTATTAAACAGTATGGAGTTTTATTATGCAGTCTGTAGTTTTATTTGAAAGGTCTGTAGTTTTATTAAAAAGACAGTGTGTAATTTTATTACACAGACAGCCTGTAGTTTTAATAAACAGTCTCTCATTTTATTACATAGTCTGTAGTTTTATGAAACAGTCTGTAGTTTTATTAAACAGACTGTGTAGTTTTATTAAACAGACTGTGTAGTTTTACTAAACAGACAGTTTGTAGTTTTATTAAACGGTCTGTAGTTTTATTACATAGACAGTGCAGAGTTTTATTAAACAGTGTGTAGTTTTATTAAACAGTGTGTAGTTTTATTAAACAGTATGGCATTTTATTACACAGTCTGTAGTTTTATTTAATAGTCTGTAGTTCTATTTAATAGTCTGTAGTTTTATTAAAAAGACAGTGTGTAGTTTTATTAAACAGAGAGTTTGTTGTTTTATTAAACAGTATGGAGTTTTATTATGCAGTCTGTAGTTTTATTTGAAAGGTCTGTAGTTTTATTAAAAAGACAGTGTGTAGTTTTATTACACAGACAGCCTGTAGTTTTAATAAACAGTCTCTCATTTTATTACATAGTCTGTAGTTTTATGAAACAGTCTGTAGTTTTATTAAACAGACTGTGTAGTTTTACTAAACAGACAGTTTGTAGTTTTATTAAACAGTCGGTAGTTTTATTACACAGTCTATAGGTTTATTAAACAGTCTGTAGATTTATTAAACAGACAGTCTGTGGTTTTATTAAAAAGACTGTAGTTTTATTTAACAGACTGTGTAGTGTTACTAAACAGACAGTTTGTAGTTTTATAACACAAACAGTCTGTAGTTTTATTTAACAGTCTGGAGTTTTATTAAACAGACATTCTGTAATTTTATGAAACAGACAGTGTGTAGTTTTATTAAACAGTCTGTACTTTTATTTAACAGACAGACTGTAGTTTTATCAAACAGACAGTCTGTAGTTTTATCAAACATACAGTGTTTAATTTTATTAAAGACAGTATTTCATTTTATTACACAGTCTGTAGTTTTATTACACAGTCTGCAGTTTTATTAAACAGACAGTCTAGTTTTATTTAACAGTCTGTAGTTTTATTACATAGTCTGTAGTTTTATTAAACAGACTGTGGTTTTATTAAACAGACTGTGTAGTTTTACTAAACAGACAGTTTGTAGTTTTATTAAACGGTCTGTAGTTTTATTACATAGACAGTGCAGAGTTTTATTAAACAGTGTGTAGTTTTATTAAACAGTGTGTAGTTTTATTAAACAGTATGGCATTTTATTACACAGTCTGTAGTTTTATTTAATAGTCTGTAGTTCTATTTAATAGTCTGTAGTTTTATTAAAAAGACAGTGTGTAGTTTTATTAAACAGAGAGTTTGTTGTTTTATTAAACAGTATGGAGTTTTATTATGCAGTCTGTAGTTTTATTTGAAAGGTCTGTAGTTTTATTAAAAAGACAGTGTGTAATTTTATTACACAGACAGCCTGTAGTTTTAATAAACAGTCTCTCATTTTATTACATAGTCTGTAGTTTTATGAAACAGTCTGTAGTTTTATTAAACAGACTGTGTAGTTTTATTAAACAGACTGTGTAGTTTTACTAAACAGACAGTTTGTAGTTTTATTAAACAGTCGGTAGTTTTATTACACAGTCTATAGTTTTATTAAACAGTCTGTAGTTTTATTAAACAGACAGTCTGTGGTTTTATTAAAAAGACTGTAGTTTTATTTAACAGACTGTGTAGTGTTACTAAACAGACAGTTTGTAGTTTTATAACACAAACAGTGTGTAGTTTCATTAAAGAGTATGGAGTTTATTACGTAGTCTGTAGTTTTATTTAATAGTCTGTAGTTTTATTACACAGTTTATAGTTTTATTAAACAGACAGTGTGTAGTTTTATTAAACAGTATGGAGTTTTATTACGTAGTCTGTAGTTTTATTTAATAGTCTATAGTTGTATTACATAGTCTGTAGTTTTATTAAACAGACTGTGTAGTTTTACTAAACAGACAGTTTGTAGTTTTATTAAACAGACAGTCTGTATATTTATGAAACAGACAGTGTGTAGTTTTATTAAACAGTTTGTAGTTTTATTACACAGCCTATAGTTTTATTACACAGTCTGTAGTTTTATTACAGAGTCTGTAGTTTTATTAAACAGACAGTCTGTGGCTTTATTAAACAGACTGTAGTTGTATTAAACAGACTGTGTAGTTTTACTAAACAGACAGTTTGTAGTTTTATTAAACGGTCTGTAGTTTTATTACACAGACAGTGTGTAGTTTTATTAAACAGTATGGCGTTTTCTTACACAGTCTGTAGTTTTATTTAATAGTCTGTAGTTTTATTACACAGTCTGTAGTTTTATTACACAGTCTGTAGTTTTATTAAACAGTATGGAGTTTTATTAAACAGTGTGTAGTTTTATTAAACAGTATGGAGTTTTATTAAACAGACAGTGTGTAGTTTTATTAAACAGTATGGCGTTTTATTACACAGTCTGTAGTTTTATTTAATAGTCTGTAGTTTTATTACACAGTCTATAGTTTTATTAAACAGACAGTGTGTAGTTTTATTAAACAGTATGGAGTTTTATTATGTAGTCTCTAGTTTTATTTAATAGTCTGTAGTTTTATTACACAGCCTATAGTTTTATTACACAGTCTGTAGTTTTATTACACAGTCTGTAGTTTTATTACACAGACAGTGTGTAGTTTTATTAAACAGTATGGAGTTTTATTACGCAGTCGGTAGTTTTATTTAATAGTCTGTAGTTTTATTAAACAGACAGTATGTCGTTTTATTAAACAGTCTGTAGGTTTATCAGACACAGTCTGTAGTTTTAATAAACAGTCTGTCGTTTTATTACATAGTCTGTAGTTTTATGAAACAGACAGAGGCTTTGATTGATCTGGTGACATTTAATAAAGTCTTCATGTGTCACGGTTCAGTTTGCCTTCAAACTAAAATGAATCTGGGCACATTCACTGTTAGTTTGCCACTACCTGCTTAGTGTTTGTGATGCCCCTTGAGGTATTACCTGGCACATACCTTTTGTGTTTGTGTGATATGATTGTATACTTATGACTCATATGTATGCGAGTAGTAATTTATAAAGCTCTTCATCCTTAGTACATCTATGTCTGAGGGGGAAATGTTGTTTTAGGTTCTGTTGTGTGATGTTTGCTTTTGAAATCAGAATTGTAATAAAAATATCTCTAATCAAAATAAAATAAACACAAATGAAACAGCGACCGCAAGATTTTTAAATCAGTCAAATATATTGATCATTAATAGAGGAATTATTGGAAAGATGAATGTTTACAAAGTGAACCGCTGTGGACGGATGAATAATTCACACTCACCTGAAGACCGGATCCCCCTTGAAGACCGGATCCCTCCTGAAGACCGGATCCCCCTTGAAGACCGGATCCCTCCTAAAGACCGGATCTCCCTTGAAGACCGGATCCCTCCTGAAGACCGGATCCCACTTGAAGACCGGATCCCCCCAGCGGTCAATCCTTTAGTTCCACATGGCTGCACATCTGTAAACATGTGGGACACCAGGAGTTAGTCTGGACTCTCCTGGCCTCCCCCTGCGTCCCCCCTGCGTCCCCCCTGCGTCCCAGCTCAATGTAATGAGTAATAGTGGGGCAGCAGAGCTAAACCATTGTTCATTTTGTGATAAAAGCACCAAATTTGGCAGATACGTTGCGAGATAAATCTGGAATAAATTTGGATATTGGGCCACTTCAAATTCTAATTGTGTTGACCATGGCAGCCATTTTCCAAGATGGCTGCCAACGGTGACTGGCATGGAACACTTTGGCCAGCACCAAGCTGTTTTCAGCCCCCAAATATTATTTACCCACCATTTAGAGTGGAAAAATATGTTTCATTACAATCAAAAGTAATAACAAATAATCAAATATGCAACAGAATGAGAAAATTATCTTTACACATGGTCACCTAGTTACTACAACTACTACAACTATGATCTTGATGATGTCACCTGCAATAAAACAAACACCACGGATTAAATGCATTAGGCACAATGACTCTAGAATTAATCATTTCTCCTAAAACAACTCGTACTACTCAGGTGCAGATTTAGACGAGTTTGGTTTTCCCCAAAGTGGTGAAAATTTGGAAATATTTGCCTAATTATACTTGTTGCGGTCACAATTTAGCTCTAGATCTGCCCCTGCTCCACTTTCTGGCTCTATTGTAAGGGTACTATAATATTACTCAACAATTACAACTACTGATGTTAATTCTATATTTGTTATAGTTCTAATATGTGTCACACTGCCAAGCTAATTAGTTTACAACTCAATTTTACAGTTGGCCTTGATCTCACCACCATCTTGATTACTATGAGAACTGCAATATCACAGATATTATAGATTCAGAAGAATATTATTTCGAAAAAAATGCCATATAATGTGATTGATTTGTACTCCTCTTTTTGGTACTGTATTATGTGTAATCACATTGCTGAATGGAGCATTATTACTACACTGCCACCATCTTTAGTACTACTACAATAAATACTACTACACATGTACATCTGCTACTTCGTCTGTCCTTAACCGACTCCTGTATGTGACATGGGTGGTTGTGAGACTATTATCCACAGCTCTAGAGTGAGAACCTCCTCGGTTTGAATCCCCATGTGGCGTGGGTGTTTCTCTCATATACATCACCTCATTTCCAACCTGTGCCCAGAAGGCCTGATGTGGACAAAACATTGCAGTTAAATGGTTCGTAAACAATATTCATTGATTCCTGCTGGTCTGAGGGCCCAGGGGTCAATGTGATGATCATTACTGCCTCTAGAGGCCAGAACATGAATTTCTGTGCTCAAAAACAAGCTTCAACATGCAGAACAAACTCTGTTCCAGAGCAGGTTCTTCACGACTTCCTGTCATGTCTCAACACACCACAGCTTCCTGTCACGTTTCAGCACGCAATGCACAGCTTCCTGTCATGTCTCAACATGCCACAACTTCCTGTCATGTCTCAACACGCAACGCCACAGCTTCCTGTCATGTCTCGATACGCAACGCCACAGCTTCCTGTCATGTCTCGACACCCAACGCCACAGCTTCCTGTCATGTCTCAACACGCCACAGCTTCCTGTCATGTCTCGACACCCAACGCCACAGCTTCCTGTCATGTCTCAACATGCAACGCCACAGCTTCCTGTCATGTCTCAACACGCAACGCCACAGCTTCCTGTCATGTCTCGACACCCAACGCCACCGCTTCCTGTCATGCCTCAACACACAACAGCTTCCTGTCATGCCTCAACACGAAACAGCTTCCTGTCATGCCTAAACACGCAACGCCACAGCTTCCTGTCATGTCTCGACACGCAACCCCACCGCTTCCTGTCATGTCTCAACACGCAACGCCACCGCTTCCTGTCACGTCTCAACACGCCACAGCTTCCTGTCATGTCTCGACACCCAACGCCACAGCTTCCTGTCATGTCTCAACACGCAACGCCACCGCTTCCTGTCATGCCTCAACACACAACTGCTTCCTGTCATGCCTCAACACGCAACGCCACAGCTTCCTGTCATGTCTCAACACGCAACACCACAGCTTGCCGTCATGTCTCAACACGCCGCAGCTTCCCGTCATGTCTCGACACCCAATGCCACAGCTTCCCGTCATGTCTCAACACGCCACCGCTTCCTGTCATGTTTCGACATGCAACGCCACAGCCTCCTGTCATGTCTCAACACGCCACAGCTTCCCGTCATGTCTCAACATACGACGCCACAACTTCCTGTCATGTCTCAACATACGACGCCACAACTTCCTGTCATGTCTCAACAAGCGACGCCACAGCTTCCTGTCATGTCTCAACATGCGACGCCACAGCTTCCTGTCATGTCTCAACACGCCACAGTTTCCTGTCATGTCTCAACACGCCACAGCTTCCCGTCATGTCTCAACATACGACGCCACAACTTCCTGTCATGTCTCAACATACGACGCCACAACTTCCTGTCATGTCTCAACAAGCGACGCCACAGCTTCCTGTCATGTCTCAACATGCGACGCCACAGCTTCCTGTCATGTCTCAACACGCCACAGTTTCCTGTCATGTCTCAACAAGCCACAGCTTCCTGTCATGTCTCAACACACCACAGCTTCTTGTCATGTCTCAACATACGACGCCACAACTTCCTGTCATGTCTCAACAAGCGACGCCACAGCTTCCTGTCATGTCTCAACATACGACGCCACAACTTCCTGTCATGTCTCAACAAGCGACACCACAGCATCCTGTCATGTCTCAACACGCCACAGTTTCCTGTCATGTCTCAACAAGCCACAGCTTTCTGTCATGTCTCAACACACCACAGCTTCTTGTCATGTCTCAACACGCCACAGCTTCCTGTCATGTCTCAACAAGCAACGGCAAAACTTCGCGTCATGTCTCAACATGCCGCAGCTTCCTGTCATGTCTCAACATACGACGCCACAACTTCCTGTCATATCTCAACACGCGACGCCACAGCTTCCTGTCATGTCTCAACACGCCACAGTTTCCTGTCATGTCTCAACACGCCACAGCTTCCTGTCATGTCTCAACACACCACAGCTTCTTGTCATGTCTCAACACGCCACAGCTTCCTGTCATGTCTCAACACGCCACAGCTTCCTGTCATGTCTCAACACGCCACAGCTTCCTGTCATGTCTCAACATACGACGCCACAACTTCCTGTCATGTCTCAACAAGCGACGCCACAGCTTCCTGTCATGTCTCAACACGCCACAGTTTCCTGTCATGTCTCAACAAGCCACAGCTTCCTGTCATGTCTCAACACACCACAGCTTCTTGTCATGTCTCAACATGCCACAGCTTCCTGTCATGTCTCAACAAGCCACAGCTTCCTGTCATGTCTCAACACGCCACAGCTTCCTGTCATGTCTCAACAAGCCACAGCTTCCTGTCATGTCTCAACACGCCACAGCTTCCTGTCATGTCTCAACACACCACAGCTTCTTGTCATGTCTCAACACGCCACAGCTTCCTGTCATGTCTCAACACGCAACGACAGAGCTTCCCGTCATGTCTCAACATACAACGCCACAGCTTCCTGTCATGTCTCAAAATGCCACAGCTTTGCGTCATGTCTCAACATGAAATGCCACAACTTCCCGTCATGTCTCAACAAGGAACGGCAAAGCTTCCCGTCATGTCTCAACATGCCGCAGCTTCCTGTCATGTCTCAACATGCCACAGCTTCCTGTCATGTCTCAACACGAGATGCCATAATATCCTGTCATGTCTCAACACGCGACGCCACAACTTCCTGTCATGTCTCAACATGCCACAGCTTCCTGTCATGTCTCAACACGCAACACCACATCTTGTCCTGTCTCAACATGCAACACCACAGCTTCCTGTCATGTCTCAACATGCGATGCCACAACTTCCTGTCATGTCTCAACACGCAAGATTACATCTTGTCATGTCTCAACACGCAACACCACAGCTTGCTGTCATGTCTCAACATGCAACGCCACAGCTTTCCGTCATGTCTCAACATGCCACAGCTTCCTGTCATGTCTCAACACGCGACGCCACAACTTTCTGTCATGTCTCAACACGCGACGCCACAACTTCCTGTCATGTCTCAACACTCGACGCCACAGCTTCCTGTCATGTCTCAGCATGCCACACCACATCTTGTCATGTCTCAACACGCAACACCACAGCTTGCTGTCTTGTCTCAACAAGCCACAGTTTCCTGTCATGTCTCAACAAGCCACAGTTTCCTGTCATGTCTCAACAAGCCACAGCTTCCTGTCATGTCTCAACACGCCACAGCTTCCTGTCATGTCTCAACATGCCACAGCTTCCTGTCATGTCTCAACACGCGACGCCACAACTTCCTGTCATGTCTAAACACGCAACACCACATCTTGTCATGTCTCAACACGCAACACCACAGCTTGCTGTCATGTCTCAACACGCAACGCCACAGCTTCCTGTCATGTCTCAACACGCGACGCCTGTCCAGGTGTCCATCCTGCCTGACAGATCTGTCAGATTCTGCCTAACAGGCCACGCCCCCTGTCTTCTGGTCACGCCCCCACACACCCCGGTCATCTGCCCCCGCCATGTGACCACGCCCCCTGTTGTCTGGCTACGCCTCCCACCGCCTCCCACTCATGAGCTCAGCGACCATCTGAACAACATGGAGCAGACTGGAAACATACGGTTCACATATGAAGAGGGAACTAACAGGACCCTTTCCTTTCTGGACATGAACATCCACCACAGACAAGACGGCAGGATAAAAATCAGTTTACAGGAAACCCACACACACGGACCAGAACCTCCTCTGGACATCAGAACTCCCCACAGCACACAAACTTTCTGTTGGCTGGACACTTTATGAACAGGCTGGTTATGATGGCAGAGGACAAGAGGAAGACAAACACATCAAGAACACACTCACACAGTGTCGATATCTGAAATGGGCCATAAACAGAGGAAAACAAGTCATGAATAAAGAAAAGAGGATAAAAGAAAGAAAGCTAAACAGAAAAACCAGATAAGAGCAAAAACACAATCACCATCCCAGACATCTGAGGGAGAACAGAACCCAGACAACGTAGAATGAAAAAACACATCAGCACAGCAGTGAAACCACACACAAAACTCTACTGTTACTCCTACACCATAAAGATAAAATAGACCCAGACAACACATGCAACGGAATATATGAAATCCCATGTAAATCATGTAAATCAGAACATACACTGGTGGAGCGGGCAGATCCATTCATATAAGAAAGAAAGAACATCAACGTGAAATAGAACCCACAGGACGACTCACAAGGTTTCAAACAGACACAGCAGGACATGAGCATCACCGACCCCTGCAGAAGAAATGACCACATCATGAAGTGGAAGAAGGGAAGAGTCAGAACATCGGAGGGAAACAAACTAACGGAGGATAAAGGAGGCCGTCGAGGTCAGGAAGCAGACGACCATGAACCTCCCACACACCTGGCATTCCATCCTCAGAGACCACTAGCTGGTGGTGGGGGAGGGGGCGTGGTTATAGGGGGCGTGGTCAGCCTACAATCAGACAGATCTGTCAGGCCAGTCACCTGATAAAGACCGACACGTCATCACACCCCAGATGAAGCTCTGAGGAAGACTGCAGGTGAAACCTAAACATGTCAGCAAGGTCAAATCCTTCTTGCATCTACCGTCGATAAAACAGAGTCTATAATATATGTTGTTTAGAACGACAAAATGAACACAACTCAACTATAAACAACAACACTGATAAAGTATAGAGTAAACAACACTGAAAAAGTAAAGAGACAACTTTTGCGTAATGATGTCACATACCTGCATCGTTCACAACCCGCTGACATTTTAACATATGTTAAAATATATGTTTAACATTTTCCCACATGTGGTGGGACCGACTACAGTCGGGTCTGCGTAGGCTTTGCCGCCCTGCCTGGCTATGTACTGTGGTGGGACCGAGGCTTCTGACATGCTGGGAACAGGACTAGCTGGAAGCCTCAGAGCTGTAGTCACAACCTCAAAGTCTGATGATACATTTAACTAAGCTGATGAGTGACAGCACAGCCTGAATAAAACACCACAGAACATAAAGGTCATACAGGTTCCGAAGCTCTGTGGTTCAACCTGTTTGCTAAACCTTGTCTCTGAAGTCTGCACTGACCAACAGTTCAAGCAGATCCCTTCAGAAATGATTTTGCTGCATTTAACACATCCTATTGCTACTGAATGGTAACATGTCAGCGGTGGGGTTTGAACCTGTGACCCTCAAAGAACAAGCTTGCTCCTCGACCTCTGGACCACCAAGCACACATCATCTCTACTGTTCCCACCAAATCGTCTCCCACCATGATCATCCCTACCGTCCACACCCGGAGACCAGACCTCGTCAGAAACAGTGGCAGGAGCTTCTATCCCACGATGCACCTTGCTTTGAGAGTCAGGTCTGATGTGAAGAACGTGAACCAACAGCTCTAATGACTGGGAGGAGCCACGGCTGTCTGTACAATATTTGAGATTCCAACCTGTCAATCATCTAATCAGTACTAGTTTGAGCTGAAAGGAGACATATCATGCTTTTAAATCCTTCCTTTTTACATATAAATCATACAGTTGTGGTCTATATAAAGCGGAACTGCAATGCTTGGGTCTGAATTCCTCATTATTAGAGCTCCACAGGCCCCTTTTCTACCCCTTTTCTGATGTGCTTCTGAGAGCAACTCGTTTTGGGGCGGTCTCTTCAAATGCAAATGAGACACTTCATACCCCGCCTCCTCTCCAGGTTGCAGAGGTGACACTCGGTTCAACTCCACCCTGTTCGGCCATCTTTGTAGTTTGATAGAACAGATACAATTATCTAGCGGCGCAGAAACTTTATATTCACACATTATTTACAAAATGTCAACAACGGAAGATTTGTCCATCCAGCCATACATGTTGGAGCCAGAGTCGGACCCGGCGGAGCGAGATGAAAATGACGATGATGCAGCTGCAGAACAACGTCTTCATATGGATGTAACGCAATGGTGTGTTACTATATTTACACTAACTTCTCCATCCATGCCCACTACTACAATACTGCCTGTATTACAACGACTATTTAACACAGAAGTTACATTATAATCTAAAACGAGCACACAGCGCTAACATATGAAGACGGTGCAACTGCTAATGCTAACAAAACAATGACAGGGACGTCTTATCATCACACTTTTTAGCGTTATATACAGCTTACCGAAGTGCTCTGTTCGTCGTCTCCATAGATAGAAGGAACTGACCGCTCAATCAGACGAAGTCTTTCGGCAAATCCTTCTTTATACTGGCGGAGGTTGCTGAAGCAGTCATCCTTAAAGTGCTTCGCACACACAAAAATGACCTTACCCACAGATGTGGGTACATTTCTGTGAAAAATAAAACTCAAGCAGGCACTTCGAAAAGGTTCTGATGCTGGGAGACGGTGTAACGAAGCTTGTGGGTTACTACATCCAACAACCGAACATTTCGACTTATCCTCTCGTAACTTCGGCACCCTTAGGTTGGACTACAAAATCGCAGCGAGAAACAAAAATGGCGGATTGCTCGAAGTGTCGATGTCCTAATTTGGCAGTTCCGCCGGGAATACTGTGACGTAATAGTTCAAAAAACGTAATAGAGAATAGAAAAATCGAAACGGATCGCAAAATATGACCAAAACAGAATATAAAGATATCAACGGAGCACCTGAAGAGACTACTTTGAACTTTTCTGTACTTCTAAACACTCTAAATATACAACAACGTGCATTTAAGGGCTAAAAAAGTGGATTTAGCATGATATGTCCCCTTTAATATTCATGTTTAATGAGCTTCAGTCACAGCGCTCACTAACTAAAACATGTCACTTGACAGTGGTACGACTGGTACTGCATCACCTGAAGACCAGAAGTTCCTGTTCTCTACCATCATCTCTGCTGCTGAACCTGCGATGGTGACAAGTCTCATTCAACATGATGACAGATGGATAATGGCACCTCGCGCTTGTCTGTATGCTACAATACAGTAAAGTACAGTGCAGTACAGTGCAGTACAGTGCGGTACAGCACGAAACAGTAAGGCACAGTGCAGTACACGAAGGTACAGTACAGTACGATGCAGTACATTACAGTGCTGTAAGGTACAGTACTGTAAGGTACGGTACACAGGGATAGATCTTAATTTTTTTGCCACTAGTAGAGCGGACTAGTGAACCATGGGTTGCCCTCGTCCTGCAGACTTTACACTAGTCCTGCACCCACTGAAATATATTTTGTTAAACAAAAACAGTTTCATGTCATTTTAAAATCATAATCATAGAAATAATTGATTTTTTTAAAATGCTACATTTTGTGTTGCAGGTACATCATCTTAGAGTTTTCTTCCCTTATAGTACACAGCAAAAAACTAGAAAAACTGCTCAGAATGTAGTCACCCCCTGCCTGTGATGCCTGTTCACTACAATATATTCATTATTCAATGTTTTCAGGGCTTGACATTTTTACTTGACCGGAGTTTAATGGAAATCTATAAGCTTAGGTAATGTATGAATTCAACCATTAAATACATTGTAATAAGTTTCTGTAATGGTTTTTTGAATAAACTTGAGGTATATTTGACTCCAATTAAAAATGACTAGACAAACATAGGAGGATTTCACAAATTATTTTTACAATTTAACTTCTTTCCATGAGAGTATCTGTGCAGATTCTGACATAGTACTGAAACATTTAGACATTTAGCCTATCAGAGTTCATTTACATATTTAATTTATTTACACATTAACAGTTATTTCAATTACCTTAGAATAGTTGAAAACAACTGTGCATTATATACAAGTACTGCATTAATGATATAAAGGGAAGAATTAAATTCTTGTGCATACTAGAGAATTATTGACTAGTTTTAGACATAAAATAAATTGTAGTATCACACATTAACTGATATTATTCAGTGACGAGAGTACACCAATAAAAAGACACAAAACTGAAGCATGACAGAGTCCAGTACTGTAGAACACAAACTGACTAAATGTGGATCCAGTTTGTCTCTAAAATATTTTGAAAACAAGTATTGAAGCATAATTCATGAACATTCAAATGTTCTTATTTCAGGTGTCTGATGGAGGGACAGCTTCAGGAACTTGTTCATCTACATTGCAGTAGTGATGCACCGATCCACGTTCTTTCAATTCCGATCCAATCCCGATACTTAAATTTGTATATCTGCTGATATGATTCAGATACCAGAGCTCTGTTTGCTTTAATATTATTATTATTATTATTGTTGACTTTATATGAGGCTGTAATAAACTCCTCTCTGTAGTAAAGTATGAAATGTACTAATGTATGCATGTATTCTCTCAAAAGACAACTTGAGGTTAGTACAAGGTCAGAAAAAGAAGCAGTACAAGTTTAGCGAGCGGAGTAGGATGCAGCTTCACGGAGGTGTGACTCGCCTGCTGACAGCCTGAAGGAGCTGCTGTTCATTGTTTTGATGTCAGTGCTGTTCTCCTCGGAGAGCTGGAGTTTTAAAACGGTGACTTCTAGCAGCAGAGCGGCGCCTCGCCGTACTACGGCTTTGCAAACATCCACGTTGCTGTGTTGCTTTGTAAACAGGAAGGCACGGTACAGTACAGTACAATACAGTACAGTATGGTAAGGTACGGTACAGTACAATACAGTATGGTACAGTACAGTAAGGTATGGTACAGTACAATACAGTACGGTACAGTACAATGCAGTATGGTACAGTACAGTAAGGTATGGTACAGTACAATACAGTACGGTACAGTACAATACAGTATGATACAGTACAGTAAGGTACGGTACAGTACAATACAATACAGTATGGTAAAGTACAGAAATGTACGACACAGTACAGTACGATACAGTACAGTAAGGTACGACACAGTACAGGACGATACAGTACAGTAAGGTACGGTACAGTACAATACAGTATGGTAAAGTACAGTAATGTACGATACAGTACAGTAAGGTATGGTACAGTACAGTAAGGTACGGTACAGAACAGTACGGTACAGTAAAATATGGTACAGTACGATACAGTACAGTAGAGTAAGGTACAGTACAGAACAGTAAGCCACTGCTGATTAAACGTAGAGGACACACGGGTACAGTAAAATACAATACAGTATGGTACAATATGGTACAGTACAGCACAGTACTGTACCGTATAGACCATAATTGCATGCATCTTCTCTCCACTTATAACTGTTTTACAGAGGGAAAACTAAGGACGTGAAAGTCCGGACAAATGATGCTGTGCTCCCACTATAGGGATGCTTCGACTGCACAGACTGGGAGATGTTTGAATCATGGGAGGACTTGGATGAACTAACTGATGTTGTTCTTACTCAGCTTTCTGCAGATAAATGCTCATATCCAGTAAAAGAGTTAAAGTATACCCTAACAATAAGCCATGGGTTAACAAATCTGTTAAGTCTCTGATAAAAAAAAAAACTCTAGCAATCCAACAAGGAGGAGCGTCAGACCTACAGTCTGCCACCAAAGAAGATAAAATTCTAATTTTAAAAGCAAAACAGAGCTATAGAGCCACACTGGAGAACAGAATGGCTTCTAACAGGCTTGGCTCAGCCTGGTCCAGTATGAAAACTATAGTGGGCCTCCAGAACACAAGAGGTTGTGCCAATGTCACTTTAAATGGCTTCAGCTCAGAAAATTATTTGGTCAATGCTCTTAATTGCTTTTACAATCGTTTTAATGTGCTTGATTTTAGCAAAGACACACAGGAAGTAAAAATAGGGTGTGTGCTCTCAACATTATTATTTATTCTTTCCACTAGGGGTCCTCAATAAGCAGCCCGCGGCCGGACACAACTGTCTGGCCCGCACCGGCCCATGAGCTGCACATTAAGGTGAAATAAAGTGGGATTTGTGGGGGGGATAACTGCTCCAACTTGTTTGGACCTCATCCCACACCGTAGTTGGAGCTGGAGTCTGTGCGCATCTGACATAATTACGTCAACGCGCGCGCTCCTCGGACGTCCACAGATTTCAATTTCATGAAGTAAGTCAAAATTAAACAAAGAAACAACACGAGCTGCAGCGTGAAAAAGCACGAAGTTGACCAGGAAAAGCTTCAGTTGAACTGTGAACAGGTTAGTTTTATAATACCGGCCCATACTTGATCTGCAGCAGACCAGAGCTGTGCGCTGCGGCGAGCTGCTGTGGCCGTTGCTCATCCTCACTTTGATTAATCTGTCAGGAATGTGGTGAATCTGGAGAATTTGTTCTATTCAGTTGTGGATTTTGCTGTGAGAGACGTGGGCAGCCGCCCAGGGCTCAATCTGTGAAGGAGCGCAGCAGAGGAAATAAGAATCACCGTCTCAGGTGCGTCTGGTGGAGGCGGGGGTTCGCCCAGGGCGTAAAACAAGTCCGATCAGCAACTGAGTTTAAAAACATCTGACTCCACCCCCCCAGTTATTCTACCAGCAGCTACTGAACAGTGGACACACTCCAGATCGCTCAGCATTCAGAGAAACTCCATGGAGTTGATCAGAGGGGAGGATGCTGCAGGGAGCGAATGCTGTCACTCTGTAGAACATATCAACACACATCACTACTAATCCACACGCTCAGTTACTAACTTCATCATACAGGTGATTCTTGACATTCTTGAAGATTGATTGGAGCCAAAAAGATGTTCCAGGAATGTCAGGCCCATTTAAGATCTATATTCAGATGCAGTAGGTCACATAAAGAACATCAGGAATGTGGCAGGAACGATGGGAAATGATATTGGTAACTGTCTGATAATACTGCGACAAGAAGAGTGGAAGATTTAGTGGAGGAGTGTTCTTCACCTCTGGTCACCGACTTAAAGAAACAGAATCCAGAAACAGACTTTCTGATGCAACAAACATCAGAGGGATTTCCTCATTCGTCACTTTTCTCATCTGATTGGTCAGTCAATTCATTCCTTTTGTTTATTTGGTATCTAACTGGTGTATTAGAACAGAAATTACAACAATAGCACTAATAAGTTCATTTATATAGCAGTTTTCATACTTCTAATACAACAGAGCACAATTAATAACAATAAAATAATGAAGTGAGAGCAGAAACAAAAGCAGCACTGAAACAACAATTATGGAATTTAAAAAGTAACAAACTGAAAATCTCTCCCTGTATTTCTGTCTCCGTCTCTCAGTGAGTAAATAATTAGATGGCTGCTTGTACACTTACTTTTCTTAAGTTTTGAAAATCCCAGGCATAAATTATTACTATAACCACCTTGACTACTACTACTAGAATGATGATGATAACAATGATAATAGTAATAATGGTAACATCAGCTAAAACATCAACAACTAAAACAATAGATATGGATAAAAATATAGATAAAACAACAAGATATGCCGATTACTCAGTGATTGTGAGCCTGCTACAGTCAAATGAAAACAGTCATGGCCTGCTCCCTGAAAACTCTGTCAGGTGGTGCGAAGACCCTCACCTACAGCTCAATATATCCATGACCAAGGACATGAAATTGACTTCAGGAAAAACACAAATACACCTTAGCCCGCCATCATCCAGGGACAAATTATAGAGCAAGTGCAATCATATAAATAGCTAGGAACTATCGTTGACAAAGTTAAACCTTAAAGAAAACTGTGAGGCCGTGAACAAGAAGGGACACCAGAGTCTGTTCTGTCTTAGAAAGTTGTCCCGTTTCAATGTGGACAAAAGCCTGATGGCACTTTTTTATGGTGCTTTTACTGAATCCCTTTTATCCTTTTTACTGGTGGCTTGGTTTGGAAACGTTCATTTAAAAGAGAGGAATTCTCTCAGTAGATTAATAAAATGAGCTCGTCAACTGATTGGACAGTCACAGCTGAGCTTAGGGTCGCTGTACAACAGGCAGCTACAGCGACGGTGACCTTTTCTGGAGACGACATCATGGAGGCCAGGGGAGAGTGACATCATGGAGGCCGGGGGAGAGTGACATCATGGAGGCCGGGGGAGAGTGACATCATGGAGGCCGGGGGAGAGTGACATCATGGATGCCGGGGGAGAGTGACATCATGGAGGCCGGGGGAGAGTGACATCATGGAGGCCGGGGGAGAGTGACATCATGGAGGCCGGGGGAGAGTGACATCATGGGGCCAGGGGAGAGTGACATCATGGGGCCAGGGGAGAGTGGCATCATGGAGGCCGGGGGAGAGTGACATCATGGAGGCCGGGGGAGAGTGACATCATGGAGGCCAGGGGAGAGTGACATCATGGAGGCCGGGGGAGAGTGACATCATGGAGGCCGGGGGAGAGCGACATCATGGAGGCCGGGGGAGAGTGACATCATGGATGCCGGGGGAGAGTGACATCATGGAGGCCGGAGGAGAGTGACATCATGGAGGCCGGGGGAGAGTGACATCATGGAGGCCGGGGGAGAGTGACATCATGGGGCCAGGGGAGAGTGACATCATGGGGCCAGGGGAGAGTGGCATCATGGAGGCCGGGGGAGAGTGACATCATGGAGGCCGGGGGAGAGTGACATCATGGAGGCCGGGGGAGAGTGACATCATGGAGGCCGGGGGAGAGTGACATCATGGAGGCCAGGGGAGAGTGACATCATTGGGCCAGGGGAGAGTGACATCATGGGGCCAGGGGAGAGTGGCATCATGGAGGCCGGGGGAGAGTGACATCATGGAGGCCGGGGTAGAGTGACATCATGGAGGCCGGGGTAGAGTGACATCATGGAGGCCGGGGGAGAGTGACATCATGGAGGCCGGGGGAGAGTGACATCATGGAGGCCGGGGGAGAGTGACATCATGGAGGCCAGGGGAGGGCCAGTGTCCTGCACGTTTTAGTTCTTTCCCTGCTTCAGAATACCTGAATCATATCCAGATAGAGCTGACTCCTGCAACAGATGTAAACTCGGACCAGCTGATCACATGCACATGTTTTGGTCGTGCCCTAAACTTTTTGAATTTTGGCGTTCCATCTTTGATACATTGGGAACGGTCCTCTGTCGCACAGTGAGCCTTGACCCCCTTGTAGCTCTTTTTGGAATGCTCCCATCATTCAGTTGGTCCAAAACCTCACAACATATTGTCTCTTTCACCACCTTGCTTGTGAGGAGGCTCATTCTCCTAAAATGGATGCATTCAACCCCACCTACACATAATAGATGGATTCAGGAGATTTTGCAATGCTTGAGACTTGAGAAAATTAGATTCTCCCAAAACGGTTCCCTACAGGCCTTTTATCAAATCTGGCAACCTTTTCTACTTCATATAGATACCTAACACATTGAAGCTGAAAAACAGTGAACTGAGTTGTGAATTCTGTCTATTTATCATTTTTATATTATCTATTTAATTTGATAAAGTACATTTGATGAAGTACTAATGTAAGTAAACCTTAGTTTCCAGTTTACCTCGTTTCCAAAATGTGCTGCTCAAGGTCCAAAGTTGTCGTACCGGTATGCACATTCTCCCACAAAGTTTTTCTTTAATTAGATAAATTTTGCGTGGGAAGTGGAGTACACGTCTTTCAGGACCTGTTTTGTGCGTCAGCAACCTTTATAGATGAAGCTCCAGCTCTACCAGCAGCTGCTGCACTCACTACAACTCAGCTGTGGACTTCAGCCAGCATTACTCAGTTCACGTTGATGTGGTTCAGTGTGAAGGTAAAGTCTTCCAAAAGCATTTGCCCCTTGGCTGAGACGGCATTCCAGCAGCCGTGTGTCGACATCTAACAGTGGAAAATAATCCCAGACATCTCCTATTGTCCCTGATGACTTTTTTGACATTTAAGACTTGTTCAGCAGCATTCAGAAGTTGTGATGCAGTTAAAGTCTAAAGAAAAAAAAGAGCTTCGAACAGTTAAAACTTTGTTTACAGAACATAGGAGACCAAACTATGATGGCTAAGGGGCCTCTCACATCGGGATAGTCCGGGACTCGGTTCACTTGAGTGGGAGGGGAGCAGAGGATTTTCACCCCTTTATTTGGTTGTGTTCACATTCACTTTAGAATCTGGACCAAACTGCCTGGAAAATGTTACACAGTTACAACAGCTGCTCATTTGGTGGCGCTGTCATAAAGAAGAAACACGGCTCGTTGATTGGTCCGCACCGAAAACCAGAAGTCCCGTCGCATTAGCCCGTGGTGGCCAGGCCAGTTAGCTTGTGGCTAATGTGTAGCCACAAACGACCACAACTACTTCCTCTCTACTCCACGTCTGGCCACAAGATGTTTTCCAACTTTTTCTTTCTGCGTCTGATTCTTCTGATTTATACGGTTAGTTTTGTTTGTTTATAACCCAGAATGCATTGCACACTACGTCATGTCCTCTCACCCCGCCCACTAGAAAGATCATTTGTAATGGAAGGTCGAGGTTTTTAAAGGGACCAGAGATCTTGTTAGCTCCCGTACTAAACACATTATAATTAATACAAATTTACAAAAACAAGAGAAAAACTAAACATACAGTCAAAACTTAACACGCCAAAACCAACACAATTATCTGAAGTAGACTCTGAAAGTCTTGTGCGTAATAAGAACACAAGACTCCTTTAAATGGACTAACTTATATAGTGCCTTTAAGCTGACAAACGCCCCAAAGCGCTTTACAAGGCATCACATTCACCCATTCACACACACATCATTGGAGGCTGCAGCCGCTGTCTCCCCAATGGGGACAGTTTGGGGTTCAGTGTCTTGCCCAAAGACACTTCGGCAGGCAGAGATGGCAGGGGTGGGAATTGAACCTGCAACCTTCTGATTGGGAGACGACGGCTCTACCAACCGAGCTGTGCCGCCCAATCACAATCCTCAACTAGAACGGCTACTCAGTAGACCGCAAACCTTCACCAATGCCACATTTGTTTCTGGAACCAAGTTAGCATCGCTAGCCATTAGCTCATATTGATGCTGACTAGCCTGTCACTGTGCGAAGCACTGAGCGGTGGCTCACAGATAAACCATGACCACAATGGATTGGTCCTTGGGTGATGACAAGTCATCCCTAAAGATTTTATGCAATTTGGGTCTAAAAGTTAGTAAAATGCATATAAAACAAATAATTAAATACACGCGGCCAAAATCATAACCTTCGCCCCCAACTTTTATTGGTGAAGGAAATAACTATATCAAAAGTAGTTGCAGTCAGAATTACTGCAACATGACCCAGCATGACTTGATTTTCAGTGCTGCCCCCTGGAGGTTTCTATGTTTTTCTACTTGTAGAGGTGGAGCTTTCAGCTTTCAGGCTCCTCCAATGAGGAACCAGCTCAGGTTCAGTCAGGGAAGGTGACACAGGGTACGTCCGAATTGGCCCTCCTAACTCCTTAACTATGGTATTTACTTTAACCCCTGGATGACGTCACGGGGTTAGTGAAAGGTGTTAGAAGGCTTCCTAAAGGAGTTAGTGAAAGGTGATCACGGTGGTGTGGCAGTCGAACACATAATAATGCGACGGCGGCGCAAGTTAGTGACGTCTGCCATGGTGGGGAAAGAACTACAAGTTTCTGAAAATGGACTACAAAAAGTGAATTTGGGTTCTAGATGATTTAAAGTTGATTATTGCTTTGGTAACTTACATGATCTGCTCCTTATTCTGACATCGCGAGTTTCCCTGAACGCTCCGATGAGTCGGTCCCTTTAAATGTTGTCGCCGCAAGGAATTGAGGGGCAGCATGAGCTGGTCTCCTTTGGTAAAGGAAGCATCAGTGTTTCCTAGGCTAAAGGAGGTTCTAAAGGAAGCAACAGTGGTTCCTAGGCTAAAGGAGGTTCTAAAGGAAGCAACAAGCCTCCTTTCCTTAGCATATTGACAATTTGGACAGTCTTTATCATGGCCGCCACATAAAACACTTCCGGGGTGAAGGAAAAGTCGATAGTTAAGGAGTTAGGAGGGACAATTCAGACGTACCCACAGTCTCTAATGTGAAGGTTCGGCTCAAGACTTTTCTACTTAATAAAGCCACAGTGAAGCTGCTTCAGGACCCTTGACCATTTAGTTACCATCTAGTCCAGCTGCTGGAGGTTAGATTGTATAGGGCCCCTATTTACCACACAGAGCTTCTGTTCCTTTCAACCTGTTCATCAATTTCTATGAAATGAAGCAGATCAATAAGTGAATGTTTCTCTTGTGTAGCTGTTTCAGATAAAATAAAATCTGACAACGACTTCTGGATTCTGGACACTGGACTAGGGTTGCCGACGTGTCAGCTGTCAGGTTACAGCAGAAAATCATCATGGCCTTGATGGAGGGTAAAGCTCTGAAAGTCCAGAATGCCAAGAAGGAAAGGCACATAGCCTTTCCAGAAAACCGACTGTCTGATTTGGAGCAGTACAGCCAATCAATGATGTGATCATCACCGCCTGCATATCAAACCTGGCTCCTATGCTCGGGCGGTGACATTGGATTCAGCTGGGATCGCAGAGGACAACCTGTCCGACTCCGTGGAGTGGCAAGTGGCAGCTTTTCTCCGGTCCAAAGGAATAGAGGTGGACCAGAACACCGTGGAGGCCTGTCACCCGCTGCCCAGGAGGAACAACCACAAACCAGCCATCATATTAAGGTTTGTCAACAGGAAGTACAAAACGGAGCTCCTGAAACAAGGGAGGAAGCTGAGAGGGTCGGCTGTGTACATCAATGAACATCTGACCAGGAGGAACGCGGACATCGCCAGGAAAGCCTTCAGGAAAGTTCCTGAAGAAACGGGAAGATCCAGGCGTCGTGGACCTCCAGCTGCAAGATCTTCGAAAAGCTCAACAGGACACCGGAGGACGCGAAGGAGAGATATGACTGGAATAAGGTAGAACTACATGAACTAACCACATTATGATGCAACACAACTCCAGAAACAACGCATCACCAGCTGCTGAAAGGTTACCAGCTACTATGACTGCAAACACTGAACATCCAGAATTATAAACATTCAATTACGCTGAATATAAAGAACAGGACTTGGGAGAGGATGTCGACCGGACATTAACTTCTTCTACAACATCACTTCTTCTAAAACATAACTGCTGCTATTATTCATCAATTCATCAGATAAATTCAAACAGACAATAAACTTTCTATTATACATTTCAATATACAGGACTGTCTCAGAAAATTTGAATATTGTGATAAAGGTCTTTATTTTCTGTCATGCAATTAAAAAAACAAAAATGTCATACATTCTGGTTTCATTACACATCAACTGAAATATTGCAAGCCATTTATTATTTTAATATTGCTGATTATGGCATACAGCTTAAGAAAACTCAAATATCCTATCTCAAAAAATTTGAATATTTCCTCAGACCAAGTAAAAAAAAAAGATTTATAACAGCAAAACAAAATCAAACATTTGAAAATGTCAATTAATGCACTCAGTACTTGGTTGGGAACCCTTTTGCACGGATTACTGCATCAATGCGGCGTGGCATGGAAGCAATCAGCCTGTGGCATTGCTGAGGTGTTATGGAGGCCCAGGATGCTTCAATAGCGGCCTTTAACTCATTTGCATTATTGGGTCTGGTGTCTTTCAGCTTCTTCACAATACCCCACAAATTCTCTCTGGGGTTCAGGTCAGGGGAGTTGGCAGGCCAATCGAGGACAGTAATGCCATGGTCAGTACACCAGTTACTGGTGGTTTTGGCACTGTGGGCAGGTGCCAGATCATGCTGGAAAATGAAATCATCATCTCCATAGAGCTTTTCAACAGATGGAAGCATGTAGTGCTCTAAAATCTCTTGGTACACAGCTGCATTGACTCTGGACTTGATGAAACACAGTGGACCAACACCAGCAGCTGACATGGCTCCCCAAACCATTGCTGACTGTGGGAACTTCACACTGGATTTCAAGCAACTTGGATTGTGCTCCTCTCCAGCCTTCCTCCAGACTCTAGCGCCTTGACTTCCAAATGAAATACAAAACTTGCTTTCGTCTGAAAACAGGACTCTGGACCACTCTGCAACTGTCCAGTGCTTCTTTTCCATAGCCCAAGTCAGACGCTTCTTCCGTTGTCTTGAGTTCAGGAGTGGCTTGACCATGGGAATACGGCTATTGTAGCCCATTTCCCGGACACGTCTGTGAACGGTGGCTTTTGATACCTGGACTCCAGCTTCAGTCCACTGTCTTTGAAGCGGCTCTTCTTCACAATGCTGTTAAGGCTGCGGTCCTCTCTCTTGGTTGTGCAGCGTTTCCTGCCACATTTCCTCCTTCCAACAGACTTTTTGTGAATGTGCTTTGAAACTGCACTCTGTGAACAGCCTGCTCTTTTAGAAATTTCTTTTTGTGTCTTACCCTCCTGATGGAGGGTGTCAATGATGGTCCTCTGGACAGCAGTCAGGTCAGCAGTCTTCCCCATACTTGTGATTTAGTTTACTGAACCAAGCTGAGTGTTTTTAAAGGCTCAGGGAAACCCTTGCGGGTGTTTCGAGTTAATTAGACGATTCAAGTGATTAGTTAAATAGCCTGCTAGTGTACTTTTTCATGATATTCTAATATTTTGAGATAGGATATTTGAGTTTTCTTAAGCTGTATGCCATAATCAGCAATATTAAAATAATAAAAGGCTTGCAATATTTCAGTTGATGTGTAATGAATCCAGAATGTATGACATTTTTGTTTTTTTAATTGCATTACAGAAAATAAAGACCTTTATCACAATATTCTAATTTTCTGAGACAGTCCTGTATGTATTCAAACTTCAGCCAAATCAATCAGTATGTAGGTCAGTTCAAACAACCATTCAGTATTATCACCATCTCTGAAACATGGATCAGCACTGAGAAGGGAGCTGACGTTGAACTGGAGAAATACGAGTTCAACTACTTGAACAGAGAGGGGAAGGCTGGTGGAGGAGGAGCTATATATGTGAACTTAAACTTGAAATATAAAGGGGTCGAGAAAATGACAGCAATGAAAGATGTGTTTGAATGTATAACAGTTGAACTCTGCATGAAAAAAAAAAAAAAGAATGTAATTGTAAGCTGCATTTATAGAACAACAGGTTCCAACTTGGACATCTTCAGGGAATGGGTCGAAGAAACATTTACAGCTTCATGTCAGAAGGTCTTGTTTGTCTGTGGGGACTTTTACATCGATCTGCTTAACCCAATAATCACAAACCAACAATAGAGTTTATAGATACGATGTACAGTCTGAGTCTTTATCCTAAAATCACCAGACCAGTAGAATAATGTCTCACAGTGCCACATTAATAGCTAATATATTTACAAACCTAATAGACAAAAAGACCGTAAGTGGATTATTAATTAATGATAAAAGTGACCATCGCCCAGTTTTTGCAATATATGCTACAGGAGAGAGAAATGGATTATGGGACAACAATTTAAAAGAGTGAGGACAGAAGAGACAATAAATGCATCTGGAGAAGATCTGTGTAAACAGAACTGGGAGTCAGTTTTAAGCAAAGACAACATTGACAAGGCGTAGGAAACATTTTCAAACACCTTCAAATAGTTATATGATAGAAACTGTCCAATAAAGAAATACACTAAAATAAATAAATATTTAGAAACATCATCGATCAAAAGAGGATTACAAAATGCCAGTAAAAAAAAGAACACAGTTTATAGAGAATTCATTAAATATAGAACTGAAGCAACAGAGAACAAATACAAAAAATATAAAAAATTAAATAAATTAACAACAATTTTACAAGTGTCAAAACAAGAATTATATGGCAAATTCTTAGATAAGAATAAAAACATGAAAAGCATTTGGAACATATTGAATACGGTCATTAGAAACAGCTCCAAACAAAGTACTTATCAACATTTTGCTTATAATGAAAAGAACATTGATAATATGAATGATGTGGTTAGAATTCAACCGGTATTTTGTAAATGTTGGACTGAATCCGGCAGAAAAAAATCAATAATCCTGGAGCAGATGATGGAGGAAAGAAAAGTTAATTAATAGGAATCCAAACCAAATGTTTCTCACTGCAGTGGAGGAGAGAGAAATAACAGAAGTTGTAAATAACTGTAAAAGCAAGACGCCACTTGACTGTGACGGTATCGATATGACCTATCTCCTTATCTATCCACTTCTCCTTAACTCTGGAAGTGTTTTGTGTGGCGGCCATGATAAAGACTGTCTGAATTCTCAATAAGCTAAGGAAAGGAGGCTTGTTGCTTCCTTTAGAACCTCCTTTAGCCTAGGAAACACTGATGCTTCCTTTAGAACCTCCTTTAGCCTAGGAAACACTGATGCTTCCTTTAGAACCTCCTTTAGCCTAGGAAACACTGATGCTTCCTTTAGAACCTCCTTTAGCCTAGGAACCACTGATGCTTGTTTTACCAAAGGAGACCAGATGAGTTATCCTACCCTTCTGGAAACGTATGAGTGACAGGCTAGTCTGCGGCATCCACAGAGGCATTACCATTCTTTTCATCCCCGGCAGGCTCTTTACTAGGATCTTGCTCACTCGCGCTCTCCCAGCCATCAGAAGCAGCCGCCGTCCCCAGCAGGCTGGCTTCATGCCCAACCGCTCCACAACAGACCACATCGCCGCCATTAGTCTGCTGATAGAGAAGACCTATGAATTACGTAAAGACCCCCATCTCTACATCGGGTTCATAGATCTGAAGGCTGCCTTTGACAACGTCTGCCATGCTTCACTGTGGAGTATTCTACAGGCCCTTGGAGCACCATCTAAGATCGTTGCCGTGTTCAAGCTGCTTTACAGCAATACACAGTGCTGTGTCCGTATTAAAGGCAGAGACTCTGACTGGTTTCCCATCTCCAGTGGCGCTCGCCAGGGCTGCGTGGCTGCTCCCGACCTATTCAATTGCATCACTGACCATCTGATGTGCAAGGCCTGTGAGCGGGTCCCCGGAGTGTCCTTCGGCAGCAACCACCTGGCTGACCTGGACTACGCTGACGACACCATTCTGCTCAGCACATCCCACAGTGTGACTCCTTAACTTTACCTTTAATATACCAGGAGTCAAACATGAGGCTGGCGGGCCAGAACCGGCCGCTGAAGGTTCTGCTCCACCAAGCCACTGTACTGTACCATACCATACCATACTGTACTGTATTCTATTAACTCTCACTTCAGTCAAACATGAGGCAGGCGGGCCAGAACCAGCCGCTGAAGGTTCTACTCCACCAAGTGAGAAGATTAAATGGGATTTAGAGGAGGTTTTGACATTTCACCAGAATGTTTGATTAAAATTGACTATGTTGAAATTATAGTCATTTTTAGTACTAATTGTTTGATCTTGCAGAATTCTAGACCGTTTCATCACATACACTGTGTACTACCACATCAAAGAAACACTTTGAAGTGTAAATTTAAAGGTTATTATAGCAATATTTTTACTGGTCCGGCCACTCGAGGCCACTGGACGGTATGTGGCCCCTGAAGTAGTTTTATATGTGTGTGTGTATGTATATATATATATATATATATATATATATATATATATATACACACACACACATACAGCTCTGGAAAAAATTAAGAGACCACTGCAAAATTATCAGTTTCTCTGATTTTTCTACTTGAATCAACATTTTTGTTTCATTCTATAAACTGACAACATTTCTCCCAAATTCCAAATCTAAATATTGTCATTTAGAGCATTTATTTGCAGAAAATGACAAATCGTCAAAATAACAAAAAAGAGGCAATGTTTTCAGACCTCAAATATCGCGATGAAAACAAGATCATATTCATTTAAAAAAAGGACAATACTAATGTTTTAATTTAGGAAGAGTTCAGAACTCAATATTTGGTGGAATAACCCTGATTTTTAATCCCAGCTGTCATGCGTCTTGGCATGCTCTCCACCAGTCTTTCACATTGTTCTTGGGTGGCTTTATTCCACTCCTGGCGCAAGAATTCAAGTAGCTCAGCTTTGTTTGATGGCTTGGGACCATCCATCTTCCTGTTGATCATATTCCAGAGGTTTTCAGTGGTGTTCAGGTCTGGAGAATGGGCTGGCCATGACAGGGTCTAGATAGGGATCAGCTGGTTTGCTTAGCAACCATTTGACGTGGCCACAGGCTGAAGTGTTGCAGAGAAAAGTGTGAATCTAGCAACAACCAGTCAGGAGAAATCTACCTTCATGCTGTGGAGATGGACCAACCTGCCGCCGTCATTTTTGTACTGAAAACCATCAGAATCAATAACTTGCCTTTCTAGATTAAATGTTGGTTCTTGGTTGACAATTTGGGGTGAAATGAATTTCCAAATAAATGCGACTTATAAGCCAGTGTGACTTATATATGTTTTTTTCCTCTTCGTGATGCTTTTTTGAATGGAGCGACGTAAACTCAGGAGCCACTTATAGTCCAGAAAATACGATGTGTGTCGATAGATAAAACAGATAGACGTATGTTTCTTCCATTACATACTTGATGTATCTTTTCAATACCAACAGGTACTACAATTTGTCAACGCATCTGTAACCTCCTTAAAGCCAGCAGGCTGTTCACAGACCCTAATGCACCAAGGACCTCATTAAAGTAGATGTACACTGACAGGGTAGACGCACACAGGGCAAATGCACACAGATGGGGTAAATGTACACGGGCTCGTAGTACACAGGGTAGAAGTACACAGGGTAAATGTACACAAAGTAGAAGTACACAGGGTAAAAGTAAACAGGGTAAATGTACACAGGGTAGATGTACACAGGGTAAATGTACACAGGGTAAATGTACACAGGGTAGAAGTACACAGGGTAGAAGTACACAGGGTAGAAGTACACAGGGTAAATGTACATAAACAAGGTAAAGTTGATGGCTGAGCTAACATGCTAGCGGCTAGTCGGAGCCCAGCAGTGTTTACGTTAGCACAGCAGCTGAGGTCTTGGGCTTTCACACTGTTTAACCTTCAGCTGGGAGCGACACTGAGACCTGGACCCTGTGTGCTCGGGACCCGAGCTGCCGGTGGCCCCCGGCGGGCCCCGGCGGGCCCCGGCGGGCCCCGAGGTTCTGCAGCCCGGGGAGAGGCGGACGGAGTCCCGTTAGCACGGAGCGAGCGGCCAGGCTGCCACCGTTACTCAGAAACAAGCTTCAGCTTCACTCAGTCCGGCGAAGCTCGACTCACCGGCAGTGTGGACGGCCTGGAGCGGTCCGGAGGGGCCAGCAGGGCGGTCCAGCAGAGCCGGTAGAGCCGGGGGAAAAGACACGCTTCTTGGTTTAAAAGTGAACTTCTGCCCTGAGACGCTCACTCCGCCATGTTGGTCCTGACGGCGCTGCGGACTGAACCAAGTGCTCATCACAGGAGCAGGGAGGGGGGGGGGGGGTGGATGTTCCCTCGCTCCATCCAGGACTGAACCAAGTACTCGTCACAGGCGCGCGGGGGGCGTGTCGCACTTCCCTGGATTAAAATGCTGAATTAAACTCGGGGTCAGTCACCATGGTAACAGACTCTGTGAACTGAACCTGCTGGCTGGCAGGTTTAGTAGAGGAAACCCCGAGTTTCTCTTGGCTCCTCCCACCTGAAGCAGCCACTCCAAATCATTTGAGATGATTTACGTCATGAGTGTTTCGTGGGGGAAACTCCTTCCTTAATCCACCCGTGTCTCACATCAGAGCACATTTTATGCACGGCATTACGTTTTTTTTGTGAAATGGTGGTTTTCTTTATAAAATTAGTAAAGCAACAGTGTGTAGAGAAGTTTCACTTGCACTGAAACTACTGTTTTTATTTTATTTTGTTTTTATTTTTTGCAGGGGTGGGATAATTTAAATAAAGTGTGTGTGTGTGTGTGTGTGTGTGTGTGTGTGTGTGTGTGTGTGTGTGTGTGTGTGTGTGTGTGTGTGTGTGTGTGTGTGTGTGTGTGTGTGTGTGTGTGTGTGTGTGTGTGTGTGTGTGTGTGATTTTAGTATTTTATTATTTTATTGAATTCCATATGGTCGCATTTCAAATGACTCCACTAATAAAAAAGTGTAAACATATTACATACTACCAGAGGACCACTGCAAACTTTGTTTCTGCGTTAAATTACTACTTGAAGTAGCTACTAAATAAATATATATATTTTGATTTAAAAGCCAACATCAATTTAAATACTGAAATTAAAAACAAAATGAGGCACAATCGGAGCATATATACATATAAGCCTTTTCATTCAGAAAGGTGGTTTTATAGTTCAGGTTTAGCTGCTTCCTTCCTCCTGTTGGATTGCTCCTCAGTGAAATCCAGATTTTACATCTATTTATTATTTCTGCCTGTATGCTGCCATCTTCAGTTGAATGTTCAGTCAGTGGAGGAGATCTTTCAAACTTCTGAGTTGACTCTGGCAGCAGTTTCCTCCAAGTCTTCTCTCTCCTCTGCTGCTGCAGCACTGGGACTTTTACTGTGAAAGAACTGTTGCCATAGTGACCAGTGGTATTGGGCTCCATTGATGAAGCTTTTAATTCCAGTTGTTCAGGCGCTTAACTCAAGGTCCACATGCTGATCAGCTGGTCTGGAACCGGAAACTCTGAATTTCATCTTAGTGTCAGTCGACTCAGAGTTCATAGAGAAACTCAGAGTTTGTTGCTTGACTAAGCCTGGTCGGAGCTGTCTTGGATTAATTGGTTGCATGTTTGCAGTGACAGGATGAAGAGACTGTTAGTCAAGTCAAGTGTGGATGTTTGGGATAAGTGTGCGTTTATGCTATTCTTAAGAAGGCCACGAAATTGATCACAGAATCACCGCTGGAACAATGGATAATGGACTTCATTTACTCCTGTGGAGCAAGAGCTTCAACAACATGAAGAACTAAAAGCCAGTTTATACAAACAAGGAAACACCAGTGCCACTAAAAAGGAGAGAGGGAAAGCCTGGCAGACAATAGTATACCGGCTTAATGCGTAAGTCGCTCAAACATGTAGATTAATAAAATGCACTCAGCAGGAACCGTCATAATTACAGTTAAAGGATGGAGATGATGATTTTCAGTCCACTAATCAGTGTTTATGCTTTAATGTGGCCCATAGAAGTACATGTTACACAGGTTAAGTAAAATATAAATATGTTCAAAGAAATGATCAACTCGGTGTCATCTATTGAATCCATTTATCCCATGTTGTGTTCTGTTTCATCCATCATCCTTCATAAAGAACAAACGTGTCGGTCACGTGATGCAGCGGTGTTCGGTACACGCAGGTTTGGAGGCTCTCCGGGTTTATTATCCTTTTACGCACTCAAAACCTTTTGCAACGTCTAAATTTGTATCTATTCTGATTGATAACCTTCGGCATGGACCCGCGGTCGAAAAAAGGGACAGCCAACTCGACAAACGCACTTTTTACGTCGTGTGAAGAAGAAAACCCGCAGGGAGAAGCTAGCCAGATGGCACGTGGACATAGCCCTGGTACTTCAGGAGATACCAGCTGAATCAAGCCCTCTCCAGCAAGGTGGACGTGCAGACTGCAGAGATCAATGAGTCCATATCGGGATTGAAGGGCACGCTTGATGGGCTGACTTCCCGTGTTGCCGAGGCGGAGGAGCGCATCGGGACAGCGGAGGACCAGATAACTGACATGGATGTCCAGCGAGCTAAGCTAATCAAAGATAACAAGTTTTTACTGGAGAAAACCGAATTACTAGAGAATTACAGCGGGCGCACCAACATTCAGATCGTGAATCTGCGTGAAGGCCGTGAAGGGAATGATCCAGTAGCATTCTTTGCTAACTGGCTGCCAAATATATTGGGACCCGAGCACTTCACTGAGCCGCTGATGGTAGAGCGAGCACGCCGGACACTCGCACAGAGACCCTCCGCTAACGAGAGACCAAGGGCTGTACTGATACGCCTGCTGAACTACCAGGACCGGGAGAAGATGCTCCGCATTTCTGCCAAGCAGTCCTAAGCAAACAAAGGCCCCATCATGTTGGAGGATGAGCCGGTAGTGGTTTTCAGCGCCAGCCTCGTGAAGCGCAGCAATGACGACCAGGTGAAGAAGAGGCTGCGATCAATGGGCATCGAGTATTCTCTTCTGTACCCGGCGACACTGAGGGTAAGGCTCCCAGACGGGAAAGGGGAATTCTTCAAAACAACGAAGGAAGCGACAGCGTTTGTGGACACACTGGGAAAATGAAGAGTTAAAATCTAAACTGTGGCTACACTTTGAACAGACTCACTTCCTACCATTAACCAGTTTTCTAAACCCTGGTGTTTAAGACATTTATTATCCACATTCTTGTTTATTTGTAACAGGTGGGTTTTTTTTTCATTTAATTTAATTTTTTTCCTCCAATATGTTTCTAAGGAGAGAGTGCTTACAAATCTGTCATGCTGTAGTGGCATGGAGAGCCCCTAGGGGGCAGTAGTGTTTGAAAGTTAATTAAACTACAAGCCCGTTCAGGTAAAGGGAGGTGTGCCGTATGGTTGGGATTGGCACTGTTGGGTTTTCTGCTCACCCTATTCTCTTTTTTTTTTCTCTCTTGTTTTGTTTTGTTCGGATGCTCCACTGATGTGCCACGCCTTGGTTTTGTTTACTGTATCAATTATAAAAGTTATAAAACAAGCTGAATTAGATGGATAGGATATTGAAGTTTGTTAGTTTTAATGTCAATGGTTTGAATGGGTCAGTCACAGTTTTTCTCTATTGATAAGACACTAGTCCTGAAAAATCGCACACATTGCCCAAAACAATGCACCTTATTTCCTTTATTAGGACACAATTTGCAAAACACTGCACGGTTGTGTCAAAAGTGCACTTTATTGTAAAAATTTGAACTTTGTTTTCAAAATCAGCACACAAAGCAAAAGTAGGACACTGCACTGCTAAATAAAAAACACTCTTCTCTCACTGTGTTTTCACATGAAGTATAAAAATATACACAGTCCTAAAAAAAATGACCACTTAAACACAAATGCATCCTATAAATGATTCAGGGGGCCATTGCAGTGCCTGACTGTACATTAAAATTAAAAATAATGTTAGACGAATAAATACATCACTGTATTGTACACAGTACAGTATGCAAATATTTACACCACGTCTGCATCAATTCTTTCAGCCTGGTCAGGCCACAGGACCTCATCACCATCACAAGCTATGTTTTCTTTGGCCAGGCAACGTGGAAAGAAAGACTAGTGTGTCTGATCCATCCTGATATGCATCAACAGAAACATCATCACAGGCCAAGACCATGACTGCGAGAGATTTTTTCTGAATATATGGCTGCCGCTCATATACCTTCGACCTCCATGTAGAGAAGAATTCCTCTATAGGACTCAGAAAGGGAGAATATGGCGGCAGAAAATCAGATCCCACTGTGTACCTGCTCAGGTTGGGTGTCACTCTTTGTCCTGCTTCTTTCATTGGCATTCCATGACTCAGCACATTGTCAATGACAGCGGCACAAACCTCATCTGGAATTGTATTCCTTTGCGTGGGTCTTCGTCGAGATCTTTGTCTGGGTCGTGGTCCAGGACCAGGTGCACAGGCCGGGTCAGGTTCTGGACAAGGTGCATGGGAAAATCCAGCTTCTGGTTCTGGCCATGGTCTAGGTTGTCCACATCCACGTCCACGTCCACGTCCACGTCCACGTCCACGTCCACATCCACATCCACATCCACTTCCTCTTCTCCATCATGACCTCTTACTCCTCTGGCATCCATTCTTACAGTTTTTTCTAATTACTAACACACTAAAATAGCATCCATTGCAGAACTATTTGAAGTGACACACACAGAGCAAAACCTCCTCTCAAGTCTCCAAAAGGCCAAACACATTTTCTGCTTTACACACATTTTGCAGTTTAAAATGGCACTTTTTAAATGAACTGAACACGGCTCTCTGCATAAGATACAACAATCTGACATAAAGTCACATGTTTGCAATTTCAAAAGACTGCCATTCAAAATGACACTACATGAGCTGTTGGCCAATGGACCTTTTTCACACTTCCGCATTTTAAACCGGATGTGGTGCTCATTTACTTCCGGTGGCTATCGCTTTAGCGTTGGACAGTGACGATAATGGCTCAGTCTCGACGTGGTTGTTTTTGTTGTGTTCCATGTTGCTCTTGTGGGGCAAGAAAACAACCATACCTCTCTTACAACGCTTTTCCCACGGACCCGGGCTAAAGGAGGCAGTGAATCTAAGCTATTAGGAGGGATGAGGGTCTGAAATTCTGCATAAAGCCAGGGAGCACTTTTGTATGCAGCCAGTACTTCACCAGGAGGATGTTGTCAGCGGATCCACTATCAGTCACCTTAGAAGTGGAACTGTTCCATGTCTCTTTCCCTGGAATGACTTTATTGCACCACCTCGGAGGGATTCTGTCTCTGGCTCAGAAACGGCAGCTTGTCCTCTCACAGCTCTGCAGGCTGAAGCTGCTACTGCAGACCACCATCATGTGGCTCATCCACCCACAGGTAAATATCTAAGATGATAAATTGCATAAGTTTGTCATATAAGATCAAATATAACGAATAATACAATTGCAGGACGCGTTGCAGCACCAGTGTGTAGATCTAGACCATCTAGAGATCAAATCAATGACGGATACGTATACTGTATACTTGTACCTGGACTCACACAATGTGTTGATCCACAAGGAAATAATGTCACAGGAGGTCAATAATTAAACCAATCGTGCTAGTCAGTGAAAATGAAAACAAAACGGTTTCAATTTAATTTTACATTTAAAAAATAAAGTAATGAAATGATTAGAAAAAAATGAATACTAAAACGTTTATAACATTGTGAGTTATTTTATAGTTAGACCTTATTTATATAGTAATGTATTTTATTGTGTGATCATCATTTTATTTTTTGGTTTCACAGGTGCACTAGATGAAATTCCCATCTGAGAGTGTTCCGGATCTTCTGGGAGTCCATTGCTCCATCTGCATCCCGCCTCATATACTGGACCCGAGCACAGACAGTTGAAGATGATGCCTGAACCCAGCGCTGCCCCAGAATGCCTTGAGTTTTAATGTTCTCCTTCAGGGTGGCTGTGGGCAGGAAGGAGCAGCTTATTGCTGACGTGTTAGACACTATTTACACTATTTACACTATTTACAGTGATTCACACAACTTGAGATTTAATGTTCAAAACACAAAGTGACAAAAGGTCATTTATACATTTTAATATGATCATTACTGCATTGAAATAAACACATTAATGGTGTTGAAGTAAAACATGTCCAGTTTTGATTTCATCTGGTAAATGAACGATTCATCAGGCCACACTCACTCACCAGTTATGGTTCTAAATGTGTCAGTGACAAAGTGGCACCATTCCATCCTGGTGATTACCAGCTGACCCTGTCCCTGCCAGTAGTATGTGTGTGAACGCCTCAGACCTGTGTGCTCATCCTGAACCTTGAGCTCAGCAACCTGGGACACATCATTTGTTTGGGACCAACTCCAGAGTTGAGAGGAAATCTAAAAGGAGAGCTCTGAGTGGTTGGGACTCCAGTTGGCATAGTTTTCCTCCTGATGTCAGGATGTGGGGATCAGGAAGTGGTCCTACAAACACATGAGTGACATAATCACAGTAAGTTAAGACAAAGGAAACATTACAAGCATAAAAACATTAATAACCAATAAATGATACCTGTGTAAGCTCTGCACAGCTGGACTGCACACATCTGTTTCCACCACCACCTCACTGGCAGGTTCAGGATGGATCCTATACAAGAAATAAACAAATATGACAAATAAATAAAGGGACAGGTGAGCAATTTGGTCGGACATGGAGGGATAGATTTGTGAGAGCTAAGATTTTTACTTAAATTGCTAAAACTACTAAGGAGATTGTCACATACTAAATGATATTACAAAAGGAAAACAATGGTTCCACTTTTTTTTACCTGTGTTCTTGGTCTGTTCCATCTGTGCAGATCACTTGTGCAGGTCAGTGCAGGAGGAAGCGTTGGCAGCTGGAGCTGGGAGGAGTGAGCAGTCTGATCCAGGAGTTCAACTACATGGTTGAAAAAGCCTTTACCAGCTGCACAACTACAAGAATAAACCAACAACTCAGCTTGTCAACACCCAGTGAGGTCTAAAACAGAGAAGTGTTTTTAGCACATATATAGAAATTAATTCTTGTTAAAACATAATTAGCTTTAATCAAGTACCAGAATCCAGAGCAGCAGAAGAGGAATAGTAAGCTCTCCGTCATAAAGGAGTGTCCATCGTACATGAAAGTTCTTCAGCTCTCATCTATGACAGCTGATACTATCTGATACTAGAAGCTTGCAGAAGCAAAGCAGGGTTAAGGTTAACATCTGGCATCATCATCATAACTCTCCCATATTATAATAGCAAACACATATCAGAATATAAAATATCATTTAAAAGTCTAGATCATGCCTCTAATAAATACCTCTAATAATTAAGCAGACTAGATGAGGCTTCTCACCACGTTTATCTTCATCATATGTTGTAGCTAGCGGTTAGCTCACTGAACTACGTCTTTCCTTACCTTGATAGCTGTGGAGATATTCTTCATGGATGAACTTATACTCTTCTTCAAGTGTATTTGTTTGTGTATTACCCGCTGCGATGGCCTTCGCATCAGCAAATGAAAAAGCTGGCAAGTTCAGGAGCATGGGTGAAAAGATTAGGTCCATTTTCAATGAGACCGGCACAAACAGGAAGTGATCGAGCTCCACGAGGCGCTACTTCCGGTTGTCGTGAAAAAGGTCCATATGTGTCCCACCTGGCCAAACACCTGAAGGCTTCCTCGTTCATACTTCAATCAGGAAATAAACTTGATAAAAAGACCACAGGTGAGCACCTCTTTCTTTCACAACAACAATGGAAGACTTTGCAGAGAGAGGAAGAGGAAGAGGAAGAGGGAGGGTGAGAATGAGAGGGGGAGGAAGAGTGAGAGGTAGGGGTAGAGCTGGTAGAGGAGTTCATGGCCAAAGAAGACAACAACTCAAATGAAACCAGAGCAACCTGAGTTGATCCTGTCATCAACCAGGGGCTGACGATGCCAGAAGCTGGACGGAGAGTGAAGCTCAACCTGAGCCGTTTCACCGTCGCCTCTGTCGTCCAGACATTTAGACTGGAGCACAGGTATGGAACCAAAGGTTCGTTCACACCCCATGTATTAGTGGATCAGTTGTGTGACACCTCTTTACTTCATGGATGGTTGATGTTATACACTAACTGTACAACTTTCCTGTACAGTGTACTCTACTGTCTTTAGCTGCATTGTCCAAGCCCTATAGATTGGTTTTTTTAAAGGACTGAGAGACGCAACCATGGTGGAGGAAGGGGCCAACTGTTCACCGGGGTACAGGAAACCGCCATTTTAAATTTGGTTTTACAAAATAATGAAATCAGATTACATGAAATTCAAAGCCACATCATCCAAGACAACATCACATCCAACAACATTCGACGAGTCAGTCTGTCCACATGGGCTCACATTGTCCAGCCAAGCTGAATCAGACTGAAACCACTTTATAAGGTTCCTTTAGAGAGGAACTCTCAAAGAAACAAAGAGCTCAGATGTGCATATGTGGATGTAAGTACAGTATTGACTGCAGTACACTACACGCAGCATGTTTTCGCGTGCTGTCCTCCACCGTCAGGCCAACCTTGGACCATACAACACAGCCCACATTCTCACCTTTCTGGACAGACTCCACAACATTCTCCTCCCACCAGAGCGTATGAACGATGCAGACCATCAAAGAAACTGGTACCTTGTAGTATGGGACAACATGAGCGTTCATGGTGCAGACCCAGTCCAAACTTGGTTTGCTGACCACCCACCCGTTCTTGTGCAATACCTCCACCATACTCACCATTTCTGATCCTATAGAAGAGTTCTTTTCGGCATGGCGGTGGAAGGTATATGACCAGCAGCCCCGTGTGGACATTCCTTTAGTGCAGGCTATGGAGGAGACACGTGATGAAGTTGATGTGGTGCGATTGAGGGATGGAAAAGGCACTCAAGGTGCTTCTTCCCTTGACGTCTGGCGAGGGAAGACATAGCCTGTGATGTGGCCAGAACTAGCTGTGCGGCAAGATGCTGCCTAATTATTTTTGTTGCCTTGGCTTTTTTCTGCAATTTTCTTTTTCAGTTTACTGTTTGTCTTTTGTGAGCATATATTTGTTCATTCCAATGTAAATATATCTGCTGTGAATATGTTGCACTGTCCTGTTTGGGGGAAAATAAAATGTTTCAACAGCATGAGTGTATCTGCAAATATTTCTGTGCATGCGAACAATCCGAGGAATTTTCTACAAGTTGAACTATTTTAGTATTATGGCAAGCATACTCAAGATGAGAGGGCTTTACATTCTGCCCAACAGTGTGTAGTTGGTTCGACAAACATCTGGTAATATGCATGAGGTGTGGGCCACTTGGTGCAAACGTTTGATTTTGACAAGGCTATATGCAGTTTTGGTTGCAGTGCTTCATTTTGAAGGCTATAGGAGGTATTTAGCAGTTTGGGTGTGTGGCTTTGTGAATTGTGTTAAGTGTTTTGATAAAACCACACTAGTATGCAAAATTGTGTTTCAGCAATGGGAAAAAACTAACAGCTAATGCAGCTTTCCAGTAGGTTTTATAGTTGCTGTTCATTGGCTAAAGTGTTTTCAGCTTTGACCTGTTGTGTCTGAATGGTGACCACTGTGTTGGAACAGTGTCCGAATTCTGCTTCCGAGTGTTCACTTTTTGAAAAATGTGTGCTATGATTGAAAAGAGTGAGCAAACAAGGTGTTCAGTGTTTTGCAAAAAGAGTGCAAGAGTTTTGGAAACTGTGTGCAAACCATGACTCCTGTGATTGAGAAATGTGTGCAGCGAATGGAATTCAGTGTCTTATCAATCCAGAAAAACCGTGAAAGAAAAAGAATTTTAATATATTCTAAAAAGTTAAAGGTTGACATAGCTTTCCTACAAGAAACTCACCTCACCGCGCAAGAACATAAGAAGTTAAAAAGGGAATGGGAAGGACAGGCGATGTCTTCTTCTTTCAATTCAAAAGCCAGAGGCGTGGCCATTCTAGTGAACAAAAACATACCTTTGGAAGTTATGGATTCTACTATTGACCCTTGGGGACGATATGTCTTTGTTAATTGTAGAATATTCTCAGAAAAATGGTCACTCCTAAATGTATACGCACCTGACTATGATGATGAAAAGTTCATGCAAGTTCTTTTTCTAAAAATTGCAGGTGGACAACACAGTGTATTATTAGGGGGCGACTTCAACTTTTCTTTAGATCCTGTTCTGGATAAATCTTCCAAAACAATCACCAGATCCAAAGCAGCTGAGACAAGTCAAACCTTTATGAAAGACTTGAACTTGATGGACATTTGGAGGCAGTTCCACTCAGGATTCCTCCTTCTATTCATGTCCTCATAACTGTGACACCAGAAGTGGTTTATTTATATTATCTGCTCAATTATTTCATACGGTATTGGAATCTGAATATCTGTCCAGGATTTTGTCTGACCATTCACCATTAACAACGTCCATCATGTTCCCTGATATGCCCAGAAGACCCTATAGGTGGGGCTTAAACCCCACCCTTCTCCAAAGAGCTGAATTTTCTACATTTATATGAGATCAGATTAAGTTTTTCTGTGAAACAAATTGTGCTTCCTCTCCCAATTGTTTTATCTTAAGGGATACTTTGAAAGCCTATTTAAGGGGACAAATAATTTCTTATACAAAGGGCCTAAAAAGGAAATATATAGAAGATATCGAAAAGTTTCAAAGAAATGGTTCAAATGAAATTTACAAATCTTTAGTTGAGAAAAACTCGAATACAACACATTAAACACTTACAAAACCAAAAGAGATATTTTGAAAGCTAAACCAAAATACTATGAGTTGGGAGAGAAAACACACCAGGCGTTTTAGAAGCACGAAAACAGGTTTTGTCACGGTCCCAGAGTGGGGATATTCTAAAAATGTCGTAATCCCCCCCCCCCACCTGAAAGTTACACAGGTTACTCCCCAGGGGCCCCTGACCTGGAATCTGGAGTACGTCCGAATTGTCCCTCCTATCTCCTTCTCTATCCACTTTTCCTTCACCCCGGAGGTGTTTAAGTAGCGGCCATGATAAAGACTGTCGGAATTCTCAATAAGGTAAGGAAAGGAGGCTTGTTGCTTCCTTTAGAACCTATTTTAGCATAGGAACCACAGATGCTTCCTTTAGAACCTCCTTTAGCTTAGGAACCACTGATGCTTCCTTTAGAACCTCCTTTAGCTTAGGAACCACTGATGCTTCCTTCAGAACCTCCTTTAGCTTAGGAACCACAGATGCTTCCTTTAGAACCTCCTTTAGCTTAGGAACCACTGATGCTTCCTTTAGAACCTCCTTTAGCTTAGGAACCACAGATGCTTCCTTTAGAACCTCCTTTAGCTTAGGAACCACTGATGCTTCCTTCAGAACCTCCTTTAGCTTAGGAACCACTGATGCTTCCTTTAGAGCCTCCTTTAGCCTAGGAACCACTGATGCTTCCTTTATCAAAGGAGACCAGCTCATGCTGCCCCACAATTCCTTGCGGCGACAACATTTAAAGGGACCCGCTCATCGGAGTGTTCAGGGAAACTCAGGATGTCAGAATAAGGAGCAGATCATGTAAGTTACCAAAGCAATAATCTGCCTAGAACAACTTTAAATCATCTAAAACCCAAATTTACTTTTTGTAGTCCATTTTCACAAACTTGTAGTTCTTTCCCCACCATGGCAGAACGTCACTAACTTGCGCCGCCGTCACATTATTATGACATCACTAAGTAAAATTACTGTCCAACTGCCACACCACCGTGATCACCTTTCACTAACTCCTTTAAGAAGCCTCCTAACACCTTTCCTTAACTCCTTTAGGAAGCCTCCTAACACCTTTCACTAACTCCTTTAGGAAGCCTTCTAACACCTTTACCAACTCCATTAGAAAGCCTCCTAACACCTTTACTAACTCCTTTAGGAAGCCTCCTAACACCTTTCCTTAACCCCGTGACGTCATCTAGGGGTTAAGGTGAAGTCCATAGATGAGGAGATAGGAGGGACTTTTCAGATGTCCCCATGGTCTCATCTCACATGCTAACCAGCTAAGCTAACTAGCCTAGCATTAGCATTAAATAGCATTAAAAAGCATGGTACCGAGGATACTGTGTGTGTGTGTGTGTGTGTGTGTGTGTGTGTGTGTGTGTGTGTGTGTGTGTGTGTGTGTGTGTGTGTGTGTGTGTGTGTGTGTGTGTGTGTGTGTGTGAGCACTGGCTGGTAAACCAACACATCACATGTCCACTTTATCAAAAGTGCAGTTTGTTACCAGGCAGATTAAGTGCAGCAGTGTCTGTTGCCATGGAGACGGAGCTCCTGACAGTGGCTCAGAACGTGTCACTGAGTAGCAGAGGCTGGCTCACATACAGTCACCAAATGTTATGCGCACCTCCTGAACAACTGATTATTGTTTGAGAACCATGACACTTGGTTGAAAAATTTCTTCTCCGTCAGCGTCAGAAGAAGTTGAAGGAGTAATAGTGAGCTTCTCGTGTTTTAAAAACATTCCGTCTCCCCGTGAGGAGTTGAGACAAATGTCTCAGATTTTGGGTTTGAGCGAGAAAATGTCTCACCAAAATACATTAGCGTGGACGGGAGGAAAATGTGCACTAGCTGCCAATTAAGTCTTTTTTAGAGAGAACCATTTATTTCCCAGACAAACGGGGCCCCCTGTTAGAAGCACAAGGCCTGTAGTTACGTTTTGATGTATAATATGATGAGAAAGAGGAAGAAATGTGGCCATGGCAACGAGAGAGAGACATTTTTTGAGGGGAAAATCGACAGCCTCTCCCATTCTAACGAAAATCTCCCCACTCTAACTTTTCCAATACACACCCATGTTAAACTCCAAAAACCGCTGAAAACTTTATCAAACTTAATGACTCACAGATTAAAATTGGGCGGATATCTAAAAAATATGTTTTGACTTCTGAATAGAGGACAAGATGTTTTAAAATTTAAATCAAGTCTCGAGCTGACGTAGTAAGTATGACGACATGACCTGGCGTTGAAAAATGAGGATTTATTTTTTTCCCTCGGCTCCTATCCACTATGACTGTAAAGTTATTCGCTATTTTTTACGTTTTTTTCCAAAACCGTTAGCCGTGACGCTTACCCAAATATAAGTACACCTGTCCTAAACTTTCTGCACGTTTTGATGTGCTTTTTGTGTACCTGCTCCAGACGGTGTGGGACTAGTTACGCGCCGAACTTACAGTGCCAGAGGAATAATAAAATTCAATGCCTGCCTAGGATAGTAATATTTGCGCCTTACCTCTTAAAGAGGCAGGCACATTAATAAACGGGATCCTGTGAATAGGAATATTTACACCTCGCCTCTTAAAGAGGCAGGCACAATAATAAACGGGATCCTTGGAATAGTAATCTTTGCGCCTCGCCTCTTAAAGAGGCAGGCACAATAATAAACAGGATCCTGGGAATAGTAATCTTTGCGCCTCGCCTCTTAAAGAGGCAGGCACAATAATAAACGGGATCTTGGGAATAGTAATCTTTGCCCCTGCCAGAGGCAGGCACAAGAATGAATGAATAGAAAGATTGTTGAAGTTAAAAAGTAAAGTCAGAATAATGTGGAACCCTTCAGATAAAACAGTAGTCTTAATTTACTCTGCGTATTTTTAAGAGACATCTATTAATTTTTCCTTTTTTCTCCTCTTTCATCATCATGTAGGATTTCTTTTAAATATCTCTCTTGTATTGTACCTATGTGAGTGAGGTCAGATTGTTTTGTATGTTTTGAAACCTTTCAGTGTTGGTGTTGTGTTAATAAGGAAATCATTTCAAATATGCCATCTGGCTTTCTACTGTGCTAATAAATACTACTAAAACTAAAAGTCAACCAGCAGATGAAATACTCCAGTCCTAATATCTGGATGATGTAACATTTCTCACCGTCCTGACAGCAGATCCACCACAGGAGGAACTTATCCTGGATGTGATCCTGGTCTGGAGCAGGCCAGCTGCAGAGGATCAGTCACCATGGTTACTGGTCCTGGATAAACTTGGCCTGCTTTCATGAACCCACTGGAGGATAAGTTTATCCAGGATAACCAAGATTCCCAGGCTTAATCCCTCATCCTGGTTTTGGGCAAAACCCCTCAGGTGAGGACCGTTTGGCTGATTAGTGTTTGGCTAGTTAACTGGGCTCTGGACTTCAACCAACGCTGGAACCTGTCACAGCTACCACCCACCCTGGAAAGTTTATTTCAGTACCCGGCCTGGAACAGGAAGTAAACACCTGGGGTCTGTCCCATGATGCTGGATTTTCTCTTACTGAGAACTTCCAGGTGACTTCTGGATAAACTCTGGTTTTCTCTTATGGAGGACACTGCAGGATTAACTCTGGTTTTCTCTTATCCAGATAACTTCAGGATTAACTCTGGTTTTATCTATCTAGGTAACTTCAGGATTAATTCTGGTTTTCTCTCATGGAGGTAACTTTAGGATAAACTCTGGTTTTCTCTTATCCAGATAACTTCAGGATTAACTCTGGTTTTCTCTTATCCAGATAGCTTCAGGATTAACTCTGGTGTTCTCTTATCTAGGTAACTTCAGGATTAACCCTGGTTTTCTCTCATGGAGGTAACTTCAGGATAAACTCTGGTTTTCCATACTATGACGCTGGTTCACTTCTTCCCAGGATAAATCACCATGGTAACTGACTCTGAATGTCTAAACTGCTCCGGAGCAGGATACGTTCTGGATAACATCACAGTGAGTGTAAAGCTCCGCCTCCTGACCAATAAGATCTCTTGGGAAATGCCCCGCCCATTCTTAAATGATGGTGATTGGTGGGCGGGTTCAGCGCTGAGCTGCAGCGGAGAGGAGAGGAGAAATTATTTAGAACAATCTTTTTGACAGAATCCAATAAATCCTGCTCACGGAGCTTTGAAGGATGTTCTTGTTCTTGACTTGTTCCAAGTCTGTTTGGCTCCACGAGGGTTGAGCTGGAATATTGAGCTTAATAATAATGCTCACGCTGACAGAACTCCACAAACGGGAATGTATGGAACCAGAACTACTCCTGTCGTCACGGTGATGAATTAATATTCCAACAGGAAACACACTCACACGGAGGAAACTCAAAACAGGTAACAGAGATATCCTGGTATGTTAGTCCAGGTAACAGAGATATCCTGGTATGTTAATCCTAGGTTTTGAGTAACGCAGTTCATCTATTGGAAGTTAAATAATTGCTTTGTTTGGTTTTCAAACTAAATTAAATCACCTTGTTTTTATTTTTCTTACATGATGATAAAATCACGTATTTCTGATGACTGACTTTTGTCAGACGTTACGTTTTCTCCGTTTCACACTCTTGAATCGTCCACTGAACATTCTGATATTAGTTCAGGTTGTTAACGGACAAACCACATTCAAAAGTTCTGCTCTGAAAATCACATTTACTTGCAATGTCGTTTGAGTTTTCAGACAAAAATTATACAAAATTGTGCTTCTAAAACTAAGATTGAGCTCTGCAGCAAGTGATTTACTTCAGCTCTGCTGAATGAGCGAAAGGAGAAAAAGCAGAGGATGGTTTAGCTCTTTATCTGACTTGTTTTTACAGGTTTGTTCCCGTCAGCTCCACCTTGAAATGTGACCTGGTGGAGCAGGAAGAGATCTGGAAGGAAAACCAGCAGAACAATGAAGAACACAACATGTCAGCGTGGAAAAGCTTTTTGAACATTTTAATTCAGGTAAACTAACTATCCAGTATTTTCAAGACTTATAAACTAGAATTGTAATGAATAAACAAAAAAAGCTTCAAATCTTTCACTTTTTATTACTGTCATAAATGTAAAATATATGGAAGCATCACTCTCAATTAAATTATAGGAAAAATACTCTTTTCCCTGTCAAATCAATGTGGAGTGAATTCTACAAGGAAGGTGTGTGTGTGTGTGTGTGTGTGTGTGTGTGTGTGTGTGTGTGTGTGTGTGTGTGTGTGTGTGTGTGTGTGTGTGTGTGTGTGTGTGTGTGTGTGTGAACAAACCTGATACACAATTGTGAAACTTTACATTTAACCCTATAAATTGTGAGAAGTTTAGAAGAACTTCAGGCTGCTGCAGGTTCTCACTGGTTCACAGGTAGCTGCCACTGCCACTGCCCCCCCACCCCACCCCCCCGGTGTGACATTATGACCTCTACTGAACCCCCCCCCCCCCCCCCCCCCCCCACACTGACTTCTGCTTTGGATGTGGAGCAAAGTGCATGCCACCCCTCGGGGGGGGGACATGTGGATCCCACACCACAACAAGAACAACAACAAGAACAACAACAAGAACAACAACAGCTTCAGCTTCGTCCTCTGATTGGAGTCAATACAAAGTCTGGAAAACATGAAAGAAAACGCTGAGAAGTCGTGTTGCCGTGACGTTTCCACCCTCAGGAATGTGGCAGAATGAGGCTGCAAGAAGGTGGAGGTCCTCAGGGGGAGAAGGTGACCATCTCCAGGGAGAAGGTGGAGGTCCTCAGGGGGAGAAGGTGGAGGTCCTCAGGGAGAAGGTGGAGGTCCTCAGGGGGTGAAGGTGGCCATCTCCAGGGAAAAGGTGGAGGTCCTCTGGAAGAAGGTAGAGGTCTTCAGAGAGAAGATGAAGGTCCTCAGGGGCAGAAGGTGGAGGTCCTCAGGGAGAAGGTGGCCATCTCAAGGGAGAAGGTGGAGGTCCTCAGGGGGAGAAGGTGGAGGTCCTCAGGGAGAAGGTGGAGGTCCTCAGGGGGTGAAGGTGGCCATCTCCAGGGAAAAGGTGGAGGTCCTCTGGAAGAAGGTAGAGGTCTTCAGAGAGAAGATGAAGGTCCTCAGGGGGAGACGGTGGAGGTTCTTATGGGGTGAAGGTGGCCATTTCGAGGGAGAAGGTGGAGGTCCTCAGGGGGGGAAGGTGGCCATTTCCAGGGAGATGGTGGAGGTTATCAGGGGGAGAAGGTGGAGGTCCTCAGGGGGTGAAGGTGGCCATCTCCAGGGAGATAGTGGAGGTCCTCAGGGGGAGAAGGTGGAGGTCCTCAGGGGGTGAAGGTGGCCATCTCCAGGGAGAAGGTGGAGGTCCTCATGGGGAGAAGGTGGAGGTCGTCAGGGAGATGATGGAGGTCCTCAGGGAGATGATGGAGGTCCTCAGGGGGAAGGTGGAGGCCCTTAGGGGGAGAAGGTGGAAGTCCTCAGGGGGAAGGTGGAGGTCCTCAGGGAGAAGGGGGAGGTCCTCAGGGAGAAGGGGGAGGTCCTCAGAGGGAGAAGGTGACCATCTCCAGGGAGAAGGTGGAGGTCCTCAGGGGGAAGGTGGAGGTCCTCAGGGGGAGAAGGTGGCCATCTCCAGGGAGAAGGTGGAGGTCCTCAGAAAGAAGGTGGAGGTCCTCAGGGGGAGAAGGTGGCCATCTCCAGGGAGATACGCTGCCACAGCTCCTTGGTCTGCTTGCCTCTCTTCAGGTTCTGCAGAACGTCGTTGAACTGCATCATGCCCACCGGCGTGAGGCAGAAGGCGCCGCGAGCGCTGCGGATGATGTTGACGAAGTCGTCGTAGTCGGCCGGCGTGAGGTGGATGAGCCGGTGATGGATGTACTGCACACACACAATCACACATTACTTCAAGAAAACACAAGATTCAAGAGTGACCTTGTTTGATTTTCTTGCACCTGAGGCATAAACTACAACTGTGGTTTCTATTATCCAGGTGACTTCTGGAGTAACTCTGGTTTTCTGTTGAGGATTAACTCTGGTTTTCTCATCTGGACAAACTTCTGGAATAACTCTGGTTTTCTCTTCTGGCCTGACTTCTGGATTAAGTCTGGTTTTCTGTTGAGGATTAACTCTGGTTCTCTCTTCTGGATTAACTCTTTCTTCGTTGTTGGAGATTAACTCTGGTTTTCTGTTGAGCAATAAATCTGCTTTATCCCCCTTCTGGATTAACTCTGGTTTTCTCTTCCAGATTAACTCTGGTTTTCTCTTCTAGATTAAGTCTGTTTTTCTGTTGAAGATTTACTCTGGTATTTCTCTTCTGGATTAACTCTGGTTTTCTGTTGAGGATTAACTCTGGCTTTCTGTTGAGGATTAACTCTGGTTTTCTGTTGAGGATTAACTGTAGTTTTCTGTTGAGGATTAACTCTGGTTTTCTGTTGAGGATTAACTGTAGTTTTCTGTTGAGGATTAACTCTGGTTTTCTGTTGAGGATTAACTCTGGCTTTCTCTTCTGGATTAACTCTGGCTTTCTCTTCTGGATTAACTGTAGTTTTCTGTTTAGGATTAACTCTGGTTTTCTGTTGAGGATCAACTCTGGTTTTCTGTGAGGATCAACTCTGGTTTTCTGTGAGGATCAACTCTGGTTTTCTGTGAGGATCAACTCTGGTTTTCTGTGAGGATCAACTCTGGTTTTCTGTGAGGATCAACTCTGGTTTTCTGTGAGGATCAACTCTGGCTTTCTCTTCTGGATTAATTCTGGTTTTCTGTTGAGGATTAACTCTGGTTTTCTGTTGAGGATTAACTCTGTATTCTCTTCTTGATTAACTCTGTATTCTCTTCTGGATCAACTCTGGTTTTCTGTTGAGGATCAACTCTGGTTTTCTGTGAGGATCAACTCTGGTTTTCTGTGAGGATCAACTCTGGTTTTCTGTGAGGATCAACTCTGGTTTTCTGTGAGGATCAACTCTGGTTTTCTGTGAGGATCAACTCTGGTTTTCTGTGAGGATCAACTCTGGTTTTCTGTGAGGATCAACTCTGGTTTTCTGTGAGGATCAACTCTGGTTTTCTGTGAGGATCAACTTTGGTTTTCTGTGAGGATCAACTCTGGTTTTCTGTGAGGATCAACTCTGGTTTTCTGTGAGGATCAACTCTGGTTTTCTGTGAGGATCAACTCTGGTTTTCTGTGAGGATCAACTGTGGTTCTCTGTGAGGATTAACTGTGGTTCTCTGTGAGGATTAACTCCCGTTTTCTCTTCTGGATTAACTCCCGTTTTCTCTTCTGGATTAACTCCCGTTTTCTCTTCTGGATTAACTCTGATTTTCTCTTCTAGATTAACTCTGATTTTCTGTGAGGATTAACTCTGATTTTCTGTGAGGATTAACTCTGATTTTCTGTGAGGATTAACTCCCGTTTTCTCTTCTGGATTAACTCTGGTTTTCTGTTAAGGGTTAACTCTGCAAAGGATTAATTCTGGTTTTCTGTCGAGGATTAACTCTGGTTTTCTGTCGAGGATTAACTCCCGTTTTCTCTTCTGGATTAACTCCCGTTTTCTGTTGAGGATTAACTCTGGTTTTCTGTCGAGGATTAACTGATTTTTCTCTTCTGGATTAACTCTGGTTTTCTGTTGAGGATCAACTCTGGTTTTCTGTTGGGTTTTAACTCTGGCTTTCTGTTGAGGATTAACTCTGGCTTTCTCTTCTGGATTAACTCTGGCTTTCTGTTAAGGGTTAACTCTGTTAAGGATTAACTCTGGTTTTCTGTTGAGGATTAACTCTGGTTTTCTGTTGAGGATTAACTCTGATTTTCTGTTGAGGATTAACTCTGGTTTTCTGTTGAGGATTAACTTTTTTTGTTGAAGATTAATTCTGGTTTTCTCTTCCTGATTAAATCTGGTTTTCTATTGAAGATTAAGGAAGCTCTGCCTGAAACCTTTCTGCTGGAATAAAGTGAAAGTGAGTTCGTTTCTAATGTCCCATGAATTAATCTGCTCTAATCTCACCAAGTCAGCATTAACAAGTCAGGAAGGTTCTGGCTTTGGCTGCAGCAGTAGTGTTGCTTTTAGCTGCTGGATGTGTTTGAATTCTTCATAATCTCAGAGAATAACTGCTCCTCTATGGTAGAGTCAGGGTTTCTCCCTCTGTGATTGGTCACACGCTGCAAGCTCCGCCCCTTTCATGTGAACGCTCTGATCCTGGAGGGAACCAGTGAGTTGATAACCTGCTTCCTGTTAATGCTGATCAGGATCCAGAAGGTCTGGGTAAATTAATCCAGGTAACGGAGATATCCTGGTATGTTAGTCCAAGTAACGGAGATATCCTGTATGTTAATCCAAGTAACAGAAATATCCTGATATGTTAATCCAGGTAACAGATATCCTGGTTAGATAATCCAGGTAACAGAGATATCATGTATGTTAATCCAGGTAACGGAGATATCCTGCTATGTTAATCCAGGTAACATATATCCTGCTATGTTAATCCAGGTAACAGAGATATCATGTGTTAATCCAGGTAACAGAGATATCCTGCTATGTTAATCCAAGTAACAGGGATATCCTGGTATGTTAATCCAAGTAACAGAGATATCCTGGTATGTTAATCCAAGTAACAGAGATATCCTGGTATGTTAATCCAGGTAACAGAGATATTCAGCCATGTTAATTCAGGTAACAGAGATATCCTGGTATGTCAATCTAGGTAACAGAGATATCCTGGTATGTTAATCCAGGAAACAGAGCTATCCTGGTATGTCAATCCAGGTAACAGAGATATCATGTATGTATGTTAATCCAGGTAACAGAGATTCTGGTATGCTAATCAAGGTTTTTGGTTCAGGCCTCTGGTCTCAGAGTGTCCTGGTCTCAGGGTGTCCTGGTCTGGACTGATACCTGCAGGTAGGCCTGTTGGCAGCGCTGCACCAGCTGGTGGAAGGCCGGCGTTCGGAGGTGGGCGTGGATGTGGGCGGGGTTTAACCTCTGCAGAGCCTCCATGATGATCTCCTGCAGCACGAAGGGACTCAGGACGCCTTTAGCTGCTCCCACGCAGAACTGGTACACGTAGTTCACTCCTGCACGGCAGGGGGCAAGAAGAGTGAGACAGGAGTGAATGAGGTGTGAGACAGGGTGAATGAGGGGTGAATGAGGAGTGAGATGGGGTGAATGAGGGGCTAGACGAGAGACACAAGGGTGAATGAGGGGTCAATGAGGAGTGAGACGGGGTGATTGAGGGCCTATACAACAGAGACTCAGGGGTGAATGAGGGGTGAGACAAGAGAGACAGGGGTGAATGAGGGGTGAGACCGTGGTAAATGAGGGGTGAGACAGTAGAGAGACAGATTCTTTTTTTTTTTTTTTAAATCCAAGCAATTTTTCAGGAGCCACAAAACATGTTGAACATTCAAAATAAAGTTTTTAAAAGTCAAAAAATTGTTTTCCTGTGTTTTTATTGATTCATTTGATATTTTCAATGGATTAATTTCGTTAATTTATTTGGTCTTATCAAACACTTACTTTAGCTGATTTTTCCTTTTTATTCTTTGAAACATTTTTCTTGTGGTTTGAGCCACTTCAGCGGTTTTACCGTCTCAAGCTGCTTGTAGTGATTTGAGCTTATTTCAACAGTTTAAGACGTTTTAAGTGTTGAGGACGTGTTTGCTGGTTTAGCTGTTGGGATTTCACCCAACACACATCTTCATTTGTCACAATATTAAATTCATGCATGTCCGACTCTCAGAAATCTGCCTGCAAGACCTCATGCAAGGGGTGTGATGCTGCTCTCCTCTCGGTGTGTTGCTGCTCTCCTCTCCGTGTGATGCTGCTCTCCTCTCGGTGTGATGCTGCTCTCCTCTTGGTGTGTTGCTACTCTCCTCTCAGTGTGATGCTGCTCTCCTCTCGGTGTGATGCTGCTCTCCTCTTGGTGTGTTGCTACTCTCCTCTCGGTGTGATGCTGCTCTCCTCTCGGTGTGTTGCTGCTCTCCTCTCGGTGTGTTGCTGCTCTCCTCTTGGTGTGTTGCTACTCTCCTCTCAGTGTGATGCTACTCTCCTCTCAGTGTGATGCTGCTCTCCTCTCGGTGTGATGCTGCTCTCCTCTTGGTGTGTTGCTACTCTCCTCTCAGTGTGATGCTGCTCTCCTCTCAGTGTGATGCTGCTCTCCTCTCGGTGTGTTGCTGCTCTCCTCTCGGTGTGTTGCTGCTCTCTTCTTGGTGTGTTGCTGCTCTCCTCTAGGTGTGATGCTGCTCTCCTCTCGGGGTGATGCTGCTCTCCTCTCAGTGTGATGCTGCTCTCCTCTCGGTGTGTTGCTGCTCTCCACTCAGTGTGTTGCTGCTCTCCTCAGAGCTGGCTCATTGGGATCTCTTCATAGTATTCGAGGTTTACTTCCTTGTACTGCCGCTACTCTTGTTCTTCAAGCTTTCTGTTCATCATCTGTGTGGCTGTAGAGCCGCTCGTATGGCGGCTCCTGACTCCTCCCACTGCAACTCTCTGTCTGTCAGTCTGGGCCTCTACCTGTATATTATAATGGCCAGATGACGCTGGACTCAGCTTCATACTTCTTTACTTTTTGTTCTACCGTCTTGCTTTGTTTTAACCACGCAGTAAGCTGCCAGGCTGCTCCCCCACATTGCCACCAGGCGGCGCTGCTCCCCCACATTGCCACCAGGCTGCTGAATTCATGTCGTCATCATCTCTATTCATCCATCCATTCATCCTTCCAGCCATTTTCTCCCGCTTATCCGTTTCCGGATCTGAGCACTGTCACCCAGATCACATTGCACTCACCTTGTTCATGGCTAATCTAGGTCATGGCTCACCTAGCTCACCTTGTTCAAGGCTCACCTAGCTCACCTTGCTCAGGGCTAACCTAGCTTATGGCTCAACTAGCTCATGGCTCACCTAGCTCACCTAGCTTACCAAGCTGACGGCTCACGAGCTCAAGGCTAACTTAGCTCATGGCTCACCTAGCTCAAGGCTAACCTCGCTGATGGCTCACCTAGCTCACCTAGCCTCGCAGCCAGTCCCAGCAGCCACTTGACGTCCTCGGTGTAGGGGGGGCTCCTGGAGAAGTTGTTGGGGTGGTCGTTGTGAGCTCTCCTGCCCAGCATCTCCAGCGCCAGCATGCCTTCACACAATGAGACACACACACGGTTAACACACTGATTACTCTGGTCACAGCTCACAGGCCAGAGGTCAAAGGTTACAACTAGCAGGTCACAGGCTGCTCACCGACTCTGTAGGCGGAGTGCAGGTAGTGCAAGCCCTGCTGGCTGATTGGTTGGTTGTGCTGCTCGTCCTCGGCAGGGAAAGCAGTGCTGACCAGCGGGGCGGGCGGCGAGGAGAGGGTGGGCAAAGGCGCTCCCTGGATGGCCTGGATGGTGGGACCCGAATGGACGCTGCCTACTAATGAGCAAGACGGACAGCGGTCAGCGGTCACGAACTGAGCCCACACGGCTGCCCCGGTGCCCTTGGGCAGGGCGGCGTCCTGACCTGCTACGGTGGTGCTGAGGGGCAGGCCAGTCTCGGCGTGGTAAGGGTGGACGGCGATCTGAGTCATGGATGGGACGGGGACACCGGGGAAGGTGACGGCCGTGGCTGCCATTGGAGGCTGAGGGCCGGCGGTCACTGAGAAGGGAAACTGTGCACCGATGAACGCTGGGTGCATTCCCTGAGAGAACAGACAGAGGGAGCTGCAGCGTCACATCAACAACTATGGAATGTTCAATCGGGGCGTATCAGAGTATCACAATCAGCACTCAAACTGTGAGAAACTCAAGTATACGATGTTGGGATATGTACGTCTTTACCACTGACATTAACAGAGCAACGTGTCCAACCAGAGACTTTTTGGAAATCAACTGCTTACAATCTATTTGAAAACACAGAATGGTTCCAGAGAACCAGCTCTACGGAGTCGGCCCCCCCACTGACCTGTGGATACGCAGCCCCCGACACGGGGAAGACGGCGGGCCGGGGGACGTGCTGCAGGGGGTGTCCCAGGTACTGCGGGGTGCAGACGGTGGGCAGGTGAGCCTGGATGGTGGTGTAGGGGTGGAGCCCCTGGCTGTGGGGGTGAGCCATGGCCTGGCCGGGCAGGGCGTGGGACTGGTAGATGGTGGAGCCCACGGAGATGACAGGCACCACGGCCGCCGCTGTGACCGCCGCCGTGACCGCCGCCACGCCCGCAGACTCCATGCCGGACCCGACGTCTAGAACACCGCAACTGGACTCTGGGGGTCTCCTGCCCGAGCCCCCGTTGGCTCCGCAGCGCCCGGAGGTCTCCCGCTGCTGGGCCGAGCCCCCGCCCACCGACTGCTCATACAGCCAGTACCACTGGTGAGCCACTTCGAACAGAACCTCGGGGTACACGCCTCCACCTTTCGCGGCCTCCTCCACCGCCATACAGGCCTTCTCCAACATGACGTTGTCCTAGAGGTGGACATGGAACAGTGGAACACCACATTCAGGTCTGCTGAGAACCCACTTCAACTTTCAGCTTCAGAGCATCAAAGTCATTGTTAATTACTTGATTCATGACTAAACAAACATTTTGGAAATTGTCCTGTCACCGCTGGAAGGAGGATTCACTGGACTGGAAGGAACCAAAGCAGCAGTGTCCCGGTGTGACAGAGCTCATTATCATGGACACTTTTATTAGCTCACTTTCAAACTAACAAAACGGATGAGATCACAAGTATGTGTGTATATGTAATATGTATTTGTTCCTTTGGAACCTGTCATGTTCCAGGGGAGTAAAAAAACTACACTTTATCACAAATCCTGAACTGGTGTGTGTGTGTGTGTGTGTGTGCGTGCGTGCGTGCGTGCGCTGGTTTGCACACTGAGTTACACCAAAACAATCAACTGCTTCATTTCTTGTCTGTCGTGTCTGTGAGTTCTAATCAATGTGTCATAGAAATGACAAAACAAATCAAATCTGCTTCTTGAAGAGGTTTTAGATAACCAGCCTGTGTACTCTCCTGCACAAAGTGAAGGCCTCAAGTCCAAGTGACAGAGGACAAAGGGTATCCCTCCTCTGACTTCCTGTCTGAAGAGCTGCTGACTCCCCCTTCTTGGGATTAAACTGCAGTAAAAACTGGGTTCAGTCATAGTCCTCTGTTCCTGTACAGCTCAGACTAAAGTGAACGACGGAGTTCCTCAGGGTGAAGGGGAATGGAGGGGAGCAGGTGGCTAACCAAGCTTTCAGAGGATAATAAACCCAGTCCTGCAGGAAGTGGCACCATTACAACAGCAGTAGCTCTGAATGCACATCAGCCTGTTTGATGGATGATTGTGGAGGACGTCGAGCACAGTACCTGTTCTTTGCACTGAACCAGCGCTCTCTGGATCTCGTTGGGATTGAGCGCGTGAGCATGAGGCAGACAGCTCAGGGCCAACTCCGCCGCCGCCCGGACCATGTTGAGGTCTCTGGCCCGCGATGCTCGGTCGGCCAGGGAGGCCACCTCCGGAGGGGTGAGGTGGCCGTCCCAGCACTCCACCAGGATGTTCAGGGCGGCGCTGCCGATTTCCATGGCTTGACCTGAGAAATCAGAGAGAGAAAGAGGTACGTTGTGTCACAAAACCAAGCAAATACTGGGTTTCACTCCTGATTCCTGGACCACACAAACACTTACCAGTAATCCAGGACACATGGGAAGAGTAAGTCCTGGACAGCCAGTTGGGCGAGACAAAGTTGTGGAGGCCGAGCGCATACAAGCCGATCTCAAAGGCACAGAGGTGCAGGTTCCTGTGGGGTCCCTGGTGACCTCCACTGGCTGAGGGTTGGGTGAAAATGGAGGTGGAGGAGTTTCCTCCGGCTTTGATCAGCACCGTCTTGGCCAGCTCAAAGTAAAAATGAGCTGCTGCCTCCGACGGTTGGTTGGGTACGTGGGGGGCGTGGCACTCTGGGCGTCGACCTTTGTACCTGAACACAGAAAGAAAGGTCTGACACGGCCATCAAGTCTTCAGAACCCTTCAGGATAACAGTTGACTGAGGAACCACGAGTTCAGGCCGCCACTCTTCCTGTAGTTACTGTCTGGGTGTGGTTTGTGAGATCAAAGGTTTGTTGTGAAAACGACTGGATGAGGAAGTGAAATGTTGATTCCTCTGACAGCTGGAGGCAAAGTATTCCAGTCTGTGCAACTTTTCATCTTCTGTGTAAAGGAGGACTTTCTAAATTTGACTTCACAATCAACCCTGGTGGCTGACCTGCTCTTAGTAAGACCCTTAAAATCCCCCGGGGCGCTGGGGGCACCGCATCCATCCACTTATTAGGCATGCACTTTTAAAGCAACAGCATGATGGAGCGGCGGCGCAGAGCAGCATGGAGTGGCGGCGTTACAGAGCTGCGATGCAGAGGAGCATGGAGCGCCGGCGTGACTAAGCGGCCAAAACCCTGCTGCCACTTTTTTTAATCATGGTTTTATCAGGGTCCGAGCAGAGCTGGGAGTGACCTTAATGGAATTCTTATTTTATTTTCTTCTACTACTGGGCTAGGTCACTGGGGGGTTCACAGACAGGTGGACAACTAGAAACAGATTCTATTCAACTTTTCAGTGTGATCTTTGTATGTTATAAGAGTTTCTGAATGAACAAATGAGGCCTGGGCTGCAGTCGGTGCTCAGAAAGGAGTGTGTGTTATTGTTTTTTCACGTTTATTTCCATGACATGACCGGAGTGTGTGTTCACCTGCTGGTGTCGGTGCTCTTGGCCCTGGCTCCGCCTCCCGCCCTGCGAGAGCCGCTGGAGGATGACGAGCCCAGCGAATCGGATGATGAACTGCTGATGCTGTCGCTGTCCTGGCCCCGCCCCCAGGATGCCGCCGCCCACCCGCCACGCAGCGGCCGCCGGCTGAGGGTGGGGGAGCTGTCTGAGGTGGTCTCTGGAGCGCTGCTGTCGATACTGGCCATGCCTGTTCAGACGCGGGATTAGAAACAGCTTCTGAGACCAAGAGGCTGCTAGTAGCAATGAAGGGGCAACAATGCTAACTTTAGCTTTGATGAGGCGGTCGTCGGTGGCTACGATTTCACTAAACTCATTTTAGCCAGTGTCCACAGGGATACATTAAAAACACTGTAGTGTTCCTTTTCATCATGGAGGCTTATCTCCACTGTTACCACCCTGATTAAAGAGCAACTTCCTCCTCTAATCCAGATTACAGAGCAACTTCTGCCAGTTTAGCTACACTACAATAATACCGGTCTCTGTGTATCGTTAAAATAATTATCAGTAATATAAGAATTCCTTTTCCAGTATTAGTAATTGTAAGTAACTTTTACAGAAGCTGACTGAAGACATCATTTTGAGCCATGCTTTGAGCTTCTCTCACTCCGGATCGTTCTACGAATGGAGACGGTGTTTGCTCAAATCGTACATCACATTGCCGTCTAGCTCTTTCTGTGAGGAAAGCTCTCCCTGAACCAGATGAAGGTGTAGAAGGTGGATGCGTACCGGTGTGCTTCTTCTTCTGGCGGACGGGCGAACCCCAGCAGCGCTGGCTGTAGCCACAGCGCCCCCCCAGGGCCAGCCGGCTGGGCACCGTGGCCTCCGACTTGAAGGGAGGGGCTTCAGTCTGCTGCTCGCCAGACGGCGGAGGCCCGTCTGAAACTGCATCCCACAGAGTCAACAGGAGGAACCCGGCAGTGACAAACCTCAAACCCACTCTGACCGGCTGCTACGACCACATGAATTAAATCACTGCACAGCAACTGTAACTTCGATCTAAAGAGATTTTCTGGTAAACACAGGTTTGGCCAGGCAGCAGTAGCTAGACATTTAGTTTTCTGTTTTCCAGATACTAAGAGACATTGAGTTCAGGTGGAGAAATCTCAGGACGACACTCCAGAGCTGAGGGTGGGGGTCTCACCGTGCTCTGCAGCTCCGTCACCCGTCGCACTGCTTGGCACCGCGCTCACTTCGGCCCGGGGAGCCGCCTCGTCACCGCCGCCGGCTGATGACGAGGCCGCCGGGGGGGCGGCGGAGGAAGAGGAAGGTGCGTGCTTGGAGACACCGCCTGCGGCCCCACCCAGCCCGCTGTGGCTGCTGCTGCTGTTGGTGGTGGAGGTGTTGGAGGTGTGCTTGGACGGACTGCGCTGACTCCCCGCTGCAGGTTTACTGGAGTAGAAGGAGCTGAGAGTCTGAGGCTTGTGAGTCTGACTCTCCCGGTCCAGCAGCTTATCTAGAATCTGAACACAGAGAGGGTGGAGCCGTTACACCTCCGTCAACAGAGGGTGGAGCACCTGGAATGTCCTTATATTACACACAGAATGACAAAGTCTGAACTGTATATCAGAGCTGATAAAGTGCAGAGACGTTACCCTAACCCTTTGACTTCACTTCAACCTAACAAGCCGCACGCTGAAATGAAACGGAGAGCGTCATTGGTACACGCGCGCGCGCACACACACAAGTTTTTGATTGGACCAGAGTGTCAGTCGGACTCGTCGCTGATGATCATTGTTGCCCTGCGTTCCGGGTGTCTATGACGCCAGACACCCTGTTGCTTGGCAACCAACAACTCTAAGTTGGGAATCTTCCCTGTGGTGCAGGAATAAAGGCAGGTGGGAGCAAATTTTTAGAAAGTAAATTAAAATGCGGCATTACATGGCGGGAGTTAAAGAACCACTGAGGAGAGTATGAAGGACAAAGGAGAACAGTGTGTGTGTGTGTGTGTGTGTGTTCAAGGATAATGCGGCTGGTAAACCCTAGAATCTAGCAGCCACATTTCTTTTTTTTCCAATTTTCTTTTTATTTGAAAAGCAGGACATCATAACTTTCATTGCTTCTCTTTTTTACAACAAAGATACTACATGTATAAAATATAAACAGTACTGTCGTCAAATCCTTTTCTCTCTTGCCTTTTGAGTATTTCAACATAAGTCACTAATTTAAGAAGAAGAGAATGAAGGGAGCTTAACATTTGTTCTAGCTTCATTATAGAATGCAGTGAAAGAGACTTGATTACACTTACAGGTGGTATCAATTAAAGTCTGACCGTACAGGATTAACATACTCAGTCCATTTAGTCCAAATCTGATCAAATTTTTCCTTTTTTCCCCTGCGGGAGAAAGACAGCTTTTCCATTACGTACGCCTCGTGTATTGTGTGGATCCATTGCTCAATGGTGGTGGTTCTACTTTCAACCATTTCCTCCGGATAGTTTTTTTACTTGTTGCCAGTAGTGCGGCAAGTAGGTTTTTGTCATTGTTTGTTCCAATTTTCCTGCAATATGTCGCCCAAATAAATGGTTTCACACCGAAGAGGGATGTTTCCACCAAATACATCATTTAAATGGTCATGAACCTGTTCTCAATAGTTTCTGATGACCTGGCAATCCCAGAATACATGAAAGTGTTTAGCTTCATTATTCCCACAAAGTCTCCAACAACCGTCAGTAGAACCTTGGTTGGAATGTTTTTTTCTGAGATGGTGTAACAAAAAACCTTATTATAATTTTCCAACAGAACTCCGGCCATGAGTTAGACCAGTTGAGGTCCATTGTAGTCGACATATATTCCCCCAACTCTCGCCTGAGATCAATGTCCCATTTTCTCTTGATATACTCCGTGTTGTCATGTTTAGATCGATGGATGCCCTTCTACAGATTAGATAGTATTTTGTTGCACCTCCCATTCTTTAATAGAGATATAAATACCTGCAAAAATCCAGATTCCCATTCCCCCAAAGCTTCTTTAAGATTTTGGTTGAAGTAGTGTCTGACCTGCAGGTACCTATAGAAATCTTCTGGGCCCAAGCCATGTTTAGCTTTTACAGTTTCAAAACTCTGGACTGCCCCCTTGTGGACAAAAGAATAGTATTCAGTTAAACCTTTTGAAATCCATTTTTTTTATCTATTGTCATGGATATTTGGCGTAAAGTCGGAGTCATAGGCACACCACTTCACGATTTATTTATTTTTTGAACGTCTTTTTATTTTCAAGTATACCAAAACAATATAAACACAGAACCTTTACATCAATTTCTCAATAATTTCGATATTGGCAGCTGCCATGTTTTCTACTAAAGAGATAAATGGCTGCCAGGTAATATAGAATTTTCTGGTGGACCCCCTAATGGTATATCTATTTTTTTCTAAATGAATATGACGCATGACTTCTCTTATCCATTGGCCATATGTTGGAGGCCGGGCATCCTTCCATTTAAGTAGAATAAGTCTCCTGGCTAGCAGGGTGCAAAAGGCCATCATATTTCTAAAGCGCCCAGGGTGAGGAGTGGCCCCCGGGGCCACACCAAACAGTGAGATCATTGGAGAAGGGTCTACTGTTAATCCACATATTATAGAGAACGTCTCAAAAATAGATTGCCAAAAACTGTACATCATTTTTTCATCCAAATCTTTTTCCCCATCTGCGTTGGAGAGTCCAGATTATACACATTAGATGTATTTAGTAATATGTACATTCTACTTATTATCGGTTTTGTGTTGAGATTACATTTGAAAATTGTTTCTAGTAGTTTCAGGTGGACGTGATGGAAACTGAGCAAAGTTAGAGGCCTCAAAATCTCTGGTTTGTAGGTACCTGAAGAAATGGGACTTGGGGAGATAAAATTTCTGTGATAGTTGTTTAAATGAGGCAAACCTGTTCTCAATGTAGAGCTTAGTGATTGCTCTTATTCCTCTTCTTGACCAGATATCAAATGCCTCATCCATCATTGATGGGGCAAACAATAGGGTTTCTTAATATTGGTGCTGAACATGAAAGGTCAACGAGGTCAAAAGGCCGCCCAAACTGATACCAGATTCTGAGCGAATGAATGACAACTGGATTTGAGGTAAAGGATGAGATAGGCTGATTTAGTGGTAACTTGGAACATAATAAAGCTACTGATGAAGTAGAACCAATGGAAGTTTTCTCTAGCACCGCCCATTCAGGGCCATTGACATCAATGCCATCATTCTTCACCCAATATAACAAAGCTCTTATATTGGCAGCCCAGTAGTAGTATATAAAGTTTGGAAGTGCCATACCTCCAGTTGGCCGCCGCAATATATTCATGTTGTTTCTTGGTGGTTTTTTTATGCCATATGAAAGATGGTATCTGGCTGTTTAAGTTGTGGAAGAAAGACTTTGTCAGGAAGATGGGGAGAAACTGAAATAAATAAATAAACCTAGGGAATACATTCATCTTAATTGTGTTGATCCTGCCCCTGAGGGAGAGGGGTAGAGGGTCCCACCGTTCGAGGTCTTGCTTCATATTTAATAGCAGAGGTTGGTAATTGGCCTTAAACAGATCTTTGTAGTCTGAAGTAACCCATATGCCTAAATATCTGAACTTGTGGGGGCTTATTTTAAAGGGGACTGACACAAAATGCTGTTCCTCCACTTTAGTAATGGGCATAAGTTCACTTTTACTGAGGTTTATTTTGTAGCCCGATATTTTTCCAAATTTTGAGAGTAGAGCTAATAATTTAGGAAAGCTTGATAGAGGGTTCGTGGTAAACAATAACATGTCATCTGCATAAAGTGAGACTTTATGCTCTGAACCCGCCCAATGGATGCCCTTGATGTGCATCCATCCACAAGTGCTCTGTCTCAGATGCACAGCACTAATTGTTGAGGCTATGTCCATGGCTGAAAAATCTTTTTCTAATTCAGTAGACAGTATTGGGTCTACACGGGGCATATTCAGGGATGTAAAGAAGTCATTCAAAGCAAAGGGGCTGGCAGACGAATCTGAAGTATATAATGACTGATAAAAAATTTTAAAACATGAATTAATTTTTTCATTGTCGGTATGTTTTAGACCATTTTCGTCATTAATTGCAGGGATCGTTTGGTGAGCAGTTCTTTGGCGTAGCTGATGTGCAAGCGATCGTCCAGCCTTTTGCCCGTGTTCGTGTGTTTGGTTTTTGGGAGAAGATATTCAGCCTGTCGCGTAGGTAAGATATTAAACTCCGTTTGAAGTGACAGACGTTTTTTGATAGTGTCTGCCGAGGGGGAGTGACTGTGCAGCGTGTCCAATTCTAATATTTCATCTGTTAATTTCTTTAAGACGTTCAGTGTTTACTCTTTTTTATTTGAGCAGGATGAGATTATTTGGCCCCTGAGATATGCCTTTAGTGATTCCCATACAATAGAGGGGGACATTCCTGGTGTTTGATTAATGTCGAGAAACATTTAAATTTCAGCTGATAAAAAAGTGGTGAACTCTTGGTCGGAAAGAAGGGTTAAGTCGCCACAGACGACAAGTGATTTGTGTATTCGGAATCTGCATTTTCATAATTACTGGGCCGTGATCAGAGATAGCTATATTGGCAGTCTTTTATAGTATGAAGGATCCTTTTGTCTACGAAGAAGTAGTCGATACGTGAATATGTCCTATGGACAGAAGAAAAGTAGGAATATGCTCTGGTAGTGGGATTGCGACATCGCCAGAGATCTGCCACGCCATAGTTTTTTAGGAAGTGCTGAATAGAGTGAGCCGATTTTGACAGGGATGCCCTCCTAGAAACACTCTGATCCATATTGGAAGAAAGTGTACAGTTGGTGTCACCACCAAGTATGAGGTAGTGTGTTGTCATATCTGGTAAGCTCGAGAAAAGTTTTGCAAAGAATTTGGGATCATCCCAGTTTGGGGCATAGATGCATACTAAAATAACTGAAAGTGTGTAGAGTTGTCCCACAACAATGATGTATCGCCCACAGCTATCTTTCTGTACATCTGAAACTGTGAATTGAGTAGTTTTATTAATCAAAATAGCAACACCTCAAATCTTTGAGTGGAAATTGGATTGGCACACTCGACCGGCACATCCTCTAAGAAGCCGAGTACTGTCTCCTGAGCTTATATGCGTCTCCTGCAGAGAGGCTATGTCTGTGTCCAGCTGTTTTAGGTGTGAAAGGACTTTTTTCCTCTTTACTGGATGATTCATGGATTTGACGTTCCAACTTACAAAGTTAACAGGGCGGCTGTATCCTCTTAAGTTACTCATGTTGGCCATAGTGTGTGTGCAAGGAAATATGTGTCACACATGAAACCCAAGGACTGTAAAGTACAGTTACAAATATATTTAAAGAAAAAGGTGCAATGGTATAATTTCGGTTTGTACAATGGTCCGGTTAACTCCCACCCACCCTCACCTACACGGACAAGGTGATTACAACATCCCTTGAACAAAAATCCACTCATATTGTGCTTGTCTTGGGGAACTAGAAAGCTCAATGCTTCACCCGCCATAAAGGCTGTAGTACTATATTGTACAGTGTATCACAGTCATAATTATGAAAGAGAATACTGAGCAACTAAACAAACATTGGTGTTACAACCTTTAACAATCATAAGATAAGCTATAAATATTTATGGACGTGCAAATCAGGATGTTCCCCAGCTTGTAATTACATAGAAACATTAATATACCAATGTAAATATGAATTTAAGTTTTCTTGTAGGAGAAAAAGAAAAGAAAATGAGAAGCTATACATGTTTGAAATAACGTTTCAGGAGTTGAGACTCACTCGGCATCACAGAACAAGTCAGAACAGGCACTCAAACATTTTAAACCTCAGGGGCACTGTCCAGCCTCCATACCTGGAATTATGCTCGCCTTCACATATGTCATAGCCTTGCTCGGATCCGTAAACTCCACGGCTTCTCCTTTGTAAGTGATTCTGAGGCACGCTGGAAACATTATCCCGTACCAGACTCCCTGGCGGTCGCGGAGGAGCTTTCTCACCTCTGTGAACCCGGCCCGAGCCTTGGCCACCGCCGGAGTGTAGTCGGGGAAGATGGTGATCAGTTCTCCTTTAAAACACAATGGCCCGCGGGTGCGGGTGCGAGCGCGGCGCAGGATCTCGGCGCCGTTTTGGTAGTAGTGAAGTTTAGCGACGATGGCGGGCGGTTTTCCATCCGATCTCCGAGGGCCCGGGGTCCGGTGTGAGCGGCTCTTTGTCCAGCTGCAGCACCTCCATTAGCAGCTTCGACACCATCGCTGTGGCGCTGGAGTCGGGTATTTCCGGGATGCCGATGATTCTTATATTGCACCTCCTCATTCTCCCTTCCATGTCCTCACATTTATCTCGAAGTTTTGCCATCTCTATCTTCATATCACTCACTGTATTCTGGAGAGTGGCGACTTCGTCCGACCATGTTGAAAGTACCCCCTCAACCTCTCCGATGTTCACCGTCATGTGGTCGATCTCAGATTTCAGCGCAGCGGTGTTGTTAATTATCTCCATTTTCACTGCTTTCAGCTCGCTCTTAAGAAAATCTAAATCTTCAGTGAGGACTTTATCACCGCTGAAATATCCGCTTTAAGTGAAAGAAGGATTTCTGACTTTAAGCTCGCGATTTCCATCTCTCTGGTATCCGCTGGGGGTGGGGTCTTCTCACCTGGACTCTTGGGAACACTCTGGTCCGAGGAGTTGCCGGGCCTCATGCTGGCTGGGCCAGATTACTTATAGACGCAAATCTGTCGCCATTTGTCCGTCCCCACTGAGGAAGCCTTCTTTGGAGTTATATTAACAAAGTTGTAGTTGCTGTATACACAGGAATACTCATTAAATATTGCTTTTAGTAGAGGTTCGACGGGCGCTCAAGCTAAACACGGCTTACTCCATCGCGGTCAAGCCACGCGTGTGTGAATGGGTGAATGTGATGAATCATGTGAAGCGCTTGGGGGCTGCTGTCAGCGAAAAGGCGCTATATAAGTGAAGTCCAAGTCCATTTACAGTCAGTCCTTGTTCCCAGAGCCCATTATTGAAACTGAAATGGACCTTTTTAACATTTTGATGCACTTTTGTTAATCCCCATTTCCATCGTACACCAAACCTCAACATGCACCACGTTCTGACATGCGTGGGTGTGCGAGGACCCGTTGAGTGCTGCGTGGGTGTGCGAGGACCCGTTGAGTGCTGCGTGGGTGTGCGAGGACCCGTTGAGCGCTGCGTGGGTGTGCGAGGACCCGTTGAGCGCTGCGTGGGTGTGCGAGGACCCGTTGAGCGCTGCTTGCATGTTTCTTTGGTTCTTCCAATGCCCAATGTAAATACGAAGCCTGAAAAGGGCAGCGAGAGCAGGAGGCAGACTCACCTTCTTCAGTTTGCTCTGGTCGTCCTTGTATGTGATCATGAGAGCCAGAGCCAGGTCGCCCTTCACCCGTCGGGTCCCCTCACACAACAGAGGATGCTCGGCCTCGCTCACCGTGGTCTTCATACCTGAAGACAGAACACCGGCAATGAGACGCAGAGAACATTAAGCCACACGGAAACAGAGCCAGAAGACATGTTTTACCCAAAGCCGCAACAGCAGCCTCAAATCCCAGCTCCTCGTCTCCAGGCATCTCGTTGTTACGGTTACGGCTGGGCGGACGGGAGCCCGTTGGAGACACAACTGCACAAACAATATTGGGAAAAGTAAAAGCAATGTTAATGATCCAAGTTGATGAAACACCATGTGATCTGAGCTCATACTGGTGGCACCAGCGTTGGACTGCGTGGTCCTCGGACCAGAACACACCAGAAGTGAAATGTGGATTGGACCGCTCCCATGGTGACGGCCAACAGTCCAAACAATATTTGATGCTTACCTGGGATGCACAGCACGTCAAAGATGAAGCTGGCCAGCATGAGCGGCAGCACCGGTCGGTAATCGCAGAAATTTCCATCTCTGAGCTGCTCGGCTCGCTCTCTGATGGCCGACATCTCCACCAGACCCAGAGGGATCTTCTTCAAGAGAGCCACCACCTCCGACTCCTGGTAGGCCAGCTTCACCTGGGGAGCACACGCACTGACTCAGCTTCCTGGGATTGAGAAAGTATCCCTCAATCATCAATCCTTCATCCCTCCTCCATCCATCCACATGTCTACACTGACAGCAGACTGTTCCCATCAGGGAAAACCTCTAATGCTCTATGTGATCATGTGTCCAAGAAGAAAGAGGGAATGTTTTCTCAGGTGAGACGGCGGTGTCAGTGAGCAGCTACTACTATCAGAGTTTAAAGTGAGTCAGACCAAAATTAGTAGGAAATGGAAGATAGGTCAGAGGTGTGGAACGTCTCAGCAATCGAGACATTGTTTTTTTTTCTTTCACCAAATTATTTAAGAGCTACAAAACAAGTTTAACCCAGCTTGTACACCAGGGGTATTCAATTAAAATGTTCAGAGGTCCAGTTTGACAACCTTTCTTGAGCCAAAGGCCTGGAAGATCAGAATGTCTAACCATTTACATTTTATAATACACATTTTAATGTGATATATATATATATACAAACTGGAACTGGCTCCAGCGTCCAGCGATGTATATTCAAGTAGCCTCGTAGTTCTATCAACATCTACAGCTGACTGTCAGTTCAAGGGAATTCAATGCAATTCAAAAACAGTTTGACAGTAATTATCATCTCACTTCACAAGTAGTGGGTTAGTCTTTTTAAAAGCTTTATGTTTTTTCTCATAATGCAGTTTTATGCTTTCAGGTTCGTGGAGGTGGAGGATCGATTGTGAGTGTCAGAGACCTCCAGGGCTTTGGTGGAGGCCGGAGGCCTCTGGAGCTCCAGGGAGAACATGCCAGTGCTGAAGGCCAAGTTGTGGAGCTCCAGTCGCTCAGTGAGGACGGTGAGGAGAAAGGCGGCCTTGGACAGCGTGTTGGTGGCGACCTGTGTCTGACGGCTGGTGGACACCTTGCTCTTCTTCCCCTGGAGCGACCAAACAGAAGGATCAAACAGAAGAATGCAGAAGCTCGTCTTTCCAAGTGTTCCATATTTGAAGGTGCAGGCGGCAGCAGGTCTACCTTCGTCTGCGGCTGCTCCACTTTCAGGTCTGGGGGGTTGGCCAGCAGGTCTCTGGCCAGTTCCACGGCGAGCCGGCACGCCTCGTTACTATAGCCGTGAGCATGGAGGGCTTCTGCACACGCAAACAGCACCTGTACACAGTCACATGACCTCACACCTCTGCTGCACACTTCATGCTAATATTCAAGATGAAATCTAAAAACCCACTGTAGGGCTATACCTTTGAGAACAGAGTAACCTTAAGCCTAATGCCTTACCTGAACCAGGGTCTGAAGCCCTCCACCCTACCTGAACCAGGGTCTGAATCCCTCCACCCTACCTGAACCACGATCTGAATCTCTACACCATACCTGAACCACGATCTGAATCTCTACACCCTACCTGAACCAGGATCTGAATCCATACCTGAACCTGTGTCTGAAGCCCTACACCCTACCTGAACCAGGATCTGAATCCATACCTGAACCAGGGTCTGAAGCCCTCCACCCTACCTGAACCACGATCTGAATCTCTACACCCTACCTGAACCAGGATCTGAATCCATACCTGAACCAGGGTCTGAAGCCCTACACCCTACCTGAACCAGGGTGTGAATCCCTACACCCTACCTGAACCAGGGTCTGAATCCCTACACCCTACTTCAACCAGGGTCTGAATCCCTACACCCTACATGAACCAGGGTCTGAAGCCCTACACCCTACCTAAACCAGGGTCTGAATACCTACACCCTACCTGAACCAGGGTGTGAATCCCTACACCCTACCTGAACCAGAGTCTGAATCTCTACACCCTACCTGAACAAGGGTCTGAATCCCTACACCATACATGAACCAGGGTCTGAATCCCTACACCCTACATGAACCAGGGTCTGAATCCCTACATCCTACCTGAACCAGGGTCTGAATCCCTACATCCTACCTGAACCAGGGTCTGAATCCCTACATCCGACCTGAACCAGGGTCTGAATCCCTACATCCTACCTGAACCAGGGTCTGAATCCCTACATCCTACCCTAACCAGGGTCTGAATCCCTACCGCAATCTATCTGGCTGTCCTATCTTTTACGCTCCTTCCATCCTCTAACCCACACTGGAATAGTAGAAAGCCTCCAGCTCTGAGTCTGGTTTTGCAGGTTTCTTCCTGGGAAAGTAATTTTTTTCTTTTCCACAGTCTCTACTTGCTCATCTGGAATGGTTGATTTTTTTCTCTGCAAAGAGCACCTTGAAATGGCAGTGTTGTATTTGATGCTATCTAGAAAAAGTTGAAACTAAGTGAATGAACCGATGCCTGAAGGTTCTGTGTGGTGTATGCCTACCTCCATCCGTCCCTCCTGTTCCAGCGGTTTGATCCCTGCAAAGATGTCGGGCTCGTCCTCCTGGTGGTTGTCAGTGAGCTGTCTGTCGGCTCCCTCCTCTGAAGCGGCGCTCAGGTAGTACGCCTGGTAGTCATCCTCCCCGGCAGGCTCTCCTTCTGCAGCTGCCTCTGCTCCTCCTGCAGGGGGAGCAGCTGCGCCGCCAGCAGACGCCGCCTCTCGGCGGGTCCTCAGCTTAGAGGACGTTTGCCCCGTGTTTGATCTGGTGGAGGTGGGAGGCTGGTTACTGCCAGCTGAGTCTCCATCGTCCTCTCTGTTGTTGGAAGGCTCCACCTCCACCTCCACCTCCACCTCCACCTCCACCTCCCCCTCTCCCACCTTTTCTGCAGTGCTGGGCCCATCCAGGACCAACACCACGGTCTCTTTGGAGGGGAAACAAGGCGGAGCCGCCTCTGCAGTCGCGAGGACAGGTGAAGTGTGGCTGACGCGCTTCAATTCAAAAACCTTGTTTCCACCGCTACCATTAAATTTGCGCGAATCTCGGAGGAGTGGGCTTGGAGAGGGCAGCATCTCTGGTGGTGGGGGTAGAAACTCAAAAGTGTTGCTGGCCTCTGCCCCCAGAGCCAGACTGCAGCCGTCGTCCAGGCTCAGCTCGGCCAGGTCGGGCTCCAGGGAGCTGTCCTCGCTGCTGGTTCTCCTCTTAGCGCTGGCATGCTTACTGTTCCCTATCGCCCCACAGCCCCCGGCGCCTCCTACAGACGCTCCCTTCCCACCTCCCTGTGGCAGCTTGAGCTTCCCTCCCGAGGACGGACCCGGCCCCTTGTACATGCACTTGCCTCCCCCGTCCTCCAGGGACAGTGAAACACCCCCTCCCAGGCGCACCAGCATCCCTCCTCCTCCTCCACTCACTGACAGACCCTTCCTCTTGCTCAGGACAGTCTCCTTCGGTCGCACCGCCACTTCCTGTTGTGACGGGTGACCTCTTCCTTTGTAGTCTCCTGTGCCGCCGCCCTCAACTCTAGCCCCTCCTCCAGACTCAGAGGCTTCGCCCCCCGCTCCCATGGCAGCTTTGGCTCCTCTCTGGTGCTGCACCGCCCTGGACCAGCAGAAGGTGGCGCTCTTCTTGTCTGCGCTGCAGTAGGTGATGCCCTCCAGCGGGTAGGCCACTTCCCAGTTGAAATAGCAGGACTCCACAGCCGGCTTGAAGCCCTGGAAGAGCTTATCCAGGGACTTGCGGTGTTGCCCTCGCTTCACGATCTCTATGACTTTCAGGTGCCACTGCTTCAGCTGACTCGCCAGCTCCAAACGCCTGGAAGACAATTTAAACATTTACAACCATTTTATTTGAAACCTGCATCAAGCCAATCAGAAAAACTAACTGAAAGTTAAACTGTTAAGACTTATTCACATTGTTACAGTGAATAAAACAGGCAGAGATACCAAGCTGGTATTTAAAACAAAAGTGATTCAGAACATTACTTGATTTTTTTTTCTCCAGCATTTATTTGTCTGGTCAAACTGTAAAATCGAGCAGTTATTCTGGTCCGAGGCCAAGCAGAGCTGGCGAGACCCGATTGGAATGCAAGGAATTATTATTATCATTTCTATTTTACTACTTTCACATCCAAAACGAGCGCAGACATTCATGAAAATTTGCAAACATGTCAGAAGTGGCATAAAATTCTACTTTCACTGCGAATGTGTCTGGGAAAATGGCTCCATAGCGCCCCGTGCATTGTTTTCACATTTGCAACATCCAAGAAATTTAGTAGAGATATGAAGCATGTCAGGCCGCCCGAAATTGTCACTGACACCCAAACTCTACCCCAACAGGAAGTCACTGACACCCAGACTCTAACCCAACAGGAAGTCGTTACACCCAGACTCTAACCCAACAGGAAGTCATTACACCCAGACTCTATCCCGACAGGAAGTCATGACACCCAGACTCTAACCCAACAGGAAGTCCAGTATTTTGAGTTACGCATGAAACACAATCCTCCTTGGGGGAAGTCCTAGAGACCTGAAATCTGTTCGGTATCTACAACAGGCCTTCCTGATGAAAACACATCAAAATCTAACTATAATCTCAAAGTGCGTGGCCACGGCGCTCCAATGAATATCTGATGGTTCGCCATGAAACAGGAAGTGATGTCAGACTCTGCTCTACATGCTGCGATCTGCCTGAAACTTCATGTTTGATCAAAGACCTCCCCTGATTAAATCCATGTGCCCGTATCCATACGCAGACTTAGCGCCCAGCCACAGGTGATTCATGGTGTATCAATATGGTACTGTTTTTATAACAAGTCTGACAAAGGTGTGGACAGAGCATCAATGTAAGTTAAGTGGGGCTGCCGAATCTTCAGAAAGGTGTTGTCTTTGTTTCTCAGGGTGTACATAATTTTTTGAGTGCGATGCATCAATTCATCTCCATTAACCATCTCGCTATGGGATATGAGTCAGACTTCCATGTCACTGCTATACAATCTGTGGCAGTGCACAAGGCTGCTTCAAAACCTTTCTTTGGTGAGTTCTTGAAAAGTACTTTTACTGTTGTTAAATTCCCCAGTAGGTAAATTTGTGGGTCCAATGGGATGGCAAATCCTGCAAGCTCTGTCATAATGTCACTAAAGTCCTGCCAGAAGGTGTGAAGCTTCGTACATGACCAGCTGCAGTGCAAGAAGGAACCGTCCTCTGCAGCACATCTAAAACATGTCTGCTGGCTCAGCTTTCTATCTGGACAGTCTCTGTGTGGGATCGAGAGTTGCTGGAGGAAGTCATAATGGATCATTCTTTACCTTGCATTAGTAGTGACCGACAAAATAATTTGACACAACTTTAAGAAAAACCTCTACATCAATTGTGAGATTCAGCTCAGACTCACATTTCTCCCTAGATTTATGCAACTGTGATTCTGTTCCTTCCATCAGCAGAACAAACACTCGTGGCTCAGTGGTAGAGTCGGTTGTCCAATAATTGTTAGTTGGCGGTTAAAATCCAAATATATCCAAGTCATTGTCGTTGTGACCTTGGACAAGGCACTTCACCCACATTGCCTCGTATGAATGTTGGTGGTGGTCGGAGGGGCCGTAGGCAGCTGTGTTGAACAAAGTGCTATATAAACCCAAGCCATTTTTATTATTACTTTAGAGATGAAGCAGGTTTATTTCCCTCATGAAGCCGTTTTTCTGTCCCACTGAGCACAGCTAGAGTCATTCCAGGTCCCAGAGGGGTTCTTAGAAAGGATCTTAGCTGAAGATAATTAGAAAGGTTTAGCCGGACAGGCCGTACTTCCTCCTCAGGTCCTGAAACACATCAGGGATCTGTTATCATGACAGTCCTAAGATAGAGAATTCTGTTCTGGAGCCACACTTCCAGAACCTGTTATCCAGAGACAGGTGTGTGACGTTGTTGCCTCAGATCTGTTTTGGATGAGAGACTAGTATCTAGTCTAAGACATCTGCGGACCTCCCACATTTTAATAAAACTGGATGATTAGTTCTTGTGGTTTGAGTCCTCGAGGTTAATTTATAAAGGAAATCACCAGGCACCGTCTCTTTAAGAGCAGACATTCCAATTTATGGCTCATAAACACAGAAATCTTTGACCGTCAGAGATGAAAGATTAAATCGCGGGAGCGTTAGTGAAATCTGTGGTCGTGGCTTAATCGGTGGCCGTAACGCTGCGCCGTGTGTGAGATTCATGGGACGGTCGAGTTGGTGTCAGATATTTAGGGCGATCGTAGCTGCTGCGACCTGCACAAAAGAAACTGTCGTCGACATGGAGTGTGTTCACGTATAGATGCTAACGTAAAATGCTACAAGATGTTAACAAGACTTACTTCAAGCTCCTTTTGCAACTCTACCTTCCAGGTTGGCCTGCCTCTCTCTCTCTCTCTCTCTCTCTCTGAGCCACGACCGCATCCAGATTCTCCTCATCATCTGCTTAAGGGATTTCTTTCCGAACACATTATTGCCGTGATGCTGAGGCTCTGTTTATGCGTTTCATACATGTTATTGTTCCGCGTTCAGTCGAGGTGATCACGCAATACGTGACTGCACAACACCCCGTGTATTCCTCCAGTCTGCAGACATAATTTTTTACATTTGTCTCGTGCAGTACGAGACGCTGTTGACTACTAAAGTTTGACTTAAATCGCACAGTGTGGGGAAGCCTTCAGGCCCCGGAGGGAACATTTAGCTGCTCAAAAGAAAAGATAAAAGTCACATTGGGCAGCCAATTAACACTTTTTAAAACTAGGCAGTCGAAGACCTCTCAGTTTATAATCCCAGGTAAGTTTCTCCATAGAAACCCGTGGGAAACCCTGTCTAGACCTACTCTATGAATAGGCAGTGGACGTGATCCACCAGTGACTAGTTTGGTCTGGGGTTTTCTAGAAAGTGTGTTAACCCAATTAACAAAGGAAGAACCAACTCTGAACTTAGCCAAGAAGAAATAAGGCCAGTCCAGCCGGGTCCAGAATACTGGCTATACTAGAGTACTTCAGCCTGTCAAAGGGCCAGAATACTGGCTACACTAGAGTACTTCCGCCTGTCAAAGGTCCAGAGTACTGGCTATACTAGAGTACTTCAGCCTGCCAAAGGTCCAGAGTACTGGCTATACTAGAGTACTTCAGCCTGCCAAAGGTCCAGAGTACTGGCTATACTAGAGTACTTCAGCCTGTCAAAGGGCCAGAGTACTGGCTATACTAGAGTACTTCAGCCTGCCAAAGGTCCAGAGTACTGGCTATACTAGAGTACTTCAGCCTGTCAAAGGGCCAGAATACTGGCTACACTAGAGTACTTCAGCCTGTCAAAGGGCCAGAGTACTGGCTATACTAGAGTACTTCAGCCTGCCAAAGGTCCAGAGTACTGGCTATACTAGAGTACTTCAGCCTGTCAAAGGGCCAGAATACTGGCTACACTAAAGTACTTCAGCCTGTCAAAGGGCCAGAGTACTGGCTATACTAGAGTACTTCAGCCTGTCAAAGGGCCAGAATACTGGCTACACTAAAGTACTTCAGCCTGTCAAAGGGCCAGAGTACTGGCTATACTAGAGTACTTCAGCCTGCCAAAGGTCCAGAGTACTGGCTATACTAGAGTACTTTAGCCTGCCAAAGGTCCAGAGTACTGGCTATACTAGAGTACTTTAGCCTGCCAAAGGTCCAGAGTACTGGCTATACTAGAGTACTTCAGCCTGCCAAAGGTCCAGAGTACTGGCTATACTAGAGTACTTCATGCGAGTTGAGTAAGCTACAGAAATTGCTGGCAGATGATCTAATTGGGATAAAAAACCAGCTGGTCTGGGCTGATCAATTTGTTCAGTATTTACTGAGTCTATTGTCAAGAACTTTAGAATCAATTTATAATCTGACTTACACCCATACAAATCCTTAAATTCTTTGTAGAATTCTGGAGGGAAACCATAGTGGCTTGTTGGACGATAGAGAAGTTGAAGCATTTTCAATTTGCTTAGAAGTAAATAGAAGATCACGATTATTTTGCTCCTCCTGGTCTAGTTTGGGTGACTCACCATTAGATAAGAATGCATCTGTTGTGGTTTATTCCTCGGGTAGTTCTTACATAGATACATTTACAAAAAGTTATTTAAGGGTTTCATTAATGTCTTTTGGGTTATATGTGACGTTACCAGCTTCTTTTTGGATTCGGTTCATGAGCTTTCTTCTCACCCAGTACATCACATCTTTGATTTGTCCACATGACACGAGCAACTGACTTGGATTGTAGAAGCTGCTTCTCCAGCTGAGCAATTTCTCCTTCTAACCCTCCACTTCTGTTTGAGTCCTTTTGTATTGGCTGCAGCTCTTTGGCTTCTCTACAGTGGCTCCCTGAACTTTTCAGAAAAATGATACAGAAATAAACATTTTATTCTGTTTTCATTATATTTACACAAAATCATTTTCAGAATAATTTTGAACTCTCAGCTAAAAAGGTCTATAAACAAAGGCACAACTAAATTGGGGGTAAAGAGCTAAAACCACAAGAAATGTGGTCAAAAGCTGCCAAAAACACCTTTAAAAAGCCTAAAACGATCAGGGGGGCGGCACAGAACTGATAAGAGCCACAATGTTAGAACAGGTAAACTGATCAAATTCTCTAAAATAAAATGCTGACAAAAGTTGAAAATTCTAAAGGTTCAAAAACAACTGGCAATGTAAATGTAACCCTGACATCCTAAACTGTAACTGAAACTTCCTACACGCAACATAAGGTACAGTTTATGTTGGTATATCAAGTATTCAGAAGCTGTCGCCCTCATTTTAATGGCTGGTGCTTGAGTGTCTGACGGAGGCTTCTGACTACTTCATCAAATTAAACTGTTAAGCCACTGCTAGGGCCGAGCTTCACATTATTACAGATAGAGCAACATCTCAACTTTAGATATCTGCGCTCTCTACCGCAATCAGGACTTTGTCTGTAGTTGTGGACACGTTTTGTTTGCTGTGCGGCATGGCTGAGGTTTCACTGAAGTCCACTTTGGAGGCGATTCTTCAAATAAAAGATCACGTCTCTACTGAGATCAATGCCCACTTGGACCAGGCGATTGGAGAAGTTCAGGCAGGTTTAATGGACATTCAAACGACATTAAACTCTGTTACGGGGCAAATCACAGAGTTGCAGCAGCGCGTCAGCAACAACGAAGATGAACACTGAAGACACTGCTGGACATTCTGGACAATACCAGACACCCTCTGCACACCGTCATCAACAACCAGAGGAGCATGTCCAGAGAGACACTGCTTCTTCCCAAATGTGGGACTAACAGACTTAAGAAGTCCTTTGTCCCTCAGGCCATCAGGCTGTACAAGTCCTCACTGGGGGGGGGGGGGGGGGGGGGGGGGCAGAGGACAGAAGGGAAGTAGCAGGGGCCTCCATCCACCTCATCCACCTCACCATCCTCCATCTCACATCCCTTAATGCAAAACTGTGTAATATCTAATGTCTCTTCACTGCAAATGATCCTCCTGGTTAAGAATTCTGTCTGGAACCACAGAGGAATTTAACCTTCGGCCACTTTCACTCCTAGATTCTGTTAGGAGTCTGATTCTTTTTGTCATTTCTATATCCAGCTAAGTTAAGGTTAGTTAAGAGTTTAGATTATTTTCTGTACTAAATTTTGGTAGGAGTTTTACTTACTCTTTTTGCCATTTCTATATCCAGCTAAGTTAAGGTTGGTTAAGAGTTTATATTATTTTTTATTTTTTGTACTATATTTTGCTAGGAGTCTTATTCTTTTTGCCACTTCTATATTTAGTGAGGTTAAGGTTAGTTAAGAGTTGATATTATACTTTGTACCTTTTTCTGTAACTCATCTTTGTTCTCCTCTGTGTGCTGCTCCTCTTCTATTAAGCTGATGGAACTTAAATTTCCCTGACGGAGTCATCCCAAGGGATTAATAAAGCAAAGTCTAAAGTCTGATATGACGAAGGGAAGAAGGTTTTCTTATGGGTGAGCTAACATTTTTGCCGGAATCTTTGCATCGGTATTCAGAAGGCATATTGGTCTGTATGAGGCACATCTGGTTGGGTCTTTCCCTTCCTTTGCCATTAGAGTAATACATGCCTCTGTGAAGGACTGAGGTAGTTGACCCAACCCGCAGAACTCTGAAAGGACAGAGCACAACAGTGGTGAAAGTACCCGAGAGAATTACTTCAAAAATTCTGACGAGAGTCCGTCAGGGCCTGGACACTTATTTGACTGCATTGAAGGTATGGCCTTAATAATTTCTAAATGGGAAAATGGCTCTTCCAGTCATTTAGCAGAGTCCGAGGTGAGTTTTGGAATATTGAGGTTATCAAGAAAAGAGCCAATTGCATTAGTGGTTGTGTGGGACTCTGAAGTATAGAATTCTGGGTAGAACTCTGTGTTGATTTTTAGTGGATCAGTTGTAGTAATACCATTACTGAGTTGTATCTTCAAAAAATCCTACTTTAAATTAGAACCCCTAAGTTGATTGGCTCGTAATTTATCAGATTTATCCCCATAGGTATAAAACATAGTTTTATTCCTTAGGAGCAGCTGTTCAGTGGTGAGTAAATCCAATCTAGTCTACAGCTCGACTCTTTTTTTAATATAATTCAGGTCATTTATTCTGGGCATATTGTTTGTGTATTTCACCTATTTTATAAACAAGTTCATTTTGTTCCTGTATTGAAATGCGTTTCATTCGGACAGTATACGCAATGATCTACCCACGCAGGAAACTTTGAGTGTATCCCATAAGGTGCGCTGAGAAGTACCTGGATTATTGTTTGTATCAATAAAGAAAAATGAACTTAAACTCTGCGTCTGAGAGCAAGGTTGAGTTAAAGCGCCACTGCCTGTACCCAGGAGAAGAGCCACGAAGTAACAGAGAAAGTGTTACAGGTATGTGAGCCGATATAACAATAGACTGATATTTAAATGTATTAACTCGTGTTGTGTCGATACCGATACCCGTATCGGGAGGGGGGGGCCAATACCACACTAAAAGGTATCAAAATTGGTATCGGAACAACACTAGTATTAACAAAAGACAGAAGTTGATTACTGACCAAAAATATAGTAAATTCTTGAGTATGTATGGTGTACTGGTGAAGAGAAGGAAAACTCCTTGACATTTGGATGCAGAAAACGGCAGGTGTCGCACATACCAAAATCATGGAGGAAACCATTAATGACACGGGCCGACCTACTCGCTGTGCTGGGATTATTAGAAGACCGGTCTAAGGCCGGGTCTAATCAACAGTTGGGATCACCCCCAAGAATAACGTTCTAAACATTTAGATTCGGCAGTAATGAAAACAACCGATGAAAAAAGTTTGCATCGTCCACATTTGGGGCGTGTACATTAACCAGGACCACCAAAGTGTTGTACAATTTGCCTGAGACAATTACACACCGACCGTAGTTATGTGATGCCACATCGTGTGGTTTGAATGGAACATCATGATCAATTAGTATTGAAACTCCTCGAGATTTGGTCTGGAAAGAGGAGTGAAGACACTGCCCAGACCAACGCAACAAGCGACTTGAGTCCGAGTTATGTTCATGGGTTTGGTGAAAGGGTGGACATAGAACTGGCCCTGGCAACCCAGTGGCATAAATAGATAAGCGAGGTATTTAATGTAGCATGTTTAGCAGTGACGGCAAACCCTATTTAATAGAACTAGCAATTCAAACTCCTAATAAACTGTTTAGTATATCTTATGAGACTGATAGAACTGAATTGGCTATCATTTCCTGTTAAACAGGTGAAGCTCCCGAGGTATCTGAAACTGAACTATCTTTGATCATTATTAATTATTATTGATAGCCAAACTGTCAAAACACTACATAAATACTACCTCATGATCCTTATGAGGTAAGAAATCCCTACAGGAGATTTCGTCTCAACATCTGGTAGAAACACCAGAACAAACCAGATGTGACTCTGGAGGTTTAAAAGACGCCCCAAAGTCTCTGACATCAAATGATGCTGATTTAATGTCAGTCGCTCATATTGATCAGTGAGCTCACTACTAAGCCCCGCCTCCTTGGGGGGGCTGTATCATCGCCCAGGCTGTACACACAGACACAGACACAGACACACACACTACGAGAGAAAGAGAAATCAATAAATCCCCACTATTGTGCCGTAAAACCTAAATATCAATACAAACGCCACGGTGGGCTAAGACGAGGAGGGTGTAGCACTGATGACGTGCACGCAGAACAACTGCACAAGCTTCCGGGATTTATTGCTCCGATCGCAGATGTAGTTGCCACTTACTTGTTGCCGTTCCATGATTTACCAGCAGATACATCTCAAGACAGTGCAGATATTTCTTCATCGACAGCGGTCAACAGAGAGTTTCTCCTCCAAGCTCAGCCCACACAGCCATGATGCAGGACTGACAACACACCGGCACAGGTGAGCGTGCGCACTAAAAACCAAACGCCACTCCCACAGTGCCACCCCCATTCACCGCAGTGCAGAAGCGCGTGCACTCCCAGCACCAAAGGAGAAACCAACAAAATCCCCGTGGCTCCTACTCTCTCTTTCATTGAAGATTATCTATAGAATATTCCTGTTAACAGGCTCATTTCAAGCATCGACATTGAAGCTGACAAATTTTAACATGGTATTCATGTACAGGGTCTGCAGCAGCTCACCAGGTATTCTCTTTAGGTGAAGCTCAGAAAAAGAATAATGCCTCAACATAGCAAAGCTCAACAGAAGAAATCCCAGGATCCCCTGGAGGGCCGACCCCCAGACCGTACGGCGCCGTCCACAAACCAAAAGAGGCACGTATGTTTAGCATCTTGCAAAACTAACGTGCTCAACTAATTCTGTCCGTTTTTGTTTCTGAAGTTTGTCCCCCGCTGTGCTAATGCGCTGCTCCGCTTCAGCGCTACGACAGCACGTCCCAAACGGTCTGGTTGCTTTCCCCGGTTGTGAAGTCAAACCTCAGTGAAAGCTCCTGGTTGCTCATTTCTGCAGGTGTGAGCGAGCTTCCCTCGGCCTCATGCTGTCCGCCGCTCGCCGCCATGAGCTGGAAGAGGCTCACTATTCAAATGCTAAACTTTATTACGAGCTCTCAAGGCCCTATTGCAGCTCCGACATGAGGTTGGAGGTGAAGTGGGTATTTTTTGCCCCTGAACGAGCGCCGACCCCGCTCCACTGCGGGAGGGTGAAGAGTGAGTTCTGCTAATTCTCTGAAGATTTTGAGACTTGAATAATTATATTTGTGGATTTTTTTAACAATCAGATTTGGAGGTGGCTAGCAGGTTGTTGTTGTTTGATAAATTAGGTTAAAAACCAGAGGGACCAGAGGGAAGTGACTGCACCGTGTGCCAGCAGAAGAAACCCACGGACCAAATGTTGCAGGAAGTCAAAGCTCTGACCTGCAGGGACTCATCGTGGGGTCGAGCACCGCCAGCCGCCACAGAACCACCATCTCGTCGCACATGCTCGCACAGGCGTGAGCCGCCACTTCCGACTGGCCGTTGCTGCGTCCGGTGTGTCCGCTGGCGCTGCTGTGAGAGGCCGACGTCCGGACACTGTACCACCAGCTGATTATCTGCACACGGGAACAAACACAGCCGCGGGTTCACCATCGTTCACCTGCAGGATTTTCAGGCACGACTCAAGTCTAGAAATATCTGAAAGTGCATTTACTGCTTGGAACTAAATACTTTGCTAACCAGCGGCGGCTGGTGGTAAAGTTCTTAGGTTGGCTCTTCATTATTACTCCAGTTCTGCCACTGTTAACTACATTTTAATAGAGTGTGTTTATAAACCACATTACAACAGTCTTGCCTTTTTTAGATTGAGAGTACTTTAACAGCTAGTGAACAGAGAGCCCCCTAGTGGTGAAACATTATAGTACTTTAACAGCTAGTGAACAGAGAGCCCCCTAGTGGTGAAACATTGTAGTTCTTTTAAACAGCTAGTGAATAGAGAGCCCCCTAGTGGTGAAACATTATAGTACTTTAACAGCTAGTGAACAGAGGGCCCCCTAGTGGTGAAACATTATAGTACTTTAACAGCTAGTGAACAGAGAACGCCCTAGTGGTGAAACATTGTAGTTCTTTTAAACAGCTAGTGAATAGAGAGCCCCATAGTGGTGAAACATTATAGTACTTTTAAACAGCTAGTGAACACAAACACTTATCACGACTCTTTCATCAACATACCTGTAAACAAATACAAGCAGAAGCTTCATTAGTCCCTTTAAGAAAATGAATGTTTTGTTTGCTGGTTTACTTGAAATGACAGTTAGTCTAAGTTTAGGAAAAACAAAAGGAATATCAGGTGTGTTTTCAAACAACACATCAATTCATCATTCAAAGTGTTTGAAAATTGTTTGAAAAAAACCTCAAAAAAAGAAGCACAAAATAAACTGGGTGCTTTTTTGAAGCTCTCAGGTTTTCAGTCATCAATAAATATGATCATATCTAAACATTTATAAAGACATCAAGTGATGCTGATGCACTATGGTGTTAATCAGTAATTGGTGAGACTGCTACTAATCGCCAGGGGTTCTCAATTCCGGGCCTTGAGGGCCGGTGTCCTGAATGTTTTAGCTCCTCCCAGCTTCAGCACACCTCAATCTGATGATGATGTCATCGTCAAGCTTGTGAAAAAGCCAAGTAACGAGGCCTTATTGCATTCAGGTGTGTTTCAACTGGGAGAAACCTGAAACATGCAGGACACCGGTCCTCCAGGACCTGGATTGGGGAACACTGCTGTAGAGGCTGACAGTAGATGTGTATGTGCCGAGATGCTCTCTGGACCAGAGCAGTTTATCATCAGCTTCACCACTGCCAACGAATCAACAGTCTAACATGGGGAAGAGGAAGGGACTGCCTAGATATCTTTTAAAAATAAGGGCGCCCATTTCAAAATTAAGGCCTGAATACACAGTAAACTATAACTTACTATAATTAGTAACAACAGAGCGACTGATCGAAAATTAAACCAATCAGCTTCATGTCATGTCCAGACTTGGGGCCTTTTTAAATGGCCCCTGGCCAGAGCTGCTCAGTGATTGGCTTAAAGTCCGTTCTGGTGTTTCTATGAGATGATGAGATGAAGACAACAAGCGGTAAGTCTCTGATTATTAACTCGGTCACTTCTCTTCTAATTTACCGGTTTGAAAGAAGAAATTTGGCTGAAAAGTTGCAGGCCATGTTCCACTTTCTCTAGTTTAGTTATTTTTTTGAGATTTCTTCAAGAGAGTTGATGTGTTGTTTGTATATACCTGATATACCTTTTGTTTTCCCTAAACTCAGACTAACTGTCATTTCCAGTAAACCATCAAGAAAACACCTTCATTTTCTCAAAGGGATTAATGAAGCTTCTGCTTCTACTGGTTTACAAGTATGTTAGTAAAAGAGTCTTAATAAGTGTCTCTGTTCAATAGCCGTTTAAATGCTTCCTGAGGGGGGGATTAAGAGAAATGTATCACCAGCCGCCACTGATTAGTAACTAACTACTAATGATACTTTAACTTGAAGAGTTCTTCACAGTTATCAAATGTTCCTTCGATGTCTCATTTAATAATGAGACTTGATTAGAAATGATTTGTGTGAGCATGAGGACTGTTGTGTATGTCGATTTGTGCATGCGTATTGATATTTGTGTGTCCGTCATGGGATTTGTGTGTGTTTGGTGTGTGTGCAGGGAGACGTTTCAAGTGGCTACGAAGACCTGTAAATGTTTTTCTCCCGCTCAGATTACCTGTTCATAGGTGAGGCACTGTTCGGTGAGGATCTCCAGCAGTGGGGCAGCATTACTGTCTCTCCTCTTGAACATCTCCCTGACGATGGACAGGAGGTTCCAGATGCCTTCGGGCTCTCGGCCCCTCAGAGGTCGCAGCAGACACGCCCACTCTGCGGCGGCCGGCGGCTCCGTGGACGACAGATACATGGAGTTCACATCACTGCCAAGAACAAACACACTGAGGTTCATGTGAGTAGAGATCAGCTGGAAGCTTCCAGGACTGAAGAGTGTTGGTGTGAGTGGAGATCAGCTGGAAGCTTCCAGGACTGAAGAGTGTTGGTGTGAGTGGAGATCAGCTGGAAGCTTCCAGGACTGAAGAGTGTTGGTGTGAGTGGAGATCAGCTGGAAGCTTCCAGGACTGAAGAGTGTTGGTGTGAGTGGAGATCAGCTAGAAGCTTCCAGGACTGAAGAGTGTTGGTGTGAGTGGAGATCAGCTAGAAGCTTCCAGGACTGAAGAGTTTTGGTGTGAGTGGAGATCAGCTAGAAGCTTCCAGGACTGAAGAGCGTTGGTGTGAGTGGAGATCAGCTGGAAGCTTCCAGGACTGAAGAGTGTTGGTGTGAGTGGAGATCAGCTAGAAGCTTCCAGGACTGAAGAGTGTTGGTGTGAGTGGAGATCAGCTAGAAGCCTCCAGGACTGAAGAGCGTTGGTGTGAGTGGAAATCAGCTAGAAGCTTCCAGGACTGAAGAGTGTTGGTGTGAGTGGAGATCAGCTGGAAGCCTCCAGGACTGAAGAGTGTTGGTGTGAGTGGAGATCAGCTAGAAGCTTCCAGGACTGAAGAGTATTGGTGTGAGTGGAGATCAGCTGGAAGCCTCCAGGACTGAAGAGTGTTGGTGTGAGTGGAGATCAGCCAGAAGCTTCCAGGACTGAAGAGTGTTGGTGTGAGTGGAGATCAGCTGGAAGCCTCCAGGACTGAAGAGTGTTGGTGTGAGTGGAGATCAGCTGGAAGCCTCCAGGACTGAAGAGTGTTGGTGTGAGTGGAGATCAACTGGAAGCTTCCAGGACTGAAGAGTGTTGGTGTGAGTGGAGATCAGCTAGAAGCTTCCAGGACTGAAGAGTTTTGGTGTGAGTGGAGATCAACTGGAAGCTTCCAGGACTGAAGAGTGTTGGTGTGAGTGGAGATCAGCTGGAAGCCTCCAGGACTGAAGAGTGTTGGTGTGAGTGGAGATCAGCTGGAAGCTTCCAGGTCTGAAGAGTGTTGGTTTGTACCTGAAGACAACAGGCGAGGGCCCACAGAACTTGTGCAGGGTCTTCTTGATGTTGTCACTGAGGGTGGATTCGTCTAAATACCAGGTGCTCTGGTCGGACGCTGATGGGCCTGCTGTCGGGTCTGCGCGCACACACACACACACAGACATACACAACTTAACTTTTTACAACAACCCCACTTCTCCCAGTACTTCTGCAGACCTCTTCCTGTATGTTTGCGAGAGCCGCTGGAGGACACGCCAACTCTCACAAGTGTCTTATTCCAGTTTCCTTTGAAATGTAATCATTTATTTTTTTGGCTCCGTTTCCACGACAACGTTTCATGTGACAACACCTGATCTGTTAAATAAAGTGTTGTTTCCTCTGCAGCAGCGGACACACTGACACCATGTTGCTAGTCTGCCGGGCCACCGGAGGGCGCTGTTACTTGATTTTGTAATGAAACCACACAGACGTGTGTGCAGAGAACAAAACACAATAAACATGAACAAAATGCAGAGAACAGTCATTCTAGGGAACCGATGAGGAATCGGATGATATTTAACTACTGACATGGATGACAAAACTAGAATACGACCGCCAGTCAAACCTCTACGGGTCGGCCATGTTGGTTTACTGGAGCATGAGCAGTCATGGCCTCTGTCGCCTCCATCAGTCTCTGCAGGAGGGAATCGCCACCGCGTAAAAATCTTTCCACTTCGGGAGCCGGGATGAAAACTTCACGATGCAGTGGTTCAGAGGTTTGAACTTGTAAAGGGACTCCTAAAATAGGTCTTGGCGGTATATTGACTTTTTAGATTAATTTAAGTTTTTTGTTGCGGACGATTTAAAAAATAAGAAATTAGATCCTTTTTCTTCTTGCTACAGGGCTGCTATAGGAAGAGTATTGTCAGTTGTCTGGATCTGGTTTGGGTTTGTCTGCAGCAGCACAACCAACTTATTCCAACATCTAAACCAGAGACATCCAGCCTCAATACGTCTTCAGGTTAAGACGCATTGACAGAATTCCTTGTTCATGTTTTTGAAAATGGTGTCAGCTATTAACGTGAATGTTCACAATTCAGTCTCCTTTCAAACGTTTCTTTTTTTCTTTTACAAAAGAACAGCTGGTACTTCGATTCCAGGAGGTGAAATGGGGTGACACAGATGTCTCAAAACAAGTTTGGATTTTATTTCATCCAACTCGTTTTGAGTTTTTGGTTTCTTTTAAAAGTTGAGGGGAAAATAAACTGGAAAAAATCGTGAATCAATTTCTTTTTTGTGAGAAAATCTGAGTCTTGTGGTCTTGTGGATACACTCGTATTTGTCCAGATTCAAGCAGACGGAGCTTCCATACGGGAGAGCCAGACCTCATGCTGGGAACCAACACCTTCAAACACGTGCAAGTCATGAAGAAAACATCTGAAACGCCTTGAGTCACAATATTGTCTGCGATTATTCACATCCTTACATGTGAAATTAGTTAATGCACTCATAAGTCACGCATATTGCATTTTTATTCAAACAATACTGCAAAACTGTTTTCAAGAATTAAAAATATTGTGCTTTTCACTCAACATTTCTTTCATTCAGTTAAAGTGCTAAAAGTATTTCTGAGACTCTCAACCTGGAAATGAAGTGATTTTTCATGTTTTTATCTCATGGTATACTGTGGTGGTAGAGAAGAACACGTCTGACGCCCATTCACATTGAAATCTGAACAAACAAGTGCAGACATGATGTAGGCCTTACTGCTACATTAGTTTCCACACTTAACTTTTCCACTGAAGGATTGTATTTATGCTTACTTTCAAATAAAGTGGATTATCAAAATCCAATATAAAGTACATAATTGTTAAGACTCCTATTTAACTTTTTTTTTTTGACACAACAGCCTAAACTTCTCGTCCCAGAGACGTTTTTCCCAACCAGAGGACTTGAAGCTAAAGATCAGAGATGAGCGACAGAAGAAAGGAGGCTTCAGCAACCGAGTGTGAAGCAGCCAGAGAAACAGAAGCAGCCAGAGGAAGCCACCGCTTCCTTCACTTGCTTTTCAGGAGGCTCTGCTCCGTCTGCTAGAATAAACGTTCCCCCCCTCCAGGCAACATTCACACTCTGCAGCCTCTTGCAAACAATCCACAGAATGATGTGCATGTGTTGATTGCTTGTGAAACACTGCAATGATTAACTAGATCAGTGACAGCACCTTGTGTTGCAGTTTGCACTGCGGAACAAACCGAGGAGGAACCTGGACGGTTCCTCAGAGCTGAGCTGGGTAACATGAGTGTCATTCTGAGACTTTCTCACCTCTGGAGGATGAATGAATGTTGCTCAAACCGTAGAAAAGCTTTGTGGCACCGCGGCCAGGTTAAAGATAGTAGAGTTAACGTAATGGTCAGGTCATGAGCGGGAGATGTGTGTTACATGAGAGCAAAGGAGCAGAAGGCGGCGGCGGTACCTGGCGCTCCACACACAGTGTTGATGGCAGTGGACTGTGACGACAGCAGCTCGTCTAGCAGGCGCTGAGCTGTGGGCAAAATCTGGAGACACACATCATTTAACAATGGAACCTTTGTTCTGTGGTTCTTCTTCCAAGGCTCAGGGTGGCGCTGTTACCTGCTGAGGAAGTTCGCTGATCAGGTACTGAGCAAACTTCTGGAGCTGGTCCCTCTGCAGTCTGGACAGAGACTCTGAGACCGGAGCCCGCAAACACACTGCTGAGGCCTGCACACACACACACACACAGACATACAGTAAGATGACCAGAAGATAGAATAGCGAGTTGTCCTCCACGTTTGCGTCTGATCTCTGCCTTCTGAAGTGCCTTGCCTTTAGGCATGAGGCAGCGTTAACTTCACCCTCCTGAGGCGGAGCAGCAGAGCAGCAGAGCAGGATGTTGTGTAGCTTTGTCTGTGTCACCCTCTCATCATAGCAATGTAATCAGGAGGGTGGGGGTAAAAAACTGCCCTTCAACAGGCTGATTGACACGGACAATCTTACAACAGACTTTCAGGAAACACCTTCAGTTGGACAGCAGAATGCGCCTCATCACTCCAACAAAAACAAAGTAACACTTCTTTTTCTCAGGGTTGTTACTGTGGCTTTAACTGGCTGCCCCTGTCTCGCCAATGATCTAAAGTGAATTCTTCTCATAGAATAGACTCACATTATGGATCCTGAAGAGGCAAAGCGCCACCACATGGGCGCACCATTTGGCCCCAGCGCCACAAGTACAGCTGCAGGATGTGATGCGGCAGCGGTCAAACATGACTGCCACATTGTAGGCTCCTTTAGACTGACCGGACTGACTGGAGACCACTGTAGCACTGAGGTGGAAGCCTGGGGGTGGGATGGGGGGGGTGTGGGGGGGAACAGAGAGAGACAGAGAGCGAGAGAGAGAAAGACAGACAGACAGAGAGACAGACAGACAGACAGATTTCAAAAATCCCTTTATAAAAACACTACCCGAAGAAAAAAAAACACACAACATTACACTTGTATCAGCAGAGCAATCAGCCCCCCCTCACCCCCCACCCCCCAGGTGACGACACCACTGCCTAAACCCTAACCTTAAGACCCATCGATCCACGTGATATTTGCTGAATCTGAAGCGTAAACCACTTCTTCACAGTAAACATACAGGAACGACAGCTCAGAAAGCATAGTGTGTGCTACAAGACGCTCATTGTTCCATACTGGGGTAGAAGTTTAAGAGGAGAACCAACCGATCTGCAGGGGGTCTTTGACCGCTCGGATCCTGTAGAGCTGCTCGCCTCGCTGGAACTCGTCTGGGCTTCCATTAGCCAAACAGGAATACAACCTGCAGCAGGGAGAACGCAAGCGTCAGGCTACACCAGGGTCTCAGTGCAGGCTTGATTAGTACTATAGATCTAAAACAGTAGGAGAGTCATAACTAACTACCACTGGGACCAAAGAGAATTCTATAAAACACATTTGAACATTTATCAATATCTCCTTTATATCAAAATTGGAAACATGATATTTTGTAGTTTTATATTATTGAACAAACATTCTAACCTCAGATTACAAGTTTTCCCGCCGCTGGCCTTGCACTTCTCACAAATATTGCAGCGAGCTTAATCTTTTTGAAAAGCGGAGCGTTTTCTCTCGCTGTGTCGGCTGCTCTGGTGACTGAAGTGCAGCGACAGACGTCACAATGCTCGTGCGCTGCAATGTGTGCAAATCGTCTACTCCTCCACTTGCTCAGTCACAAGGAGGCGTTTAGGTACCCAAACATGGTACCGTTTGATTTTACATGAATCGGTACTCTGTAGGACCGACAGAATTTGGTAGGTACCAATAAAAGTACCAAATTGGGTACCCGTCCCTAGGAAGGAGTGAGATCCTGCCATTGATTATTCATGGAGTATCCCCTTAACTCCAAACATCCACAGTAACTCCAGAGAAGAACAGAAAGGGGTCCTTTAAGAAACACTCCAACTTTTCACTACAGTCCTTAACAAGAGTCACACGCTTTGTGGTAGCATTGATATTTCCTCTACGTTTTTCACACCAGCTGCTAAAATCCAAGTTTCTCCTGAAGAAGTCTCACTTCCACAGCTGACAGTGTGTGCTGGAAATCCGCTGGCGACCAAATGAGGCTTCACGTGGGTTTGTAAAGATGGACAAGTAGCTAACAAGTCGTCTTCAATACTTCCTGCTAAAACTGCATGTGGGATGATGTGATCATGTCACAAAGCATTGTGGGACTGATCCACCCACTGAATGGGATACAAAACAAACTGTAATCCTCCTCCACATACACAAAAAGAAAATATCACGGTTGGAAAAGACAACTGATCAATTTGTTAGAACTTGTGTAGGTGTCTGTTGGTCCTGGTGTCAACGGGCAGACATGCTTTTAGCGTTTCTTGTAAAAAAAAAAAAACAAGATGTGATGAGAACATCTGAGAACGTCTGAGGATGGAATTGCTCAACGACTGATACGTTTAAAAAGAGGCCTGCCATGTAATGAGGATCTGAAGCATCTCAAACAGACTTTCAGCACTGGGACTGAAAACCTGGTGGGGGGGGGGGGGGTCTCACCTGATGTCCTCCTCGTTCTCGGGGAAACTCCAGTAGGCGATGCGGAGCTGAAGCTGTTCCGGGACAGGGGGGTAGACCTTCTCCACCACCTCAAAGGGGATGTGAAACGCCACCTGCTTGGCTGAGAGCTCCACCAGTGGGATCACCTGACCATCTGAGTGACGGAAAGCAGAGGAGCAGCGGGTCGTCACAGACAAAGAAAAAGGACACATTTGTATTTCAGAAAATGACCATCGGTACTGATGAGCACAGCTCATGTGGCGAACACCTGCTCTGGACATGTAGACTTCTGGAGCAAAACACAACTGTTGATGCATGTTATAGATGTGGAATGAACCTGCTATAGGAGGACTGCTGAGGAGGGCCAAACCTCCGCCTTAACTTTTTAGTTTAGTTCCGATTAGATGTAGGGAAGTACTGATCCACGTTCTTTCACTTCCGATCCGATCCCGATACCTGAATGTGGATATCTGCCGATACCGATACTATTCCGATACCAGAGCTCTGTTTGCTTTAATATTATTATCATTATTGTTGATTATATATGAGGCTGTAATAAACTCCTCTCTACGGGCAAGTATAAAATGTAGTGACGTATACATGTCATCTCTCAAAAGGCAACTTGAGGTTAGTATCAGGTCAGAAAAGGAAGCAGAACAAACTACTCTTGTGTTGCTTTGCAAATGTTGCACATTGCTGTGTTGCTTTGCAAACATTGCACATTGTTGTGTTGCTTTGCAAACATTGCTCCTTGCTGTGTTGCTTTGCAAACGTTGCACGTTGCTGTGCAAACGTTGCACGTTGCTGTGTTGCCAAACAGCAACATGTTGTCATGAAAAGTTAGATAGCACAGTGCTACTTCCCTAGCCTGCTCGCTGGCTGCAAACTGTGGAATGGATTTCCTGACTCATTCCTCTTGGTCTCATTGAGACCCGCCTCCCTTCAGGAAATCCAGTCCACAGTTTGCAGCCAGCGAGCAGAGCAGCAGCAGGGAAACACTTGTGCAGATACTGGATTGGATCCATCCTTAATTAGATGCTTTGATATGGTTCTACAGTACATCATGTTCGAACCTATTGAAATCTAGTCAAGACAAGGAAGAGTGCGCAAGCCAGGTGCGTCAGCCAGGTGTGCCACTGTGATTCGCCAGCGTGATGCACCAGCGTCAGCCAGGTGTGCCAGATTCAGCCAGGTGCGCCAGCGTGGTGCGCCAGCATCAGCCAGGTGCGCCAGCGTGGTGCGCTAGATTCAGCCAGGTGCGCCAGCGTGGTGCGCCAGCGTGGTGCGCCAGCGTGGTGCGCCAGCGTGGTGCGCCAGCGTGGTGCGCCAGCGTCAGCCAGGTGCGCCAGCGTGGTGCGCCAGCGTCAGCCAGGTGCGCCAGTGCCCACCCTAACATGTCAGATGAAAGTGAAGCAGCACTGCACATGCTCCCGGTGTACGTTATGACCGTTATACCTTCCCCACATGTTCCCGGTAGGTAACCTCCACAGGGGTAAATAATATAACGGTACTTCCGACAGTAAAAATGTATTAATGAATTCATCAATTAGCTGTGGCACACGTCGGGGTGTGAAGGAGAAACACCGTTCATGACACTCTGGCGGTCTGCCTGTAGGTCAATAACATGTTGATGTCAGCTTACTGTGATGAGAATCTGCTCTGATTGTCCCAATGCAGCTTGAGTTGCAGTTCACGCTCCTGCTGCCACTGTGTGAAAGGCTCTCACAATATTACGTCAGAGTCCGAGGTAAGGCTGGGCAGTTTGGCCCCCCAAAAAATCAACAATTAAAAAAAGAAATATTCAAGTTCCGATTCGATTTTACTTTTTTTTTTTTTTACACAGTGCACTCAGAAATGACTGCAGACATCATATATATTGTCAAAAATGCTACTTTATTGCTGTAATTATCCTCAGAGTTTTATTCAGCAGCGGGTTCAGGCTCTCCCAAGTTTGGCGTGACATTGTGACGTGAGGACTAGTTGATATCGAACGAACCACACACCAAATAATATGTTATGGACAGACCAATATAAAGATGTAAACAATATATAGACATGAATATAATATATACAAGGAGGTATACAAAATAAATACTAAAAAAAATTTAACTTCAGAAGCCACATACAGTTTAGTTTCATCTTGAGTTGCTGGACTGGTAAACTATTGCTATAATAACCTTTGAATTTACACTTTAAAGTGTTTCTTTGTTGTGGCCACAGTGTACAGGATGAAGATCACACAATTAGGACTAAAAATGACTACAATCTCAACATAAAATCAATTTTAATGAAACATTCTGCTGCAAAATACAGTGAAATGTAAATTTTTTTTAAATAAAATCCTATATAGCCTCTTGCTTGGTGAGTTCTGTGGCTGATTGGAGCCATTAGCAGCCGGTTTTGGGTGGCTGTTGTGGAAAGGTATTTCGGTCCAGGCAGCTCAGTGGACACACTGGGTCTCGTTTGAGAGCAAGAGGCTCGTCTTTTATTCAGATTCACTTCTGAGCATCACGTGACGACGTCACATCCCAAAACTTTATGAGCTGTTATCTCCCAGACAGCATTTAATAGAAACAGATTGGCCTACAAATCATTTTAATTGTATTAAATGGAATCGCAACCACGTACTTCAGTGCTGGACAAACATTCAGTATTTAGGCATTAAAGTCTATATGAGGAGCAGATTCTTAATCATTTTTATTGGAGGTAATGAAACACACTGTCGCCTCTTTTACATACCGCGAGATACCTTATTACTGCATTACCACCAAACCCTAGTTGATTGTGAGGAAATTTCCCAGCTGGACTTGATGCTCAGGTGGCCTCCGATCACAGTGGCTCACTGGAATTCACTGAGCTCTTGAGAGACCCATTCTTTCACCAATGTTTGTAGAAACATTCTGCATGTCCAGGTGATGGATCTGATACAGCTGTGGCCATGGAAGTGATTGGAACACCTGAATTCAATGATTTGGGGGCTGAGAAAATACTTTTGGCAAAACAGTGTACCTTTGATAAGCATGTCTACGTGACGCTTCTTCAATAAGACCAGGGACACGTTCCCATTATTTGTGCTCATGTGAGATCAGCTGCTGGGCGCAAAGCCCAAGATAAAAACTTGGAAAAGTATAGAGGAAGTGTGTCTTCTGCTACCAGGGTATGGACGCAGCATGGCAGTAGTCTTCTGGAGAACAGTGAGAGAAGAAGTGATGAGTCTCAGGTTACAGGCCTCATTTCCACAACTTGTGCTGCTGTTGCCCATATATGGAGGAAAGCTCTCCGTTCATCTCATGCCATCCTTGGCACTAAGGCCCCGGGGCAGGAACAGGCAGAGGGAACGCCGGGAGGAGGGGATCAGCAAAATAGACTCCGTACAAAACAGTGATTACTACTATTTATCAGTATTTATCACTTTTTATCTATGATGTCTGGTTTTAATCTCGACCATGTTTATGGTGCAATGGATATGTTGTAAACTGGACAACAGAAATCTAGTGAACTGCAGTAATGGTTCGCAACCTGAAAGCAGAGAGACACTGGGGAGGGGTTCCAGAATCTAGGGCAGACTGGAGAAACTGCCCTTTGGATAATTTTCCTCTTGTATATGAGGAGAACACGTGTGTGCGTCTCGGCATGGCTTTACTGTGACGTTTCCACACATCTAACTGATGTTTCCACACATCTGAGGCCCCGTTTCCACCACAACGGTTCACGTGACAACTCCTAATCTGATAAAAAAAATGAGTGTGTTTACACTGCAGCAGCAGACACACTGACAACGATGTTAGTATGCCGGGCCACTGGAGGGCGCCGTTGCTTGATTGTGTAATGAAATCATACAGACGTGTGTAGAGAACAAAACACTATAAATGTGAAGAAAAAGGAGAGAACCTGACATCCGTATGGACTGATGACACATCGGATGCTATCAGGGGAGAGTCTCAACTATTAAACTACTGATCTGGACCATAAATGTAGAATACGCTTTCTATCAAATGGAAAGATATTTTGACTTTCACATTACATAAAGGCCTGAGGCATCGAAGAAGAGAAGTCACATCATTAAACCGGTCCACATTGCCTCAGACAAAGACCAGTCCACACTGCCCCGGACAAGACTGGTCCACACTGCCCCGGACAAAGACCGGTCCACACCCAGGTTCTGGGTCTGGAACCAGCTGGACCAGGATGTGAACTCAAAGGAAGCAGAAAAACTGAAAGACGTATTCAACAACTCAAGCTGCTGGGCCGTCACCCCGAACGACCGTCATCGAATGACTACCACCTCTGATTGGTCCATACTTCTCTCATTCATCTTGATGCCTCCACTTGCTGAAGCAGAACCAGAATGGAATCAAGACATGCGAGGCACTGAGCTCCAGAGCCACTGGACCAGCTCACTTTCATATGGCAGAATCCCTGCAGAGGAATTTCCTTTCCGAGATTGTTGATGTTGAACTGTATGTGCAGAATCCACACAGGTGCAATTAATTCTATAGACCTATAATAGATCTAATTTTTCATGTCCAAAATGTTGACAGTAAAATGTATCTGTACATCATGGTTTTCATTAAAGAAGAAAATATTCTTCGCTGAGAAAATGTTGATTTTGATATAAGTATTGACAATCATGTTTGTTACCTCACCACTTTAAGTATGTGTGACTAAGGACGGGAACCTTTCACTTCTGAACTGATACTCGGTACCTGGGAATCGATACTGGTACTCAACCATACCAATTTCCGGTACTTTTATGTGAGTTTGTGGTAAATATTAATTTGTTTAATAATAAAATCTCAAAATGTTTCAGTTTAAAATATTTATTTCTCAATATATAAATTTTAACAAATATATCAAAATAACATTCAACTGTCTGTATTGTAACGTCGCAGTTGTTTTTTCAACATGAAAACCCTGAACAACAAGTACACAGTGTTTTTATCTTAATAATCGTCAATTTAAAAGCCAGCCCACGTCCTCCGACTCTTCTCCCCTCTGTAATTATTGTGTGATGGACGCAATGGCTTGTTTCAGGTTTTAAAAAGTGTGTTGCTCCAACCAGCCAATCAGAAATCAAACCCTATATAGTGTCATCGGGGGTTAGCCAATCCCAATCAAGGTAGGCCCTTTCTTTGACTCCTCCCACAATTAGGCCGCTCTGCTCCGGCACATGGCACCACGAGAGGAAGTACTTCCTCCTCTTCCCAAGATGGGCATGTGTGGGTGAAGCCAGTCCAGCTCACACAGACACAGCAGATTCTGAATGCATCTCCTATGATCCAATATTCAAATGGAGGAAAATCAAGGAGAAGCTAGAAACTTTGAATACTGAAGGTTTCTGGACCAAAGTTGAAATGCTGGATGATATGACTCCTTTACAGTGACTCAACCAGAAACAAATCTTTAAAATAATACTTTCCATAAGAAGGAATCACTTCACAAACCAGAATCTGGGTCCATCAAACTGTTGATGTTTCCTGACTGACGCCATCTTGGGAAACCTGCCCCAAGGGATTCTGGGAAATCAGAGATAGTGTGTCGGCAGCTCCAGCCAGAATATCAACATTTGACCGATTCAGAGAGAAAAACCTACAGATTTTCTCAAAGAAAGAGTCCTGAAGCCTGGAGAAAAGTCTGAAGGTAGTGAAACTGAAGGTTTTTGCCTGGCGGCTACAGAGTCTGTTACTGCGCATGCACATATCTCCTCCTCCCTCCTGTTCATTCAGTTGTAAACAAACATGCTGGCCGCATAGTGGTACGACTCGCGGTCCATATTCTAGATTTATGGTCCAGATCAGTAGTTTAATAGTTGAGACTCTCCCCTGATAGCATCCGATGTGTCATCAGTCCATGCGGATGTCGGGTTCTCTCCATTTTCCTCACATTTATAGTGTATTGTTCTCTGCACACACGTCTGTGTAGTTGCCATTACAAAATCAAGCATCAGCGCCCTCCAGTGGCCCGGCATACTAACTACACCGTTGTCTTTGTGTCCACTGCTGCAGTGTAAACACCCCCCCCCCCACCCCTTTTTTTTTTAACGGATTAGGTGTTGTCACGTGAAACGTTGTCGTGTAAACAGGGCCTGAGTGTGAAGAGGAATTTCGTTCAGGAAGGTTTTGGCGACGTATTAGAGACAAACGTCAACAACTACAACTGGAGCCTAAGTTTTTAATTTTCCAGTGTGGATGGAGGGACTTTACATAAAATAAAATATCATGCAAACGACACTGAACCTAAAAATCTAAATGTCTGAATGACGATGAATAGATTTGAAACAGAAGCTACTACCATATTTATCAGCACCATATCAATGTTTTTGTAAAATATATTTGCAGGTAGCTGTTTTTTTGTTTCCTGATGTGTTGTTACGCAGGTCGGTATTCATTTCTAGCCTCTCACTCACGAAAGGAAAAATGTCACTAAACGTAAGGATTAAGTTTGGTCAGCAAGACACCGCCTTTTCAACATTACACTTGATCTTTTATGGGTGAGAATTATCTCAGGATATTCAAGCACTTAAAAATGTGTAAAATACCTCCATGTGCCAATCATATGTTACCATCTTTTCTTTTCTGTTTTTTATAACACCACACTGACCATAGATTACCCATACTTCACAAATTATTGCTTTACATTGGCTAATCTTTCTAACTGGATTCCTGTTAATGATCACCTTCATACTGTTGAGTACCACTGTGCATTATATCACTTGCACACATTTATATGACTTACTGGAACGAACTTGCCAGAGAAGGGGAAAAACAAGCAGGGACTCTAATCTCAGAATTCACTCACAGAATTTAATGATGTATTTATAGAATTGTCATCAAGTAAAAGGCTATGAGGCTTGAGGATTTTAGGGATATTACTCAAACATAGTATAATGTCAAGTATTGCAATAACTCTTCCTTTGGCCCTAACTTGTCCCAGTGGCGACTGGGACTGTTTATTGTTGTTTGTTATGTAGGTCCCACCAGTCAAACCCTTTCAGACATAAAACAGCTTATTTATTTTGTTGTTTGGGGAATTTTGTCTTCACTTTTGTGATTCTGGCTTCTTTTGAAATATATTGATTGTACATGTAGATATCGCGATAATGACAGATTTGGATATATTGTGAAGCGCTACCAAGTTGTTTTGTTTTTTTAAGGGTTTGGGGTTTTTTCAAAAGCTGCAGATAGATGTGTAAAACCTCACAACATACTACAATTGCACTTCGATTATTGATGAAACATGGAAGAGGTAGGCTCAACGTTAGTGTGTGGCGTTCATGGCAGACACACTTGGATGGTGTGAGAGAAGACATGAGTGGAGCTGGATAGTAACAGAGTTCATGCTGCCATTCTGCGATTGGCTGCTGCTGGTGAATGACAGCAACCTGCCTGCCTATTGGCTGCCAGCACCAGGGGGGGGCCAGAACAACAGCTGCTCCTTTGTAGCTGACTGGGGAAAGCCGACAGGCTGGTTTACAGCCCCGGACAGCCTCGTCTTCTCCCCCCCCCAACACCAGCCCTGACATCCCCTCCATCAGAACACTGCTGCACACCTGTGGAGCACTGGCCAGGACATTGTGCTCACTTTTCTTTTTTAATTTTTTGTTATTTTGGACAATAAATATTCCTATGTACATTCTGCTGCAATGTATCTGATACGTGAGTATGTTCAGAAACAATCATTTTGACACATTTACAGCAGAAAAGAAAACACTGCAATATACATCGTTAGCGCACATGCTTCAAAGTATACCGCAATATACATTTTAGGCCATATCACCCAATGTTGATCCAAGGTGGAGCCTCCTTTATCCTCTAGGTCTTAAAGTGCAAGTATGATAGTAGTATCATGGCACCAGTAAGTGCCATATAACTCATCAGCACCCCACCCCCCCGCCCCCAAAAAAAAATCTTTCATTGACACCTTGAAGAGGGATGTGGGCGATACTGACACTCCCGAATAGCGACGTGCGACTCAGCTACAATTCCCAGGAGTGAGTGAGTGAGTGAGTGAGTGAGTGAGTGAGTGAGTGAGTGAGAGAAGCTGACCTGAAAACATTGTGGTTGAAAGACGTACTATGAGACAAACATTTCACTGGTTCTTTAGTTTCCCTCGCTGTAAACATGCAGCAAAAACCCAGCGAAAACAGTGAAACGGCGTGTAAACCGTGCCTAAGTACTGCGTTTATCACCGATAAACGCAGTACTCTATCCAATCGCTTCTCCTTTCAGCCACAGTCAGTCTTACTCACCAAAGTAAAATATATCCAAAATGTATCTTCTCCACAATATCAACGTGTGCAAATTAGGCATGTGACAAAAGATTGAGATTACAGGACTGTGTTTCCATGCACTGGGTATTCATGCTCTGCATTTTGGATGGAGCACTACTGCTTTACTTCATGTTGACAATGGATTGTATTTACCTTCATTATTTCAAGACTACAGTATATTGTACCTGGTGACAACTGCACAGAGGTTAGGAAAATCAAAGAAAGCAACAGTCATCAAACCGCTACGCTTCTGGAACACAGATATTGGAAAATTTTTAAAAATTTAAAATAAAGTTCAAGATCCAAGAAGAGAAAGAGCACTGTTATTTGGAACTACATAAAGTATTCGCATAAAGTCAACAATATCATATACTGAAGTGTTTGGTAATTTCAATTCATATCACAGTCACAATACTAAAGTTTTCTGTCCCTGGTCACCACTGGAGGCGCCAGCCCCCCATCAGCTCCCACTGCCTCCTCCAAACAGGAGGGGTAAACACAGAAAATGGAATTTACCCAAAGTGCACTAATATTACCCAGTCATCCAAAGCAGACTTTGTTTATTTGCAAGTGATTTAATTCAGTTTCTACTACTTTTACTCAGTGAGGATTTTAGATGGTTAAACTCATCACCAGGGCTGTAGTCAAGTCCACCTTTATCAAGTCCAGGACAAGTCCAAGTCGGGGCTTGTCGAGTCCAAGTCAAGTCCGAGTCACAAAGGTCCAAGTCCAGATCAGATCAAGAGTGAACCTTATGACAGAAAGAAGGTTTTGTGTGTAGTGTGGTCCTGCCGTGGTTTTACTGTTGGTTTGATTGTCAAAATAAAAGCCAAAACTGCTGACTGCTGGGATAAAAGACAAACTCATTATGAAATGATATATGATACAATATGAACATTTTTATTTCAAGTTTCTTTTGAAGGAGGTTAATTTCTGGGAATAAAAACAGAGTTGGACTCTGTCGAGATGATTAAAATATTTAGTCCAGCAGCCGAGTCAAACACCAAGGAGTCCGAGACGACAAAAAAAACGTCTCGAGTCCAGACTCGAGTACTATAGCCCTGCTCATCACACACCAAGAGGCCATGTAGAAACCAGAGAAGCCACAAACACGCCCTTATCTGCCAGAGGTTACTTCCTGATAACGCCTTGAACCGTGAGATAGAGTACAGGGCCGACTTTGTGGCGCCTACAACGAATGGAGCGCTCTTACAGACATCCTGTCCTGGCCAGCGCTACGTCACACACCTTAGCTTAGCAGAGGGCTAGTGGGTAGCGGAAGCCGAAGCAGTCGGTGTTGTGCCAAAAAGTGATTCCCAGCTATTCCTATAATAGCTATAATCTCTTCATTTCACATGTAAAGTAGCTTATCTCATTTACAGTTTGGATTACAAGTGTAAACAAGAAAAACCGGCAACTCAAACACTAAATTATTGACATGTAAGTGGCATCAAGGCGATGCTATGAGCTGCAAATCAATCCTCGTTAAATCCTCTTTTTTTTTTGCATACAGGATATATAGATATATATATATATCTATATATATATAATATATTTTTACGTTATTATGGCTGTAAATCCTGAAAAGCTGCTGGAACAGAACAGTCGTCTCCAGCGACAGCCAGGCAGTGTACGCTCCCGTGGACGGGAATCCCTTTTTGGCAGGGATCACTTTTTGGCACAACACCGGCCTCGTTCAGCTCCGGCCATGGTCCAGGACCCCCGGCCTCCCTCGCCTGCCCATCGTTCTCCCTCGTCACGGGTCCCGCCCGGGGGCAGACGGCGCAGTGCGGGTCCCACGTCCAGCTCCATGCCGGGGGTTCGCTCTCAGAACTCAAACCGTCAACGCGTTCATGGCAGCCCGGCCCAGGCTGTCCCCTCCGGGTCTGGCGTCTTCCCTTTCCAGATCAATACCATACGACAAAATTAGTCCAAACCATAAGGAGATAACGTCGGCGGTAACCCGCCACATAGCAGAAGACACGGTCCCAGTTAGGGTGGTTGAAAAGTCTGGATTCAGAAAAGATATAATCTGCCTGGTCGCAAGTATTTTGCAGAGAAATCTCTATCTGCATTGTTTATTCAAGTGAGAGAAGAAAAGAGAAAAGAAATGAGAATTTCATGATGATGCCGTTTAATAAATTAAAAATAAACTGCTTTGGAAAGATTGAAATTGTTGTCATTTCACCCTAATTGCATCCAAGTTAAATATTAGGATAAATTAATGTTGTATGAACAAGATTGTTTAATGTAGACATAGAATCATACTAATGTGAATACATGCATCAAAAGTGTGGATTTCATGGTAGAACATCGAGATATATATCATGTATCGCGACATGGCCTACGAATATCGGGATATTGATAAAAGGCCATGTCACCCAGCCCTAATTGTTGTCATGTAAAAAAGGCCTAAGAAGTACAATTTTAGAAAAGATTCACAAGCGCATGCCAAAGAACTTAGTAATAATAAAGACCAGAGAACCTCGTTCCAGTAGACCACGTTCTCATCAGACCACGGGACCTGGTTCTAGTAGTCCATGTCCTCATCAGACCACGGGACCTGGTTCAAGTAGTCCATGTCTTTAGTCTGCTTGTCTTTAGTAAACTGTTTGTGGTTTCTGCTGCATAATTGATCATACATTATTAGAAGCCTCCTTTTGGGAAGACGCCCATGCAGACCAGGTTTAAGCAGTGTTGTTTTTCATTGTTTTTTATAGAAAAAGTCCCATTTTCACTCTCCAGGGGTTTTAATCCCAGCAAAAACAACTATCAAATGAGCTTGTCCAGAAAGTTGCAATAAAAGTTGCAGTGTTTTTGTCCATGTTTGTTGTGGTGAAATTCAATTCAATTCAACTTTATTTATATAGCGCCAAACAACACAGTCATTGCCAGGCAGTTTTACATAGAAAACCCAACAATTCTGCATGACAAGCAGAAGCAATTCTTTCATTGGAAGAAACCTGCAGAACCAGGCTCAAAGGAGGAGGAACCTGCAGAACCAGACCCAGAGGAGGAGAACCCCGCAGAACCAGACCCAGAGGAGGAGAAATCTAGAGAACCAGACCCAGAGGAGAAACCTACAGAACCAGACCCAGAGGAGGAGAAACCTACAGAATCAGACCCAGAGGAGGAGGAGAAACCTACAGAACCAGGCTCCGAGGAGGAGAAATTGTGTGAAAGTGGAAGTTTAGAATGCTCCCTTTTTATTTACAGTACCTCAATAGTTTTTCAAAATGAGTAATTGACATTCTGAATTATTCCTTTAGATTACTATTTTAATTAATATATTTTTTAATTATTATTACTATTTATTATACTATTATTATTATTAGAATATATTAATATATTACCATATATTGTTATTATGATATATAATCTAATATTATTTATTATTATTATTATTATTATATCATTTATGTATTTATTTATAATTATTTCTAAACTTCTTTGAAGAACGAAAACAATGAAAATGTTCCACCTTATCATGACAAACCAAAAACTACAGGACAACAAATATGTAATCAAATAGGCTGTTTCATATATACAGTAGTTTTCTTATGCATTTATTAAGTTTTAACTACAATTTATGATGTTAAATATTTCATTTTTTAGATGTTTTTGTACATGATTTTAGTGATTTCACCCTTCTTTTCCAGAATCTTTTAGACAATTTTGACAGTATAGAAGAGAATATATTTGAATTAAAATACTTTATTAATCCCAGAGGGAAATTCCTTGAAGTGTTGCTCCACAAAGAATAAATACAAAGAAAGTTGAATATCAAATAGGCTAAGATGGAAATTAAATAATTAATTTTAATTATTAGTGTGCACAAGACTTAATTTGACAAATATAAGCACAGAAAATATTAACTTAACCAAAACACAGCAAACACCATTTACCAGGTGTTATAGGGTCTTATGGCCACAGGAAGGAACAACAACATCTGTATCTCTTGTCTAAAGCCTGGCACACGCTACAGGATCTTTTAAAATCTTCACCGATCAAGAGACGCACACTTGACGATCACAAAAGACAGACCACACAAGGTCTTCCTCTTCTGTCCTGATGGTGTGAGACGTGAACTACGGAGCTCAACACACTAACTGATGCTTCAGCAGAGCATCAGGCTCTGCACCATAGACTTCTGTAAAACTATATTTATAGGTCTATGTTCTCCATGCTCAATATTCCAAATCTCCCATAGTCAAATGTGCCTTCAGTGTAAATCACGGCCTGTAGATGTGAACAAACATGTTGCCACAAGTCAACCTGGGGTCGATGTTACGATTTTTCTTTATGGAGGAAACGTCAGGATTAACCCTGGATATTTGGTCTGCCAAGCAGATTCACTTCTTCCTGGGAAACATCACCCTGGTAGTCTGATGTTTAACTCTGGAGCGGAGAATGAAGGCGCCGTCCACTGACCAATCAGATCTCTTGGAAAGTGACCTGTCTATTTTTACAATATCCTGATTGGCGCAGGGATTGTCCCGCCCACTAGGTATACTGGGAGTGCAGCAGAGAGGAGACGGAGTATTTAGAACACTCTTTTTGACAGAAAATAAATCCTGGTCACTGAGGCTTTGAAGGTTGTCTTGTTCTTGTTCTTGACTTGTTCCAAGTCTGTTTGGCTCTACGAGGGTTGATCTGGAATAATGAGCTTAATAATACTGCTCATGCTGATAGAACTACACAAACAGGAATTTAAGGAGCGCAGAACTACTCCTGTAGTCACGGTGATGAATTAATATTCCAACACGAAACACACTCACACGGAGGAAACTCAGCCTCACAACAAACTGATGGAAAATATAAAGTTAAAGAAGCAGTGAGGAATAATAAAGTGAAATGGAGTGATCACAGTGCCATGCAGCTCTGCTGATATTGTCCAATGAATTAATATCATAGAATCTCATGAAGTCAGCATTAACAAGTCAGGAACTTTCTGACTTTGGCCGCAGCAGCAGTGCTGCTTTCAGCCTGGTTGGTTTTCATACCGGTACTCATGACGTTACGCCCCCTGCTGGTCGGCTCCTCTTCAGCAGAACACTCTACAGGATTTCTACTCGTAAATATTGAACATGTTTATTATCGCCGATCTCTCTTTCCGATACCTCTCGAGCGGATCAGACCAGACAAACTCTCTCTTAACACTCCCCACACCAGATTTTTTTCTGCAGACATCCGACAATCGGGCCTGAGCTCCCGATGATCGGGGAAAGATCGAGACGAAGATCGGCCCCATGATCCTGTAGTGTGTGCCGGCCTGAGGCACTTTTGTTTGTTCCTGCCATTTTTAATGCTTCTTTCTCTCTTTTAAGAGCCGGTTCGACCGTGAGAGACACAGCGTAGCACTGCCCCCTGCAGCGTGGGAGCAGCCGCTGCGGGAGCATGAAGCCACACCTCGGTGCAAAACTATAATCAAATACTGAAGAGCATAAAACACCAAACAGTCTCTCCCCACTTTTGTGTAACACTCTTATAAAGTGTTTTTCTCTTTCTTCAGCCGTAATGTTGGTTGATAAATGCGCTGACATGCCGTTGTGAAAGGAGAAATAGAGAACTCTTTTCCAACGTCACGGTCTAAGTCACACCACGATTGGTCAAAATTGCGGAGAATGTTGCGGGGATTGATTAACGCTGCAGGCCACGATAAAATTAACTATTTGTGTTAATAGCTGCGATCGCAACGTGGGGAAATCTTGGAGGGTCTGATTAGAAAAGACGGATCACTTAACAACAAATTTGTTTCCTTTTTAAGAAAACAAATTATTTATTGCATGTATTTTATGCAAACTAGTAAAAAGTTTCACTCAAAATTTTTCATGAAAATAATTAAATTGCTTCCCACTTATTTTTATTTTTTTTTTAAAGTATAAAATAATACAGATTCCTAAACGCTGCCTTTAAAGTGTGCGACTTCACATTCAGAATCAGGGGAGCGGGGCGGGGAGCTAACCCATCAGCTTCACTACATTTCTGGAATGTCAGGGTTTGTTTCTCCCTGAATCGGTCAAATGTTGATATTCTGGCTGGAGCTGCCGCTACGCCATCTTTGATATCCCAGAAACCCTTGCAGCAGGTTTCCCAAGATGGCATGAGTCAGGAAACATCAACAGTTTGATGGATCCCGATTCTGGTTTGACTGTAAACTTCTGGACTTTGGGAAACTGCAGGTTGAAATGAGAGGAGATGGTCTGGTTTGGCTTTATTCTCTGGGCAGAATCTCTCCTTCATGGGAAGAAGATTTTAAAGTGTTTTTCTGGTAGAGGAACTTTAATTGTCCATAAAAGAAAAGCGACATTATGACTGCTACTGTTTAAATCAAAACATTTTTACCTTTTCTGTCCCATTGATTGAGTCGATTGTATTTTAGGCAGAGCGGAGCGCCCTGTGTGCCCAGAGAAGCCTTTTCACATTTTCTGTTATGTAGTCCTAACTGGTTGTATTAACCTTAACAGACAAAGAACAAAATGCTCCCAACAATATACTGTTAAGGCTGATCAGTGTACATTTCAGTTGGACATTGTCCACGGAAAGTGTTTATTTCCCAGCAACAGTGAGTATTAACAATGTCCGCCACCCTGTTGTAAATCACTTCAGCTCTGCAGGCTCTAATGAATCTTTGTAAGCTTCAGGAATGAATGGAAACGTGTGTTTGAAAGTCTTCTCACCTTTAATCTTGACAGTGGGGGAGTTGGGTCCAGCGGACTGTTTCCTCCATCCTCTCCAGTTTTGACAGAGGCTCTCGGCCTCAGAGATGAAGGAGCACAGGGAGTCCTCCTCGAACCGGTCCGAGTCTTCGAAGGAGAACCTCTCCCCGTCCTCCCACTCGGCAAACATCAGTTCCATTACATCCACTTTCCAGCCGATCCCAAGTCCAGAGGCCTTTCTTCAAAAACAAGGTCCAACAGTGGAGGGGAGCCTGAAGACTGGGGGGAGGGGAGGCCACAATAACCAAAACACAGCTGAGGGGCTTACTGCTGGGCCTCCGACACAGCAACACAATACACACTGCGGCTTTAAAGCGCCTGCACACAAAGTCAAAGTCTGTCAGATATTTCTTTTGGGTTCAAACCAACCTACTAGTGTTCCTTCACTTTGCACAGGAGGGTCTCCTGTCTGTTTGACCATGCTGCAGCCGCTGAAAGAGGGGCAAAGTCAGCCAATAAAGCTACGCAAGAGGAGGAAACCTACACAGAGTAAAGCTGGTCACATCCTCAGTGTGCCCCTAACTTCACGCGGCCACCACGGAGAAGACGCCATGGGATTAGATCTCAGAGAAAGTATGACAGAGTTTGCTCTCATCCTCACGTCCTGCCTGGCTAAGCCAATCAGCCGGACTGCAACTCACACCGAGAAGAGTCCGGTCCCTTTCATGGACCTGGACACTGTCCTCCCCCAGGAGGCTCTTACCCTCCCCCTAGAAGACTCTGTCCCTCCCTAGAAGACTCTGTCCCCCCCAAGAAAGCTCTGTCTCCCCACCTCCCACCCACCCCTCCAGAAGGCCCTTACCCCCCCCAGAAGGCTTTGCACCCCCGTCCCCCGGCTGGCTCTGTCCCCCCCCTGGATGGCTGTGTCCCACACAGTAGGCTCTGTATCCCCCGGGTTGACTCTACTCCCCCCCGGCTGAAGTTATCCCACCCCAGACTGACTATCCCCTCGACCGACTCTATCCCACCCGGGCTGACTTTATCCCACGCGGGCTGACTTTATCCCTTCCGGCTGGTTCTATCCCCCCCAGAAGGCTCCGCCTCCTCTGGGCTCAATCTAAACTGCAGCTCGCTGTGTTTACGTTATGGGGGATGCGAGGGGGAATTAGCCGACTTTAGCTATAGGACGGGGTTCGGGTTCGGGCTTTTAGCTGCATACCGAGTTACACAAACGTGTGTCATCCGGCTCAGAATAGATTGAGTTTCCAGGCCGACGACCAGCGAGTCCAGCCGAGTTTCTTGGAGTTGTGAGCCGCTCGCAGTGCCGCTGTAGCCGCAGCGCTAGCCCCGTGGGCTAACTCCAGCTAGCTCGATTAGCTGTTTGTTTACATCCGCTCCCCCGGAACGAAAGCTTTATTTCCCACCTCTCCTCCACAAACTGGCCTCCAGTAACCCGCTGTTCGCCTCTGTTTTCAATATCAATCCTCACAAAGAGCGACAATCCCCGTCCTTTGTATCTCGGGCTCCGTGTGCCGCTGAAAGTTGGTGTATTCCTCCGTCAGATCACGAGAACGGACCCCCCCCCTCGAGTCCTTCCGGTTACCGGCTGTCCTGGTGTCTGACAACTGGAATCCCCCAGACGATGTCCAGGCTCCGCTTCGTGCAGGCTCCGCTTGTCCAGGCTGCCTCAGAGGATCAGTCTCCCTCCAGCGGATCAGTAGCCGGGGGAAGATGGCTCACCTCTCCCGCAGCTCCGCCTTCATCAGCTGATCACCACTTCCGGCGGCCAGCTCCGGTTCTTTTTTTTTTATTTTAAATAAACTTTATTTCAATTTTGTGGTGTACAAACAAATTAGTTATTCTGGTTCACGATCTTAACTGCATCAGCAGCAACAGGAGTCACTCACACATGAAAACAACAAAGATCATTGACGGTCACATGGCGGAGATGAAAAAACAAAACAGTGGTGCCGACGTTATAGTGATATGTAGTGTAAAGTGAGAATTGTATGTGCTTGTTGAATGGTTGTGCCTCTTGATCATTGACAGTGTTGGAAGTAACATGTTACAAAAGTAACACAATTATAATGTAATCCAGTAATATAACGCATACATTTTTGGGAATATTGCACTAGTTACAACCTAAGCATCATGCATTACCATGGGTTTTAACCTGATTAGGTGTTGTTTATAAAGAATTTAAGAAATCGCAGCCAGACAGAAAAACAATCAGTGCGTCAGAGTTATTTCCTGCAGCTGGAATTCACTGAGATGATGACACAACTGATTCTACATTAGTGAGATGGACAAACTCCCATTACATTCAATTTGTCAGAGAAAAGGACAAGAACATAACAGTAAAGTGTAATCTGTGGGCAACACCGAGGAAACTATTTCAAAACACTTCGGTAAAGTTGTAAGAATAACTCTTTAATGAAACGTCATCAACACATTAACAAAGCTTCTTTCAATCGGTATGAGGTGGACGACATGCTACCAGCTGATCTGATCTAAAGTAGCAGCAGAAACAACGTTGTTCTGTACTAGTAGCAGCTGTGAGGCAGTGAGCAGGGACCGTCTGCAAATTACCAACCTGCAACAGTGAAGACAGAAACTATAGAAACATCTACTATCATCACTGTAGTCTCACGATCATCACTGTAGTGCATCACTGTCGTGCATCACTGTCGTGCATCACTGTCGTGCATCACTGTAGTGCATCACTGTAGTGTATCACAGTGTTTCTGGTCTCCTGTTGGTTTGACCTCCATAATGTCAATATTCTGATTGAATAAATTAACAGTGAAATCTTGTGAGAAGGAGCCTGTTTGTTTTTCCTCCCCTTCATCATTCTGAACACGTTTTTGTTTTTTATTCATTCATTTCAGGCATGTGGCAATTCAAACGTTTGTGCAATCACATATCCATATACACACACACATATCCATACACACACACACACATATCCATATATACATACACACATATCTATACACACACACACACACACACACACACACACACACACACACACACACACACACACACATACATACATACATCCCCATATACACACACACACATCCATATACACACACATATATCCATATACACATACACATATCCATATACACACACACATCCATACACACACACATCCATATACACACACACATACACACATATCCATATACACACACACATCCATACAAACACACATATACATATACACACATATTCATATACACACGCACATATCCATATACAAACACACACATATCCATATACACACACACACACACACACACACACACACACACACACACACACACACACACACACACACACACACACATAGCCGTATACACACTCCATCCACAACGCTGACATCTGCAAACCGCTCACCCACACGACGCCACACACTGCCATCTGCCCCGAACAGTAAAAACCAGGATTCATCCGTGAAGAGAACACCTCTCCAACGGGCCAGACGTCGTCCAATGTGAGCATCTGTCCATTCAAGTCGGTTACAATGAGGAACTGCAGTCACGTGGAGACCCCGATGAGGACGAGGAGCTGCAGTCAGGTGGAGACCCTGATGAGGACGAGGAACTGCAGGCAGGTGGAGACCCCAATGAGGACGAGGAGCTGCAGGCAGGTGGAGACCCTGATGAGGACTAGGAGCTGTAGTCAGGTGGAGACCCCGATGAGGACGAGGAGCTGCAGTCAGGTGGAGACCTTGATGAGGACGAGGAGCTGCAGGCAGGTGGAGACCCCAATGAGGACGAGGAGCTGCAGGCAGGTGGAGACCCCAATGAGGACGAGGAGCTGTAGTCAGATGGAGACCCCAATGAGGAGGAGGAACTGCAGATGAGTTTCTGACAGTTTGTGCAGAACGTATTTGGTTCTGCAAAGCGATTGTTGCAGCAGCTGTCCAGATGGCTGGTCTCAGACCATCATGGAGGTGAACATGCAGGAGGTGGAGGTCCTGGGCTGGTGTGGTTACACCTGGTCTGCGGTTGTGAGGACGGTTGGATGTAGTGCCAAATTCTCTGAAACGCCTTTGGAGACGCTTATGGTGGAGAAATGACCCTTCAATCCACGGGCAACAGCTCTGGTGGACATTCCTGCAGTCAGCATGGCGATTGAACGCTCCTCAAAACCCGTGACATCAGTGGCAGTGTGCTGTGAGATCGGACTGCACATTCCAGAGTGACCTTTTCTTGTGGCCACCCCAAGACACACCTGTGCAATATCCATGCTGTCTATCAGCATCTTGATCTGCCACACCTGTGAGGTGGGCAAAGGAGAAAAGCTCACTAACACACATTTAGACAGATTTGTGAACAATATTTGAGAGAAATAGGTCTTTTGTGTTTTTAGAAAATGTTTTACATCTTTGAGTTCGGCTCATGGAAACTAGGAGCAAAAACAAAAGTGTTGGGTTTATATTTTTGTTCAGTGTAAAATCAGCAATAATGATAATAACAACATTAAAGCAAACAGCACCCTGGTATCGGCATAGTATCGGTATCGGCAGATATACAAATTAAGGTATCAGGATCGGATCGGAGGTGAAAAAATGTTGATCGGTGCTTCCCTAATCCCAACGTGAAAGGCCCCTGAGTTGCCATGAATGTGTGCATATTGTGACTTTCACTGGAACCGTCTCAGCATTGGTGGACTTCCAGAATGAAGGAGCCTGTGAGCCTGAGCTCAGGGCATTAAAACCCAGGCTTTACAGCTTTGAATCCTGTCAAGACAGAACCACAGCAAAAGTCACATGTAGAAAAAAATAAAACAGCCAATTGTCAACCTGCTCTACTCATAAATGGGGAGTTGTCTGTATTTTCAGCATTTGAAGCTGAAAACAGACTTTTCAGCGACAAATATCTTTGTAAGCATTGACAAATCTTATTACATGTACAAATTCTAATACAGATAAGCATATTTTTTTTACATATTTAGATACCTTATTACAGACAGACAAATTATAATACGACTTTTGCAGATTCAGTTTCACATTGATGAATTCTTTTACACATTGACACTCTGACTTTGGACAGATGGATTGAAATACAGACAGACAACTCTCTGTACGCATTGACAAATAGCTTTAATACAGTAATGCCCCCATAGTTGCCAGAATTCCCTTGTCGCAGTAGAGTCAAGCCAGAAAAACACAGCTTACATTCGCTATAATGTTTCTGTCTTTATGCTCAACTCGAGTGAAATAATGAGCGTATTTCTACTTTGAGTAACTGGCCTTGCTCTCGCCTTGACTCTCCATGACCTTAGCAGAGCACACTGATAAAAAGAAACACACCCACAATAGGCCAACACTGTACACAGGAAGAAACACAATGTGTCTTGTCAACAATTAATACATTTACCAAGTAACGAACAAACGCACTATGTTGTAACGGTAATTGAGTTACTTCATTTAACAAGTAATACCTTAGAGTATTAGTTACTATCAGTTACTAGTTGCCTCCTAGATTGAAGGGTTTTTTCCAAAATCATGCAGCAACAGAGGGTAACAGGGTCACCAAAATTTCCTAAATGAATTACATATACATTTTTTTCTCTATGTATTTTTGTATTCATTCTCTGTGTAGGTCTGCAACACCATTCTGGGACACCAGGGAGCGCTTCTCCCTCACAGACCATCTTGTTGCAGGGTTGCAGGTTTGAGGAACATCACAGGTCACTTCCTGAAGCTGCACTGGGCAGCACTTTGAAGGCCGACCCAATGATGAATGGAAGCAAGCAGAAGACAGAACTTGGTCTCATCTACAGCAAAGAAGTGTTCAGAGCCTGTTGTGGTGCTGTGGACCTATTCCAGCTCTTCACGGAGAACAATGTTGAAGAGGTCTTTTCAGAAACTGTAACTCTTTTAAAAATCATTATCACCACACCCGTGACCACAGCAGAAGCTGAGAGGTGCTTCTCAAACTTGAAGAGAGTAAAAGCTTTTCTCAGAAACACCATGGCCCAGGAGAGGCTTAATGCACTGGCCATGTTCTCCATGGAAAATACACTTGTTTGAGAAATGACAGATTTCAATCAGAAAGTGATTGAAAAATTTCCTGGCCTGAAGGAGAGGAGAGCAGAATTAATGTTTAAGTAGTTTATTGTTTTGTTGTAATACCCGCCCTCCAGTGCGCCCCCCAATTTTCTTTTTTACCACCAGCTGACAATGGCTAAAGCTGTGCCAGGATATTCAGACCTCTGCTGACTGTGGGAAGATCCGCGCCATGTACCATGGCATCACCTCGGGATCACAGACCGCAGCAAGCAGATGGAGAGCTGGGCAGAGCACTACCAGGAACTGTACTCCAGGAAGACATAGTCTCCCCCACAGCCATGGAGAACACCACTCCATTGCCTACCATGGAGGAGCTTGATGCCCCACCCACCATCGAGGAACTTGGCAAAGCCATCGACTCACTGGACAGCAGAAAAGCACCAGGTAATGACAGCATCCTGTTGGAAGTCATCAAAGTGTGAAAGGACAGCTGTATCCTCTACCATCTCCACCAACTCCTGCTGCAGTGCTGGGAAGAAGGGGCAGTGCTCTATGCCAAGATCATCTCACTCTACAAAAACACAGGGGACTGTAGTGATTGTAACTAATGTCCTGGAGTGTCCCTCCTCAGTGTTGTGGGAAAAGCCTTCGCCCGAGTTGTCCTCAACAGGCTGCAGCTGCTCGCCGAATGTGTCCACCCAGAGGCACGGTGCGACTTCAGAGCCACAAGATCGACGATCGACATGGTCTTCTCCCTGAGGCAGGCGGTGGGTGTTACGACCCAGTCTAGGGGCAAGGCCGCAACATAAAAGATTAAAAGAAAGTAAGGAACATAAACCGTGTTCCAAAACAAACACTTGACAAAACAAGTCAGATCACTTCAATGGTGGATTTATTTAACAAAAAGAGGCCTGATTTCCAGGTAAAAAGGTAATTAAATCAAAGTAAAACAAAGAAAGTACTGAATATGTACAATGGTACAAATAATCTCAACCAATACGAGAGCCACCAGTTCTCACACAAAACTCTCACCGAATCACACAGAAATGCTGCTCAGGGGGACAGCACCAGTTCTGACAAAAACTCTGACAAGAAAACACACAAACGCAACACAGCTGCTGTCAGGCCGAGTCCCCCCTTCCTCCACACTTCCTGCACCTTTTGGCTCCTGGCAGGTGAAGAGCTGACCAATAGGGGCTTGACTCCACTTGACGTCTGGAAGTGGGCGGGGCGAGCAGAGCTGCTATGAAAAAAACAGGACTCACACAGAGAGGTACGAAGTAAAACAAAAACACAGGAGGACATAAACAGAACTAAAACATACGGCCAAGGCCGTAACAGTGGGATCCTGCATTTGGAGCTTTGACGGCTAATAAAATAGAAACCACTTGACTAGTCTAGACTAGCTTCTCCTCAGTCATTTAATCATGTTTTGAAGCCGATACGATATTCGATCTCAAAGGAGCAAGCGTTTGCACAAGGGCCTTTTTTGGGTGAAAATCTTATTTTGAAAGGCAAATGGTGTATTTCCTGTTAAATTTAAGTGAGGGGTATCGGCCCGTGATTTTTAAGTGATAATGAGACGAACAATTGAGTTTTGGTTTGATCGCTCTACGACATTCCTACAGGCCTTGGTGGCCATTTTAGTATTTCTCGATGGCCGTTTTAGTGTTCTAGGAGGTGGTAGAGAGCACATTTTGGCACTCTGGGGGTTCATTTTTACATTTTCTTAAATTTCTAACATTTTTTGCCACTCCTGATAGGGATGCCAAATCTGGTGAGTATTCGAGCGTGTTTAGGGGGTCTACTTTGGGCCTAATGACGCACAGAAGGATGAGGTCAGAACCAGACCTTGAAACGGTCATCACACTTTCATTTCGTGGCCTTGACAACTGCAGTTCTTTTTTCACCTGCTTCAATAAGACTGTCCTCGCCTGCAAACTTTTGACAGGTTCGCCCAAAACAGCCCACATCACCCCCATTTGATCTCCCATTTCTTCATTGGCTCCCAGTCAAGTTTAGAAATGACTTTAATATTTTAATTCTCACTTTCCAGGTGTGCATAGTCAGACCCCTCAATACATCACTGACATGCTGAGCCTGACACCTCAGGGTCACCCTCCAGTCCTCAGGCTCACCCTCCGATCCTCAGGGTCACCCTCCAGTCCTCAGGCTCACCCTCCGATCCTCAGGGTCAACCTCCAGTCCTCAGGGTCACCCTCTGATCCTCCAGTCTTCATCTTCAGGGTCACCCTCCGATCTTCAGGGTCACCTTCCAGTCCTCAGGGTCACCTTCCAATCCTCAGGGCCACCCTCTGATCTTCAGGGTCACCATTCGGTCCTTAGGGTCAGGGTCACCCTCCGATCCTCAGGACAGAGTCTCCTGAAGGTCCCAACAACACATTATAAACCCCGGGGGACCTGTCCTATCAGGATGTAGCTCCTCCCCCAGGGGGGACCTGTCCTATCAGGATGTAGCAGAACCAGACTGAGAAGGAGAAACCTGCGAAACCAGACTGGGCGAAAGAGGCTTTTTGCTGGCCGGTTGGGGTGAGAGGATAGAGGAGAGAAAAGGAGAGGACAGACAGATTGGGGGAGGTAGAAATAGGGAAGATGAGAAGGAGGTGGGGAAAGGCTGAGAAAGAGAGGGGCTTCAGAGAGAAGGGGTAGAGAGAGAGGTAAAGGTACAAAGAGAGGGGTAGAAAAAGAGAGGCTGAGCGGTACTGTATGTAGAGAGGAAGAGAGAGGTAGAAAGAGAGAGTGGGAAGAGAGGTAGGTAGAGAGAGGTAGCGGTCATGAGAGGTAGAGTGGGGTTGAGAAGTATAGAGAGGGAGTATAAGAAAGGCAGAGAGAGAGCAGCAGACGGGGCAAAAAGAGAGTTCAGTTAGAGAAAGATAGAGATAGAGGTAGAGAGGGGGTGGGGGACTTTAGTAAATAGAAAAGTCTTGAGTCTGGCCTTTAAAATAGTGAGCAGATGAGTCCAAATAATTCCTCCTACCTCCCAATAGTCCCTCCTATCTCCTAACAGTCCCTCTTATCTCCTAACAGTCCCTCCTGTCTCCTAACAGTCCCTCTTATCTCCTAACAGTCCCTCTTATCTCCTAACAGTCCCTCCTATCTCCTTTCCTATCCACTTCTCCTTAACCCCAGAAGTGTTAAAGTTGTGGCCATGATAAAAAGCGTTGCAATTCTCACCAAGCTGAGGAAAGGAGGCTAAATGCTTCCTTTAGAACCTCCTTTAGCCTAGGAACCACTGATGCTTCCTTTACCAAAGGAGACCAGCTCATGCTGCCCCACAATTCCTTGCGGTGACAACATTTAAAGGGACAGGCTAATCGGAGTGTTCAGGGAAACTCAGGATGACTGAAAAGGGAGCAGATCATGTAAGTTACCAAAGCGATAATCTGCCTAGAACAGCTTGAAAACATCGAGAACCCAGATCCCAACTAAGAATGTTCTGGATGTTGTAGAACCAACACAGTAAAGTTTTAGTGCAGCCTATTCTCACTCTGATTGGTTCTTTATTCACGTGGCAGTCGTTTACCGTTAGTTCCTCTTTTCCTTTGATTGACATTCAAACCTTGAGATATTTGACATTATATCAGAGGTTAGAACCTCAGGGGAAAGTGAGCGGAATCACCTTTATACTACTTTTTATCACATTTCTAGTTTTTTAACCACCACAGACGTCACTAACCTTCACCGCCATCGGATTATCATTGCGCCACCTAGTGGAAGTGTGGTCTGATTGTCACAACATGATCGCCTTTCCTAAACTCCTTTAAGAACCCTCCTAACACTTCTCCCTGGATGATGTCACGGGGTTAATGAGAAGTGGATAGGAAAGGAGATATGAGGGACTATTAGGACACACCCACAGTGTCAGCCTCCCTAACTGAAACTGGGATCTGGTTCCACATCAGAGGAACCTGAAAGCTGAAAGCTCCGCCTCCATTCTACCTTAGAAAAGCTAGGAACCTCCAGTAAGCCAGCACTCTGAGAACCAAGTGTTCTTCTGGGGAGATCTGGGACTAGCAGTTCTTTAAGATATGATGGAGCCTGGTTGTTAAGAGCGTTCTAAGTTAGAAGAAGGATTTTAAATTCTATTCTAGATTGAACAGGGAGCCAATGAAGCGAGGTTAGTATTGGAGTGATGTGATCTCTGATGCTGGTTCTTGTCAGGACTCTGGCTGCAGCATTTTGAATCAACTGAAGACTTTTGAAGCAGTTTTTGTTTCACCCTGATAATAGGGAGTTACTATAGTTACTCTGGAGAGAACAAATGATGGATTAATTTTTCAGCGTCACTCTGAGTCAGCATGTTTCTAATGTTGGAAATATTACGGAGGTGAAAAAAAGCAGTCGCAGTCCTGGCCCTGGCCCTGGCCCTGGCCCTGGCCCTGGCCCTGGCCCTGGCCCTGGCCCTGGCCCTGGCCCTGGCCCTGGCCCTGGCCCTGGCCCTGGCCCTGGCCCTGGCCCTGGCCCTGGCCCTGGCCCTGGCCACAGTACTAAATAAAACTGATGACATCACATTGTGTGTATTACATGGTTGTTACCAACATCTGGTGGAACTTCATGTCAACAGCACCTGAGGAATGTATTCACTGAGAAAACTGCAGAGGTGTTCAACATGTAGCAGGATGAACTTTGACCTCTGCAAAGTCTTTGTTGCTCTTTGACCCTGATTCCTGATTAGTGGGCAGAGCCCTGGGGGAGGAGGGTCAGACCAGGACAAGTTACCAGTTGTGTTTTTTTTTAATAAATTCTTAGTCTGAGAACAGAAATATTTACAACATACAGGAACATATATGGAGCCGTCACAGGCCCTTGTCTCTGGAACAGCTGGATAGACCAGGTGTGTTCCTGTCACTCCAGATGTCTTCTTGTCACTCCAGGTCTGTGGCGTCCAGTTGGTTGAGGAAGCGTCGACACTTCACCATCAGGACTTTAATGGCTTCAGTCACCAGAACGTCAGGAGGAAGGATTCCAGTGGACTCCACTGTGACTGCAGAAACAGGGACAGAGCAGGTCAATAACCCCTACTGTGACTGCAGAAACAACCAGACCCTCCACTGTGACTGCAGAAACAACCAGACCCTCCACTGTGACTGCAGAAACAACCAGACCCCCCACTGTGACTGCAGAAACAACCAGACCCTCCACTGTGATTGCAGAAACAACCAGACCCCCCACTGTGACTGCAGAAACAACCAGACCCTCCACTGTGACTGCAGAAACAACCAGACCCTCCACTGTGACTGCAGAAACAACCAGACCATTGTGACTGCAGAAACAACTAGACCCTCCACTGTGACTGCAGAAACGACCAGACCCTCCACTGTGACTGCAGAAACAACCAGACCCTCCACTGTGACTGCAGAAACGACCAGACCCTCCACTGTGACTGCAGAAACAACCAGACCCTCCACTGTGACTGCAGAAACAAATAGACCCTCCACTGTGACTGCAGAAACCACCAGACCCTCCACTGTGACTGCAGAAACAATCAGACCCTCCACTGTGACTGCAGAAACAACCAGACCCTCCACTGTGACTGCAGAAACAACCAGACCCTCCATTGTGACTGCAGAAACAACCAGACCCTCCACTGTGACTGCAGAAACAACCAGACCCTCCATTGTGAATGCTGAAACAACCAGACCCTCCACTGTGACTGCAGAAACGACCAGACCCTCCACTGTGACTGCAGAAACAACCAGACCCCCCACTGTGACTGCAGAAACAACCAGACCCTCCACTGTGACTGCAGAAACAACCAGACCATTGTGACTGCAGAAACAACCAGACCCTCCACTGTGACTGCAGACACAACCAGACCATTGTGACTGCAGAAACAACCAGACCCTCCACTGTGACTGCAGAAACAACCAGACCATTGTGACTGCAGAAACAACCAGACCCCCCACTGTGACTGCAGAAACAACCAGACCCTCCACTGTGATTGCAGAAACAACCAGACCCCCCACTGTGACTGCAGAAACAACCAGACCCTCCACTGTGACTGCAGAAACAACCAGACCCTCCATTGTGACTGCAGAAACAACCAGACCCTCCATTGTGACTGCAGAAACAACCAGACCCTCCACTGTGACTGCAGAAACAACTAGACCCTCCACTGTGACTGCAGAAACAACCAGACCCTCCACTGTGACTGCAGAAACAACCAGACCATTGTGACTGCAGAAACAACCAGACCCTCCACTGTGACTGCAGAAACGACCAGACCCTCCACTGTGACTGCAGAAACAACCAGACCCTCCACTGTGACTGCAGAAACGACCAGACCCTCCACTGTGACTGCAGAAACAACCAGACCCTCCACTGTGACTGCAGAAACAAATAGACCCTCCACTGTGACTGCAGAAACAACCAGACCCTCCACTGTGACTGCAGAAACAATCAGACCCTCCACTGTGACTGCAGAAACAACCAGACCCTCCATTGTGACTGCAGAAACAACCAGACCCTCCATTGTGACTGCAGAAACAACCAGACCCTCCACTGTGACTGCAGAAACAACCAGACCATTGTGACTGCAGAAACAACCAGACCATTGTGACTGCAGAAACAACCAGACCCTCCACTGTGACTGCAGAAACAACCAGACCATTGTGACTGCAGAAACAACCAGATCCTCCACTGTGACTGCAGAAACAACCAGACCCTCCACTGTGACTGCAGAAACAACCAGACCCTCCACTGTGACTGCAGAAACAACCAGACCCTCCATTGTGACTGCAGAAACAACCAGACCCTCCACTGTGACTGCAGAAACAACCAGACCCTCCACTGTGACTGCAGAAACAACCAGACCCTCCACTGTGACTGCAGAAACAACCAGACCCTCCACTGTGACTGCTGAAACAACCAGACCCTCCACTGTGACTGCAGAAACAACTAGACCCTCCACTGTGACTGCAGAAACAACCAGACCCTCCACTGTGACTGCAGAAACAACTAGACCCTCCACTGTGACTGCAGAAACAACCAGACCCTCCACTGTGACTGCAGAAACAGAGACGAAGCAGGTCAACAACCAGACCCTCCACCGTCCTTCCTTAACAATGTATAGTCTCTCTGTGGTGACGGCACACCTTTCAGGTGTGAATCCCGCCCCCCTCTGTCCCTCCCTCTCTCTGTCTCTCCCTCTCTCTCTAGAAGATGATTGGATGAACTGTTGCCATGACTTATAACTATCAGTGAAATGATGAATTGATGAAATGTGTTAAATGCTTGAATGTTGATTAAACAATAGCGTCTGCTCTAACTGCTGAACACATGACTTCTGTACTGTCTCACTGTTGAACACATGACTGCTCTAACTGCTGAACACACGACTTCTGTACTGTCTCACTGTTGAACACATGACTGCTCTAACTGCTGAACACACGACTTCTGTACTGTCTCACTGTTGAACACATGACTGCTCTAACTGCTGAACACACGACTTCTGTACTGTCTCACTGTTGAACACATGACTGCTCTAACTGGTGAACACATGACTTCTGTAGTGGCTCCCTGTTGAACACATGACTGCTCTAACTGCTGAACACATGACTTCTGTAGTGGCTCCCTGTTGAACACATGACTGCTGTAACTGGTGAACACATGACTTCTGTACTGGCTCACTGTTGAACACATGACTGCTCTAACTGCATGAAACACACGACTTCTGTACTGGCTCACTGTTGAACACATGACTGCTGTAACTGGTGAACACATGACTTCTGTAGTGGCTCCCTGCTGAACACATGTCTGCTGTAATGTCTCCCTGGTGAACACATGACTTCTGTAACTGGTGAACACATGACTGCTGTAATGTCTCCCTGGTGAACACGACTGCTGTAGTGTCTCCCTGGTGAACACATGAAGAGGGTGAAAAGTTGAGTCAGCGTACAGATGAAGTGGTCCCGCACTCGGCCCAGCTTCACCAGGTCCTTCAGGTCATTGTGTCGGAGAACTTCACGGCTGCACGTGTCCAGACGACTGTTCACCACCTTGGCCACTCGTTTACCTGAGGATGACAGGTGAGACAGGACATGTGTGACAGGTGAGACTGGTGAGATAGGGCTGGTGAGACAGGTGAGACTGGACAGGTGAGACAGGACAGGTGACACAGATGAAACAGGACAGTGGACACTGGACCAGTAAAATGGTGTGAACGTACATCTACAGGCACTTTCCTCTTATAGATCCAGTCCACCTGGAAGGTGGCTCCGCCCTCAACACGCCCACTTTCTACCATAAATGGTCAATGCAAAGGGCCTCGTCAATATTTTTACAACTCAATCAGCCTGTTGATCGCCGTAATTTTACGCTAAATCAGAGAGTGACATCATTAAGGAGAGTGACATCATGGAGGAGAGTGATGTGATGGAAGAGAGTGACGTCATGGGAGTGTTGTAGAGGAAGGAGACATTTTGGTGGAGACACAGCAGACTGATAAAGTTCAGTTTTATCTGTTTATTTAAGGTATAAATTAAATATTTGAATGTGAAATGGTTCAGTGGACTTTGTGTTTTGTCCTCAGTCACTAGAGGTGGAGGAGTATTCAATCAGTTCTATCCGCTCTGTATCATTAGTAATCAATCAATCAACTTTATTTGTATAGCACAAGTTTGACATATGAACATAGAGCTGCTGATTCAGCAGTTCCGGCAGGACTTGACATTAAGGATTTTGAGCAAGTGCTTTCAACTTTGTACTTGCCTGAAGTTTAATGAAAATTTATAAGGTTGGGTAATGTATGAATTTGATCAATAAATACATTGTAATATGTTTCTGTTAGGGATGTCCCAATCCGATCGGTAGATATCGGATCGGGGCCGATATTGGTTATTTGTGAGTGATCGGGATCGGCAAATCCAGCCGATCACCCCGGCAATCTAAAAAAAAATAAAATAAAAAAAAACGCGGTCCGCAACGTCACCTAATAACCACAACAATCACGGACTACAAGCAGAAGTCCGAGTTGCAGAAGAAGCGGGGCCATAGACCTATAAAACTAGAGTTATATATAGTGGTTTATGTGTTTTTGTGCAGAAGTCTACTTCTACATTTCTATGTGGTCTGTCTTCTTCTGCCTTTTTATTGTGTTTGGTGAGTCACAGCGCCCCTAAAGGCCTGGCATGTGTACTACGTGCCCTGAAGCCTCGTGTTGAGCCGTGTTCATAGTGAGGTGTGGACGGTTTTTTGGGAGAAGGCCAGGGAGGACAAGGATCGTTTGTTCGTCGTGTGGATGTACCCTCAGTTTACAACAACAACTAAAGAGAAAGAGAAGAATTTTGATTCAATAAGTGAGTTTTACAATAATTTCTAGCTGAACAAAGCTTCTGCCAATAGTGCTTTTAGCTTCAGACATCTTAGTTACTCCAAAAATAGACTACTGAGTATATTTGCAATAGCAATGTGAGTATCGGATCTGGAAAGTATCGGTATCGGCCGATACTCAATTCTGAAAAATCGGATCGGAATCGGGGGCCAAAAAGTGTGATCGGGACATCCCTAGTTTCTGTAATTGTTTTTTGAATAAGCAAGTACATGTACTTGAATTAATTTGACTCTAGTACTGGACCCTAGTGAAGGAGTCGGGGGGTCAAACATGACTTGGGGTCCAACTCGCTTGCTTTAATGTTTGAGTGTAAGTTTTTCGATATTTACTACATTTACCCACCCTTGAAATTTAACTACTGATGTATGTCAAGTTAGTCCCCCGGCTAGCTCAGTTGGTAGAGCATGAGAGTCACAATCTCAGGGTAGTGGGTTTGTGTCCCACGCCGGGCGCCACCTTCCTGTGGGCTCACCACCTGCAGGAAGGTTCTTAAATGGTGCAATGTGATCTGGGTGACGGTGCTCAGACTGTCACCCCCGCGACCCGGAAACGGATAAGCGGAAGAAAATGAATGAATGTCAAGTTCCATGTTATAATCTCGCGAGAGCGAGAGAGAAGGAGAGAGAGAGATGAGTGGATGTCACTACACCATCCTGAATAAGTTCATATATACTTTTATTGTCCCTATGGGATTTTTATTTAATCAGTCTGTACTGCAGTACATGTATTGGGTGTAATTCAAGGTGTGATTGTGAAAAAAAGCTTTAGTGAATCCATTTGAAAAGTGACCTCGAGGAACCTGGGGTCATGTAGGAATGGACAGGACAGGAACCTGGTGCAGTTTGCTGAAAACTATTTGAATTGAATATTTCGGAAATATTCTGCCTGTAGACCCCGGCTCGCTCAGTTGCTTGACTGACAGTGCTCAGACTGCCACCCCCGTGACCCGGAAACGGATAAGCGGGAGAAAATGGATGGATGGATGGATGGTTGGTTCTGCCTGTACAGTATTATAATGATTTAAGTGTGTAATTGTGAAAAATGTCGATCACGTCAATATGGGCCACAGACAGTACAGTGTAAACTATTTTTAAAAAACAAACATAAGCTGCACCCACCATATTAAAAAATAAAAAATCTATTTATACATATACAATATAAGCTGCACTTGTCTAAAAGCATGTGTGTCCACGTTGTAACAGGGAATGAATTTCACTGTGGGGTTGCAGGTTTTTCTTCTTTCTTTTTTTTTTTTTTTAAGAGAGAGTTTTAAACTGCTTCCGTGGTGGGGCCACGGACTGGACTGGGGGGGGGGAGAGGGCAAGTGAATGACTGCAAAAATACACAAACACTATCTCTGGTCATAAAGTATTTGCTGATTGTGATTGTGAGGAGAGCAGATTTTCCTCTGAGATCGACTGGTCAGCCCCGGAGCGCAGAGTTACGTGATGCACCTGAACGCATCACCATGTATTGTCGGCATGAATCTCGTTTACCAGTAAAAATCCATAAATTAACCTCATTGTTTAAGTCACTGGGTTCATAGTGTGTGAATAAAGTAGTGGCTGACAGTCATGACATGATGAAAAGTTCCGGTACGTGCGGTACGCCAAAAACAAAGTCCCGGTACGCTGAGGGGTCAAATTTAAAAGTGCCGGTACGGCGTACCGGTTCATACCAGCCCACTTAAAGCACTGGATGGTACCAATAAAATACGACTATATTACCAGCAGCGAGAATCACGTGATCACGCTCTCGGGGCGAGATCTCGTTGAAACATGACACAAAAATGGCCACGCCCAGCGATGTTGTGATCCTTTGGTGATACCAAGTGATGTTTGCCCAAAAAATATCAAAATATCGCCAAAAAACCACTAGCCCGTTCGGGCAAGGTGGGTAGATGATTCACTTGCCCGAGCAAAGCTTTTACTAGCCCCGGAAGTTCGGACAAGCCTTAATGTAGAGCCCTGAACGTCTCAAGCAAGAAACATCTAGAACACCGCAGCTTGGCCGTTTATGATTACGAGGATCAATAAGTCTGATATTTGAAGATAATAAATGTATGAGATGAATCTGGTTTAATTCACCGCTTCACCACCAGGTTCCTTGTCTCCAGAATGTGCTGCTCAAGGTCCAAAGTTGTCAAAGTTTATTTTAATAGATCCCAAACTTTGCGTGGGAAGTGCCGTACGCATCTTTCAGGACCTTTTGTGCTTCAGCAACCTTTATAGATGAGGCCCCTGGTGAGACAGGTGAGGCAGGACAGGTGAGACTCCAGGTGCTCTCGCTCCCTGCAGGTGTTCATGCTCACCGTGGCTGTCCTCCAGATCGATGACTCCTCTGGAGAAGCAGCTCTTCAGACGTTCAGCCTGCTCCCCCTCCACCACCTGCAGCAGACTGACCTCTGGCAGCAGCCGGTAGCTTGCTGTGGCCACCGGGGAGAACTTGGCATGATCCTTCCCTGAAACCAGAGGAACCAGATGAACCAGAGAAACCAGAGGAACCAGATGAACCAGAGAAGCTAGAGGAGCCACAGGAACCAGAGGAGATAGAGGAACCAGATGAACCAGAAGAAACAGATGAACCAGAAGAGACAGAGGAACCAGATGAGACAGAGGAACCAGAGGAACCAGAAGAAATACAGGAACCAGAGGAGATAGAGGAACCAGAGAAACCAGATGAACCAGAAGAAATAGAGGAACCAGAGGAGATAGAGGAACCAGAGGAACTAGATGAACCAGAGAAGCTAGAGGAACCACAGGAACCAGAAGAGACAGAGGAAAGAGATGAACCAGAAGAACCAGAGGAACCAGAGGAGATAGAGGAACCAGAGGAACCACAAGAGACAGAGGGACCAGATGAACCAGAGGAACCAGAAGAAATACAGGAACCAGAGGAGATAGAGGAACCTGAGGAACCAGAAGAGACACAGGAACCAGCAGAGACAGAGGAACCAGATGAACCAGAGCAGATAGAGCAGGGGTCTCAAACTCAAATCCTGGAGGGCCGAGCCCAGCATGTTCTCCATGTGTCCCTTTTTTAACACACCTGAATGTTCCTGATGGTTCATCACCACGTTCAGCATAAAGCCAGAAAACGAGCTGCTCATTGTAATCAGCAATGTTGAAGCAGGGAGACATGGAGAACATGCAGGGCTGCGGTACTCCTGGACCGGCGTTCGACACCACTAAGATAGAGGAACCAAAGGAACCAGAGAAGATAAAGGAACCACAGGAACCAGATGAACCAGAGGAGATAGAGGGGCCAGATGAACCAGAGGAGATAGACCAGGGGTCTCCAACCTCGGTCCTCGAGGGCTCCTGTCCTGCATGTTTTAGTTCCTCCCTGCTTCAGCATACCTGAATCTAATGATGATGTCTTCACCAAGGTTGTGAAAAAGCCCAATAACGAGCCTTTCATTGAAATCAGGTGTGTTGCAACTGGGAGGAGCTAAACCTGCAGGATGCTGGCCCTCCACGACCGGGCTTGGACACCCCTAAGATTGAGGAACCAGAGGAACCAGAGGAGATAGAGGAACCAGAGGAGATAGAGCAGGGGTCGGCAACCTCCAACACTCAAAGAGCCATTTGAACCCGTTTTCCACTTAACAGAACACACTGGGAGGCCCGCCCGAATTTAAGCATATTACTAAGCGGAGGAAAAGAAACTCAAACTATATTATGACTCAGGGTGTTATACACATTGCACGGCCTAAGTCAGCCTTAATAGACTTTAATACACGTGTATTGACAGCAGGAAAAATAACGACATCGACCAATCAGAGCTTTTGCCAGAAAAATAGCCAAAGTCGCTTCAGTTCCGTGACGGAACAAATATACACTGCCTTATTGAAATATGGCAGCACCGCGGTCTCCTGACGAGGTTCAGACGCTCCTCTCAGTAGCAGGATAGGACGCTGCAGTCCAGATTGAGAAAGTTTCCACTGTGTCACAGATAAAGGAAGCTCACGGCTTCAGACGACCGTGGAGCTGCTGCTGCCGGGAGCTGTGACCGCAACTACTGCGCTCTTCACGCCACTGTTGTTGCGTAATGACGTTACATCCCCGCGTCGGTCACAACCAGCCTACATTTTACCATACTCTCTGTAGTGGGACCGCGCAACACAGTTGGTCGGGGTGTGCTTTACCTTACTGTACCGCTTTACCTTACCGTACCGCTTTACCTTACTGTACCGCTTTACCGTACTGTACCGCTTTACCTTATTGTACCGCTTTACCTTACTGTACCGCTTAACCATACCGTACCGCTTAACCTTACCGTACCACTTAACCTTACTGTACCGCTTTACCTTACTGTACCGCTTTACCGTACTGTACCGCTTAACCTTACCGTACCGCTTAACCTTACCGTACCGCTTTACCGTACTGTACCGCTTAACCTTACTGTACTGCTTTACCTTACTGTACCGCTTTACCGTACTGTACCACTTTACCTTACCGTACCGCTTTACCTTACCTTACCATACCGTCGCGGCCCACCCTGCTAAGGGATGAACTGCAGTGGGACCGAGGCTCAAGGAGCCGCAGCAGAGGGACAAAAGAGCCGACCCCTGAGATAAAGGAACCAGAGGAGCCAGAGAACACGTCAGCTGCTGCAGGACCAACCTTTACAACATGTACTTTAAAGTTTTTTCAATACTTTAAAGTTCTAGAGCCGTTACATTTCAACATTTTCTCTTTTGGTTCGGCTTCCATGTCAGGAGAGGTTCTGCTGGTCGGCTTGGTTCCTGTTATACACTGGTTGTTCCAGATTCACATGGGTTGAGTTCGGTTCTTCTCCACTCGGATCAGACGTAGTTTACATTGCAGTTTGTTTTTTCATCACCCGCTCCTTCTGAGCTACGGCTCTACATAACACTCCCAGCTGGCGGCCATGACACTCCCAGCGAGCTGAGCCACCTGAGGACGTGATGTCACAGCGAGCGGCGTTCTCACCGAGTCCTTTGATGCAGTGCATGGTGATGTCCAGCTCCTGACCCGGACGCAGCTGAGCGATCAGGATGTCTGGGTGAACAGGGCCGATGCTGCAGTCCGCAAACACGTCGGCCTGGTTCCCGATGGGAACCCACTGGATGTCCCTGGAGTACACTGAGCAGAAGAAACGACGGTCAGCAACTCCTCACTGTAATCCCATTACTTTCTTCAAGTAACCAGCAAAGGAAGGGATTACCGTTACTTTCCTACAAGCAGGCTGCGTTACTAAACAACGATTTTGTCTTGTCTTGTAAGACTGATGTAAACAACTCAGTGTAAACAACAGACAAGAACAAAAACAGAGAACGAGAACAAAATGAAGAACGTGAAGAACAACATGACAGCTGATCAGGTCCAGACCAGACTAATCATCTGTACTTGATGAACCGTTGTTATTGATTCACCCGGTCGACCTCAAGGACGTAATAACATCATCGGCGTATAATTATCCATCTGTATGTCTGTTAGCAAGATGACCTGAAAACTACTGCACGGATTTAGTGGAAATATTCACCACAGACAGAGATCAGGTCCTGGAAGATTCCATTACACTCTGGAGGTGATCCGGATTCTGGTTCTGGATTCTGGATCCGGATTCCATTTTATAGACCACAGACTTTCACCTTCAGACGTTGCAAATCTCTGATTGTTATTGTACTGATTTACAACACTGATTGACCTCAATTCATTTGTTAATACTAATACTAATACTAATACTAATACTGGTGTTTTTTGCTGAAACTGACGGAAACCTTTTCGAGCTTTCATCGACTAAAACTGAACTAAAACTATCACGTATAAAATGACTGAAATGTGACTAAAACTAAAATGGCCAAAAACTACATGGTGGAGAAGCTATGTGATGGGGGGAGCAGCAGGGTGATGGGTGGAGAAGCTGTGTGATGGTGGAGAAGCTGTGTGATGGTGGAGCAGCACGGTGATGGGTGGAGCAGCGTTTCACCCACCCATGTGGTGGCGGTACAGCTCCTGGGGGTCGGAGGAGTCTTTACTGGCTGCAGGGTTCCTGCTACATTTAATCTTCAGCTGCAGCTGGATGGTGTCGATCTCTGAACCCTCGTCTTCTGCAGCCTGGTCACCTGGAGCAGAGGTCACAGGTCAAACTCCCGGAGGTCAAACTCCCGGAGCAGAGGTCACAGGTCAAACTCCCGGAGCGGAGGTCACAGGTCAAACTCGTGGAGCAGAAGTCACAGGTCAAACTCCTGGAGCAGAGGTCACAGGTCAAACTCCCGGAGCAGAGTTCACAGGTCAAACTCCCGGAGCGGAGGTCACAGGTCAAACTCGTGGAGCGGAGGTCACAGGTCAAACTCGTGGAGCAGAAGTCACAGGTCAAACTCCTGGAGCAGAGGTCACAGGTCAAACTCCTGGAGCAGAAGTCACAGGTCAAACTCCTGGAGCAGAGGTCACAGGTCAAACTCCTGGAGCAGAGGTCACAGGTCAAACTCCTGGAGCAGAGGTCACAGGTCAAACTCGTGGAGCGGAGGTCACAGGTCAAACTCCTGGAGCAGAGGTCACAGGTCAAACTCCTGGAGTGGTCTCCAGAACTGTAAGTGTGTACCTGAGCTGCGGTACTCAAACAGACGAGGGTCTGCTCTGATGGGGATGAGTCCCAGGCGGTGGGCCAGCACTTCGTCCTGGACGATGGAGGTGTTGTTGTAGATGAAGACCTTCTCGATGGCCATGGTGGGAACCTGCAATTCAATTCAACTTTATTTATACAGCATCAAATACACAGTCAAACAGGCAGGGGCGGCGCTGACTCGCTGGAGCAGTCAATCCAGGAAGAGGCCTGGTGCAGCTTCCTGCTAAAGCTCCACACTTCCTGCTGCGGCTCTACACGTCCTGCTAATGCTCCACACTTCCTGCTGCGGCTCTACACTTCCTGCTAATGCTCCAAACTTCCTGCTAAAGCTCCAAACTTCCTGCTGCGGCTTTACACGTTCTGCTAATGCTCCACACTTCCTGCTACGGCCCTACACGTTCTGCTAATGCTCCACACTTCCTGCTACGGCTCTACACGTTCTGCTAATGCTCCACACTTCCTGCTACGGCCCTACACGTTCTGCTAATGCTCCACACTTCCTGCTAAAGCTCCAACCTTCCTGCTGCAGCTTTACACGTCCTGCTAAAGCTCCAAACTCCTTTCTGTGGCTCCACACTTCCTGCTGCGGCTCTACACGTCCTGCTAATGCTCCACACTTCCTGCTGCGATTCTACACTTCCTGCTGATGCTTGACACTTCCTGCTGCGGCTTTACACTTCCTTCTAATGCTCCAGACTTCCTGCTAATGCTCGACACTTCCTGCTAATGCTTCAGACTTCCTGCTGCGGCTCTACACTTCCTGCTAAGTTTATTTTAATTTGAAGAACAGAAGGTAAGACCAACCATAGTGGAGAAGGTGATTATGGAGTTTCACTCACTGACTGGAGGCTCCTGTCTGACTCTCATGTGGAACTGATGGAGGGCGGAGGGTAGGTGGAGTTTATGAAGGGACGAGGGAATGGAGGAGGGAAGGTGGAGATGATGGAGGGATTAGAGAAGGTGGAGTTTATGGAGGGAGGAGGGAAAGTGGAGATGATGGAGGGAGGAGCGTAGGTAGAGATGATGGCAGGAGGAGGAAAGGTGGAGATGATGGAATGAGGAGGGAAGGTGGAGTTGGAGGGAGGAGGGAAGGTGGAGTTGATGGAGGGAGGATCGCAGGTAGAGATGATGAAAGATCAAAGGTGGAAATTATAGCGGGAGGAGGGAAGGTGGAGATGATGGAGGGAGGTTCGAAGGTGGAGATGGTGAAGGATCACCACTTCCCACAATGCACTTGTCATTTAAAGTGACAGGCTCAGCATGTTACATATATAGTGAAATTAATTTTTAATCTGCATCCCCACCAACATTTACTGGGTTCTTCCTTTGATTGATCAAAATGCTCCTGAGGACCAATGTTCATGAAGGCTAGCTGGTAAATTGATAAATCCTGTTACCAGACGACTGACGGGTGATTTGAACCCCCGATCAGGAAGAAACACCTGGAGCTTCATCTATAAAGGCTGCTGAAGCACAAATGGTCCTGAAGGTCCACGCAAAGTTTGTGATTTAAAAAAATAAACTTTGTGGCAGAATGTTCATACCGGTACGCAAACTTTGAACCTTGAACAGCACATTTTGGAGATGAGGAACCTGGTTGTGCTGATGGTGAGGTGGAGAATTGAACCAGATTCATCGAATACATTTATTATCTTCAAATAGCAGACTTATTGATCCACGTGATCATAAACAGCCAAGGTGCAGTGTTCTAGATCAGTGGTTCTCAACCGTTTTGGGGTCCTGGACCCCCTGCAAATTTAAGATCAACCCTGAGGACCCCCTGTAAATGTCATAGGACAGGGGTCCTCAATTATTCCCCCCCGAGGGCCAGAATCAGACCAGCATGATCAACCAAGGGCCTGAACAGTCGCAGGTGTTTTGCTCTATGTCAGTAAAAGTTGTTTTAATTGCAAATATTTTATCTGATGTTACCATTATTACTATTATCATTGTTGTTATCATCATCATTCTAGTAGTAGTAGTCAAGGTGGTTGTAGTAATAATTTAACCCTGGGATTTTCAAAACTTAAGAAAAGTAAGTGTACAAGCAGCCATCTAATTATTTACTCACTGAGAGACGGAGACAGAAATACAGGGAGAGATTTTCAGTTTGTTACTTTTTAAATTCCATAATTGTTGTTTCGGTGCTGCTTTTGTTTCTGCTCTCACTTCATTATTTTATTGTTATTAATTGTGCTCTGTTGTATTAGAAGTATGAAAACTGCTATATAAATGAACTTATTAGTGCTATTGTTGTAATTTCTGTTCTAATACACCAGTTAGATACCAAATAAACAAAAAGGAATGAATTGACTGACCAATCAGATGAGAAAAGTGACGGATGAGGAAATCCCTCTGATGTTTGTTGCATCAGAAAGTCTGTTTCTGGATTCTGTTTCTTTAAGTCGGTGACCAGAGGTGAAGAACACTCCTCCACTAAATCTTCCACTCTTCTTGTCGCAGTATTATCAGACAGTTACCAATATCATTTCCCATCGTTCCTGCCACATTCCTGATGTTCTTTATGTGACCTACTGCATCTGAATATAGATCTTAAATGGGCCTGACATTCCTGGAACATCTTTTTGGCTCCAATCAATCTTCAAGAATGTCAAGAATCACCTGTATGATGAAGTTAGTAACTGAGCGTGTGGATTAGTAGTGATGTGTGTTGATATGTTCTACAGAGTGACAGCATTCGCTCCCTGCAGCATCCTCCTCTCTGATCAACTCCATGGAGTTTCTCTGAATGCTGAGCACTCTGGAGTGTGTCCACTGTTCAGTAGCTGCTGGTAGAATAACTGGGGGGGTGGAGTCAGATGTTTTTAAACTCAGTTGCTGATCGGACTTGTTTTACGCCCTGGGCGAACCCCCGCCTCCACCAGACGCACCTGAGACGGTGATTCTTATTTCCTCTGCTGCGCTCCTTCACAGATTGAGCCCTGGGCGGCTGCCCACGTCTCTCACAGCAAAATCCACAACTGAATAGAACAAATTCTCCAGATTCACCACATTCCTGACAGATTAATCAAAGTGAGGATGAGCAACGGCCACAGCAGCCCGCCGCAGCGCAGCTTTGGACATATTAGTTTACAACACGGTGGAACAATAATGCTGACGGTGCGTAACGACTGGTGATGATCCTCCACGTTTCCTGCTCTTGCTTATAACTCATGATAAAAGGTGACGACTGTCCGTGATGGCGTGACGCCTCGACCCTGAATCATAGAATTCAGGTCAAAATCCTGTTCCTGGTCAGGAACTGAGATTCCTGCCAAACTTGTGGTCGTCGTGTGTAAACGCTCCTTTACCAGCGCCACAACCATTTTCTTTCTTTTCTCCTCGTCACTTCAAACTATATCAACCATATTAATGGTTTTTTGAATTACCTCAGCATCAGCAAAAAGTTTCTTAGCTTTGACAATGTTCCATGAAACAGGCGATGATGCCGCTGTTGCGTTTTCTTGTGCGGATGTTGATCTACATATCGTAGACTCTGAGTGATTTTATGACGTCATATTTTCAATTTCTGTTTTGTGGCTGTGGGACTTTGGAGGATCGTTGGTATTAAAGCTGTTGCATGCAGAGAGTTGAAGTGCTGATCCACTCTGCTGACAACTCTGGTCTGCTGCAGATCAAGTATGGGCCGGTAATATCAAACTAAACTGTTCAGTCCAGTCAGAGTTCAACTGAAGTTTTTGCTGCTGCAGCTCAGGTTGTTTAATTTTTTAATTTTGACTCACTGCTGGATGACGGGGGGGGGGTTCACGGGTCGTGAAATTGAAATCCGTGGACGTCCGAGCGAAGTAGCATTGACGTGATTACGTCAGATGTGCTCAGACTCGGTGTGGGATGAGGATTAAAAAGGTAGAGCAGCACTTTTTTTTTTTACCACAAATCACCCTTTATTTCAGGTTGATGTGCAGCTAATGGGCCGCGGGCCAGACAGGTGGCTCCCGTGGGCCGCCGATTGAGGACCCCTGTCATAGGATCTTTTTTTAAGAGATGTTTGATTTTCACAGACCCCTTCCAATTACACCACGGACCACAAGGGGTACGCGGACCCCCGCTTGAGAATCACAGGTCGAGATGTTTCTTTAGTTACTGCTGAATCAGCAGCTCTATGTTCATATGTCAAACTTTCATCTTCTAATGATACAGAGCAGATAGAACTGATTGATTAATATTGATATAGAGCAGATATAACTGATTGATTATTAATGATATAGAGCAGGAATGAGATAGATGGCAGATATATGGCAGAAAGATGTTAGCAACACATCTTTAACAGTTGTAGTTTACAATTTAACAGAAATTAGGTAAGTTGAGAAGGAATAAAACACAAACAAATGAATTAAACTAAGGGCAGGTTTATTGACGTTCCCCTCAGTCACAACAAGAAACAACAGTTATTCAACGCCAACTGGCGAGAAACAAGAACTTATTACAAGACTCGTCCAACATCAACACAAAGGGTCCAGCTTTGTTGATGCTGTCAACAAGCTGCTGCTTAAAGAACGGTGCTGACCCAAATCTTATCACGTATCCAGTTTTGTCCTTGCCCCAGGTGAACGTCTTAGCAATGCCCGGAAGCATCGACTTAAAAATATCTGCAATACCTTCGTTTAAGTTCAATGAGTGGTGATTTGCTGCTGTGTTGAGACACCAGATAACCTCTGAACACAGCGTTGGTGCGCCGCCCATAGTCACCCTGATGTCAGCAGACGATGAAGCTGAGGTCGCGGTCGTAGCTGTGTTGGCTAGCTCACCTGACACGTTACCAGGTGGTCGTGTTGCTGGTGGACCAAAGAAAGATGCTGCCAACAGCAGTCTTGTGGCTAGTACCTTGCATACGGGACTTCGGGCAGGTGCTTTCAACTTTTTACTTGCTCAGGCAAATATTTACTTGCCCGAAGTTTAATGGAAATCTATAAGCTGGGGGAATGTATGAATGTGACCATTAAATACATTGTAATATGTTTCTGTAATTGTTTTTTGAATAAACTTGAGGTATATTTGACTCCAATTAAAAATGACTAGACAAACATAGTAGGATTTCACAAATTATTTTTACAATTTAACTTCTTTCCATGAGAGTATCTGTGCAGATTCTGACATAGTACTGAAACATTTAGACATTTAGCCTATCAGAGTTCATTTACATATTTAATTTATTTACACATTAACAGTTATTTCAATTACCTTAGAATACTTGAAAACAACTGTCTGTATTATATACAAGTACTCCACTAATGATTTAAAGGGAAGAATTAAATTCTTGTGCATACTAGAGGATTATTGACTAGTTTTAGACAAAAAATAAATTGTAGTATCACACATTAACTGATATTATTCAGTGACGAGAGTACACCAATAAAAAGACACAAAACTGAGGCATGACAGAGTCCAGTACTGTAGAACACAAACTGACAAAATGTGGATCCAGTTTGTCTCTAAAATATTTTGAAAACAAGTATTGAAGCATAATTCATGAACATTCAAATGTTCTTATTTCAGGTGTCTGATGGAGGGACAGCTTCAGGAACTTGTTCATCTACATTGCAGTAGTGATGCACTGATCCACGTTCTTTCAATTCCGATCCAATCCCGATACTTAAATTTGTATATCTGCTGATACGATTCAGACACCAGAGCTCTGTTTGCTTTAATATTATTATTATCATTATTGTTGACTTTATATGAGGCTGTAATAAACTCCTCTCTACAGTAAAGTATGAAATGTACTAATGTATGCATGTATTCTCTCAAAAGACAACTTGAGGTTAGTATCAGGTCAGAAAAGGAAGCAGTACAAAGTATTTTTGTTCCATTCGGACAATGTGGGGGTCTGCGTGACGTCATCATCTCATAATAAACTAGTTCTATCTTTAAAAGCTCAGAATCACTTTATTAATTCCTGGAGAAATTCTTTAGCAACGCAGCACCAACAGAATGTTTCCAGCTCTAACGCAGCTCCAACCATTGGGACTATTTTCAGGGAGTTTAGCGCGGAGTAGGACGCAGCTTCACGGAGGTGTGAGTCGGCTGCTGACAGCCTGGAGGAGCTGCTGTTCATTGTTTTGATGTCAGTGCTGTTCTCCTCGGAGAGCTGGAGTTTTAAAACAGTGACGTCTGACTGCAGAGCGCCGCCTCGCTGTGCTACGGCTTTGTAAACATCCACGTCGATGTTTTGAGATTAAAATCTGTCCAAACAGCAACATGTTGTCATGAAAAGTTGGATAGCTCAGTGCCACTTCCCTAGCCTGCTCGCTGGCTGCAAACTGTGGAATGGATTTCCTGACTCATTCCTCCTGGTCTCATTGAGACCCGCCTCCCTTCAGGAAATCCAGTCCACAGTTTGCAGCCAGCGAGCAGAGCAGCAGCAGGGAAACACTGTGGATCATTTCAGCAACAGTGAAGCAGACGAGGATCATGGATCAGAAATCTCTGCAGGTTGGATCGGAAATTTCTTCTTGTCTGTTTGTGCGCCGGAATATTCGCTGTGACATGATGACGTCGCACCCATACGCGCGGGACCCGGAGGCGATCTAGCTCCGAGAACGCAACCCAGTCAAAGCGTATAAAATTCAATACCTGATAGAGTCGCGATTAAGAATGTTTTAATACTTTTAATGGCCTCAATTTTCCCACAATTGATTTCTCAACTTTTAATACTTTTTAGGACACCCTGTCTGACCTCCATAATGTCACTCTCCTCCACCAAAATGTCTCCTTCCTCGACGACACTCTGACACAAGGTGGTGTCACAACCATGATGTCACTTTACTCTGACCCTGACGATGTAACTCTCCTCCATGATGTCACTCTCCTCTGAACCCCATGATGTCACTCTCCTCCATGACGTCACTCTCCTCTGACCTCCACGATGCCACTCTCCTCTGACCTCCATGACGTCACTCTCCTCTGACCTCCATGACGTCACTCTCCTCTGACCTCCATGATGCCACTCTTCTCTGACCTCCATGACGTCACTCTCCTCTGACCTCCACGATGCCACTCTCCTCTGACCTCCATGACGTCACTCTCCTCTGACCTCCACGTTGCCACTCTCCTCTGCTCTCCTCTGACCTCCATGATGTCACACTTCTCTGACCCTCATGATGTCACTCTCCTCGGACCCCATGATGTCACTCTCCTCCACCAAAATGTCTCCTTCCTCTACGACACTCTGACACAAGGTGGTGTCACAACCATGATGTCACTTTACTCTGACCCTGATGATGTAACTCTCCTCCATGATGTCACTCTCCTCTGAACCCCATGATGTCACTCTCCTCTGAACCCCATGATGTCAGACTCCTCTGACACCATGATGTCACGCTCCTCTGACCCTCATGTCACTCTCCTCCATGATGTCACTCTCTTCCATGATGTCACTCTCCTTTGACCCCCATGCTGTTACTCTCCTCCATGTCACTCTCCTCCATGATGTTACTCTCCTCTGACCTCCATAATGTCACTCTCCTCCATGTTGTCACTCTCCTCTGACCCCCATGTCACTCTCCTCTTCATGATGTCACTCATCTCTGCCCTCCATGATGTCACTTTCCTCCATGTCACTCTCCTCTGACCTCCATGGTGTCACTCAAATTTAATCAGTGAGAAACAAACATTTCATGCTCTGTAAAAGAGCTATTTTTAATTATAATAATTTTATTTTAGTTTCTGAACTAGATTTAAGTGTTGGTGACCCATGCTCTATTGATTGACGATGAAACAGGACTACAGTGACAGGAAGAATAGGGTTGTAGGAAGTAAAGAGTGACAGGAAATGAACAGACAGGAAGTAAACAGTGACAGGAAGTAAACAGTGACAGGAAGTAAAGAGTGACAGGAAGTAAAGAGTGACAGGAAGCAAACAGACAGGAAATAAACAGAGACCGAAGTGAAGACTGGCAGGAAGTAAAGAAAAGCAGGTAGTAAAGAATGGCAGGAAGTAAACAATGACAGGAAGTAAGGAGTGACAGAAAGTAAACAATGACAGGAAGTAAAGAGTGACAGGAAGTAAACAAAGACAGAAGTTGAGTGACAGGAAGCAAACAGACAGGAAATAAACAGAGACCGAAGTAAAGAGTAGCAGGAGATAAAGAGAAGCAGGTAGTAAACAGACAGGAAGTAAAGAGTGACAGGAAGTTTACAGATAAGAAGCAAAGCGTGACAGGCAGTAAACAGAGACAGGAAGTAATGATAAACAGGACGTGAAGAGAAGCAGGAAGTAAACAGTGACAGGAAGTAGAGTGACAGGAAGTAAATATAAGCAGGAAGTAAACAGTGACAGGAAGTAAAGAGAAGCAGGAAGTAAACAGTGACAGAAAGTAAAGAGAAGCAGGAAATATAGAGAAGCTGGAAGTAAAGAGAAGCTGGAAGCAAAGAGAAGCAGGAAGTGAAGAGTGGCAGGAAGTAAAGCTCTGACCTCTGCCAACAGGATCCTCCTGAAGGCGTTGGCAATGGCGGCGTCGATTCCCACCATGTCGAACTCCAGACTGCTCTCGTCCAGCTGCACGATGTCGATCCTGAAGTTCTGACAAACATCTGGGATCAGTACCTGCACCAGAGGCGCAACTACCTGTTTTCATACAGCCCCCCCCACAGACTTTTTACTTGCTTTACTTTTGTTAATATTCACATTTATTAACCATATTCATTCATTGTTTCTTGATTGACACGTATAATAATGAACTAACATGTAGACGCAGTGATGCCCAGTCAGCATATGCAGCATTCTAATGCATTGTGGACTACTAAATACTGCGTTGTGACATGTGATAAATTGTAGTACCAGTCGAATAAACCAAACACCAAATAAGTTATGGAAGGAAAGCACAAAACTGAAGATGTATACAGTATACAGACCCTTTCCAAAAAATTAGAATATCATGGAAAAGTTTATTTATTTCCATAATGCCATTCAAAAAGTTGAACTCTCATAGATTATAGATTCAAACGATTTCAAGTATTTATTTTGACATACTTTGGGCTTCCAGCTCATAAAACCCATGAAAACAGGAATTCAAAAAATTGTAATACTGTGAAGAAATCAGCCCAAGTTTTGCAGGGCCTGAAAGAATGTTTTAAACTGAGTGTCACACTAATCATCTACTAATTCAAAGCACCTGCACAGGTTTCCCCAGGTGTCATTAAATTGCTTCAGTTGGGTTTAACATGGGGAAGACTGCAGACTTGACAACTGTCCAGAAGACCATCATTGATCCCCTCGATAGGATGGGGAAGCCACAAACATTCCTCGCTCAGGAGGCTGGCTGGTCAGAGTGCCTTGTCCAAGCATGTCAATGGAAAGTCTAGTGGAAGGGCTAAATGTGGCAGGAGAAGATGCACCAGCAAAAGATATGGCCGTGGGCTTCAGCGGATTATCAAACAGAGAAGATTTAAGAATCTGGCAGAGATCCAGAAAGAGGCGAGAGGCACTGCTTCAAAAACCACCACATTCAGACGCATCCGGGAGATGGACTCCAACTGTCTGGTTCCTCGGGTCAAACCACTTCTGAGCCTGAGCCAACGTAGGAAACGCCTCAACTGGGCCAAGGAGAAGGACAAGACTGTTGGCCAGTGATCCATTGTCCTCCTTTCCCATGAAAGTAAAGTGTGCCTTTCATTGGGGAATCAAGGTCCAAGGGTTTGGAGGAAGACGGGTGAGGAACAGAACCCAAGCTGCTTGAGGTCAAGTGGGAAATCTCCACAGTCAGTCATGGTTTGGGCTGCAATGTCCATGCAGGTGTTGGTAAACTCTGCTTTCTTAAATCCAAGGTTACCGCAACGGTCTACCAGAATGTTTTAGAGGGCTTCATGATTCCTTCTGCCGAGGATCTGTATGGAGGTGCAGAGTTCCTCTTCCAGCAAGACCTGGCCCCTGCCCATGCCGCCAGAAGCACCTAAACCTGCTTTGATGCCCCCGTGCCATCACAGTGCTTGACTGGCCAGCCAACTGGCCGGACCTAAAGCCCCCTGAGACTCTCTGGGGTATTATGAAGAGGAAAATGAGGATCACCAGACACAAAAACAAAGAAGAGCTGACAGCAAGCATCAAGGAAATCTGGGCTGCCATCACTCCCGGGCAATGCCACAGGCTGAGTGCCTCAATGCCACGGCGCATCGAGGCAGTGATGAGACAAAGGGATTCCCAACCAAGTATTGAAGATTGACTTATCACTTTGAAAGTACCATATTTTGATTGATTTCATGTGATCCTAATTTCTTTCCTTTTTTTCCTGCAAAAACTGATAAGTAAATGGTGGTTCTCTTCACAGTATTCACATTTTTTGAAGTCCTGTTTTCATGGGTTTTATGAGCTGGAAGCCCAAATTATGTCAAAATAAACAAATAAATACTTGAAATCGTTTGAATCTATAATCTATGAAAGTTTAACCTTTTGAATGGCATTATGGAAATAAATAAACTTTTCCATGATATTCAAATTTTTTGGAAAGGGTCTGTATATACATCTATAAACACGTATATAACATATACAAAGATATGTGCATAATAAATCCTAAATAAAACTACTTCAGGGGCCACATACAGTCCAGTTTCATCTTGAGTGGCCGGACCAGTAAAATATTGCTATAATAACCTTTATGTTTACTCTTGAAAGTGTTTCTTTGTTGTGGTGGTACACAGTGTATGTGATTAAACTGTCTAGAATTCTGCAAGATCAAACAATTAGTACTCAAAAAGACTAAAATCATTAAGTCTATCAACTAAATATGACTATAAACATAAAGTCAATTTTAATGAAACATTCTGGTGAAAATACAGTGAAATGTCAAAATCTCCTATAAATCCTATTTAACCTCCTCGCTTGGTGGAGTAGAACCTTCAGCGGCCGGTTCTGGCCCGCCGGCCTCATGTTGGACCGAAGTGAGAGTTAGAGGCCAGTGGAGACGTTTACCTGCTGGAACTTCTTCATGTCCCAGGTGTCATCGTGTCCCGGGTAGTTTCCAGGGAAGTCTGTGGTGTGAGTCTGTGGGGAACCGGAACCAGAACACTGCGTCATGTCTCAAGGTACCTGGTTTACAGTAGTCAAGGTAAAATCACAAGTAACAGACATCTGCGGCAGTGAGGAGGTACAACACCTACCACCAGGTGAGGAGAACAACAGAGACTTTACTTCCCCTCACTTAACCCCTGCTGATGAACTTCTACAGGAGCACCATGAATGCTCCTGACCTCTGCTGCAGGTGGAGAGGCTGGAGAACCACTGGGACCACACCACCTCTCATTAAAGACATTTACAGCGGCTCCAGAAGAAGCTACCTCCATCTCCAATGATCCCACTAACCTGGACACCCCCCTCCAGGTGTCCCCCCTACCCTCTGGCAAAAGGTCCCGGGCATTAAAGACCAAAACAAACTGCTGCAGGCAAAGCTTTTAGGTTCAGGGAGTCCTACAGACTTTTATGCTATTCTTCTACAGACAACCCCTTCCAGTCTCCCTCCAGTTCCCCTCCAGGACCCTCCCCAGTCCCCCTCCAGCCTCCCTCCAGTCCCCCTCCAGCCTCCCTCCATTCCCCCTCCAGTATCCTCCCGAGTCCCCGTCCAGTATCCCACCAGTACCCCTCCAGGACCCTCTCCAGCCTCCCTCCAGTATCCTCCTCCGTCCAGTCCCCCTCCAGTATCCTCCCCAGTCCCCCTCCAGGACCCTCTCCAGCCTCCCTCCAGTCCCCCTCCAGTATCCCTCCAGGACCCCTCCAGGACCCACTCACATTCTTCACACCGAACTCCCCCAGTATGACCCGTGTCCGGATCTCTTCCACGTTCTTCGTGCTCGCCGCCATGATGCCTCGCAGTCTCGGTAGCTCCGCCCAAACTTCCGCTGCGTTCACAGCAAATCCGGTTGCGTCGATGTAGTCGCCATATTGGACCGGGCAGGCGAGACGTCGTGGTCGCATTGACGCGCAGACGAGCCATGGAGCTGAAGGAGGCCCCGAGGGACGGCTGACATCAGTCAATTTCAATGACAAAATAATGTAACTGCTTTGAGACGCTGCAACGACAGCGCATCGAAAATCCCCCGCACGGGGCCCTTTCGGATGTAGTCACTGGCTCATTGCGAGTAGGGGGCCCCCGAGAGACGGCGGATATCAGCGACACAACTTGAAACGCCCAGGACACATTACAATGACACATCGGGAACCTCCCTAATGGGGCCCCACTACTACCCTGCATCAACGTGCTGTCCTTGTCAAACACCGAAAAAATGAAGAGGACAAATCCGTCAGGACACATGAAGAGAAAAGAACATATGAAAAGAAAAAACGTGATCGTGGTAAGTGAGAGTGTGTAAGCTGTGTGTGTTACATTTTAAAAAGTTAGTCCCAGTTAGTCCCAGACACTTTGTCCCAAACTCCCAGTCATCCACCAAGAAGCAGGAAAGTTCACTGCACGTTTAAGTCCATGTAAAGTGACTTCAGCCATTTTCTTCTAAACACATTCATAAAGTGTGTATATATGTATTTAGAAATGATTCAGATTTGACAGTGTGGTTAACAATACACTTCTCTGGTATGACAAACTTAGAGCAGATTTCTATTCTAACGTTATACCAATTTAAACGGGTTTATTTAAGAAGTAGTCCAGCTTTGCTTACACACTTTGTCATGAGTCTTGTGTTCATACATTCATAGCCACACAATAACTTAGTCCTTTGCTGACAATGATATTTTCTCCCAGAATAAAGTGTTTGTTGTCAAATGCTAAAACTAATACCAGCATCAATGCTGCTGTCAGTTTATAGACTGTGGTGATAAGATAGTAATATAGTAATATATTCATCAATTTTCTGCTAGAGTCTAAATGTTACATTAAATGAAATGTTAACATGAAGCATTAAAGTTGTTACTGGAATTGAATGTTCATCAATTATTCCATACGTATCTCAAATGTTGAGTATTTGTATTGTTGTTTGTTTTGCTTAGTTGCATTTTTATCGTCCTTAAAATTTTGCACAATTGAGTTCTGTTTGTTTTTCTGGAATTTATATATTGTGTGTAAAGTTTGCATTCAGTTTAGATAGTTATGTTAGTTCTTATTTATTTGATATGTTAATTATTTAATTATGTATTTCTTTACTAATCTGTTGTGCTGGACTTTATCCATCATCATTCTGGGGCCGGGAGGCCCCATAGTCCTTCTTGCCTCGGGCCCCCAGGGGGTCTGGAAACGTCCCTGCTCTTGTCTACTCATTGTGCTGCTTTGCAGTGAAGTCTGTTTGAAGATTTGAAATGAAATGATATAATAAGTCCACGTCATAAAATAACTAAGGAGTTTAATAAAGTGTGTAAGAATAAGATGAACAGGAATTTCAAAGTTCTACTTTCATCTAACCAGAGTAGAAACTAAGCTTCTCTTAGGTTCCTCCTTAATGAGGTTCTTTTACCTCGAACCCCCAAAAGACTCTCCAATGTGTCTTTGTCACACACACACACACACACACACACACACACACACACACACACACACACACACACACACACACACACACACACACACACACACACACACACACAGTATATAGAAATATGTATTTCACCCTGTGATTGACAAAAGAATATTTACATTCATGAATAATAATAGTCTAGTGAAGATCCTCCTGCTTTTTGGAGGTGAAGAAGCTGAAGATGGAGGGAATAACATCCTCTGAGTCTCTGAGTCTTTGGCTAAATAAAGGCTAATTAAAAACACAACTTGTCCTGCTGAACTTGTCCAGTTGAAAATGGTCCCTCCAAACCTCAAAGCCACCTCCCTCTTCTTCCTCACATCTTTGTCTTTGGGAAACCTTCAAAATAAAAACAGGAAATGTGAGAGAGTCAAAACAAAAGCCTTTTAAAAAAGAAGATTAAGCTTGTTTTCTTCCTCCTTGCTATTTTCTTCCCACCTAACCTTTCTTCAACAGAACTCCTATTTTGATGCATAAATGCTGATAACGAACCAAAGCTGCTGAAGCTGTAGTAAACCTGTTTCAGTCTTTTCTCCACTCACATGTCGTCAGTGTTTCTCCGTCAGCGAGGACGAGGAGACACGAGAGGAATCTGACTTCTGTTAGGGGGAAAGAATTACATGTGAACAATTCAGCCTGTGTCAGCTGGTAAAAGGTGCTGGTCCATGTTATACCTGCAATATTTGCTTTGTTTCTACAACAGCCTTCTTGAGTCAGTTATAACCTCAGTCTGTATTGTGAAACATTTGATTTATAAAGTCTCAGTTGGACTAATAGCAGGAGAACAAGCTGTAACCAAAGTCTCAGGCAGCTGCTATGAGTTCACTGGTGGACAGAAATACACAACAGTAAGTTTATATTGGCAAAAATTCAAATAATTGTAATGTTCCATCTTACCTGTGAAAAGGAATGCCCCGAGCCCTGCTTCCTACAGCCCATTGATCTGCAGAGAAATACTCCACACGGTGCTCTGGTGTAGTTTGTGTTTACAGGCTTGACCATAGACATAATACACGCCTCACTGCCTGCTGCCTAGCAGAGCTGACGTCGCAGTGCGACACCATCTTGGATGGGTCACCCTCGCCTCAAGTCCTTTTGTTTCTACTGTAGTCCAACTATAATAATCATCACTCGCCCAATTTTCGCACACCAAAATATGTGCTTTCATGCTGAAATACTTTGTATTATGCTTCTTCAGAAATACTTGACATATGATATGGAATGTTAATAAATGTATAAATTAAGAAACTGATTGATCATTTGAAGTTGTTTCTCTCGCTCTGTCTCGCACACACCAGACATCTCATACAACCTGTTGGCATTAGTATGTTTTTAAGTTTTATGGCCACTGAAGAAAAAAAAAAATTTGGAGGCTAAAAAACCCCAAAACCTTCGTGCGCTTCAGAAAAAGTCAAAAATCAAAGTTGAGATTTTTTTTCTTTTCACGGAGAGACGTCTGTCCAGCCCTCATCATTTGTCCGTCGATGTGAATTCACATTAAATCACTTAATTCAGACTATATAGGGGTTGATTACTGCTTATGGACATGTGATTTTACACAGGACACAGGTTGCTATGGAAACAGAAATACTAAATGTGTGTGTGTGTGTGTGTGTGTGTGTGTGTGTGTGTGTGTGTGTGTGTGTGTCTAAAAAGAGTTGCACAAAGCAAAGGAGAGATTTTAATATGAGCAGATTCATGATGCTCACAGCTTTATGCAACTTATCACAGACTCACATCATCAGACTGAGGTTCACGTCCAGAGAAAGGCTGAGGAAGGTCCACTGGTCGGTTCTCTTCAGCTTCTTCAAGTTTTTGTAAACAAAGCACGGACAAAGTTGCTCGTTCAGCGTTACCTCCTGTTGGTTCTGGTGCTATCGAGAGCGGGATGCCCCATCCAATATGGCGGTGATGCTACATCGCTCTCCAGCACGGAACGAGGCGTCTATCCTTTCTGTCTATGGGCTTGACCACCGGACCAAGATGGCTGCTGTACTTCCTGCTCCTCGACAGCCAATGAGGAGTCTGCTCTTTGTAAAGTCTATGGTTTACAGGTCAGCGCATGTTGGTTCTGTTCAACGTCACTGAAGGGAACCACAAAGTCGTTGGCAGCTACGTCACTGAAGAGAACCACACGGTCATAGACAGGAGCTACGTCGCTGAAGGGAACCACACAGTCGTAGGCAGCTACGTCATTGAAGCGACCCACACAGTCATAGTCAGGAGCCACGTCACAGAAGGGGGCCACACACTCGTAGACAGGAGCTACGTCACTTAAAGGAATCACACAGTCGTAGGCAGGAGCTACATCACTTAAGGAGACCACAAGTTCGTAGGCACGAGCTACGTCACTTAAGGAACCCCTGCAGTCGTAGGAAGCTACATCACTGTGGGGAACCACACAGTCGTAGGCCGGAGCTACGTCAATGAAGGGAACCACACAGTCGTAGGCAGGAGCTATGTCACTTAAGTGGACCACATAGTTGTAGTCAGGAGCTACGTCACTGAAGGGAACCACACAGTCGTAGGCAGGAGCTACGTCACTGAAGGAGACCACACAGTGGTAGGCAGGAGCTACGTCACTGAAGGGAACCATACAATTGTTAGCAGCCACATCACTGAAGGCAACCACAAAGTCGTAGGCACGAACTGCGTCACTGAAGGGAACCACATAGTCGTAGTCAGGAGCTATGTCACTGAAGGGGACCACACGGTCGTAGGCAGGAGCTCCGTCACTGAAGGGGACCACACAGTCGTAGGCAGGAGCTACGTCACTGAAGGGAACCCCTGCAGTCGTAGGAAGCTACATCACTGTGGGGAACCACACGGTCACAGGCAGGAACTACATCACTGAAGGAGACCACAAGGTCATAGGCAGGAGCTACGTAACTTAAGGAACTCCTGCGGTCGTAGGAAGCTACGTCACTTAAGGGAACCACACAGTCGTAGGCAGGAGCTACGTCACTGAAAGAGACCACACAGTCGTAGACAGCTATATGATGGAAGGGAACCACATGGTCGTAGGCAGGAGCTATGTCACAGTGTTTCGTCTGTAGTGGTGAAACATAATTGTGACATTTGGAACATGAAGGGAAAACAAACAAAGAGGCTGAAACATGAACCTGTAGCTGCTCACTGCTTCTTCTTTACCACTGAACTCTGCTGCTCCACCCACAGCAACCTGTACCACTGGTCGACTCACCCAGTCTCTCAAATGGATTGAGAGCTTAGCATTAACAGCCTCTTAGCATGAGCAGCCTGATAGCATTAGCAGGCTCAGCATTATAAGCCTCCTAGCATTAGCAGCGTCCTTGCATTAACAGCCTCCTAGCATTAGCAGCCACCTAGCGTTATAAGCCTCTCAGCATTTAGCAGCCTCCTAGCATGAGCAGACTGCCGGTGGTGGAACCGGTTCGACTGCAACTCTTCTCCCATCAAAGACCAGAAACTAATGCTGATTAGATAAAGCTCATGTTTTTCAGATTGAAACTGAACATTTATTACTTCTTTAAATATATCGATAATGATTCACTGCCTTTTTTCACCTCCGTAATAATTCTAACATTAGAAACATGCTGACTCAGAGTGATGCTGAAAAACGAATTCATCATTTGTTCTTTCCAGACTAACTATTGTAACTCCCTATTATCAGGGTGAAACAATAACGGCTTCAAAAGGCACTCTCTTCCATGATGGAGTCACTCTCCTCCACGGCGGCGTCACTCTCCTCCACGGCGGAGTCACTCTCCTCTGACTTTCAAGACGGAGTCACTCTCTTCCATGACGGAGTCACTCTCCTCTACGACGGAGTCACTCTCCTCCACGACGGAGTCACTCTCTTCCATGACGGTCTCACTCCCCTCCATGATGTACCACTGTGAGGAACCTGGGAGTTCTTTTGGACCAGGATTTATCCTTCAACTCCCACATTAAACGAATCTGCAGGACTGCTTTTTTTCACCTCCGTAATATTTCCAACATTAGAAACATGCTGACTCAGAGTGACGCTGAAAAATTAATCCATCATTTGTTCTCTCCAGAGTAACTATAGTAACTCCCTATTATCAGGGTGAAACAAAAACTGCTTCAAAAGTCTTCAGTTGATTCAAAATGCTGCAGCCAGAGTCCTGACAAGAACCAGCATCAGAGATCACATCACTCCAATACTAACCTCGCTTCATTGGCTCCCTGTTCAATCTAGAATAGAATTTAAAATCCTTCTTCTAACTTAGAACGCTCTTAACAACCAGGCTCCATCATATCTTAAAGAACTGCTAGTCCCAGATCTCCCCAGAAGAACACTTGGTTCTCAGAGTGCTGGCTTACTGGAGGTTCCTAGTTTTTCTAAGGTAGAATGGAGGCGGAGCTTTCAGCTTTCAGGTTCCTCTGATGTGGAACCAGATCCCAGTTTCTATCTTTCTCTCTACCTCACTGTCTCTACTGCTCTCTACCTCTCTCTCTACCTCTCTCGCTACCTCTCTCGCTACCTCTCTCTACCTCCCTCTACCCAAACCAGGGTTTGTATCCCCCTCAATCTATCTCTCTGTCTATCCTATCCTTTCCTCTCCTCTATCCCCTCCCCCCACCCGGTCAGCAGGAAGCCTCCACCTCTGATTCTGGTTCTGCAGGTTTCTTCCTGTTAGAGGAAGTTTTTCCTTTCCACAGTTGCTCTGCTGCTCATGTGGCTCTGTTGAGTTTTTCTCTGTAAAAAGCGCCTAGAAATGACTGTGTTGTATTTGGTGCTATATAAATAAAGTTGAATTGAACTGAATTGAATTCAATCTTTAACTCTTTAAATTTGTGGGTTAAAATAGTCTTTTATTGTGAAGCTGCTCATTGGTTCCGACACACAGACTGAATCTGAAACGGTCCTCTCAGCTTGTGCTTAAAGGGAGTTTAACTGGAGCACAGTGTTGGGTTCCTATTCCTTCCAGACCCTGTCCCTTCCAGACCCTGTTCCTTCCAGGCTCTGTCCCTTCTATGCCCCGTCCCTTCAAGGTCCTGTTCCTTCCAGACCCTGTCCCTACTAGGTCCTGTTCCTTCCAGACCCTGTCCCTTCTCGGTCCTGTTGGTTCCAGGGGCCCTATTCCTTCCTTTGGGTCAGTCCTTGGTGGTAGTCCTGCGACTGCAGCAGCCCGGACCTCGGAAGGAGTCGACCAGTCGACTCCTCTTGTGGGCGGAGCCAGTCTGCCGGGAGGTGTTAGTGTCTTGGCGGGCCAGCTTGGCAGCGCGGCTTGCCGTCTCCTTGATCTGCAGCTCCAGGTGCTTCTGGATGGCCAGGCCCAGCTCCTCGGGGTCTACAGAGGCCCCGTACACCTCCCAGGTCATCCCCTCTGCGTCCCACTTCACCTCTTTGACCGGCGACTTGAGAGTGCCACCCTGTTTCTTGTTCCGGTCACTTTTTGGGGTCTTTGCGGCAGAAGTGTTGCTCCTGCTGTCGTCTGCCAGACAGATGTGAGGGAAGACGTGAGAAGTTTGACCGGTCTGACCGGTCTGCACCCCGACGTCCCTCAGGACTGTGGTGGTCGTCATGGTTCCCTTGTCCCGGGACCAGATTGGTGCTCCAGCAGGACTTCTGCAGCACTCTCTGGATTGTTGACATGGCGGGGTAGGTCCGGGAGGCGGCGGTCCAGGAGGCAGTGGTCCGGGTGGCGGCGGTCCGGGTGGCGGCGGTCCGGGAAGCAGCGGTCCGGGAGGCAGTGGTCCGAGAGGCAGCGGTCCGAGAGGTGGCGTACTGCTCCACGTGCAGTTGAGGTTGCAGCATCGCAGCAGGTGTTTACTATCCAGGCCTGTCTCGCTGATGGAGGACATGAGGCGGGGCAGGCTGAGGTGGGTGGAGGCTGCAGGTGGGGCCATGACTCGCTGGGTGGTGCAGAGTGGCTCCATTCCGGCCAGACGGGGCAGCAGCGGGGCGGGTGCTGGGATTGGGTTGGGGTGGCAGTACGCAGCCAAAGTGTGGTAGAAATTGGTGTTGTGGACATAAGAGCCACAGCAGACGGCCTGGTCACATGGAGGGGGGCGGCGGTGGTCTGTCTTGCTTGGTGAGATGCAGCTGCACCTGCTCTTGGGTGGAGATGCTCCACCTTCTCCACCACTGGATCCTCTGCACACTGTGGTGATGGTGCCGCTCTGCTGCAGCTGCAGCGGTTGCTTGCAGACCAACATGGCCGATGACTCTGTGTGAACCTGCACGTCCAGGTCCTGGCTGACCGGATCAGAGGGAGTCCTGTGACCCTGTGCCTGCTGGAGAGCACCTACCGCCCCCTGTGAAGGGTCTAGAGACGTACAGGGCCTGGACCGGCTATGTTCATCTGGCTCTGCAGTAACAGGCCCTCCACTGAAGGTCCTGTCTTCACAGTGTTCAGTCATGATTTCTTCTCCCAGCTGCTGCCGCCAGATGTTCTGGTGTCTGGTTCTGTCCTCCGCCGTCGACCACCTTCAAGAAAAAAACACAACATTTAGCTGACGGCTGATCAGCTGGAACAGAGACGATGGGAAGCCTGTGTGAGACGGAGTTTTAAAACAATAGTGTCATGCCCTGCACCTCGGCTGCCACAGGGGGGCGCTGTTGCTTCAGTTCAGAGCTTCTCCCCATCCTCCCTCTGTTCTCTCCAGGTGGGTGTGTCAGGGCTTGTTTATGGAAGCGGCGATTGCTGACGGTTAGAGGCGGTCACCGTGTAGTTTACTGCTGCTAGTAGTTTACTGTTGCTGGTATTTACTGTCGCTGGTGTTTACTGTTGCTGGTGTTTACTGTCGCTGGTGTTTACTGTCGCTGGTAGTTTACTTCCACCGGTAGTTTACTGCTACTGGTAGTTTACTGCTACTAGTAGTTTACTGTCGCTGGTGTTTACTGTCGCTGGTAGTTTACTGCCACCAGTAGTTTACCGCTGCTGGTAGTTTACTGCTGCTGGTGGTTTACTGCTACTGGTAGTTTACTGCTGCCGGTAGTTTACTGCCGCTGGTAGTTTACTGCTACGAGTAGTTTGCTACTGCTGGTAGTTTACTGCTGCGGGTAGTTTACTGCAACTGGTAATTTACTGCCACTAGTAGTTTACTGATACTAGTAGTTTACTGCTGCTGGTAGTTTACTGCTGCGGGTAGTTTACTGCCGCTGGTAGTTTACTGCCACTAGTAGTTTACTGATACTAGTAGTTTACTGCTGCTGGTAGTTTACTGCTGCTGGTAGTTTACTGCTGCGCTGCCGCAGCCAGTACTGCAGTATGATGCTCTGCAGCTCTCTCTAGTGGACGGAGGCTTTATGATAGTTCATCTTGAGCAGTGGAAGCTCAGATACTTAAACAGCCAAACTAATCTGCTGCTTCCAGTAAACTAATCCAGAGAGCTGTGCTGCAGCTGCTCCTCCATCAGCAGACAGAGTTCGAGGAGTTCCACCCTCCGTCAGGATGCTGCCGGAGCATGGAACTGCTCCGGCAGCATCCTCCGTCAGTTTTACTGGTCATCCGGTGTGATCAGCTGGTTTCTCTCGTCAGTGTGAAGCTGAAGCCTCGTTGTTTTCATTCTGTTCAGCCTCATCATTCCTCCTCAGCAGGTGGAGTCGCCTCCGTCAGGTGGAGTCACCCGGTCTGGCTGGTCTATCATCAAACACACACAGCTCCCTCACCTCACACAGCTCCGTCACCTCATACAGCTCTGTCACCTCACACAGCTCCATCACCTAATACAGCTCCATCACCTCACACAGCTCCATCACCTCATATAGCTCCATCACCTCACACAGCTCTGTCACCTCACACAGCTCCATCACCTAATACAGCTCCGTCACCTCACACAGCTCCATCACCTCATACAGCTCCGTCAGACTCACCTCTCACAGTGAGCCGCCTCCATCTGCTCTCTGCTTGTTGTCTGAAGGTCTGTTCCTCCGAAAGCCTTCTTCCTCCTCCTCTTCCTCTTCCTCTTCTTCCTCTGCTTCCTCCCCCCCCCCCCCCCCCCCTCACATCCACAGGTGCCTCCTCCCCCCTTTGCTCTGTCTTTATCTATCTACATCGCTTTCTCTCGCACAGCCTTCTTTTGTCTCAGCAGCACCGCCCCCACCCACCCCCCCACCCACCCCCTCACCCCCACCCCCGGGATAATCCTCCTCTACATCTGATTACAAATGTGACAAAGCAATCTCCAATCTCCAATCTTCAATCTTCAATCTTAATCCCTGCCGCATGACGAGGAGATGGGGAGGGGGGGGGGGGGGGGGGGGGGGGGGGGGGGCTTTTTGCTCTCTGGTATTTTCCTACTCCACTTCAACATTTCTCCATCTCTCCATCTCTTCATCACCATCTCTCCATCACTACATATCTCTATCATTCCATCTCTCATCACTACATCTCTCCATCTCTCTATCACTCCATCTCTCCATCACTCCATCTCTCCATCACTGCATCTCTCCATCTCTCTATGACTACAGCTCTCCATCTCTCTATCACTCCATCTCTCCATCACTCCATCTCTCCATCACTGCATCTCTCCATCTCTCTATGACTACAGCTCTCCATCTCTCTATCACTCCATCTCTCCATCTCTCTATCACTCCATCTCTCCATCTCTCTATCACTCCTTCTCTCATCACTACATCTCTCATCAGTACATCTCTCCATCTCTCCATCTCTCCATCACTACATCTCTCCATCACTGCATCTCTCCATCTCTCCATCATTCCATCTCTCATCACTACATCTCTCAATGTCTCCATCTCTCTATCACTCCATCTCTCCATCTCTCTATCACTCCTTCTCTCATCACTACATCTCTCATCAGTACATCTCTCCATCTCTCCATCTCTCCATCACTACATCTCTCATCAGTACATCTCTCCATCTCTCCATCACTACATCTCTCCATCACTGCATCTCTCCATCTCTCCATCATTCCATCTCTCATCACTACATCTCTCTATCACTCCATCTCTCCATCTCTCTATCACTCCTTCTCTCATCACTACATCTCTCATCACTCCATCTCTCAATCACTCCATCTCTCATCACTACATCTCTCCATCACTACATCTCTCTATCACTCCATCTCTCTATCACTCCTTCTCTCATCACTACATCTCTCATCACTACATCTCTCCATCTCTCTATCACTCCATCTCTCATCATTACATCTCTCCATCACTACATCTCTCTATCACTCCATCTCTCCATTGTTCCATCACTACATCTCTCTATCTCTCCATCGCTCCATCACTACATCTCTCTAGCTCTCCATTACTACATCTCTCCATTGTGCCATCTCTCCATCACTACATCTCTCCATCTCTCTGTTACTACATCTCTCCATTGTTCCATCACTACATCTCTCTATCTCTCCATCACTACATCTCTCTAGCTCTCCATTACTACATCTCTCCATTTCGCCATCTCTCCATCACTACATCTCTCCATCTCACTGTTACTACATCTCTCCATTGTTCCATCACTACATCTCTCTATCTCTCCATCACTACATCTCTCTAGCTCTCCATTACTACATCTCTCCATTTCGCTATCTCTCCATCACTACATCTCACCATCGCTCCATCTCTTAATGACGACATCTCTCCATCACTCACCCTCCTCTCACCAACTCCAACCCACTCCCCATCATGATCCAGGTTGCTATGGAAACAGAAATACTAAATGTGTGTGTGTGTGTGTGTGTGTGTGTGTGTGTGTGTGTGTGTGTGTGTGTGTGTGTGTGTGTGTGTGTGTGTGTGTGTGTGTGTGTGTGTGTGTGTGTGTGTGTGTGTGTGTGTGTGTGTGCTGCTCGTCACAGAAGGAGACGCTGACTCAGCTCGTCATTGGTGTTTTAGAGAGTTTCCTTCATCAGGATCATCAGCGATGTTGAGTTTGGGCAGTTTGTCTAACGATATGAATAATCAGTGGTGCCGCCAGCAGGAATCCTGTACACACCGTGTGTACAATGTTTTTAAAGGTGTGAAAAACAATTTTTTAAAGGCAGTGGCATGCCGTCAGGGCCTGCCAGGCTTCTCTGGAGGCCTAAGAAAAAGATCTAATTATAAATGTTGATTATATTTTGTCCATGAATACTTAATAAATAATTCCAAACTGTCTGTCAGCTTCCTCTCACAGCTTCTCCCCTGGCTGCTGCTTCCAGACTGTACTTCCATATTAAAGCATTTGACCAATCACATTGCAGCCATCACCTGTTGCCAGGTAAAGAAATCTGCCTGAGGCCTTCAGATTAATTTTTTTTTTTCTTTTTCTTTGTCCTTGTCCTGTTCGGCAGCTTGGGCCAACAATATGATGTGATTGAGAGCCTTCGGAGTCAGAACAGTTTTTGGTCTTGCAACAGGGAGAGACCCGGAGTCTCCTCCTGTTGCCTTCTCCGTCAGAAGTTGGCATGGCTGCCGTACACGACCGGGGGGGAACGCTCAAAGAGAGAGAGAAGAGAAAAGAGAGAAAAAGGTTGAGGGAGGAGGGGGGAGGGGGAGGGGGATAACATACAATATCCTTGTTGTGCTACATATATTATTTGCAGTTATCACACTGATCCAAATATTTTCCAACTGTTTTTGGATTAAACCAGCCTGAGCAGCTCTATCTAGACAGTAAAATGATTTCTTAGATTAACCAGCCAGAGCAGCTCTATCTAGACAGTAAGATGATTTCTTAGATTAACCAGCCAGAGCAGCTCTATCTAGACAGTAAGATGATTTTCCAGATTAACCAGCCAGAGCAGCTCTATCTAGACAGTAAGATGATTTCTTAGATTAACCAGCCTGAGCAGCTCTATCTAGACAGTAACGTGAAGCAGGAACATGAATTAACAAAGAGGTGACAACAAAAGAGGAACATGATTTTTAAAGTTTGAGCAAATGATGATAGAGAACAAGCAACTTCAGAAGCACCTTTCGTGAGGAGTGGAAGTGTGTGTGTGTGTGTGTGTGTGTGTGTGTGTGTGTGTGTGTGTGTGTGTGTGTGTGTGTGTGTGTGTGTGTGTGTGTGTGTGTGGCTTGTCCACTGGGTGTGACCGGAACTGTTGTGGGGGGACCCGTGGCGACACCCCGGGGTCCGAGGCCATCGGGCCCGGACACTGCCACCCCGGCAGACGGAAGCCCCCCAGGCCCGGGGAGACCCCAGCGAACCACCCCAGAGAGCCACGCCCCCGCCCAAAAAGCACCCGACGGAGAATGCAGAGAGGAATCCCCCCCAGGCAAGAGGAGCCCACAAGAGAAGGATAAAGGGCACAGGGCCCCAGGCCCCGACCCAAGCCACCAAGCCGAGCGGCCGGCCTAGGACCCGGGGGGGCCACACCCCCCCCAACAAGGCGCCGTAAGGGGACCCGGGCAGGAGCCCCCACCCCACCCAACGGCCAGACAGCAGAGTCTGAGACCCGCAGGGCCCAGTGCGAGCCCAGCCGGAGGCCAGGGCACCCCCCCTCATTCGCCCACACACACACATACACACACACACACACACACACACACACACACACACACACACACACACACACACATCAGGCCCTGGAAGTCACTCTCAGTAAACCGTCCATCCACAACCCGGAGCCCCCGAGTCCCCCGCTCCCCCCAATCCGGGAATGAGGCAGACCCGGAGCGCGGCAGCAGGGGCCAACCCGCCCCACTGGGGGAGGGGGCCAGAGGGAGGACCCACCCCCAGCGCCGCAGCGGGCACTCAGATTTTTTTCATTCATAAAGGTATTTATTCTGGCTACACGAGTATCTACCTGTGATGCGAAGGCTTTTTATACTGCATTTCTGCATGATAACATGGTTTTTGTAGCCATAAAAAAAGTTATTGAGTGGGGAGTGGGGGGGGAGTGGGGGGGGGGGGGGGGGGGGGGGGTCTGTGCGTACTATGAAATTGAATCCTGGCGGTGCCACTGTGAATAATGATGATCAAAGATAGTTATTATTTGATTAAAAATGGAATCTAGAGCAGGTCTCCGTCGGTCGGTGTCCACCATGGATGATCCACCCTGGTTGACATCTGGTGATGCTGTGGGTCCAGACTGGAACCGCCAACATGGACACTGTGATGGCAGACCATCACAGTGTCCTGTCTTGTCTCACCTGTTCTGCCTCACCTGTCCTGTCTCACCTGTCCTGTCTCACCTCTCCTGCCTTACCTGTCCTATCTCACCTGTCCAGTCTCACCTGTCCTGTCTCACTTGTCCTGCCTTACCTGTCCTGTCTCACCTGTCCTGTCTCACTTGTCCTATCTCACTTGTCCTGCCTCACCTGTTCTGCCTTACCTGTCCTGTCTCACCTGTCCAGTCTCACCTGTCTCACCAGCCCTATCTCACCAGTCTCACCTGTCACACCTGTCCTGTCTCACCTGTCATCCTCAGGTAAACGAGTGGCCAAGGTGGTGAAGAGTCGTCTGGACACGTGCAGCCGTGAACTTCTCCGACACAATGACCTGAAGGACCTGGTGAAGAGTCATTTGGCTACTTTCTTTTGTCATTTTGATTTAAAAAGAGTAAACACAGTTGTTTGCCAATAAATAGCTTCACCCAACCATCAACCATGTGTGGAAGAAAGGTTTTTGTGTTATCATTCATATTTTCTGAAGAATGGCCAAGAAATCATAAATTCTCCCAGGGTATGTAAACTTATGAGCACAGCTGTACTACTAAACTCTAATGTAGCTCGTGGCAAATCGGCCACCACCTAACCCCAACCTGAACCCAAATTTTTCTGGTTTCCAGAGAAAAGGATCTACTCTAGTGGGCGTGGATGGTGGGGGGTGTTGAGAGAGACCTTTTTCACAACAACCGGAAGTAGCGTCTCCTGGAGCAGGTCACTTTCTGTTTGTGCCGGTCTCATTAAAAATGGACCTTATATTTTCACCAACGCTCCTGAACTTGCCAGTTTTGTCATTTGCTGATGCGGAGGCCATCGCAGCGGCACATACACAAGCAAATAAACTTGAAAAGGGTTAGGGTTGTTTTCCTTTTGGAATATCATTTAGTATGTGACAATCTCCTTAGTAGTTTTAGCAATTTAAGTAAAAATCTTAACTCTCGCAAATCTATCCCTCCATGTCCTACCAAATTGCTCACCTGTCCCTTTATTTATTTGTTTACTTCTTGTAAGGGGCTCCATCCTGAACCTGCCAGTGAGGTGGTGGTGGGAAACAGATGTGTGCAGTCCAGCTGTGCAGAGCTTACACAGGTATTATTAATTAATGTTTTTATGCTTGTAATGTTTCCTTTGTCATAACTTACTGTGATTCTGTCACTCGTGTGTTTGAAGGACCACTTCCTGATCCCGACATCCTGACATCAGGAGAAAAACTACGTCCACTGGAGTACCAACCACTCAGTGCTCTCCTTTTAGATTTCTTCTCAACTTTGGAGTGAGTCCCAAACAAATGTGTCTCAGGTTGCTGACCTCAAGGTTCAGGATGACCACACAAGTCTGAGGCGTTCACACACATACTACTGGCAGGGACAGGGTCAGCTGGTAATCACCGGATTGGAATGGTGCCACTTTGTCACTGACATCCGGTTTAAAACGTGGAAGTGTGAAAAGGCCTATAAAGGAAAGCAAGCCACTTTCAGCTCTAGTTGGTCCTGTAACCCTAACCCTAGGGTGGGGTGAAAAGTGGATGAGACCCAGCTAATTAGCTAGTGATCCATAACCCTAGCCCCCCTTTAGGCCACTCCCAAAATATCGGCTGAACTGAACAAACTTTGTTGGCATGCTAACTAGCATGCTAGGCTAATACTTGTTATCTACCCGAAAATGACACAGGTTACTCCCCAGGTGTCCCTGACCTGGAATCTGGTCTTATCTCACATGCTAATCTGCTAAGCTAACTAGCCTAGCATTAGCATTAAAAAGGATGCCAGCGAGCATTTGCTAACGTGTGTGTGTGTTTGTGTATGTGTGTGTTCCTTTCACCTACCCCCTCTCAGCAGGGAGCCTGCACCACTTATAGTCAGAGAGAGAGAACAGTCGACAGACACCTCCCGAACAAGTCATTGTGAATCGAGAACCATTTAAAAGAAGGACAAAAGTAGCCCCTCATTCAAAGCACAAGACCTCTACCTACGTTTTGGTGTTATTTCATCAACATCAGCGTGTTTAGCGGGTGAAATGTGGGCTCAAAGCCCCGTGAAGGAGGCGGGATTCGGCGTTCTTAGACGGTTAATAAAAACAAAACCGTTGGACTAATCAAAAAGTTGTTCTGGATTAATGAGCAGGAGAGTCTCCTCTGTCATTTAATAGTGTTTTCAAGCCGATACGATGTTCGCACTCAGAGTAGCTCGCGTTTGCAAATCTTATTTTGAAAGGCAAATTGCAGACTTCTTGCTGGATTTAGGTCAGGGGAACCAGCACGTGATTTGTAGGTCTCGATGAGACGCACAATTCAGTTTTTGTTTTAGGTGGCCATTGAAGTGTTTGCAGGTGGCGCTAGAGAGCACATTTTGGCACTCTGGGGGTTCATGTTTACATTCCCGTAATTTTTTCACCAGGCTTGATGAGCGTGCCAAATGTTTATCAACATTTGAGCGGATTTAGTGGGTGAAATTTGGGCTCAAAGCCGCCACAGGAGTGCAAAACATGAAGAAGAACAAAGAAGAAACATTCTAAATACAACAGGGTCCTGGACTCCAGGCCCAGGCCTCCTTGGCCTTTCTGCTGGGTCCCTAATAAAGATTAGAAAAACAATAGGGCCTTTGCCTCCAACGCAAACGCAGCTTCAATGTCTGCGTGTGTGTGTGGTGTGCACCCCTAATTAATGTCCCCCTCTGCTACAGCAGGTAAGTGGAACCATTTCAAGAACTTTGTACATAAACAATATAAACTAAATAGTGTTGAGGCAGTCCGTTATATTCACTTTTAAGGCAGAAAATATCACAAAGTGGTTTTGAGAATGTTCACAGAATGAAATAAAATAATATTTCAATATAAAATGTTTACTCAGCTACATTAACAGAGGTCAAAGTTCATCCTGCTACATGTTGAACACGTCTGCAGTTTTCTCAGTGAATACATTCCTCAGGTGCTGTTGACATGAAGTTCAACCAGATGTTGGTAACAACCATGTAATACACACAATGTGATGTCATCAGTTTTATTTAATACTGTGACAGTGTAGTACTGTGATGTCATCAGTTCTGTGTACTATGGAGACAGTGTAGTACTCTGAAGGGAATCAGGAAGTATTGATCACACAGAGCAGCAAGACATCAAGTGACCGTGTTGTCACCTCCTTCAGCTTCAGTTCTGTCATTTCACTCCCTCATTATTCTGTCATTTCACTCCCTCATTATTCTGTCATTTCACTCCCTCATTATTCTGTCATTTCACTCCCTCATTGTATCATTTCACTCCCTCATGCCGTCATTTCACTCCCTCATTCCGTCATTTCACTTCCTCATTATTCTGTCATTTCACTCCCTCATTCCGTCATTTCACTCCCTCACTCCCTCATTTCACTCCCTCATTCCGTCATTTCACTCCCTCATTATTCTGTCATTTCACTCCCTCATTCCGTCATTTCACTCCCTCATTATTCTGTTATTTCACTCCCTCATTCAGTCATTTCACTCCCTCATTTCACTCCCTCATTATTCTGTCATTTCACTCCCTCATTCCATCATTTCACTCCCTCATTATTCTGTCATTTCACTCCCTCATTCCGTCATTTCACTCCCTCATTCCATCATTTCACTCCCTCAATCTGTCATTTCACTCCCTCATTCCATCATTTCACTCCCTCATTATTCTGTCATTTCACTCCCTCATTCCGTCATTTCACTCCCTCACTCCCTCATTCCATCATTTCACTCCCTCATTCTGTCATTTCACTCCCTCATTCTGTCATTTCACTTCCTCATTCTATCATTTCACTCCCTCATTCCCTCATTCCATCGATTCACTCCCTCATTCTGTCATTTCACTCCCTCATTCTGTCATTTCACTTCCTCATTCCATCATTTCACTCCCTCATTCTGTCATTTCACTCCCTCATTCCGTCATTTCACTCCCTCACTCCGTCATTCCATCATTTCACTCCCTCATTCTGTCATTTCACTCCCTCATTCTGTCATTTCACTTCCTCATTCCATCATTTCACTCCCTCATTCTGTCATTTCACTCCCTCATTCTGTCATTTCACTCCCTCATTCCGTCATTTCACTCCCTCACGCCCTCATTCCATCATTTCACTCCCTCATTCTGTCATTTCACTCCCTCATTCTGTCATTTCACTTCCTCATTCCATCATTTCACTCCCTCATTATGTCATTTCACTCCCTCATTCCGTCATTTCACTCCCTCACTCCCTCATTCCATCATTTCACTCCCTCATTCTGTCATTTCACTCCCTCATTCTGTCATTTCACTTCCTCATTCCATCATTTCACTCCCTCATTATGTCATTTCACTCCCTCATTCTGTCATTTCACTCCCTCATTCCATCATTTCACTCCCTCATTCTGTCATTTCACTTCCTCATTCCATCATTTCACTTCCTCATTCTATCATTTCACTTCCTTATTCCATCACTTCACTTCCTCATTCTATCATTTCACTCCATCATTCAGTCATTACACTTCCTCATTCTGTCATTTCACTTCCTCATTCTGTCATTTCACTGCACTCTCCCTCATTCTGATATTTAACTTCCTCATTCTGTCATTTCACCCCCTCATTCCATCATTTCACTCCCTCATTGTATCATTTCACTCTCTCATTCCGTCATTTCACTCCCTCATTCTGTCAATTCACTCTATCATTGTCATTTCACTGCACTCTCCCTCATTCAGTCAATTGCACTCTCCCTCATTCTGTCATTTCACTCCCTCATTCTGTCATTTAATTGCACTCTCCCTCATTCTGTCATTTCACTCCTTCATTCTGTCAATTCACTGTATTCTCCCTCATTCTATCATTTCCTTCTCTAATTCTGTCATTTCAATGCACCCTCTCGCTCAATCAGTCATTTCACTTCCTCATTCTGTTATTTCACTGCAGTTTCCCTCATTCCGTCATTTCACTCCCTCATTGTATCATTTCACTCCGTCATTCTGTCATTTCACTCCCTCATTGTATCATTTCACTCCCTCATTGTATCATTTCACTCCCTCATTCTGTCATTTCACTCCTTCATTCCATCATTTCACTCCCTCATTGTATCATTTCACTCCCTCATTGTATCATTTCACTCCCTCATTCTGTCATTTCACTCCCTCATTGTATCATTTCACTCCCTCATTCTGTCATTTCACTCCTTCATTCCATCGATTCACTCCCTCATTGTATCATTTCACTCCCTCATTCTGTCATTTCACTCCCTCATTCTATCATTTCACGTCCTCATTCTATCATTTCACTGCACTCTCTCCCTCATTCTGTCATTTTACTACCTCATTCTATCATTTCACGTCCTCATTCTGTCATGTCACTGCACTCTCTCCCTCATTCTGTCATTTCACTACCTCATTCTATCATTTCACTCACTCATTCTGCCATTTCACTGCACTCTACCTCATTCTGTCATTTCACTCTCTAATTCTGTCATTTCAATGCACCCTCTCGCTCATTCAGTCATTTCACTTTCTCATTCTGTCATTTAATTGCACTCTCCCTCATTCTGTCATTTCACTCCCCCATTCTATCATTTCATGTCCTCATTCTGTCATGTCACTGCACTCTCTCCCTCGTTCTGTCATTTCACTACCTCAATCTATCATTTCATGCTCTCATTCTGTCATTTCACTCTATCACTGTGTCATTTCACTCCCTCATTCTGCCATTTCACTGCACTCTACCTCATTCTATCATTTCACTCTCTAATCCTGTCATTACAATGCACCCTCTCGCTCATTCTGTCATTTCACTCTCTCATTCTTTCTTTTCAGTTTTTATGTGTCCAATCCATCAGGAGGCAATAACTGTAAGTTGTGTGTTGGACTAGTATGACAATGACTTATGAGAGAATATGTTAGCATAAGCGCTAATGCGCATTCACACTAATTAGCATAATTACCGCAGTAGGCAGTTTGTGTTGTGACAGTTATATGTACCGAGTTTGACTCTGTTTGATTGTCAGTGACTTACCAGGAAGGAGTCATTAGAGGAGCAAGGCTGCTCTCTCCCCTGCCTCTCAGAAGAGTTTGGCTGCTCTTTCAACTGTGTCAACACTGCAGCAATAGAACACGGGTATAACACAGTACAGTGAAAAGTTATATCATCAGATGGATTCACCCGTCAAAAACTATGGAAGACCAGACAAAGTTAAAAGAAGAAAAGGTGTCATCAGTGTCCAGTTCAAGGCACTCCTCCTCCTCCTCCTCCTCCTCTAAGTGTTGAACGGCCAGTGCTGCTGCAGGAGCCAGAGCTAAAGCTGAAGCTGCACACCAGGGTCACATCTGAACTAAAGGAGCTGGAACTGAAAAAAACTGAAGGCTGAGTTAGATTTAGAAAAGGCTACTCTCCAAGCAGACTTAGAAGCACTGTTGCCAACTTTGTCACTAAATCTGGTGACTTTTCAGGTCCTGTTGGCGACTTGTTTGGTGAAAAGCGACTAGCGACAAATCTCCTGACTTTCTCTGGTGTTATTGGCGACATTCTAGTGTGTTTGGCGACTCTGAGGTGAAAGCAGGTCTGGTTCTGCAGTCACTGTGGTCAACGAGCAGTGGGTCCTGCTGTGAGCCCCTCCCCCGTCCTGAAGCATTGACAGACCTGTGGTCAGTCTGACAGTCCCTCCTTCCCTGCTGCAGTCAGACCAGAGGAGACCCTCACCACACTGCGTCCACACTGAGAAGGAACCACACAAGGCCGCCGCTGGTTTACTGAGCGGCAAGTAAATATAAATGTTTCTTCAATCACATTAAAATAGATCCAATAAATCACTGCATTGGACTCACAGTCTCAGTCCCTTCCTCACCTTGCCCGAGTGTGTCTCTCTGTGACATAAGCCAGCTCATCATGTCTCAGTCAAACTACTCTCAAAAATACAGAAAGGTGTGGGAATCAAACACAGAATTTAAAGGCTGGTTGAAGTCGTTTATTGGAGACGAAGTAAGGCTGTAAGGCTGATTTCTGTGCCAAAATATCAGATATTAAAAAAAACACATGACAACTCAGAAACATACCCAAAAGGCAAATCCTCATATCAGTTCCACCCAAAGCAAGCTGCCATTCTTCAATAAAAAAAACTGACTATGCAAAACAGGCTGAAGCCACTATAGCACTAGCTATTGCTGAACACTGCTCCATGCTGGCATGTGATCACATTGGGGAAGAATGTAGAGCTGCGTTCTCAGACTCCACTGCTGCTTCTCACTTCAACATGCACAGGACAACGTGTACTGAAATGATTAAAGGTCTTCTTAGCACCGTACTTCCTAAAGAAGTTGGTTGCAGATGTAGGTAGGCAGAGATTCAGCCTCCTCCTTGATGAGGAGGAGGCTGATGAGGCCACAGATGTAAGTGTTTCTAAATACCTGGGGGCTGTGATAAGGTATTTTATTTATTTCAATGACAAAAATAAAAACAAAAAAACACTAGAATCAGCAGCAGAAAGCTCATTTGCAGTTCTAAACATATTAAGGGCGGGTTTTTTTTTACTAACTTTGTCTCCTCCACGACGTTATTTCTCTTTCCTACAGCAGGGAGAGAATGTGAAGACATATGCAGCACAAAGAGCAGCATCTCCTCAAAAACAAAAAGAAGTCAAGTTGGCGCATATTTAGAACAACAAGCTCAACTCAGCTTTAACACTAATGCACTCCCTCCAGACCAGCCAACCTCTCTCTTTGGAAAAGACCCCCCACCACAAACACGACGGGAAGCCCCTGCATTGAGCCGTGCACACCACGATGATGTTTGCCTTCACCATGAAGGCACACAATGCAACCTGAGTACTTGCCAGCCCGAGAACACCAAATACACCCGCCGCAGCACCGCAGCACATATCCTCGCTTCCCCTACAAAGACGGCCAGGATCCGGGCCCCTCATCATCCAGACATGGCAGCTATCCAGACCACTCACCTGTTGCTCCAGCCCCCCACATGATGGACTTTGCAAAGTATCTTGCCTGTAAAGAGCTGGTCACCACTGGGCTCATTAAAATTGATGATCAGCAGAGCATGGCAATCAAGAAATAGGTAAGAAAAGCAGCAGTGACCCAGCTAAACACTGTCCCCTTCACAACAAACTTCATCTCCTGGACAAATGTAGAGCTTTTAAAATGAAACCTCTGATGGAACACAAACAGCTCCTGAGAGAATACCCACGATGTTTCAGATGTTGATCTGCTCGTCAAGTCGCCAGAGAATGTTCAGTCCAGCTCAAAAGTAATGAGTGTGAGAGTGACCGCCACTGCACCATGATGCATCCAGACTCAACATCCCCACGAGCAGCTTCTCCAGTGGTGGAGCCCAGCAGGCAGCATCATGACAACGTCCCACCAGAGGTAACCTCAAGGTGCACTGTGTGGTGAAGGCCTCCCAGCTCGATCTTCTGCAAAAATATGCTTGGTGTGAGTTTTCCCACACGGGCAAAGAGAACGCTCAGTCAAGATGTATGCAATCCTTGACGACCAAAGCAACCGCTCGCTAGCCTGAGCTGAGTTTTTCCAGCTGTTTGGCATCAACGGTGGTCATTCCACATATCTAATGAGGACGTGTGCTGGCACCACCGAAATGACTGGTAGGAAAGCATCTGGTTTCCAGATCGAACCACTGAATGGCGGCACATGCTGAGACTCCACTTATTGAATGTAATGAGATAATGTTTAACAGAGCAGAAATCGCTTCACCTGATGTCGCTCTTTCCCACACTCATCTAAGGCCTGTGGCTCCTCACATCCCGCAGCTCGATCCTGAGGCACAAATCCTACTCTTACTGGGGAGAGACATCATACGTGTTCACAAAGTGAGACAGCAAATTGATGGGCCTGACAACGCACCCTCTGCCCAGCGCTTGGACTTAGGCTGGGTGATAGTGGGAGAAGTCGGCCTCAACAGCGCTCATAAACCCACTGTGCCCGTCTTCAAGACTAACATCCTGCAAAATGGACGCCCATCTTTTCTGACACCGTGCCAGAAGCACATCTGTGTTAAAGAAAAGGAGAGTCTGGTTTCTCCCATCATTCGTCCAGCTGCTCTGTTCCATTTGTGCCAACTGAAGATGGACTTGGATCGAAGGTGTTTGCAAGAACCGAAAATGAGAACTTTCTTGCTTTGTCTTTTCATGACGAGACCTTCTTGAACATCATGCACACAGAGTTCCACGGCGATGAGGATAACAGCTGGACTGCACTACTTCCATTCAAGTCACCTAGGCCACGTCTCCCCAACAACCGTGCTGAGGCCCTCTCCAGACGACACTCCCTGCAACGCACGCTGAGGGAAAACCCTGAAATGAAAGAGCCGTTTGTTGCCTTAATGGAGAAGCTCTTTGAAAATGGACATGCAGAGGAAGCAGCTCCACTTCACAAAGATGCAGAGTGTTGGTGCCTGCTGATTTCCGGGGTGTACCACCTCCGGAAGCCTGGCCAAATCAGAGTAGTGTTTGACTCGAGTGCAGAAGAGTGTGGCGTCTCCCTAAACAGCGTGCTGCTCTCAGGCCCCGACTTATACAACTCTCTCCTGGGAGTGCTGCTTAGGTTCAGAAAGGAACCCATCGCACTGACAGCAGACATCCAGCAAATGTTCTACGGATTTTTGATGAGCCGAGACCACAGAGACTATCTACGTTTCCTGTGGCACAAAGAAAATGACTTGACAAAGAAGGTAGCTGAATTCCGAATACGAGTGCACGTTTTCGGAAATAGCCCTTCGCCGGCAGTGGCTATATACGGTCCCCGGAAAGCTGCACAATAAGGTGAACAGAAATACTCCTCAGACTCACGCCACTTTGTTGAGAGACACTTTAATGTAGACGACAGGCTTGTTTCCCTCCCAAGCAAAGCCAAAGATATCGATCTGCTCAAGCGCACGCAAGCAATCCCTTGCAAAATCAAATGTTAAGCTGCACATAATCGCCTCAAACAGCGTCATGTCATGCAGTGTCATGCAACCGTTCTCACCTGGTGACCAGGCTGCTGGCATGAAAGATTGAAAGCCTTGACGACGAAGCTCTTCCTGTCCAAGGGAGCCTTGGTTTGTGCTGGGACATAGACTGTGACGTGTTCACATTCAGAGTACGAGCAAACCAAAAGCCATTTACCCGCCGGGGAGTGCTATCCACAGTGAACAGTCTCTGAACCACTAGGTTTTGTGGCACCAGTAACCGTTCAGGGACGAGCATTACTGAGAGAACTTTCTGCTGATGTGAAAGACTGGGACTGAGCTTTCTGCAGACCACCTTAACAAGTGGGAAACTTGAGTAGCCTTCAACTTCCCGGCTCGTACATACAACCAGTGCTGCATACACTGAACTGTGCCTCTTCTCAGATGCTTCCTGCTGGGCCATAGGAGCAGTGGCTTACATAAGAGCCATCGTGACAGACGGACAGTGCAGAGTTGGATTTGTGCTCGGGTAGGCAGCGTAAGCTCCTCCACCAGAGCCCACCATCCCTCGCCTTGCATTGTGTGGAGCTGGACTCGCTGTCAAAATGGCTGAACTGATTCTCAGCGAGCTTGACCACAAGCTGGATGCTGTCAAGTTTTACTGTGACAGCAAAGTCGTCCTAGGATATATACACAATGACTCCAAGCGGTTCTTTGTGAATGTGAATAATGGCGTTCATCGCATACGCCTGACGACTTCCCCCCAACAGTGGCATTATGTGCATACAGATCAAAACCCAGCAGATCTGTCCACCAGGTCTGTACCCGTATCACAGCTTACCAACACAATGTGGTTCACAGGACCAGAGTGCCTACACAAGCCGTTTCAGTCTGAGACGCAGGAGTCTTTTACTCTTGTGGATCCAGAAAACAATATGGACGTAAGATTCCAGCTGACCACCTTGGCTACCCATACATTTGAAGACAAACTCAACTCAGAGCGGTTTCAGCGCTTTTCCACATGGCAGTCTTTGCTGAGAGCTGTGTCTTCCTTGGTCCATGAAGCCAATTCTTTCAAGTCAGACAACGCAGAGTGCAAAGGGTAGCATAAGTGCAACAAACCTCGTACTCCAGAAGAGCTGGTCACAGCTAAGTCAGTCGTACTTCGATGTGTGCAAAAAGATGAATATCCAGAAGAGTATGCTGCACTTCAAAAGAACAGAGCCATCTCAAAATCAAGTGCAATCCTGAACCTTGACCCTTCCATGTGTGACGGTCTCTTGCAGACTGGAGGACGACTGAAATATGCACCTGTAGAAGCTGAGGTGAGAAACCCAGTCATTCTTTCAAAACATGGCCACATCACAAAACTGTTTGTGAGACATTATCCCGCCAAGGTAGAACACCACAGGTGACTGTTAACAAAGGGAGCAGTGAGGGCAGCTGGCCTATGGATTGTTGCTGGGAAAAGAATGATAGGCGCAGTACTCCATCACTGCGTTACCTGCCGTAAGCTCAGAGGGAAGCTTGAGATCCAAAAAATGGCCGACCTCCCTCCAGAACGCCTCAGCTTGGCCCCACCATTCACTTATGTGGGTTTAGATGTTTTTAGCCCGTGGACCGTGGTCACCAGATGCACCAGAGGTGGCGTAGCAGAGAATAAGAGGTGGGCTATACTTTTTACGAGTGCCAGGGCGGTGCATGTGGAAGTCATTGAGTCTATGGACACAGACAGCTGCATCAATGCCCTCAGAAGGTTTTTTTGCTGTGAGGGGGCCAGCAAAACAGCTTAGGTCTGATCGAGGTACAAACTTTGTTGGAGCCAGTGTAGAGCTGGACATGAGGAAGGAGGATCCAAATCAACAAACAATCCAACGGTACCTAAATGCACATGGCTGTACATGGGAGTTCAATCCCCCACACGCATCCCCCATGGGGGGCCTATGGGAACGCATGATTGGCGTAACCCGCAGGATACTGGATCACAAACATACTTAGCTGACTCATGAGGTCCGTTGTAGCTTGCTGGCAGAGGTGTCTGCTATCATCAATGCGAGACCATTAGTTCCTGTTTCCTCTGATCCCACTTGTCCGATGCTGCTGACTCCGGCTATGCTCCTCACTCCAAAACCAAGTTCTGTTCAAGTGTCAGTGGAGACAAGTTCAAGCGTTGGCAAATGAGTTTTGGAAACGATGTGAATACCTCCACACTCTTCAGCCATGTCTAAAGTGGCTCACCGAATGCCGAAACCTTCAAACCGGGGACATTGTGCTCCTCAAAGTGACTCTCTCATCTCGCAATGAGTGGCCAATGGGCGTGGTCATTTCTACATTCCCAAGCAATGATGGAAAGGTCCGAAAAATAGAAGTCGGGACAACATCACAAGAAAAAGATAAGACGTCTCTGACGTAGGTTTGCTTGTGCCAAAGGAAGGTTAAAGGACAATATGGACCGTTGTTAAGTGGCATCCGTCAATGCCAGACAGAGGCTGTTCTGCCTTCAATAATAAATGTTCAATAACTAGATTGTAAATTGCTAGGTTCAGACTTCCTGTTCATCAGAATGTATTTTATCTTATTTGTTGTTCATCTTTTCCATAGCACCTTTATTTTGACACAGGAAGTGATTCACCTGAAGGAACAACTAAAGTTCAGTGACAGCTGTATGATTCCTTCCCGCATCCTCTTTCTTCAGTTTTTATGTGTCCAATCCATCAGGAGGCAATAACTGTAAGTTGTGTGTTGGACTAGTATGACAATGACTTAAGAGAGAATTTGTTAGCATAAGCGCTAATTAGCATTCACACTAATTAGCATTTGCGCTAATTAGCACTGAAGCCGCTAAGCTTTTAATCTGGCTCCCAGGGTGGAAGGATTCTTTCACGGCTGCTAATCCCTCCTGCAGAGACTGATGGAGGCTACAGAGCCTGTTACTGCACATGCGCATCTCTCCCCCTCCCTCCTGCTGATCCAGTTGTAAACAAACATGGCCGACCCCTAGTGGTTTGACTGGTGGTCGTATTCTAGATTTATGGTCCAGATCAGTAGTTTAATAGTTGAGACTCTCCCCTGATAGCATCCGATGCGTCATCAGTCCATGCGGATGTCAAGTGCTCTCCATTTTCTTCATGTTTATAGTGTTTTGTTCTCTGCACACATCTGTGTAGTTTCCATTACAAAATCAAGCAACAGCGCCCTCCAGTGGCCCGGCATACTAACTACATCGTTGTCTCTGTGTCTGCTGCTGCAGTGGAAACACGCTCATTTTTTTTAACGGATTAGGTGTCACGTGAAACGTTGTGGTGGAAACGGGGCCTCAGTCTGTTTGATTGTCAGTGACTTACCAGGAAGGAGTCATTAGAGGAGCAAGGCTGCTCTCTCCCCTGCCTCTCAGAAGAGTTTGGCTGCTCTTTCATCTGTGTCAACACTGCAGCAATAGAACACAGGGAGAACAGTGCAATTATCATGAAGCGTGTTCTCATCATGTGATGAAGAATCATGAAGCATGTTCTTTTCATATGATGAGGAATATCATGAGGCATGTTCTCATCATGTGACAGATTATCATGATGTGTGTTCTCATCATGTGACTGAGGAATATCATGAGGCATGTTCTCATCATGTGATGGAAGAATATCATGAGGCGTGTTCTCATCATGTGACAGATTGTCATGAGGTGTGTCCTCATCATGTGAAGGAGGAATATCATGAAGCGTGTTCTCATCATGGGACAGAGGAGGAATATAATGAGGCGTGTTGTCATGTGATGAATATAATGAAGCATGTTCTCATCATGTGATGGAGGAATATTATGAGGCATGCTCTCATGTGACGAGGAATACAATGAAGCGTGTTATAATGTGACAGAGGCATATCATGAGGCGTGTTCTCATCGTGTGACGGGGGAATATCATGAGTTCTCATCATGTGACAGGAGGAATATCATGAGGTGTTCTCATCATGTGACAGAGAAGGAATATCATGAAGCATGTTCTCATCATGTGACAGGACTATCATGAGGCATGTTCTCATCATATGACTGAGGAATATCATGAGGCATGTTCTCATGTGATGGAGGAATATCATGAAGCGTGTTCTCATCATGTGACAAAGGAATGTCATGAGGCGTGTTCTCATCATGGGACAGAGGAGGAATATAATCAGGTGTGTTTTCATGTGATGGAGGAATATAATGAAGCAGGATCTCATCATGTGACGGATGAATATCATGAGGCATGCACTCATTTGACGAGGAATATCATGAAGCGTGTTCTCATCATGTGACAAGAGGAATATCATAAGGTGTGTTCTCATCATGTGACGTCAGTGAAGGAAACTGTTCAGTCATTTTATTGGAACCTTCAGAACAAACAAGTTGTCTTAACGGAGCGCCGAGGCAGAAGGAACAAACAAAGACCGACTGCAGCAACATGAAAACCGACGTCAACGTGATCCGGGGAGTTTTGCAATTGTAGAAATCGGTAACGCCTCATGATTTTGTTGAGGCGACACGCTAAGTCAGCAGCTATTCAGATCACTGCTAATGCTAACAGCTAATCAGGCTGTGGCGGTTCACTAATTAATCCACTGCAGTGTCACATGATTCGGATCAACATCTCAACATGTAAAAGGCATGTAGCTTCACACGGACTTGACACTTCAACCGGCTGCTACGTCTGTTTGCTCGTTCCGCCGTCTCCACACAGAAGAAGTCGTCACGACAAACCTCTGCTACCTGGCTGCCACGCCTCCTCCATTCAAGTGTTCTGCTGCACCCGGGAGGAGAGCTGCAGGGAACCACGGAGAACTTGCACAGTTGTTCCCTGAACATTCAGTGAACAAAGACAAACAGTCAGGGAACCACGGAGAAGGTTCAGGGAACTCAAATAATGTTCAGGGAACCACGGAGAAGGTTCAGGGAACTAGAGAGAATGTTCAGGGAACCACGGAGAACGTTCAGAGGACCACTGCTTGAAACCAAACTTAAATATCAACGAGTGTTGTGACTTCAGTAGTAACGTCTGTCTGCGAGGAACCGACAGTCAACAACAACGATCACATGTGACCCTGTCAGTGGTGCCAAGTCCTGGTTTACTGTCCAACACTCTGATCCAGTCCCGGGGGGGGGGGGGGGGGGGGGGGGGGGGGGGCGCGTACACACACAATCCCCACATAGTTTTGATGGGGAGGCTTTTTACCCAGCTCACAGACAGTACTGCTTCCAGTTGGTTGAGAGAGGTCGAAGGTCGGGGGAGGTCGGAGATGGGGGTAGGTTGGAGGAGATTGGGAGAGGTCGGAGGAGGTTGGGAGAGGTTGGAGTAGGTTGGGAGAGGTCGGAGGAGGATGGGAGAGGTCGGAGGAGGTCGGAGGAGGATGGGAGAAGTTGGAGTAGGTTGGGAGAGGTCGGAGGAGGATGGGAGAGGTCGGAGGAGGTCGGAGGAGGATGGGAGAGGTCGGAGGAGGATGGGAGAGGTCGGAGGAGGTCGGAGGAGGATGGGAGAGGTCGGAGGAGGATGGGAGAGGTCGGAGGACGTTGGTGAACGTTGGAAACGAAGGAACAAAGTGAAGTGAGGCAACAGGAAGTCACTTCTTGCTGCGCAGCCGTTTGGATTGCCGGGGAACATCGGAGCTCTTTCTGGTGCGTTTGAGTGACAAGGCGTCCTCTGGCTCCGCCTCTGGCTCGCCGGCTGAATCTGCGCCTGTCCCGCCTCCGCCGCCGCGCTGACTGGCAGCGGCGGCGGGAGACACGACGGGGCCGGCGGATGTGGAGGGCACGGCGGCGGTGCTGCTGTCCATCAGTTCGCGAAGCTTGTGCTCCAGCTCGGCCAGCCGGGCGTTCTGCTCGCCGATCACCTGCGTCTGTTCCAGAAGCTTCTGCTCCTGGTCCTGCAGCTGCTTCTGCTGCTCCAGCTGCTTCACCCGCACCTCCTGCATCTCCCGCCGCACCACCGTCATGGACGCCCCGTTCACCTTCACCTGCTGCTGCACCTTCGTCAGCTCCGAGCGCGACGGCGTGTTCTTGGCCAGCAGGGACATGGTGGTCAAGGAGGTGGAGGGCCCGGCCACTGGGGGGGGAGGGGTCAGAGGTCAGAGGTCATCACACTCAACTCTCTCTGTCCCCAGAGGGCTGCAGGGCAACAGACGGAAACGTCCAGTACAACCAAAAACTAATGACAGACCCGGAAGTAAATAAAATACAAATAAATAAAAAAAACGAACTAAAAATAAAACACAAAGAAATTACAAATAAAACAAACTAGAAATAAAGAAAAATAACTACACATGAAACTAGAAATTAAAATAACTAATTATAAATAAAACACGAGATAAATATACAAGCTCTCAATAAAATAAATATACACAGAAGCAGACTGGCAATGAGTGAGAGTGTGTGTGTGTGTGTGTGTGTGTGTGTGTGTGTGTGTGTCACCTGGAGCGGAGCCAATGAGGCGTCCTGACAGCTCGGCTCCCGGGAGCTTCTTCTTCAGGATGGGGACTATTTTCTCATCGAAGTACTCCATGGCCATGGAGGAGATGTCCCGCAGTTCCTGCAGTACCTCGTGCGCCCTCTGGGGGGCTCGGGTAGAGTTGACGTAGCGCAGCACACGGTAGATTTCATCGATCACCTGATGACAGAACAGCATGAGGTCAGGGTCTTAGGAAACACTGATGCCCCCTTGTGGACCCAGATGGGACTGCAGCTGGGCTCCGACATGGAAATTAAGACTCAACTGGTCTCAGACCGTGCTCCATCCTTTTCCCCTCCCCCTTCCCATGACATCACGGAGAGGGTCGGGGGTTATAGGTCAAGACGTGGGGACATGACATCATCGTTTTCAGCTAATGTGCATCTTGTCCGTCCACACGTGAAAGCCAAGGCGGCGTTTTCTCATTCCTCCAGTCTGGAACTCGTTTTAAAAAAAGTCTCCTAGAACTCCATGTTGACCATTGGACAGAAACCATGGCGACAGGAAACGGCATTGCCGTGGTGACGGGACCTTTACTTATACATCAAATACAACTCAGTCACTGACAAGAACTTTACAGAGAAAAATAACAATTCACCATCAAGTAGATCAAAAAACCACAGAACCAGGCTCAGAACCAGAGGAGGATAAACCTGCAGAACCAGGCCAAGAACCAGAGGAGGAGAAACCTGCAGAACCAGACCCAGAACCAGACACAGAGAAGGAGAAACCTACAGAACCAGGCTCAGAGCCAGACCCAGAGGAGAAAGCTGCAGAACCATGCCCAGAACCAGATTCAAAGGAGGAGAAACCTGCAGAACCAGGCTCAGAACCAGACTCAGAGGAGGAGAAACCTGCAGAACCAGACCCAGAACGAGAAACCTGCAGAACCAGGCCAAGAACCAGACCCAGGGGAGGGGAAACCTTCAGAACCAGACTCAGAGAAAAAGAAACCTGCAGAACCACACCCAGAGGAGGAGAAACATGCAGAATCAGACCCAGAACCAGAGGCGGAGAAACCTGTAGAACCAGAGGAGAAACCGGCAGAACCAGACTCAGAAGAAGAGAAACCTGCAGAACCAGACCCAGATCCAGATCCAGAGGAGGAGAAACCTGCAGAACCAGACTCAGAGGAGGAGAAACCTGCAGAACCAGACCCAGAGGAGAAACTTGCAGAACCGGACTAAGACTGTTAGCAGTACATGACGTCGCTGTTTTCAAGACAGATATCTGTGGTTTAGCTTAGTACTTGCAAGCAGGCCAGCTGACAGTTGCTCGTACTAAGGTAAACATTGTTAGTCGCAGCAAAGGTAGTTTAGTTTAGTAGTCTCAAAAGGAGTGGTTCCACCGCACTTTCTGTTGCGGAGCGGGTTTTCGCGCGGTCCGACTGAAAAGTTGTGGATGGTATGGAAAGAACCCGAGACCGCTGGCTACCATCTTTTAATAAGATACAGACGTTCCTCTCAGGAACAGGAGGAGATTCAACAGGAGCTGGACGCTGCAATGAGAAAGTTTAACCTAAGTCACAGAGAACAACTTCGCCGGCCGCTTCCATGTTCTTCACTGGACCAAGTCGTTCACAACCCCGCCTATATTTTTACCGTACTTTCCGTGGAGGGACCTGGGTGCGCTTTGCCGTACTGTAACCTCCCGCTCCACCCCGCTCCGGCACGTACTTCGGAGGAACAGCGGCTAAAGTACCTTAGTACTTAGTATAAGAGCATGAATTCCTGCCCTCTGCCTCTGAATTCTGTTGCTCATGCCTGAAGTTTTCTCTCTGTGTCGTCACTTTATTTGGCCAAACTGCAGGATCACTCCATGCAGTACTGCAGTTTTACTTCCCACTGAAATGTACCTGCTGCTACCTCAACTGGTTTCAGCAGCCAAAATACTTCCTGGGTTCAGGCTCTTCTCCTGAGCACCAGGAACTAATGCCCCCCCAATACAGCACCAGGAACTGCAGCCTCTGGTGCCAGCTGGAGGAACTGCTGCCTGTACCTGGAGCCACTTGTAAACGAGGTTTATCCTCCACTCTCATTTATCCTCCACCCTCCGATGATCCCTCATTGACAGCTGGTAAGATCCTCTCTTCCTCCATCCTCATATTTATCCTCCACCTTCCGATGATCCCTCATTGACAGCTGGTAAGATCCTCTCTTCCTCCACCCTACTCTAACACACACACACACCTCCACCCAGTTCACTCTCACACACACCTCCACCTTGCTCACTGGCTCTTCAGTCAGTGAAGTGAACGGCTCACAACAAACAGGATGAGTCTCCACCTGACCTCCACCCTCTGGACAGACGATCCTAATGACGTGGTTGGTGTGTGTGAGTTCTGAAAAGGCCTGGACATTAGTGCGGAGCGGCGGCGCAGCGACCATGAAGGGGGGAGCTCACCTTTCCTGGGATGAAGCAGCACAGGTTGGAGTCCACGTACTTCATGAAGGTCATGTTGAGCAGCGACAGGCGAGTTTCCACCGCCGCCAGGATGTCAGCGTGACGGGCCAGCGAGTGATTCCTCCGCTCAGACTCCCGCCTACACACACACACACACACACACACACACACACACACACACACACACACACACACACACACACACACACACACACACACACACACACACACACACACACACACACACACACACACACACACACACACACACACACACACACACACACACACACACACACACACACACACACACACACACACACACACACACACACACTACAGTTGACAGGCTGGTTGTACTGCAGTAGCAGGAAGCTGTAGTACTGTAGTACCAGGAAGCTGTAGTACTGAGGTATCAGGAAGCTGTAGTACTGCAGTACTGCGTCTACCACTCTCGTCTGGCTCTTTAAAAACAAAGTCCCAGAGTTACCAGAGCACGGGTGTCCAACCTCGGTCCTCGAGGGATCCTGTCCTGCACGTTTTAGTTCCTCCCTGCTTCAGCATACCTGATTCTAATGATGATGTCATCACCAAGCTTGGGAAAAAGCCCAAAAACGAGCCCCTCATTGCAATCAGGTATGCTGCAACTGGGAGAAGCTAAACCTGCAGGACAGGGACCCTCGAGGACCGAGGTTGGGCACGCCTGTATTCGAGGATCCGGCCGGCTGGACGTTGGCTGTTCTGCTCAAGTTGGTTTCTCTCAGAAAGGATCAAACGAGATTTTCACAACTTTTCACGACCAAGGGTACTTGCTCCGTTACAGTAAGTTTTTAAGTTAAACTTTGTGTTATTCCTGCTTTCTTTAGGATTTCAAGTTGTTTAGAATTGTGCTGTGGTCACTTTAAGAATTGTTAGTCAGTGACTTAGGTCATGTGACCAGAATCTGGCAGTGAAGAAGGTTACGGTTCTATCTGCATACGTCTTTTGTCTAATGTACCATTGTAGGTATTTTTAATGTTTAACTACTCTTGCTACTCATTATTTTTGGAAAGAATGGTCAATTTTGAAGTATATTTTGAGTTACTGAAGAAAGTGATTCTGGTGCTTGTCAGTTCATTGAAGTTTGTCAAACACCCTCTTGAGTTAAAAACCCGATGATACTACGGATTACATTTAAAAACTGATGTCATTTATTATGATGCATAAAAACCTGTAACAGTAAAATAACATGAGTTATTCATATTCCTAAAGACTTTACATTGTGAATGTTTGGACATTTTAATATTAAGCAGAGTTAATTTAGTTTTCTGTATGTTTTAGTTTAACCTTTCCCTGAATCGACAATAAACCTGTGGACAAGAATACGACTCTTCGGTCTTGATGTAGGGAAAGTGTTTACCTGACTGTCCAGTCATATACTCCACATGTAACGAGGACAGCACAGCACCAGACTCAGAGGAGCACTTTGTTTAACCTCCAAAACAAATCTCAGCAAGAAATCGAAAGTGTGTATCAAGACCTGCAGTAAGCCTTAGTTTGAAGTTTCTACTCAGGTGTAACGGGTTGATCAGTGAGTGAGATATATGGTGTCATGTTAACTGATGACCAGGTGTAACGGGTTGATCAGTGAGTGAGATATATGGTGTCATGTTAACTGATGACCAGGTGTAACGGGTTGATCAGTGAGCGAGATATATGGTGTCATGGTAACTGATTACCGGTGTAACGGGTTGATCAGTGAGAGAGATATATGGTGTCATGTTAACTGATGACCAGCTGTAACGGGTTGATCAGTGAGCGAGATATATGGTGTCATGTTAACTGACCACCACAGACCGGGTGTAACGGTGTGATTTGAGTGAAAGGGTTGAGTGATGTGTATGAATGAATGACTGACTGGGTGAATGAGTGAATGGTCCCTGGGGAGGACAGGTCTCTGTGTCACACTGACCGGGGCAGCTGGGCCTTCACCTGCCGCTGACACAGGCTGTGGTAGCGCTCCACTTTGAGGAAGCCCTGGTTCAGCACCCGCTGGCAGATCATGTCCATGCGCTTGCACACCTGAAGAGAAGAAGGTGCTGTGGTCAGTGAACTCCTGAAACATGACAGGGTGAATGTCCGTGGCGGAGCGGAGTCTTGTTCTGGAGTATTTGAGCGTGAGACGCGACGTAGGCCTTCATTTATCCAGAGAAACTGCTGACACCAGAAGGGATTTCCTGGAAGAATCCTGCGATCAGATCGCCATTAATCAACAATGTGCTTCACCTGCGCTGTCAAATATGAATTTTTATTCTACATTTATGGAGTTTCCTTTTGAATGAGGAACAGTCTGAAGATAAAAAGACGGGAATATATTTGCACTTAACGTGTTTATTAAATAGGGAAGCCTCTTGAATTCACTTGAAATAATTAAAATCTACCTTTTCCCTCCAAATGATCAAGATAATAGTTTTGTGAAAAATCTAAACTCAGCTCCGTTTTTCTGAAGCAACAAGAGAATTCATGGTTTTCTGCATTAATGGGCCAGTGGCTCCATGAGACGGTGGGAGGAGCCTCAGATTTGATCAGGTTAGTTTGTTGGGCTCCGACACTTTGGGAGACGCTACAGGCGTACTGTACTGCTATTCGACTTTCGAGGAATTCAGGAATGGCGGCGGGCCGCCATTCCTGAATCCTCGCCACCGCTCCTTCAAATTGTCTCAAACACCACCACCTCAAGCTCCACCTTCACAACAGTGTCTTGCACTGGGTCGGGTACTCAAGCACTACGATAAACTACAGATAACTCCCAGAAAGAGCAGACACCAGTGCTCGTATTCACGAAGCGTCTCAGAGTCTCTCAGAGCTCCTAACTTAGCCTAACATTTCCTCGCCAGCAATCTCAGCTGCAAAGTGACGGAGGAAGTTTCGAAGAGCAACTCTGATCAAGGAGTTGGCAGCAACTTTGATCTTAGTGAGGAGGTGTGGTCGACCCCGTTGCTATGTATGATGCAGTCTGCTGAAAGCTGATTGGTCGTTAGAGAAAGGAAGAAAGACAAAAGCCTCTGTGCTCCTCATGGACAGTAAAATTAACCCTTCAAATATTAAAAATGCGGAACCGTGAAAATTATTTTATGTCTAATTTATGAATTTCAGAATTTTTAAAAATTTGTTCACAGCTTAAAAATGATTGAACTTACCTCGTTCACGTGCCGATTATTACATTGATTTGATTATTGTTATCTTTACTGTTCACGCTGGTTATTTTAACTTCTTAATGTATTTGATATTAATGGTGGAGGCGACACCAATTCCTGTGATTTACCAGCAATGTGGGGCTGTGAAAGAACCGTAACGGACAGACTGACACTCTGACGGAGGGTTGGGACAGACCCAGTCATCACTGCTACACTGCTGCAGCTCACCTGTAGACAGGTATTGCAGTGTTGTGCTGCTGCAGCTCACCTGTAGACAGGTATTGCAGTGTTGTGCTGCTGCAGCTCACCTGTAGACAGGTATTGCAGTGTTGTGCTGCTGTAGCTCACCTGTAGACAGGTATTGCAGTGTTGTGCTGCTGCAGCTCACCTGTAGACAGGTATCGCAGTGTTGTGCTGCTGTAGCTCACCTGTAGACAGGTATTGCAGTGTTGTGCTGCTGCAGGTCACCTGTAGACAGGTATTGCAGTGTTGTGCTGCTGCAGCTCACCTGTAGACAGGTATCACAGTGTTGCAATCACCTTCATCTCGGTGTTATTGCGTTGCTTCGCTGTGGGAGAAATAAGATCCTCCCTGATGAGGTCGACCACAAACATTATTCCTGCATGATCGAGCCGGTAGCGTGTCATTAAATCATTGTTGTTAAACAAATGGAGAACATCTTTTCTTTCTCTTTCCACCATCTTGTCTGTTTAAGAAACTATTAAGGCGCCTTCATGCTACCAATGTCCGCGAGTGTCGCGAGTGTCGGCAGGGCGCACACGACTGTGGCCATACTACCCTCTGGGCTCACTTGCATGCGCGTTCAATAACGTAGTGTAATGATGCCAAGACTATCTCTGCTTCTGCTGCCCGGCGTTCTCCACCTTTCCTAAAGTAGTTTATGTTTCACTTCAGGAGTTCTGAGCCTCTGGCTCTTCATTTGCTTTTAAATTGTGATTGTTCAGACGGGGAGACGGAGGATCTCTTACACAAGTGACTGGTCGCTCTGGCGTATTCGCAGTTGGCGCATACAGTCGTGCACAGGTCGCACGATCCCAAACTTTGGGCTGCGCGCGGTCTACCGCCGCGGGTTCGGAGCAAACACTCATGCACGGGGGCGACTTTGATGTCACGAGTACCGCGCGTAACGCTAACATTACTGTAGCGTCACCAACACTAACATCACTGCAGTGTCACCAACACAAACGTCACTGTTGTGTCACTAACACCAACGTCACTGTTGTGTCACTAACACCAACGTCACTGTTGTGTCACTAACACCAACGTCACTGTTGTGTCACTAACAAAACTGTATTGTGACTAACATTATCATCACTGTAGTGTCACTAACTTCACTTTAGTGTCACTAAGGCTAACATTACTGTAGTCTCACCAACACAAACATTACTGTAGTGTCACCAACACTAACATCACGGTAGTGTCACCAACACTAATATCACTGTAGTTTCACTAACATCACTTTAGTGTCACTAATGCAAACATCACTGTAGTGTCACCAACACTAACATCACTGTAGTGTCACCAACACTAACATCACTGTAGTGTCACCAACATCACTGTAGTGTCACCAACACTAACATCACTGTAGTGTCACCAACATCACTGTAGTGTCACCAACATCACTTTAGTGTCACCAACATCACTTTAGTGTCACTAACATCACTTTAGTGTCCCGAACACTAACATCACTGTTGTGTCACTAACACTATCATCACTGTTGTTTCACTAACACCACTGTTGTGCCACTGACACTAACATCACTGTTGTGCCACTGACACTATCATCACTGTAGTGCCACTGACACTATCATCACTGTAGTGTCACTAACACCAACATCACTGTAGTGTCACTAACACTACCATCACTGTAGTGTCACCAACACCAACATCACTGTAGTGTCACTAACACTACCATCACTGTAGTGTCACCAACATCACTGTAGTGTCACTAACACCAACATCACTGTAGTGTCACTAACACTACCATCACTGTAGTGTCACCAACACCAACATCACTGTAGTGTCACTAACACTACCATCACTGTAGTGTCACCAACATCACTGTAGTGTCACTAACATCACTGTGGTGTCACCAACACTACCATCACTGTAGTGTCACCAACATCACTGTAGTGTCACTAACACTACCATCACTGTAGTGTCACCAACATCACTGTAGTGTCACTAACATCACTGTTAGGGATGTCCCGATCAGATCGGTAGATATCGGATCGGGGCCGATATTGGTGATTTGTGAGTGATCGGGAATTGGCAAATCGAGCCGATCACCCCACCGATCTAAAAAAAACAACAAAGCGAGCCCCGTTTGCGACCTGCCGTAAACTGACGTCAGCAGCATAAAGCCATTGAGAGGATAAAATGTCAGCAGTCTGGAGGTATTTTAAGGTTGACAACGAAACCAGTCCAGCAGCCAGTTGTACTATTTGCTTCGCCACAGTCCCGAGAGGTGGAGCACCAGAGCTACGTTTAACACAACTAATTTGATAAGACATCTCAAAAGTAAACATGCGGCGGAGTACGCTCAGGGGCTGTCCACACCAGGAAACCGGTTAACCTGAACGAGCTGGTCCTAGAGTGGGTAAATTCTCAAACCCCTGCAAAGACGATCATCCGTGGAAAAAAGATGACATAAGCGCCCCCCTCCTCCCCCCACCGCGGTCAGCAACGTCACCTAATAACCACAACAATCAGGGACTACAAGCTCCGGTCGAGCTGCAGAAGCTAGAAGCAGGCGGAGCGGGGCCATAGACCTATAAAACTAGAGTTATAAATAGTGGTTTATGTGTTTCTGATCAGAAGTCTACATCTACATTTCTATATGGTTTGTCTTCTTCTGCATTTTTGTTGTGTTTGGTGAGTCACAGCGCCCCTAAAGGCCTGGCATGTGTACTACATGCCCTGAAGCCTCGTGTTGACCCGTGTTCATAGTGAGGTGTGGACGAAAGTTTTTTGGGAGAAGGCCAGGGAGAAACAAAGATCGTATTCTGAATAAGTTTTTGAGAGAACTATGTTCAGACTACTTTTGTCAAACAGGTTTTACCACTTTGAAGTGCAATTAAGTGTTTATAATTCACATTGAAATGTAAATGTTTTGTGACAATTCAGGTCAAACCTCTCATACTGCTTTAAGTGAAACTGAAATTTAATACACAAAGAAGATACATTCCCTAAGAGCATTTATGTTTAAGCTTTATTTATTTTTATTATTGTATTTGCACTTTTTTAGGACTTATTTTCAACCCAACCAGTCAAAGACACTTTGAAGTGGAATTGGGTTCTTCTGACTGGTTTTACTGAATACTGTTTATGTTGTAGTTTTTTATAGGTTATATGTTAGTCAAACTGATTCACTGGGTTTCATTTAAAAAATATATATATTATTTGCCTCCAAATCCAGGTGAAGTTGTTTAAATTAACACAAATAAGAGATACAAGATGGCAGAGTGTAAGTGGGGTTTTTTGTTGTCATGACTGAATAAAGTTTAAATAAGTTCTTAAGTCATTCTGAGAAGAGTTTTGATTCAATAGGTGAGTTTTACAATAATTTCTAGCTAAACAAAGCTTCTGCCAATAGTGCTTTTAGCTTCAGACATCTTAGTTGCTCCAAAAATACATTATTGAGTATCTTTGCAATAGCAATGTAGGTATCAGATCTGGAAAGTATCGGTATCGGCCGATACTCAATTCTGAAAAATCGGCTCGGTATCGGGGGCAAAAAAGTGTGATCGGGACATCCCTAATCACTGCAGTGCCACTAAAATCACTGTAATATCTATCATCACTGTAGTGTTTCTAGCAAAACTGTAGTGTCACTATCACTATCATCACTGTAGTGTCACCAACATCACTGTAGTGTCACTATCATCACTGTAGTGTCACTAACACTATCATCACTGTGGTATTGCTAACATCACTGTAGTGCCACTAAAATCACTGTAATATCTATCATCACTGTAATGTCACTAGCAAAACTGTAGTGTCACTATCATCACTGTAGTGTCACCAACATCACTGTAGTGTCACTAAAATCACTGTAGTGTCACTATCATCACTGTAGTGTCACTATCATCACTGTAGTGTCACTAAAATCACTGTAGTGTCACTAACACTATCATCACTGTCGTGCCACTAAAATCACTGTAATATCTATCATCACTGTAGTGTCACTAGCAAAACTGTAGTGTCACTAACACCAACATCACTGTAGTGTCACTAACACTACCATCACTGTAGTGTCACCAAACACCACTGTAGTGTTACTAACACTAGCATCACTATTGTGTCATTAACATCACTGGTAGTTCACCGACCGGGTGAGATTACTAACTAAACACCGCCCAGGGGTGATTACTAATTAACCGGCGGGTGTGTTTGTTTCCTCTCTATTCAGCTCAGCTCCGGCGCCGTGCCGTTAGCATTAGCATCAGCGTTAGCATTAGCTGCTAGTCTCCTTACCGAGCGCAGCAGGCTGATTTCGTCGTACGACAGGAAGTTGAGGATCGTCTCGATGGCCACGATGGGCAGCCCAAGCAACGGGTTGTTCTGGTGCGGCTGCTCAGGCAGCGGGGTGGCTTGTCGCAGGGACACAGAGTCCGAGTCCAGCGACCCCACTCCTCCGTCAGCCCGCTCCACCACGGCCGCCATGTTGCTTCTGAGGAGGAGGCGGAAGTGACGTAGGAGCTGGACGCACGGGCCATCTTTCCAAGGTGGAGGCGAGTTACTTACATGTTGAATAAAACATTTCAAACCTTCAAGATTCTATGAAAACATTTCAAAACCTTCAAAAGCTTTTAATAACCTTTGAAAAGCAGCAAAATCTGTCAATATTGGTGAGAATGTTGGTCAATAAAACCTCTAAGAATCCCATCAGAATGTTTCTATAGCACCAGTCCAAAGTAATTCAAATACTTTACTTGCTGTGAAATATGCAATTAAAGTAAACAGCAAGACAACTATGGAGGACTGATTGTGCCAAAATCAAATAAATAAATATAGAAAAACACCATTAAATCATTAATTAAATGTGTCACAAATTTATTGGAAATAAATCTATAAATGTGTCATTAAATCATTAATTAAAATACCAATTCATTTTATGGAAAAAAACAAACAACCAAACATGTTTAATTATTTCAGAATTTAATGAATTATTTCATGGCCCAGTGTTGAACTGCTTCATAATTAATTTTGTCTGTCAAAGTCACCCATCAAAGTCAGTGGGCGGATCCTTACGCCTGATTGTTTCCCCTGCACATCCAGTCAGAACAGGTCAAGCTCAGATAAAGGATCGATGCAGAGCTAGTGAATACATTCGTATACACTGGGTGGCTCTACATGTTAATGTCTGCTCCTGACTCACAGTCAAACTCCAGACTCATCTTGTTTCCACCCAGCAGGTGTAGAACTTTTATTTCTTAACTTGTGAGGTTACATTCAGCTTGGTCAGATATCCCAGGTGTCGCACACTAACACGTCCCTGTAGTAACACATAAAGGTGGAGGCTTCCTGCTGACCGGGTGTGGGGAGGGGATAGAGGAGAGGAAAGAATAGGATAGACAGAGAGATAGATTGATTACAGTCATGGAGGAGAATGACATCGTCATGGAGGCCAGAGGAGGGTGACACCGTCATGGAAGAGAGTGACTCCGTTATGAAAGTCAGAGGAGAGTGACTCTGTCATGGAAGAGAGTGACACCATCATGGAGGGGAGTGAGACCGTCGTGGAGAAGAGTGACTCCGTCATGGAGGAGAGTGACTCTGTCATGAAAGTCAGAGGAGAGTGACACCATCATGGAGGAGAGTGACTCCGTCATGGAAGAGAGTGACTCCGTTATGAAAGTCAGAGGAGAGTGACTGTGTCATGGAAGAGAGTGACACCGTCATGGAAGAAAGTGACTCCGTCATGGAGGGGAGTGAGACCGTCGTGGAGAAGAGTGACTCCGTCATGGAGGAGAGTGACTCTGTTATGAAAGTCAGAGGAGAGTGACACCATCATGGAGGAGAGTGACTCCATCATGGAGGAGAGTGACTCCGTCATGGAGGAGAGTGACTCTGTCATGGAGGAGAATGACACCACCATGGAGGAGAGTGACTACATCATGGAAGAGAGTGACTCCCTCATGGAGGGGAGTGAGACCGTCGTGGAGGAGAGTGACTCCGTGGTGGAGAAGAGTGACTCCGTCATGGAGGAGAGTGACTCTTTCATGAAAGTCAGAGGAGAGTGACTATGTCATGGAGGAGAGTGACACCGTCATGGAGGGGAGTGAGACCGTGGTGGAGGAGAGTGACTCCGTGGTGGAGGAGTGACTCCGTCATGTAGAAGAGTGACACTGTCAAGGAGGAGAGTGACACCGCCATGGAGGAGAGTGACACCATCATAGGGGAGAGTGACTCCGTCATGGAGGGAAGTGAGACCTTCGTGGAGGAGAGTGACTCCGTCATGGAGGAGAGTGACACCATCATGAAAGTGAGAGGAGAGTGACTCTGTCATGGAAGAGAGTGACACCGTCAAGGAAGAGTGACTCTGTCATGGAGGAGAGTGACTCCGTCATGGAAGAGAGTGACATTGTCATGGAGGCCAGAGGAGGGTGGCACCGTCATGGAGGAGAGTGACATCGTCATAGAGGGGCCAGAAGAGAGTTACGTTGTCATGGAGGAGAGTGATGTCGTCATGGAGGCCAAAGGAGGGTGACACCATCATGGAGGGAGTGACATCGTCATTGAGGAGAGTGACTCCGTCATGGAGGAGAGTGATGTCATCATGTGATTGAGTTAGTCAGTTAGTTCGTTAGTTACATTTGCCAATGAAAGTTGGGCTGAGAAGGTTTTTTTTATCTTCATGTATTTAATTCTTAGTACGTATGTATGTACGTATGTATGTATGTATCTCAAAAAGCTGTGAAAACATTTTCAATACAAAGCAGATGAACAAGGCACCTTATCGAGGAGATCAGTGTCTGTTGCCATGGAGCTGCTCCATGCTCAGTGTTTCACACAGTGATGTAGCTACCCGACCAGTCAGTCAGTCAGTCAGTCAGTCAGTCAGTCAGTCAGTCAGTCAGTCAGTCAGTCAGTCACTATTCAGTCACCAGTCAGCCAGTCAGTCCATCAGTCAGTCAGTCACTAGTCAGCCAGTCACCAGTCAGTCAGTCCTGCCCTCGGCGGAGCTCCCCGCTCTCACGGACAGCCGTGGTGATAAGCAGCAGCGGGCAGAGCCGGGACTGCAAGCCGGGGGAGGAGCTCCAGCTTCGGGCAGAGCCGGGACTGCAGGCCGGGGGAGGAGCTCCAGCTTCGGGCAGAGCCTCCGTTGAGTCCCGCTGAGCAACGGGAGGACGGAGGAGCGGCACCGGGCCTACGGAGGAAGAGGAGCAGTGTAACCTCGTTTCTGTCGGAATCCGGCGGGTTTGGACTGAAAGCAGCGGGATGGGGAACCGAGCGTCCCGGGAAGATTATGAGTGGGTTTATTCGGACCAGCCGCACGCCGACCGGAGGAAGGAGATCCTGGGTGAGCCGCTAACCGTTAGCACGGTGCCTTCCCCGGATGTCGCACGAAGTCGGTTCTGAGTCGTGAAACAGCTTCCGTTACACTCTGTGTGAAGGTGCTCCCCTGGTAACTGAGCTGGTAACTAGTCCGGTAACTTACCGGGGAACTAGTCCGGTAAATATCCCGGTAACTGAGCCGGTCGCAAGTACGGTCACTGACCGGGTAACTGGCCCTGTAACTCGCCCGGTAACTTACCCGGTAACTGACCTGGTAACTAACCTGTTAAGTAACAGTTTGGTACGGCTCGGTGGGGGCTATCATGCTAGCTCCGGTGACAGGGTTTCTAACATCCGAGACCCGGTGAACTGGCGGTAGTCACATGACTCTCTCTGTCTGCCTCTCTGTCTGTCTGTCTCTCTCCCGCTACTCTCTCTCTCTCTCCAAGGTGAAGTGGTGAACACAGTGTCTTCATTGTGCTGAGTGATTGCAAAGCTCAGAACAAAATACTCATTGACGCCTCTGGTGAATTATTCATGTTCAGTATCAGGAGATACAAGTCCTGAGAAGTTCAGGAAACAAGTTAATCTCTCTCTTCTATGTTCAGAGAACAAGTTCCTCTCTCTTCTATGTTCAGGGAACAAGTTCCTCTCTCTGTTCTATGTTCTGGGAACAAGTTTGTCTCTGTTCTATGTTCTGGGAACAAGTTTGTCTCTGTTCTATGTTCTGGGAACAAGTTCATCTCTGTTCTATGTTCTGGGAACAAGTTCATCTCTGTTCTATGTTCTGGGCACAAGTTCATCTCTGTCCTATGTTCAGGGAACAAGTTCATATCTGTTCTATGTTCAGGGAACAAGTTCCTCTCTCTGTTCTATGTTCTGGGAACAAGTTTGTCTCTGTTCTATGTTCAGGGAACAATTTCCTCGCTCCTGCCTTCACCTGGAAACCTGTTGGAGGTTTTCTTTTAAACCATGAGTACCAGTAGTACCTGCAGTATTTACCTGCACCAGTACCTGCAGTAGTTACCAGTACCTGCACTAGTAATGTGTACCAGTACCTGCAGTAGTTACCTACACCAGTAGCTTTATGTTGAAATACTTTGTGGTGACAGCAGAATCTGCTGGACTGTCCAGCTGACGATCTCTGATGTGGTTTCTTCTGCAGCCAAATACCCGGAGATCAAGTCCTTGATGGGTCCGGATCCCCGGTTGAAGTGGATCGTGGTCATGATGGTGGTGATCCAGTTCCTGGCCTTCTACCTGGTCCAGGATCTGGACTGGAAGTGGGTTTTGTTCTGGACGTACGCGTTCGGCAGCTGTATTAACCACTCCATGACTCTGGCCATACACGAGATCTCTCACAACACGGCCTTCGGGAACAACAAGGCCTTGTGGAACCGCTACTTCGCCATGTTTGCCAACCTGCCCATCGGCCTGCCGTACTCCGCCTCCTTCAAGCGCTACCACCTGGACCACCACCGCTACCTGGGCGGAGATGGTGTGGACGTGGACATCCCCACCCACTTCGAGGGCTGGTTCTTCTGCACGCGCTTCCGCAAGTTGGTGTGGATCGTCCTGCAGCCGCTGTTCTACGCCATCCGGCCGCTCTGCATCAACCCCAAGCCAATCAGCCAGCTGGAGCTCACCAACGTGGCGGTGCAGCTGGCCTTCGACGGGCTGCTGTTCTGGCTGGGCGGAGCCAAGCCGCTGGTCTACATGCTGGCCGGCTCCCTGCTGGGCATGGGCCTGCACCCCATCTCCGGACACTTCATCGCCGAGCACTACATGTTCCTCAAGGGCCACGAGACCTACTCCTACTACGGCTCCCTCAACCTGCTCACCTTCAACGTGGGCTACCACAACGAGCACCATGACTTCCCCAGCATCCCCGGTCGCCGGCTGCCCTTGGTGAGCTCAAACACGTTACCAAAACACGCTACCAAACATGCTACCAAACATGCTACTGAAACACACTACCAAACATGCTACTGAAACACACTACCAAACATGCTACTGAAACACACTACCGAAACACGCTACAAAACACACTACCGAAACACGCTACAAAACACGCCACCAAACACACTACCAAAACACACTCCACCATCACCACCACAGCACACTACTGAAACACACTACACCATCACCACCACAACACGCTACTGAAACACACTACCAAAACACACCACTGAAACACACTACCAAACACGCTCCACCATCACCACCACAGCACACTACTGAAACCTGAAACACGCTACTGAAACACTCTACCGAAACATGCTCCACCATCACGACCACAACATCCTACTCAAAGCGTAGGTCCGGAGCCTAACACCATTAAATCAGTGGTGTCGCGCTGGCGCCCCCCAGTGTTTAAAAAGCAAACAAACATTGGATGAAAGTCCTTCCTGAACTATTGATTTAAACGGATTCTGGTTGCGTCCTGACGCCTCATCAGCTGCTAAAGTTTAGTCAACATGGTGGAACGATAACCAGCTCCAGTGCTGAAACGATGAAGCTGAAGGTAGAGTGGCTCCAGACCAAACGGTGAGTTAAATAAACAGTGAGGTTGTAAAGCGGCAGTCTTTTCTCAGCTTGTTCAACTTATCAGACTGGAGCGTGTCGAGTTCCGTCGTAAAGATAAGAGACTGTAAAACCTCTGCTAGGCTCCAGGAGCTGCTGGAGCTACTGGAGCTCATGAAGCTGGTCAAGCTGGTGGAGCTCGTAAAGCCGGTGGAGCTCGTAAAGCTGGTGGAGCTTGTAAAGCTGGTGGAGCTCATGAAGCTGGTGGAGCTCGACTTGTCCTGTGAACTGGCTGCTGCTTCCGTGGAGACGTTTGGACGTCCTTCTAGTCCAGGGGTCGCGACCTTCAACACTTGGAGGCTTTTGGACCTGATTCCCACTGAACAGAACCTCTGTCTGTGGTAGTGAGGTGAAGGACCTTCAGCATGGTTAATCCAGCCGTCTGCTGATTGGTCAGTGACGGTCACTCTGGTCAAGCAGCAATATTTAAATATCTTCTCGCCGTATAAACCCTCGGTTGTTGTTTTTCTCCGCCGCTTTGCTCACTGGTTGCTTAGTGAACTGGTTTATTGAATTGTGGTGCTCCACTGCACCCTGGTGTTCAGACGAGGTGCAGACGCTCCTCTCAGTAACAGGAGGGGCGGAGCTTCAGCAGGAGCTGGAAGCTGCTGTTCACAAGGAGAAAGTTAAAGGAGACATATCATGCTTTTAAATCCTTCCTTTTTACATATAAATCATACAGTTGTGGTCTATATAAAGCGGAACTGCAGTGCTTGGGTCTGAATTCCTCATTATTAGAGCTCCACAGGCCCCTTTTCTACCCCTTTTCTGATGTGCTTCTGAGAGCAACTGGTTTTGGGGCAGTCTCTTCATACCCCGCCTCCTCTCCAGGTTGCAGAGGTGACACTCGGTTCAACTCCACCCTGTTCGGCCATCTTTGTAGTTTGATAGAACAGATAGAATTATCTAGCGGCGCAGAAACTTTATATTCACACATTATTTACAAAATGTCAACAAGGGAAGATTTGTCCATCCAGCCATACATGTTGGAGCCAGAGTCGGACCCGGCGGAGCCAGATGAAAATGACCATGATGCACCTGAAGAACAACGTCTTCATATGGATGTAACGCAATGGTGTGTTACTATATTTACACTAACTTCTCCATCCATGCCCACTACTACAATACTGCCTGTATTACAACGACTATTTAACACAGAAGTTACATTCTAATCTAAAACGAGCACACAGCGCTAACATATGAAGACGGTGCAACTGCTAATGCTAACAAAACAATGACAGGGACGTCTTATCATCACACTTTTTAGCGTTATATACAGCTTACCGAAGTGCTCTGTTCGTCGTCTCCATAGATAGAAGGAACTGACCGCTCAATCAGACCAAGTCTTTTGGCAAATCCTTCTTTATACTGGCGGAGGTTGCTGAAGCAGTCGTCCTTAAAGTGCTTCGCGCACACAAAAATGACCTTACCCACAGATGTGGGTACATTTCTGTGAAAAATAAAACTCAACCAGGCACTTGGAAAAGGTTCTGATGCTGGGAGACGGTGTAACGAAGCTTGTGGGTTACTACATCCAACAACCGAACATTTCCACTTATCCTCTCGTAACTTCGGTTGGACTACAAAATCGCAGCGAGAAACAAAAATGGCGGATTGCTCGAAACGTTGATGTCCTAATTTGGCAGTTCCGCTGAGAATACTGTGACGTCATTGTTCAAAAAACGTAATAGAGAATAGAAAAATCGAAACCGATCGCAAAATATGACCAAAACAGAATATAAAGATATCAACGGACCACCTGAAGAGACTACTTTGAACTTTTCTGTACTTCTAAACACTCTAAATATACAACAACATGCATTTAAGGGCTAAAAAAGTGGATTTAGCATGATATGTCCCCTTTAAGGTGTGTCACAGAGAACGAGGCTCATGGCTGCGGCAACGCAACTTTCTCGTTGGTCTAGAGACGACGCCAACATATCATACCTTACCGTACCATGCATTACCTTACCATACCCTCCCCTCCCGTCCAGCACGACGACAGTCACCAGAACTGGTTAAAAAGCTCCTCCAAGCTCAGATCAATGACAAGTGATACTGCAGGTTAAACTCAGATTAAAGCAGGAGCTCAGGTTAAACTCAGATCAAAGCAGGAGCTCAGGTTAAACTCAGATCAAAGCAGGAGCTCAGGTTAAACTCAGATCAAAGCAGGAGCTCAGGTTAAACTCGGATCAAAGCAGGAGCTCAGGTTAAACTCGGATCAAAGCAGGAGCTCAGGTTAAACTCAGACTAAAGCAGGAGCTCAGGTTAAACTCAGCTCAAAGCAGGAGCTCAGGTTAAACTCAGACTAAAGCATGAGCTCAGGTTAAACTCAGCTCAAAGCAGGAGCTCAGGTTAAACTCAGCTCAAAGCAGGAGCTCAGGTTAAACTCAGATTAAAGCAGGAGCTCAGGTTAAACTCAAATTAAACTCAGATCAAAGCAGGAGCTCAGGTTAAACGAGGTGAAGGACAGTCTAGCAGAACAACTGTTCAACAACCCACTATATTCACTTTAATCTTAACACTGCCCCCCGTGGCTCCTGCCGGTACTGTAACACTTCAAACAGCCGGAAGCTTCCAGACCAACAGATGAAGGATGGATCATCTCTCCACCCTTCATCATCCCTCCCTCATACTCTAGCTCCACCCTGATCCCACCCTTCCTGTGTCCCCAGGTGAAGCAGATTGCAGCAGAGTACTACGACGACCTTCCTCAGTACTCGTCGTGGGTGAAGGTTCTGTACGACTTCATCATGGACGATTCGCTGAGTCCGTACTCTCGCATCAAGAGGAAGCTGAAGGGCGACGTCAAGCAGGAGTGATGTGGGACGACGCGCCTCCACCAGCCCGCGCCTCCGCCCACTGCTGCAGTTTATTAATCCACCGCATTCCTGGTCGTGCTCTCTGCCGCCGCTCACGACTTCATTTAGGTCAAAACATTAATGTTCCAAGTTTCTGTCTGAGCGACAAAGAAAGAGTTAATTCTTCTGTGTGCGCGTGTGTGAAGTTCGACTCCTTTATTTTCTTTCAAGATGAGATTTTTAACCAACAGCCCAGAATGAGTCAGCTCAGTGACCTTTGACCCCTGAGACTAACATGATGGGGACAGCTCAGTGACCTTTGACCCTTGAGACTAACATGAGGGGTCAGTTGGCGTAAATCTCTTTTTACATAGGTTCGCTTCAGACTGAGTCACATCTAATGATATAATACATGTTCTGCTCTAGGAGTACTTCCTGTATGTCTTTCAAAACAAATGCCTCAAAGTCACGCATAGCTTTGGGTTTTATTTTCATTGTTGGGGACCCAAAAGCTTCTGGATAAGCGTTGTGCCTTTTCCCACAAGTTTTTTTATCTCTCAATCTGTTCTATGAATTTAATGAAATAAAATCGTGGAAAGATGCAAGTTCTGTCTGATCTCGGCACTGTTTGATGATCCTGGCTCTGTTTCTAATGATACTGGCTCTGTTACTGATGATCCCGGCCCTGTTTCTGATGATCCCGGCTCTGTTTCTGATAATCAGCTCCAGGATCAGTAGACCTGTTTGTTTTGCCGCCCCAGAACCAGGTGAGTTATTGGTGGATGAAACAGGACGGTGGTTCAGTCTGGTTGTTCTCATCAACATGAGCTCAGATTAAACTTAACGAGACAGAACGAGGTTAGAAGAACTATGATCTCCACTATGGTTAGACTTTTTCACATTGGTTTTATTCATATTGATTTTGTGCTTCACTGAAAGTAAATGTTCAGGTGAAACCTGCAGCACGGAGGAGGGACCATCATGGCTCAAGGCCTCAGGACCTGAACGTCACAATGGAGGAAAGTCAAACCCGCAACGAAGCTTCATGTTTTTACAGTTTTAAGATTCGAGTCATTCAGTACAAAACATGAATCATCTGCTGATGATCATCATCTGAGATCCAGCCGACGCTGATGATCATCTGCTGAGAGTCTCTCTGAGCAGCTCGTACATCCTCTGGTCCTGCAAAACACACACACAGAGTGTTGGAATGCGGTGAAGGCGGAGCCGAGCTCTGCGGCTTCTCGACTCGTTCAGACGCTTTGTTGAAAATTGGAACTGATTTCCTCTCAACAGGAAGGAAACACGGCATCATGTGACCGTCTGGTTTCCTCTGATAGCAGGAGGTTACGTGTGTGTGTGTGTGTGTGTGTTCACTCTGCTCACACACACTCACCTTCTTGGAAACGGATGGTCGGATTCTCCTGAACGCATCGTCAAAGTTCTGTCTGCTCACCCGGATGTCGGCCGCGGAGTCGCAGGAAGTGAGGCCTGAAACAAACAGGAAGTGACATCCTTGCTGATCACATGATCAATCATTCATATTGAACCAGGCTCCACGCCGTTATGGCTGACAGGTTTACAAAGAGGCTCAATGGATGATCTATCAATATTGGAGGATTTCTCCTGAAAACAGATCAAATAAACGATATTTCCATCTAAATCAGGGGTTCTCCATCCTGGTCCTGGAGGGCCGGTGTCCTGCATGCTTTAGCTCCTCCCAGCTTCAGCACACCTCAATCTGATGGTGATGTCATCATCAAGCTTGTGAAAAAGCCAAGTAAGGAGGCCATATTGCATTCAGGTGTGTTGCAACTGGGAGAAACCTGAAACATGCAGGACACCGGTCCTCCAGGACCAGGATGGAGAACCCCTGCTCTAAATAATCTGAGGAGAGGCTGCATTCTCCATCTCTACCTCTCTCTATTCATCTCTTCCTCTCTCTCTCTCTCTCTCTCTCTCTCACTCCATCACTCTCTCTCCATCACCACCTCTCTATCCATCTCCACCTTGCTCTCCATCTCTACCTGTCTCTACCTCTAGCTCTCCGTCTCTACCTCTTGCTCTCATCTCTCCCTCTGTCCATCTCTACCTCTCTCTCTCTCTCTCCATCTTTACCACTGTCCATCTCCACCTCTTGCTCTTTCCATATCTACCTTTTGCTCTCATGTCTACCTCTCGCTCCATCTCTCCATGTCTACCTCCACTTTTTGCTCTGTATCTCTACCTCCCTCTCTCTGTCTCTACCTCCACCTCTTGCTCTCCATCTCTACCTCCCTCTCTCTGGCTCTACCTCTTGCTCTCCGGCTCTACCTCTTGCTTTTCATCTCTTCCTCTTGCTCTCCATCTCTACCTCTCTTTCCATCTCTACCTCTTGCTCTCCGTCTCTACCTCTCTACCTCTTGCTCTCCATCTCTTCCTCTTGTTCTCCATCTGTACCTCTCTCTCCACCTCTACCTCTCCATCTCTACTTCTCTCTCTCTATCCAACGCTCTCCCTCCCTCCCCTGCAGCTAGACAGTGTGATGCGATCAAAGACTTGAGGAAAAAGGAGATTTTACCAGCAGGCGATGAAGGACGTCCAGACTTCATGTGAGTCCGCAGAGCGTTTAGAGACGCTTCTCTGACCAGGGCAGACAGGTCAGCTCCACTGAGAGAGGGGGAGAGAGAGAGAGAGAGAGAGGTCAGCTCCACAGAGAGGGAGAGAGAGAGAGAGGTCAGCTCCACTGAGAGATGTAGAGAGAGGTCAGCTCCACTGAGAGAGGGAGAGAGAGAGAGAGAGAGAGAGGTCAGCTCCACTGAGAGATGTAGAGAGAGACAGAGGGAGGTCAGCTCCACTGAGAGAGGGAGAGAGAGAGAGAGAGGTCAGCTCCACTGAGAGAGGTAGAGAGAGAGAGAGCGAGGTCAGCTCCACTGAGAGGTAGAGAGAGAGAGACAGAGAGAGAGAGCGAGAGACAGAGAGAGAGAGAGGTCAGCTCCACTGAGAGAGGGAGAGAGAGGTCAGCTCCACTGAGAGAGGGAGAGAGAGACAGAGAGAGAGGTCAGCTCCACTGAGAGAGGTAGAGAGAGGTCAGCTCCACTGAGAGATGTAGAGAGAGACAGAGAGAGAGGTCAGCTCCACTGAGAGAGGGAGAGAGAGAGAGAGAGAGAGAGACAGAGAGAGAGAGAGAGAGAGTGAGGTCAGCTCCACTGAGAGGTAGAGAGAGAGAGACAGAGAGAGAGTGCGAGAGACAGAGAGAGAGAGAGGTCAGCTCCACTGAGAGAGGGAGAGAGAGGTCAGCTCCACTGAGAGGTAGAGAGAGAGAGAGACAGAGAGAGGTCAGCTCCACTGAGAGATAGGCAAGGGGTCCTACAGAGGGTCCTGGTCCTAGAGAGACTCTTGGTCCTACAGAAGGTCCTGGTCCTGCAGATAGTCCCGGTCCTACAGAGGGTCCTGGTACGACAGAGACTCTTGGTTCTGCAGGGGGTCCTTGTCCTACAGAGGGGTCCAGGTTCTTACCTGAAGCAGTTGCAGCGCTCGTCGAAGGCCAAACATTCCAGACTCACATCTGGGTCCAGTGGAGGTCTGGTCCCGCCCTGCAACACACCAGAGTCCTCAGTCATCATGGAGAACCAGCAGAGTGGCCCTGGACCCTCTGGACCCTCTGTCACCTTGGTGATGGTCTGCAGGATGCTGTGGCGGTCCACCGCAGGAGGCAGACCTACGTAGAGCGTCTTGTCAAGACGACCCGGCCTCAAGACGGCAGGATCAATGATATCTAGAGCGACAACAGAGTAGGGAGATGCTCTATAATCTGTTGTTAGAGGAGGAATATGCTCTGTATTCTGGTGTTAGAGGAGGAAGATGCTTTATATTCTGCTGTCAGAGGAAGATGCACTATAATCTGATGTTAGAGGATGAAGATGCTCTATATTATGCTGTCAGAGGAAGAAGATGCTCTACGATCTGATGTTAGAGGATGAAGATGATCTGTATTCTGCTGTTAGAGGAGGAAGATGCTTTATATTCTGCTGTCAGAGGAAGATGCACTATAATCTGATGTTAGAGGATGAAGATGTGCTATAATCTGATGTTAGAGGAGGAAGATGCTCTATAATCTGATTTTAGAGGAGGAAGATGCTCTATATTCTGCTGTTAGAGGAGGAAGATGCGCTATAATCTGATGTTAGAGGAGGAAGAAGCAAATGCTCTATATTCTGCTGTTAGAGGAAGATGCGTTATAATATGATGTTAGAGGATGAAGCTGCTCTATATTCTGATGTTAGAGGCCCGCAGACAGAGTGTCCCTGGAGGACCCGGAGTCTGCAGGAGTACCTGGTCTGTTGGTAGCAGCCATGATGAAAACCTGTCGTCTGGACTCCAAACCGTCCATCTCTGTCAGCAGCTGGTTGACGACCCGAACGCTGGCTCCAGACTGGAAAAGAACCAGGTCAGAACAGAACTGGGTCAGAACAGAACCTGATGGGTCAAAAGAGAACCTCATGGGTCAGAACAGAACCTGACGGGTCAAAACAGAACCTCATGGGTCAGAACAGAACTGGAATGGCACAAGTGTGGAAGAAAGAAAAACAGAACCGTTTGTCATTCAACGTGTTCCAGAAAAAGCTTCACCAGAAGAGATGAAGAGTCTAAAATCAAAGAAAACACTTTCCAAGACAAAAGACAGTAAAAACGTTTGAGTTGCGCTGTGCTCCACCCACAGGTGAAGCACCCAGCAACACTTCCTAGGAGCTTCATCGATAAAGGTTGCTGAAGCACAAAAGGTCCTGAAAGATCCGTACGCCACTTCCCACGCAAAGTTTGTGATCTAGAACAATTTACTTTGCAGGAGAATGTTGGAACCGGTACGACAACTTTGGACCTTGAGCAACAAATTCTGGAGACGAGAAACCTGGTTGGGCTGATGGTGAGGTGGAGAAATGAAGACAGATTCATCTCCTATGTTTAATATCTTCAAATATCAGACTTATTGATCCACGTGATCATAAACAGCCAAGCTGCAGTGTTCTAGATGGTTCTTTAGTGGAACATTACTACTGAATCAGTAGAACCATGTTCATATGTCAAACTTTCATCTTCAAATCATACAGAACAGATAGAACTGATTGATTATTAATGAGACAGAGCAGATAGAACTGACTGTATGGTATGTAACCTTTTAATCAGGGTCATTTGGGTACTTTCTTTTGTCGTTTTGATTTAAAAAGAGTAAACACAGTTGTTTGCCAATAAATAGCTTCACCCAACCATCAACCATGAGTGGAAGAAAGGCTTTTGTGTTTTCATTCATATTCTCTGAAGAATGGTCAAGAAATCATAGACTCTCTCAGGGTATGTAAACCTATGAGCACAACTGTACCTTTGATTGACCATTTATGGTAGAAAGTGGGCGTGTTGAGGACGGGGCCTGAATTGTCAACCTTCCAGGTGGACTGGATCTATAAGAGGAAAGTGCCTGCAGATGTACGTTCACACCGTTTTATAGATCCAAATGTTTTTTTGCGCATGCCATTATCTGCTTTTGGGCTCACAAACATTTTTAGTAGGAATCCTACGCAAGGTTTTATAGATGAAGCCCTTGGACAGTCCGAGATCCACTTCACTACCCAGAAGTTACCATTCAGAGGTTCGTCACCGAGGTCAAGGTCAGGAGCCACAGTGGAGCCACACTAAAGGGATTTTCCACCAAATAGAACCAGGTTCTAGTTCAGAGCCGGTGTCAGAGCCAGTTCTTAAATGAGCACCACCAAAGAACCGGTTCTTTTTCCACCGTTACCGGAGCCAAGTGAGAGCCACGTCATTGCGTCACTCCAAAACGTGATACGTCACTGATTTCAACAATTTCCCGCTGACAGCGCTCATCCAGGTACAAGGAGACGGACTGTATTCATCGGTTTAGTCCGGGTCGCTACATCTAGTTTGGCCTGAACCTCTGATGCACCAAAGAGCCAGAAAACATTACGTCTCTTCGTATCTCTATTGGTGTTTTTTTGCATCCGTCTTGCTTTAGTCCAGAGCCCCGGAGTGGACATAGAGGGGAAAAAATAACGCGTATATGAGTTTGGGGCTTATTTTTCAACATTTGGGCGTACATAGTGAATTTCTGCTCCTTTCACGTTATTTCTGGGAGTGTCTGAATCAAATGCTTCAACATCGGAGAAGAATGGAGGTGTAGAATGATAGAACGCAGCTCTAAAAGCTGTTTCCAACGGCAACCTCTGTAAACACACTGATTAAAGTTCTCTTTCACATGAAGCCGTTAAAAGGCTCATTTTATGTCTATAAACTCCAACTTTCATTTACAGTAGTATGTAGTTTGTTTTTTAGTTGCTGATGAACCAAAGGTATTAATTCTAAAGAAGTTCTGTGGGTTAGAAAATAATATTGGAGCGTCTCGGAGCGGAGCGCCCCCTGCAACCTCACACTGCATTGCTCAGCGGCTGCAGCTCCTCAGCCTGCGGTCAGAACGTGAAACAAGACCTGGACGTGACGTTGGTTATAATAATGTCACCATGAAAAGTGTGAAAAATAAACGACAATGAAAAACTGCTTCTAAATTATATCCGGCGTAGCTGACTGACAGCGGAGGAGCACGGCAGCGCTCTCGAGAGCCGCGGTTCCGTGAACGCGAATTAAATAATCCCGTTCCCTCGTATTATTAACTTCAGGAAGCGACTTATTATATCGTTCCCACGCGTTATTTTTATTTTTTTCTCTACAACCACTCTGGGGCTCTGTGTTCACTGTAGTTTTCAGAAAGCCAGTTCAGCTTCGCTTCTGCCTTTTAGGTAGCGATACCTCCAGCGATAACCCCGCCCCCAGCTGATGACGCGTCGGCTCCCAGTCTAGCTCCGCTCTGGCCCAGCAACGAAGTGGGGCCAGCGTAGCAGCAGTTTAGCCCCAGTTTGGCCGGAGTTTTGGCAGTGGAAAGACAAAGAACTGGTGCTAAGTCTGGCCCTGGACCAGAACTAGCACCTGGTTCTTTCCGGTGGAAAAGCCCCCTCTGGAGCCACAGTGGAGCCACAGCCACGATGGGTGAATCCTGCTTTACCCTTCGACCGGACTAAAGCCACTTCACCCTCTACTGATGTAGGAATGGGTTGTTTTGGAACGACTGACGTGGCAGATTGATGGAAGGAGCTCCAGAGACTCTCACTGACCTTCTGCATTGATGAGGAAGATGATCTGTTCAGACGCACTCCTCACTGCTTTTATCGCAGTCAGAGGGAATGTTGGTCTACTGCGGTGCAAAGGAACCATTTTGGTTGGAGTTTGAAAACGTCTTGAAAGATTCAGACCAGGAGGAAGAGGAAGTACTTGGATGTGAATCTCTGGTGACCCAGCAGGCCACATGGCGGAGGAGAGGCACGACAGAACCATCCACAGCCAGAACTTCCACAGTCCATCCTGGAGAACTTGCTGTAGTGAGTCAGAACCTCCAGTCCGTCCTGGAGAACCTACTGTATTGAGTCAGAACCTCCTGTCCATCCTGGAGAACCTGCTGCAGTGAGTCAGAACATCCAGTCCATCTTGGAGAACTTGCTGTAGTGAGTCAGAACCTCCAGTCCGTCCTGGAAAACCTGCTGTACTGAGTCAGAACCTCCAGTCTGTCCTGGAGAACCTGCTGTACTGAGTCAGAACCTCCTGTCCATCCTGGAGAACTTGCTGTAGTGAATCAGAACCTCGACAGTCCATCCTGGAGAACCTGCTATACCGAGTCAGAACCTCCAGTCCATCCTGGAGAACCTGCTGTCGTGAGTCAGAACATCCAGTCCATCTTGGAGAACCTGCTGTAGTGAGTCAGAACCTCCAGTCCATCCTGGGGAACCTGCTGTAGTGAGTCAGAACCTCCACAGTCCATCCTTGAGAAACTGATGTACTGAGTCAGAACCTCCTGTCCATCCTGGAGAACCTGCTGTAGTGAGCCAGAATCTCCAGTCCGTCCTGGAGAACCTGCTGTACTGAGTCAGAACCTCCTGTCCATCCTGGAGAACCTGCTGTAGTGAGCCAGAACCTCCTGTCCATCCTAGGAAACCTGCTGTAGTGAATCAGAACCTCCAGTCTGTCCTGGAGAACCTGCTGTACTGAGTCAGAACCTCCTGTTCATCCTGGAGAACTTGCTGTAGTGAGTAAGAACCTCCACAGTCCATCCTGGAGAACCTGCTGTCGTGAGTCAGAACATCCAGTCCATCTTGGAGAACCTGCTGTAGTGAGTCAGAACCTCCAGTCCATCCTGGAGAACCTGCTGTAGTGAGTCAGAACCTCCACAGTCCATCCTGGAGAAACTGATGTACTGAGTCAGAACCTCCTGTCCATCCTGGAGAACCTGCTGTAGTGAGCCAGAATCTCCAGTCCGTCCTGGAGAACCTGCTGTACTGAGTCAGAACCTCCTGTCCATCCTGGAAAACCTGCTGTAGTGAGTCAGAACCTCCAGTCCGTCCTGGAAAACCTGCTGTACTGAGTCAGAACCTCCAGTCTGTCCTGGAGAACCTGCTGTACTGAGTCAGAACCTCCTGTTCATCCTGGGGAACCTGCTGTAGTGAGCCAGAATCTAGTCCGTCCTTGAGAACCTGCTGTACTGAGTCAGAACCTCCTGTCCATCCTGGAGAACCTGCTGTAGTGAGCCAGAACCTCCTGTCCATCCTAGGAAACCTGCTGTAGTGAATCAGAACCTCCAGTCTGTCCTGGAGAACCTGCTGTACTGAGTCAGAACCTCCTGTTCATCCTGGAGAACCTGCTGTAGTGAGTAAGAACCTCGACAGTCCATCCTGGAGAACCTGCTGTACCGAGTCAGAACCTCCAGTCCATCCTGGAGAACCTGCTGTCGTGAGTCAGAACATCCAGTCCATCTTGGAGAACCTGCTGTAGTGAGTCAGAACCTCCAGTCCATCCTGGAGAACCTGCTGTAATGAGTCAGAACCTCCACAGTCCATCCTTGAGAAACTGATGTACTGAGTCAGAACCTCCTGTCCATCCTGGAGAACCTGCTGTAGTGAGCCAGAATCTCCAGTCCGTCCTGGAGAACCTGCTGTACTGAGTCAGAACCTCCTGTCCATCCTGGAAAACCTGCTGTAGTGAATCAGAACCTCCAGTCCATCTTGGAGAACTTGCTGTAGTGAGTCAGAACCTCCAGTCCGTCCTGGAAAACCTGCTGTACTGAGTCAGAACCTCCAGTCTGTCCTGGAGAACCTGCTGTACTGAGTCAGAACCTCCTGTTCATCCTGGGGAACCTGCTGTAGTGAGCCAGAATCTCCAGTCCGTCCTGGAGAACCTGCTGTACTGAGTCAGAACCTCCTGTCCATCCTGGAAAACCTGCTGTAGTGAATCAGAACCTCCAGTCCGTCTTGGAGAACTTGCTGTAGTGAGTCAGAACCTCCAGTCCGTCCTGGAAAACCTGCTGTACTGAGTCAGAACCTCAAGTCCATCCTGGAGAACCTACTGTACCGAGTCATGGCGGGTATCAGCAGCTCTATGCTCATCGTCTGATCCAACCTGAAGGTTCTAACTATGGAGTCCACCATCGCTCTGCTCCACCAAGAGAGCCCATGAAAGGAGACGTGATCCTCAAAAGAGACGAAGAACGGTACAATAACTGTAAAGTGAGTTTTGGATCGGTTGGAGGAAAGACTGTTTGCTGAACACAGAAGAGAGCAGCAGATAAAGGACTCTGTGTCCAGCAGGCTAACGTGAGGAAAGGTCAACCTTTGGTCGGGGAAAGGACAGAAGACAAAGTCGCGACCACAACATTGTTGTTAGAATGATTTTAGTTTTGCTGAAGCAGAGTAAGGTTTTATTTATCTTTCATGTTCAGACTGTCAGTTAGAGTTTAGGTGATAGAAATGAAAACTGTAAGAGTTGTGACAGTTGGTGGGAGTGTATCTATTTTCTATGTGTTGTTTGTTATTATGGTTGAGCTCCACCAGAGGGCGTAGTGGTGCAAAAGTAAACCTTTATATGCAGAGCAGAGATTAATTACATGAAGAAGTGACCTCAGGAGAGATGGCGGTACAAATCAAAGCTAATTCAAGTTTTAGGGAGAACTAGAAACTGAGACTAATTCCTCTCAGTACTACGAGGGCCAACGAGGTATTTCTATATTCTGTGTATTTGGTGGAAGTAGTTTTATTTGACAACTGTCTTTTTTTCCCTTTATGCTCATTATTGTCTTGTTTGTGCCTTTTACTTTTCACTGTCCACGCAGACTATAACTGGCTAGTAGTACTTCAGCTGGCTGGTAGTACTTCAGCTGGCTGTGTTGACTTGTAGAGATGCCACTGCACTGGTCACAACAGTACTTCTCACAGTATGTGTGTGTGTCCCACCTCGTGTCCGGAGCGTCGAGGACACAGAGCATCGACCTCATCAAAGAAGATCACACAGGGAGCAGAGTTACAGGCTCTCTGGAAGACCTGACGGACCGCCCGCTCACTCTCCCCCACGTACTGTAAAACACACACACACTTTAGGAACTCAAACTGACACACTGCTGGAGCAGAGCAGAAGAGTTTACTGTGGGTCACAGACAGAATGACTGACCATGTTGAGCAGCTCCGGACCTTTAACGGAGATGAAGTTCAGACCGGACTCGTTAGCCACCGCCTGCACAAACACAAACACAAACACAAACACAAACACAAACACACACACACACACACACACACACACACACACACACACACACACACACACACACACACACACACACACACACACACACACACACACACACACACACACACACACACACACACACACACACACACACACACACACACACACACACACACACACACACACACACACACACACACACACACACACACACACACACAGTTTGATTACTTCTAGAGATGAATATCTGCATTAATGAAAGTGTCGAAAAGGCTTGTAGCATTGTGTGTGTTTAATGAAGCAGAACCTATTATACCAGAGAGATTACTTTATGGCTTCAAAAGATTACTTTATCAGCACGGATGGGGTGGATGAATGTGACTGATTGGATGAATGTGACACACTGGGTGAATGTGACACATTGAATGAATGTGACAAACTGGATGAATGTGACACACTGGGTGAATGTGACACACTGGATGAATCTGACACACTGGGTGAATGTAACTGACTGGATTAATGTGACAGACTGGGTGAATGTGACAGACTGGGTGAATGTGACACACTGGGTGAATGTGGCACACAGGATGAATGTGACAGACTGGGTGAATGTGACACACTGGATGAATCTGACACACTGGGTGAATGTAACTGACTGGATTAATGTGATAGACTGGGTGAATGTGACAGACTGGGTGAATGTGACACACTGAGTGAATGTGACACACTGAGTGAATGTGACACACTGGGTGAATGTGGCACACAGGATGAATGTGACAGACTGGGTGAATGTGACACACTGGGTGAATGTGACACACTGGATGAATCTGACACACTGGATGAATCTGACACACTGGGTGAATGTAACTGACTGGATTAATGTGACAGACTGGGTGAATGTGACACACTGGGTGAATGTGACACACTGGGTGAATGTGACACACTGGGTGAATGTGGCACACAGGATGAATGTGACAGACTGGGTGAATGTGACACACTGGGTGAATGTGACACACTGAATGAATGTGACACACTGGATGAATGTGACACACTGGATGAATGTGACACACTGGATGAATGTGACAGACTGGGTGAATGTGACAGACTGGGTGAATGTGACAGACTGGGTGAATGTGACAGACTGGGTGAATGTGACAAACTGGGTGAATGTGACACACTGGATGAATGTAACTGACTGGATTAATGTGACAGACTGGATGGGTGAATGTGACACACTGGGTGAATGTGACACACTGGGTGAATGTGACACACTGGATGAATGTGACACACTGGATGAATGTGACACACTGGATGAATGTGACACACTGGGTGAATGTGACACACTGGGTGAATGTGACACACTGGGTGAATGTGACAAACTGGATGAATGTGACACACTGGATGAATGTAACTGACTGGATTAATGTGACTGACTGGGTGAATGTGACACACTGGGTGAATGTGACACACTGGGTGAATGTGACACACTGGGTGAATGTGGCACACAGGATGAATGTGACACACAGGATGAATGTGACAGACTGGGTGAATGTGACATACTGGGTGAATGTGACATACTGGGTGAATGTGACAGACTGGGTGAATGTGACTGACTGGGTGAATGTGACGTCACCTTGGCGAGCAGAGTCTTTCCACAGCCCGGCGGTCCAGCTAGCAGCACGCCTGATGGAGCGCTGAGACCGAGAGCTCGGAACTGTTCTGGAGAACGAACCGGAGCCTGTAGAACAGACACGCACGCACACACACACAAACACACGTAAGACCTATCAGAGATGTACTGTGTTTATAGATGTGTATGTGCATTACTCTGCACAGCATATAAGCATCAGTCATGATGTTGTCGTTGTGGAGTTTTTCACTTCATTTCAATAATTACTGGAAAAATGTTGTGTTAAAAATATTTGATCTTTTGTCGCAGGGGATTAGAGAAATGGTCTCCTTCGCAAGCCGCCGAGATCTCTGCTTCTAACGTCAAACCAACGTTACCATGACGACTGATTGTAACAACAAACACTGTGGCTTGTTACCATGACGACTGATTGGATCATCAAACACTGTGGCTCATTACCATGACGACTGATTCCTACAATACTGAGATCTTTCTGCTTCACAGAGAACAAGAGTTCCAGTAGAGTAGAAACAAGGAAGAAAAGGACAGAAACGCTGGTTGAAGACCAAATGAATGAATGAATGATTGAATGAATGAAGGTTAGTTGAGTTCAAACAAATGGTCAGAAGGTGACGGAGCTGACTGATGGAGGCTGATGGTCAGAAAGTGACGGAGGCGTGTCCTACCAGGATGGCCATGGTCAGCTCCTCTCGGACGTCCTGTAGAGCGCCCACATCGTCCCAGGTGACGTCGGGCACGGTGGCGAAGCCCTCCCGCTTGGCGGACGGCTGGACGCTGCTCAGGGCGCGTTGGAAGTCGGCCATGACGATGGAGAGACGCTGCAGCTCCTCCTCAGTCAGGCTCTCTGTGCTCTTCAGCAGGAGGCGCAGGTGGAACAGCTCCCCCTGCTGGAGGCCGCAGGCAACGCAGCCGAACCACAACGGTGTTCAACTCAACGGGTGAGACCTCCACCCTTCATCTAAAGACATCCACCCTTCATCTTAAGGCCTCCACCCATCATCTAAAGGCCTCCACTCCTCTAGAGACCTCCACCCTTCCTCTAAAGACCTCCACCCTTCATCTTAAGGCCTCCACCCATCATCTAAAGGCCTCTACTCCTCTAGAGACCTCCACCCTTCCTCTAGAGACCTCCACCCTTCATCTAAAGGCCTCCACCCTTCATCTAAAGGCCTCCACTCTCTTCCTGCTGTTCTTTCAGTGGAAGATGTTGTAGTAAAGCAGATGTTGTGAGTATAAACCCAGACTACCTGTTCAGGACCTGCTGCAGGGTCTTGGTTCAGGTCCTGCTTCAGGTCTTGGTTGGCGTGAGTGTCCTGGGTTGGTTGGACCTCCACCCTTGTCTGGGTGGGGTCCGACCCCACCCGGGCCTCCAGAAGCACCCGGTTCACGGCGCTCATGGCGGCCTCGCGGCACAGCGCCATGAGGTCGGCGCCCACGTAGCCAGGGGTCAGACGGGCAAGATGGCTGAAGTCAAAGTCTTCTGGAAGCTTCAGCTTACGACATAAAGTCTTCAAGATCCTGGGGGGGGGAGGGGGGGGGGGGGGGAGAGAGAGAGAGAGAGAGAGAGAGAGAGAGAGAGAGAGAGAGAGAGAGAGAGAGAGAGAGAGAGAGAGAGAGAGAGAGAGAGAGACACAGAGAGACAGAGAGACAGAGATGAAACCATCTGTTCACACGCAGATACAAACAAACTGCACACCAGAGGCCTGTACTACAAACCGTGATTAACATACCAGGATATCTCTGTTACCTGGATTAACATACCAGGATATCTCGGTTACCTGGATTAACATAACAGGATAACTGTTACCTAGATTAACATACCAGGATATCTCTGTTACCTAGATTAACATACCAGGATATCTGTTACCTAGATTAACATAGCAGGATATCTGTTACCTGGATTAACATATCAGGATATTTCTGTTACTTGGATAAACGTACCAGGATATCTCTGTTACCTGGATTAACATACCAGGACATCGCTGTTACCTGGATTAACTAACCCAGACATTCTGGATCATGATCAGCATTAACAAGAAGCAGGTTATCAACTCACTGGTTCCCTCCAGGATCAGAGCGTTCACATGAAAGGTGCGGAGTTTGCAGCGTGTGACCAATCACAGAGGGAGAAACCCTGCAGAGCAGCTGACTCTACCATAGAGGAGCAGTTAATCTCTGAGATTATGAAGAATTCAAACACATCCAGCAGCTAAAAGCAACACTGCTGCTGCAGCCAAAGCCAGAACCTTCCTGACTTGTTAATGCTGACTTGGTGAGATTAGAGCAGATTAATTCATGGGACAATAGAAACTGACTCAATTTCACTTTATTACAGCAGAAAGGTTTCAGGCAGAGCTTCCCCACTGCTCTTCTTTTACTTTACATTTTACATCCACTTGTTTTGAGGCTGAGGTTCCTCCGTGTGAGTGTGTTTCCTGTTGAAATATTAATTCATCACCGTGACGACAGGAGTAGTTCTGGTTCCATACATTCCCGTTTGTGGAGTTCTGTCAGCGTGAGCATTATTACTAAGCTCAATATTCCAGCTCAACCCTCGTGGAGATAAACAGACTTGGAACAAGTCAAGAACAAGAACATCCTTCAAAGCTCCGTGAGCAGGATTTATTGGATTCTGTCAAAAAGATTGTTCTAAATACTTTCTCCTCTCCTCTCCGCTGCAGCTCAGCGCTGAACCCGCCCACCAATCACCATCATTTAAGAATGGGCGGGGCATTTCCCAAGAGATCTGATTGGTCAGCTTTACACTCACTGTGATCTTATCCAGAACGTATCCTGCTCCGGAGCAGGTTAGACATTCAGAGTCAGTTACCATGGTGATTTATCCTGGGAAGAAGTGAACCAGCGTCATAGTATGGAAAACCAGAGTTTCCATGAGAGAAAACCAGAGTTAATCCTGAAGTTACCTAGATAAGAGAACACCAGAGTTAATCCTGAAGTTATCTGGATAAGAGAAAACCAGAGTTAATCCTGAAGTTACTAAGATAAAAGAAAACCAGAGTTAATCCTGAAGTTACCAAGATAAGAGAAAACCAGAGTTAATTCTGAAGTTACCAAAATAAGACAAAACCAGAGTTAATCCTGAAGTTACCGCCATAAGAGAAAACCAGAGTTAATCCTGAAGTTATCTCCATCAGAGACAACCAAAGTTAATCCTGAAGTTACCTAGTTAAGAGAAAAAAAAAGATAATCCTGAAGTTACAGTTGTGAGAAAAAGTATGTGAACCCTTTGGGATTACTTGGATTTCTGCATAAATTGGTCATAAAATGTAGGGATGTCCCGATCACACTTTTTTGCCCCCGATACAAATCCGATTTTTCAGAATTGAGTATCGGCCGATATGGATACTTTACCAATCCGATACTTACATTGTTATGGCAAATATACTCAATAGTGTATTTTTGGAGCAACTAAGATGTCTGAAGCTAAAAGCACTATTGGGAGAAGCTTTGTTTAGCTAGAAATTATTGTAAAACTCACTTATTGAATCAAAATTCTTCTCAGAATGACTTAAGAACTTATTTAAACTTTATTCAGTCATAACAACAAAAAACCCCAATTACACTCTGCAGTCTTGTATCTCTTATTTGTGTTCACTAAAGCCCCGTTTGCACAGTGCCCCTTGGTACCGGTGCCGGTCAGGTGGGGTTGACTATCCGTATCCAGACCCGTATCAGTGGAGCGTTTCCATTACACGGGGAACGGTTTGAAATGTAGGCGGGGTTATGAACGGTTGCGTAATCATGCAGGATGTGACGCAATAACGGGAGAACATTTTCAAAAACGTTTCCTGATTGCTGCAGAAGAACTGATTGGAAATGGCTGCTTGCTGGGAGAACAGCGGTCGTCACGGACCAATGAGCAGACTGCAGTGTTGAAGCTCCTCCCCCTCATATCCGGCACATTGTGCCTGGTACCCCAAGTGGAGGGGTAGCGAGAAATGGTTACCAATGGTACCGGTTGGTAACGGTTCTGAGTCAGTGGAAACGCACAACAACCGGTTCCGACCTGACCCGTACCGGCACCAAGGGGCACTGTGGAAACGGGGCTTTGAACAACTTCACCTGGATTTTGTGGCAAATACATTTTTTTTAATGAAACCCAGTGAATCAGTTTGACTCACATAGAAACTATAAAAAAACTAGTTCTGGCTTTTGCTTTTAGCTGCTGGATGTGTTTTAATTCTTCATAATCTCAGAGAATAACTGCTCCTTCAGTAATCTGTAAACTGCGCTGCAGAGTTTCTCCGTGTGTGTGATTGGTCAGACGCTGCAAACTCCGCCCCTTTCATGTGAACACACACACGCAGGTCTGGGTTGAACCAGAGAGTTCATAACCTGAATGTGTTTGTCTATTGTTGTGACTTCGATGAAGATCAGAACACATTTTATGACCAATAAATGCAGAAATCCAAGTAATCCCAAAAGGTTCACATACTTTTTCTTGCAACTGTAACTTCATAAGAGAAAACCAGAGTTAATCCTGAAGTTACCTCCATAAGAGAAAATCCAGTGTCGTAGTAAAGGACAACTGTGTGTGTGTGTGTGTGTGTGTGTGTGTGTGTGTGTGTGTGTGTGTGTGTGTGTGTGTGTGTGTGTGTGTTTCTTTCGGAAAATGTTGAGAAACGGGTCAGAACTGACTTGAGGCGTGCAGCTTGGTCCGGGATTCCCAGGCAGACCTCCCTGTCGAAGCGTCCAGCCCTGCGGAGCGCCGGGTCCAGAGAGTCGGGCCTGTTGGTGGCGCCGATGACCAGAACTTGAGCCGTCATCGTCAAACTGTTCAAGTCTGTTGGCAACAACCAACCAGTCTGTTAGCATTCGTATCATGTGAGCCACGGCATCGTTTGTTAGCGTTAGCATCCTCTGTGAGCATTAGCATCAGCATCCTCTGTTAGCACTAGCATCCTCTCACCGTCCATGCAGGTCAGCAGCTGGGCCACGATCCTCCTCTCCATGTCTTTGGATGCAACTTCTCGTTTAGGCGTGATGGCATCGATCTCATCAATGAAGACGACACAGGGGGCAGAGCTCTACACACACACACACACACACACACACACACACACACACACACACACACACACACACACACACACACACACACACACACACACACACACACACACACACACACACACACACACACACACACACACACACACACACACACACACACACACACACACACACACACACACACACACACACACACACACACACACACAGAGAGAGAGAGAGAGAGTCAGATTGGAAGTGGGCAGGGGAAGGAGGCTGGTGTTAAATGACAGACTGACCACGGCCAGGTGGAAAAGCTCCCGGAGCTTCTGCTCAGACTCTCCAGACACTCCAGACACCAGCTCCGGGGCAGAGACCTTCAGCAGGGGCAGCTCCAGCTCCTGAACAGGCACATCAATCAATCAATAAATCAACCAACCACCCAACCAGGCCACATTTACAAGAACCCAGTATTATATTATTTAATCCTTCAACAATTCTCCTAACGATTCCTGAGTATTTGTTTGAGGGGGAAAAGGTAGTTTTCCACAAGGAACAATTAAATTTTTTCCAAACATGAAACTTGAATTATAATTTTTCCCTTAAAAAAGAACAGTCAAATGTGTATTTGCCTTCATTGCCCCCTGGAATTGACACTTTTTCAAATTTTGAGCGGTTGACAAGTTAAGCCTCACACACGGTGTGTGACGTCATGCAACGTCATGCAACGTACCGCAACGCGACATGACGTCATGCTGGGAAATGAATCGTTAAGAAGAATCAAACACATTTAAGGTGTACGATTCTGATGGAATTGATCAATTGGAACCGGTTTTCGATTCCCATCCCTATTCGTGACGTGTTTTTTTCCAGGACTCTGATTGGCTATCATGGCTTCATGCTTCTCGTTACACTGCCCCCTGCAGGTCTGGCTGCTCATAGCAGCTCTGAATCAAGAGGATATGCAGGTCTGTGGAAATTAAGATTAAACAGGGAAATATCTGTTTTGTGAAAATCCGGGGACATGTAAACGTGGCCTGCTTCCCTGCCTCCCTGCCTCCCTCCCTCACTCACTCAATCACACTGACCAGAGAGGAAATAAAGCCTGACTAAGAAGAAACTGGCTCATTGATTGGTCCCGACCAAAGAAGAAGTCCCGCCCCTTTAGTCTGTGGCAGCTAATGGTTAGCAACCGCAATATATAGTCGTTAGACCACAAATCAATGAACCTCCTTCAGCCAAGGAAACACTGATGGTTCCTTTAGAACCTCCTTCAGCCAAGGAAACACTGATGCTTCCTTTAGAACCTCCTTTAGCCTAGGAACCACTGATGCTTCCTTTAGAACCTCCTTTAGCCTGGGAACCACTGATGCTTCCTTTAGAACCCCCTTCAGCCAAGGAAACACTGATGCTTCCTTTAGAACCTCCGTTGGCCTAGGAAACACTGATGCTTCCTTTAGAACCTCCTTTGGCCTAGGAACCACTGATGCTTCCTTTAGAACCACCTTTAGCCTGGGAACCACTGATGCTTCCTTTAGAACCTCCTTCAGCTTAGGAACCACTGATGCTTCCTTTAGAACCTCCTTCAGCTTAGGAACCACTGATGCTTCCTTTAGAACCTCCTTCAGCTTAGGAACCATTGATGCTTCCTTTAGAATCTCCTTTAGACTAGGAAACACTGATGCTTCCTTTAGAACCTCCTTTAGCCTAGGAACCACTGATGCTTCCTTTAGAACCTCCTTTAGCCTAGGAACCACTGATGCTTCTTTTAGAACCTCCTTTAGCCTAGGAAACACTGATGCTTCCTTTAGAACCTCCTTTAGCCTAGGAACCACTGATGCTTCTTTTAGAACCTCCTTTAGCCTAGGAACCACTGATGCTTCTTTTAGAACCTCCTTTAGCCTAGGAAACACTGATGCGTCCTTTATCAAAAGGAGACCAGCTCATGCTGCCCCACAATTCCTTGCGGCGACAACATTTAAAGGGACCGACTCATCGGAGCGTTCAGGGAAACTCAGGATGACAGAAAAAGGAGCAGATGGCCAGTTACCAAAGCAATAATCTGCCTAGAACAACTTGAAATAATCTAAAACCCAAATTAACTTTTTGGAGTCCATTTTCACAAACTTGTAGTTCTTTCCCCACCATGGCAGACGTCACTAACTTGCGCCGCCGTCGCATTATTATGACATCACTAAGTGAAAGTGCCGTCCGACTGCCACACCACCGTGATCACCTTTCACTAACTCCTTTAGGAAGCCTCCTAACACCTTTCCCTAACTCCTTTAAGAAGCCTCCTAACACCTTTACTAACTCCTTTAGGAACCCTCCTAACACCTTTCACTAACTCCTTTAGGAAGCCTCCTAACACCTTTCCCTAACTCCTTTAAGAAGCCTCCTAACACCTTTCCCTAACTCCTTTAAGAAGCCTCCTAACACCTTTCACTAACTCCTTTAGGAAGCCTCCTAACACCTTTCCCTAACTCCTTTAAGAAGCCTCCTAACACCTTTCCCTAACTCCTTTAAGAAGCCTCCTAACACCTTTCACTAACTCCTTTAGGAAGCCTCCTAACACATTTCCCTAACTCCTTTAGGAAGCCTCCTAACACCTTTCACTAACTCCTTTAGGAAGCCTCTTAACACCTTTCACTAACCCTGTGATGTCATCCAGGGGTTAAGGTAAAGTCCATAGATAAGGAGATCGGAGGGACTTTTCGGACGTACCCTTCCTCTCGACTTCCGCTTCACGACTTTCGCCTCACTACTTCCTCTCTACTTCTGCCTCACTATTTCCTCCTCTACCTCTTCTCTACTTTCTTCTCTGCACTTCCTCCTCTACGTCCTCTCTCCTTCCTCACCACTTCATCCTCTACCTCCTCTCTCCTTCCTCCTCTTCCTCTTTTCTCCTACCTCCTCTTCCTCATCACTTCCTCCTCTACCTCCTCTCCACTTCCCCAATTGTACTAGAATTCACTTGTTCAGGAGTTTCACATGTGAACAAAGGAAGCGGACTTTCCCTGAAGCGAACTCTGGTCTGGATCAAACAGGGCTGGTGTGACTAAGATGAGGCTGGTGTCAAATGACTCACAGCATGAAGAGAAGGTTGCAGGACTCACCCCGGCCACAGCCTGGGCTAGCAGGGTCTTTCCACACCCGGGGGGGCCGTGGAGCAGGAAGCCCCGGGGGGGGACCATGCCCAGCCGCTGGTACACCTCCGGATGGCGCATGTGGATCAGCAGGCGACACAGATCCTGCAGCACAGACGCACAACCTCAACCGCTGGAACAGACACAGAACCACTAGAACAGACACACAACAGCTAGAACAGACACATTACCTCCTCTCTACTTCCTCTCCTTCCTACTCACCACAGACACACAACAGCTCGAACCGACACACAAGCACTAGAACAGACACACAACAGCTAGAACGGACACACAACCTCAACCACTAGAACAGACACGCAACAGCTAGAACGGACACACAACCACTGGAACAGACATACAACCTGAACCAGGGGTTCGGGTTGAGGTCACTCCATTGGAGTGACAGCGCCTTGCACGGCTGCAGCCTCCAATGGTGTGCTGGAACAGACACACGATCTCAACCGCTGGAACAGACACAACCACTAGAACAGACACACAACAGCTGGAACAGACACACAACCGCTCGAATAGACACAAAACAGCTAGAACGGACACACAACCACTAGAACAGACACGCGACCACAAGAACAGACACGCGACCACAAGAACAGACACACAAGCACTGGAAAAGACACACAACCACTAGAACGGGCTTCCCGTCAGGGCTCCTCACCAAAACGTTTCCTCACCGTTAACATTTCTTCGTTTCCTCCGACGTCCTCAAACACAATGGCAGGATAGTGTAGCTCGGTGGACGTCGGATTAGCTGAGGAGTGAAACAGGAAGTCACTGACTACCCCCATGCTCTAGAGCATCTTCCTCTTGTGAGTTCCAGGCTCAACACTCGGTTACCTTTCTTCTTGGCGGATCGAGATTCTGCGGCGTCGCTCCGGCTCTTCGTCCTCTTCCTGTACTGAGATTTCTGCGGCTGCCGCAGCGACTCCTCAGTCTCCTGGAAAGAGTTTTCAGTTTGAACAATGTCATGAAAGAAGACTTTCCATCTTCAACCAAACAAATACCAAAACACTGAACTGACCCCTGAAATCCCCTGGGGGTCAAACTGTTCCTCTCGTGTCCACCGGGGGCCTCGCTGCTTCACTCAGCTTCGCTCTGCTGCTCCACCGAGCAGCGGCGGAAGCTCATTAGCTTAGCATTAGCATCGCAGCTATGTTCAGGGCTCTAGTTAGCATTAGCATTACTGTAAACGAGGCAGGGATGGAAGGTCATTACGCAACAATAGTGGCGTGAAGAACGTGGAATTGTCAACAAAACCACCAGTGTGCAAAGTGACGTATGTGAACAATAACCGGAGGGGGTTTAAGGCAGATGAGATATTTTAATATTGCCGACTTGTTGCGAGTGACGATCGTCACGACCAGTCAGCAGATGTGTGGAGGTACGACGCTTCATGCTAAAATTGGAGGACAACTCATCCACCTACAGCCCCCTCAGCAGACAACTCGTCAATAGATGAGATTTCTGAATTTTTGGGAGAAAATAAATCCTGTACAATGTACTTTTACATATTTCTAATAAACATTTCATATATGTTTCATATATCTAGTATAGTATCATATGGTTGAAGAATGGTCTCTGCGCACGACGCCCCACCCCCGAAACCTTGGCACTGCCATGCATGTCAGAAGGCGCACTAACGTGATGCACCTGAACGCATCACTCAAAGCTCTCAGCTACAAAAATCAGTCCGCGTTGGGCAGGTTGTCCGCTCATTAAGGTGTGTTAACAGTTAAATACCTCTACGTGCACAGTGGCTACTTTGAAATCCAAACCTTCAACTCAATAATGCTGAAAAAGCATGTAACGTCACTACTGTATGAGCCCTGCAGCTCGTTAACGTGTCGGAAGGCTGGCTTCCAACACGTTAACAAGCACCTGAACGCATCACTCAAAGCTGTCATCCATGAAGGGTTGAGGGACCAACATGAAAGCAAAAAAACTAAACAAAAAAAAACAGCCAGTGAAAATCCGGATATGTTAACAACAGAGGATTCATTCAGCCACATATTAATATATTGAGGGCGTGTAGGATATCACTGACCAATCAGCAAACGGCTCCTCAAAACCGTACCGTTCCATGGTCCTAAGTACCCCGACGGAGGGGTAGCGGAAAAGCTCGCCACCTTTGGAGTGGTATTTTCTGGAAAATCCCAAATTCTTGCGGTGGAAACCCGAACCATACCGGACTATACCAGTCCTCTCCTGCACTTTTTTGCGGTGGAAACGGGGCTTTTGAGTGTTGAAAGTTGGCGACCCCTGCCCTAGACCTTGACCTGGCCCTAGACAAACCAGCTCGTGTGCCGAGGCGTCCAGTGCTAATGGATCATGTAAATCAGGAGAATAATGGACTGATGAGTGGCTGAGGCTCGGTTGGGAGAGTGGTTGGCATAGCAGTCATCTCTCAATCCATGGGTTGTAGGTTCAATTCCCCTCTCCCCGTCCAGATGGGGGGAAGAGTCCGCCTCCTGGTGTGCGAATTTGTGTGTGTGAATGTGATTAACAGTGTAAAGCTTTGGGGCTGCTCACGCCATGGAAAGCACTTATATAAGTGAAATAAAGAAATAGAAAAGATAAAGTTGCTTGAAACAAAGTTTGTTTCAGGATCTGTTGGGTTTCTCTGCTCCTCAAAGTGACTGTTGCAGTTGGAGCTACTTCAATAAAGTTTAACCGAATTGAATTTCTTTTTCTAGTTTCGATCACCTCCATGACGTTACCCAGAGGTGACTTTCTGTTACATACGTTCGCTGGCAGCTCGTCTTCACACAGGTCGATGACGCCGCTCCTCTCGGGGCCGCGGCCTCGGTCCACGAACCAGCCGCCAGGGGACACAATGGTGGGAGGGGCCACATCGCCGGGAGGGGGCGGGGCCATGCCTTCGGCAGTGGGCGGGGCCATGCTTTCGGCAGGGGGCGGGGCCATGCTGTCAGCGGGGGGCGGGGCCTTCCGATACAGAGATGTCAGAGAGCTGTTCATGTGGTTGGCGGACTGTGGGAAAGTAGGAGGATTAGAGTCAGTGCGTCTGAGCGGCAAGGGGCAGCAGTGAGTCGGGTCAGAGAGTTCGCTGGTTCATCAGCTGATGAGGGTCGCCCTTAAATTATCTTTAAATCAATTCTTTTTTCAATTCTAAAATTTATTAAGACAAACAAAATCAAACATGGAGCTGATTCTGACCCTGTTCCATACCAACCCCCTCTGGTGGAGCACGAGAGCTTTGGACTGGTACGGATTGGCCACAAGAACTCTACATCATAGCGATAGTGAAGCGACAGCATAGCAGTCCTTTGCTCACACAAACAATAAAAGTAACAACCGACGGTGGCGCTTCTACTGCAGAGCAACATACTTAACTGAAATACAGAATCATTTGTAAATCCCATGGGGGTCAAAGGTTACACTAGTCACATTAGGTGCTCACCGCTAGTCATTAGCAGCTGGAGGTTAGCAGCTAACGGCTAAATTTACCAGAGGTGGTTGGTGATTTCAGCCTGTTGACGACAATCAAAAGTTCTCACTTGCTAATCAAGGTTATTAATTATAACTTTAACGAGAAATGTTAGCATTTTACAAACATTTCATTGACGGGACGGAACTGCTGTTTCATCTGGAAGACTCAACAAGTGTAGTGGGATTACTACAGATTATCACAAGATCTACTAATAATCTCTCCATAATCTGCAGTTTAAAAACTACAGATTGTAGAGACAGTAGACGGGATGTCGGACTACAGATTAAAGAGACAGTAGAAGGGATATAGAACTACAGATTATAGAGACAATAGACGGGATGTAGAACTACAGATTGTAGAGACAGTAGATGGGATGTAGAACTACAGATTATAGAGACAGTGGATGGGATGTAAAACTACAGAATATAGAGACAGTAGACGGGATGAAGAACTACAGATTGTAGAGACAGTAGAAGGGATAAAGGACTACATATTAAAGAGAGAGTAGACGGGATATAGAACTACAGATTATGAAGTGTTAGTAGATGGGATGTAGAACTACAGACTATAGAGACAGTTGAAGGGATGTAGAACTACAGATATTAGAGACAATAGACGGGATGTCAAACTACAGAATATAGAGACAGTAGACGGAATGTAGAACTACAGATTAAAGAGACAGTGGACGGGATGTCGAACTATAGATTATAGAGACAGTAGACGGGATGTAGAACTACAGATAATAGAGACAATAGACGGGATGTCAAACTACAGAATATAGAGACAGTAGACGGTATGTAGAACTACAGACAATAGAGACAATAGATGGGATGTCAAACTACAGAATATAGAGACAGTAGACGAGATGTAGAACTACAGATTGTAGAGACAGTAGACAGGATGTAAACTACAGATTGTAGAGACAGTCAACGGGAGTTCTTACGGCTGCGTGCTCCTCGCTGTCGGATGACGACTCAGAGCTGCTGCTGCTTGCGTCTCTGTGGAAACAGACTTTGTGGGATGAGCAGTGAACAGAGGAAGTAAACCGGAAGTGTTGCCGTGGAGACGAGTCCTCACCCAGTGTCGGTATGTTTGGCTCTTTTAGCCAAGTGTTTGCTCTCCAGCTCGCTGAGGCCAGACTCCTTCATGATGGCTGCATACACTGATGCACACACACACCAGAAAACAGATGGTCATGTCTCTCTCACACACACACACACACACACACACACACACACACACACACACACACACACACACACACACACACACACACACACACACACACACACACACACACACACACACACACACACACACACACACACACACACACACACACACACACACACACACACACACACACACACACACACACACACACACACACACACACACACACACACACACACACACACACACACACCTTTTTCCACCTGAATCCTGAAGGCTGTTTTATTTCTGCGGCCGTAGTCCATCCTGGAGACACAAGTGTTAGTTACATGACCTGGTCCAGCCTGGTCCACAGACCCAGTTGAAGAACCTCACCGGTGGAGCTTCTGCAGGTCCAGGGCCAGTGCTGACAGGTCCACATACTCACTGCGACTGGAGGCCAGATACTGAGAACAGACACACATCAAACATCATCAACCAGACTGCCAGAGCTTCTCCAGTTACTCAAGAGCTTCTCCAAAGTTACTCCAGTTACTCTAGAGCAGAGGTCTCCAACCCTAGTCCTCCAGGGTCCCTGTCCTGCAGGTTTAGCTCCTCCCAGTTTCAACACACCTGATTTCAATGAAAGGCTCCTCATTGGGCTTTTTCACAACCTTGGTGATGACATCATCATTAGATTCAGGTATGCTGAAGCAGGGAGGAACTAAAACATGCAGGACAGGATCCCTCGAGGACCGAGGTTGGACACCCCTGCTCTAGAGCTTCTCCATAGTTACTCCAGAGAGGAACCAACAGGACAGAAGAGAGAAGGAGACACTTCACCTGCTCAACTCTCTGTCTCAGTCTCTGGTCCAACGAGGAAACTCCCATCCTGTTCTTCATGGTGCCTGAAGCCTGCAGAAACAGACTCAGTGTTCAAACTGTCAATGAGCTGGCTCCGCCTCCCTCCATCCTGTCAATGAGCTGGCTCCGCCTCCCTCCCTCCCATCAACGAGGCTCTGGGGGAACCAATCAACTGGCTGCCCAACATGCTGGCGGCAGGTTGAGGAGGCGGAGCCATGAGGTGTGCAGAGCTCACAGGGTTCCTCCAGGTTTCTACAAGTTCAATTTAGGATCTTTTCAAGACGACAACAGAATATAATGTCCATTTCAAAGCCTATTTTACAGTTGGGCTCTAATTGGACCCTGGGCCACTGATGTCACTTCCTGTTCAGCCTGGACGCTTCCCAGACAATCTCACCACAACAGACAGCAACAAAACTTTAGTGTGGCTCCTCATGGCTAATTTTCCAACGATAAATCGTTCAACAAATTTTTCGATTAATCAACGACTAATAAAAAATAAAATAGAATAAAAACCAGTTGCTATTTTATTTGTGTTCATCTTATTTTGAAAACAACTCAGGGGCCAACACATAAAGGCTCACCTGCACCATGACAAATGTAAACAAAATATGACCAAATAAATAAAATGAAGCAAAAAAAAAAAAAAACCCGGCTAAGTTTCCAAATATAGTTACTATGTATGATTATAAACTAAATATATATCAATACAATAATCACCTTTCCTCAAACATTCCTGCTGAACAGTCTGAAGTACTGCCAATCTTCCAGAGACTCACTGTTCTTTTAATAAAGTCCACATTATCTCAGTTTCACTCAAACCAGATACTGCGTTCTGTGGTTTATTGATCCTGGAGAAGTCGGTACTCGCTCAGTTTTCTCCTTTCAAAGCAGCTCAGAAACACGTTTTTACTACAACTGGGTGCATTCCTGAATCCTCGCCGAAGCCCCTTTAAGTTCATTGATTTATTTAGTAATTGTCGCCAACACACAGGTGCTGTATTGGGGGGGGGTTATTAGTTCCTGGTTCTGTATGGGGGGGGGGCATGAGATCCTGGTGCTGTATTGGAGGGGGGTTATTAGTTCCTGGTTCTGTATGGGGGGGGCATGAGATCCTGGTGCTGTATTGGGGGGGTCATTAGTTCCTGGTTCTGTATTGGGGGGGTCATTAGTTCCTGGTGCTCGGGGGAAGAGGGTTGAAGTAGCAGTTGAAGTAGCAGCAGGTACATTTCAGTGTGAATTAAAACTGCAGTACTGCATGGAGTGATCCTGCAGTTTGGCCAAATAAAGTGACGACACAGAGAGAAAACTTCAGGCATGAGCAACAGAATTCAGAGGCAGAGGGCAGGAATTCGTGCTCTTATACTGTAGAGTACAGGAAAACCCAACTAGCACAATACAGAACAGGAAAACCCAACTAGTACAGTACAGGAAAACTCTACAGGTGTGTGGACCTTTTCAACCATTTTACACCTCCACCCATCCATCCTACACCTCCATCTCTCATCCTACACCTCCACCCCATCCTAAACCTCCATCCATGGAGTAGTGATAAGTGGTGGAGGAGTGGAAGAGGAGTGATGGAGCTGCTGCTCCACCCTGACAGGAGCCAGTTGAAGTCCATCTGATCCAGATCCCTATAGAGGTCTACCAGGCTGGTCTGGTCTGGAACAGACCCGGGAGTCGGTCCGGGAGAGCTGGAGGACGTTAGAGGGACAGAAATTCTGGACTCTTCAGACCCTGTCCTGCCTCCGAGACTCGTGAAGACTCACGGGGACAAGAAGGACTCGGTGGTCCAGAAGTTACAGGCTAAAGATTCAGAGTTTGAAGCTGAAAAAAGAGAAACGATTAAAACGAGACGCGGAACTTTTACCTGGGAGACGATCCACGAGTCCCAGCGCGCCCCGGAAGTACCACTGTGTACTTCCGGGGCGTGATTTCCACGATAAAATAGCTCTCTCGCGATATATAATCTATTGTTGGATATCATTTTATTCAATATTTTCACTAGATTCTGCATATTCCTAAAACTGTGGCTGGCTCAAGAACAACAGATCTGAGATAGTTACGAATCAACACAATTATTTATTAAACAAAGACATTCTCACCACATGGTCAGCTGCACAGGACACGGCCCATCAACTTAAGGATGGGAAATAGAGAGATTCTACCCAAACATTGACTTTTGAATCAGACAGGCGGTATCTCCTTCCGTCTCTGTGAACCGCCTCCTGTGACCACTTCCTTGTTTACACATCAACAGGCTATTGTCTGAGAAATGGAGGGGAAAACACATGGGAGGATGCAATCCTATTGTCTCGAACAGTGGAGCTAAAATGGCAGACTGCACAGAAGAGTTTAAGTTAAAATAATCCGACATTCCCCCTTTTGGCACGTGCTATGTGCCAACACAAACAACTAAACAATTAACACAGAAAATAACAAACAAACAGCACATCCCCTTAACATTACCACCCCCTTTTGCATCATCATTATCATCACATTCGTTATAATCAATTTTAATCAAACACATCAAATTCTTTATTATCATATTCATCCTGGAATTCCTCGGGGGCCCTGTTCAGAAGAGGCTTCTCAGTTTCTGTGCTCTTCAAAGACGTCTTCTTCCAGAGCTTCACAAAGATCTTGCTGAGAGTCATTGGTCTTTCACTTCAGGATCCACAGCAAAGTCCCAAATCATTTCCTCCTGAGCTGCTGCACTTCAGTTCATGTTGGTCGGTGGCAGGGACGTTTCCAGACCCCCTGGGGGCCCGAGGCAAGAAGGACTATGGGGCCTCCCGGCCCCAGAATGATGATGGATAAAGTCCAGCACGACAGATAGTCGTAAAGTAGTAAAGAAATACATAATTAAATAATTAACATATCAAATAAATAAGAAATAACATAACTATCTAAACTGAATGCAAACTTTACACACAATATATAAATTCCAGAAAAAGAAACAGAACTGAAATGTGCAAAATTTTAAGGACGATAAAAATGCAACTAAGCAAAACAAACAACACAAATACTCAACATTTGAGATACGTATGGAATAATTGATGAACATTCAATTCCAGTAACAACTTTAATGCTTCATGTTAACATTTTATTTAATGTAACATTTAGACTCTAGCAGAAAATTGATGAATATATTACTATATTACTATCTTATCACCACAGTCTATAAACTGACAGCAGCATTGATGCTGGTATTAGTTTTAGCATTTGACAACAAACACTTTATTCTGGGAGAAAATATCATTGTCAGCAAAGGACTAAGTTATTGTGTGGCTATGAATGTATGAACACAAGACTCATGACAAAGTGTGTAAGCAAAGCTGGACTACTTCTTAAATAAACCCGTTTAAATTGGTATAAAGTTAGAATAGAAATCTGCTCTAAGTTTGTCATACCAGAGAAGTGTATTGTTAACCACACTGTCAAATCTGAATCATTTCTAAATACATATATACACACTTTATGAATGTGTTTAGAAGAAAATGGCTGAATTCCCTTTACACGGACTTAAACGTGCAGTGAACTTTCCTGCTTCTTGGTGGATGACTGGGAGTTTGGGACAAAGTGTCTGGGACTAACTGGGACTAACTTTTTAAAATGTAACACACACAGCTTACACACTCTCACTTACCACGATCACGTTTTTTCTTTTCATATGTTCTTTTCTCTTCATGTGTCCTGACGGATTTGTCCGCTTCATTTTTTCGGTGTTTGACAAGGACAGCACGTTGATGCAGGGTAGTAGTGGGGCCCCATTAGGGAGGTTCCCGATGTGTCATTGTAATGTGTCCTGGGGGTTTCAAGTTGTGTCGCTGATATCTGCCGTCTGTCGGGGGCCCCCTACTCGCAACGAACCAGTGACTACATCCGAAAGGGCCCCGTGCGGGGGATTTTCGATGCGCTGTCGTTGCAGCGTCTCAAAGCAGTTACATTATTTTGTCATTGAAATTGACTGATGTCAGCCGTCCCTCGGGGCCTCCTTCAGCTCGGGGCCCGAGGGAATTGCCTGCGTTGCCTACCCCGTTGCGGCGCCTCTGGTCGGTGGCATCATCAACATCCGTCTTTCTTCGGGTCCATCTTTAGCATCTCACACCAGGAGCCTCATCTATAAAGGTTGCTGAAGCACAAAACAGGTCCTGAAAGATGCGTACACCACTTCCCACGCAAAGTTTGTGATTTAAAAAAATAAACTTTGCATGAGAACGTTCGTACCGGTACGCAAACTTTGAACCTTGCACACACACATTTTGGAGACGGGGAACCTGCAGCACTGATGGTGAGGTGGAGAATTGAAGCCAGATTCATCTCAAACATTTAATGTCTTCAAATATCAGACTTACAGACCCACGTAATCATAAACAGCCAAGCTGCAGTGTTCTAGATGGTTCTTTAGTGGAACATTAATACTGAATCAGCAGCTCTATGTTCATATGTCAAACTTCCATCTTCAAATGATACAGAGGATAGAACTGATTCATTATTAATCGTGACAAAGTGAGTAACAATCAGTCTAATTTCAGAATAAAGACATAAATAGCGAGGTGATAGCCACAGCGTGTAAAGCTTCAGGTTTCTCCCAGTTGTAACACACCTGAATCCAATAAGAGCCTCCTTACTTGGCTTTTTCACAAGCTTGATGATGACATCACCATCAGATTGAGGTGTGCTGAAGCTGGGAGGAGCTAAAGCATGCAGGACACCGGCCCTCCAGGACCAGGATGGAGAACCCCTGTTCTAAAGGAAGCATCAGTGGTTCCTAGGCTAAAGGAGGTTCTAAAGGAAGCATCAGTGGTTCCTAGGCTAAAGGAGGTTCCAAAGGAAGCATCAGTGTTTCCTAGGCTAAAGGAGGTTATAAAGGAAGCAAGGAGCCTTCTTTCCTTTGCTTATTGAGAATTCAGACAGTCTTTATCATGGCCGCCACACACTGGATAGAGAAGGAGATAGGAGGGACAATTTGGACGTACCATTAGAGTGGATATCAGCGGACAGCAGGGCTGACACGTTCAACAGCTCACTGGACATCCGAAAACAACCCTGAACACACGTTAGGGCCAGGACTTTCAGAATAAAAGCCCTCCCTCCCCCCAGGGAAACTGGTCGAGAACCGCCACTGGAAAATGTCAATGTGACCTTTTGTAATCATTTAATGATCAATCATGAAAACACACTGGATCACCTTCAGTTTTATTCAATCCAACGAGAAAAACACGTTAAACAATGATTTTTCTGTTAAAACTAGGGGTGGGACTTGGTTAAAATTTTTGACTAATTAACTTGGGGCTTTGTAATTAATTAATCAAAATTAATTACATTTTAAGTGCATAACAATATTTGCCCTAAAATCCAACACTTCTCAATCTAAATGGATTTTAGTGAATGAATGAATCAAATAATAAATAGACAAAAATACAGTCAACTCAAACTATTTTAATGTTTAAGAAATTAAAAATATCCCTGGCCAAAATGAAACAAATCCAAGTAAAAGTGTTATCCACTATTTATGAAAAGTAAAATTTCAACAATAAATAATCATTTGGCCTAAATCTCTTTGGAACTCAAAGTACTAAATAACAGTCGTAGATAAACATTCAGCCTCACAACACCTCCAGGCTTATGTCTTCTCCTTCAGCCAGTCGCTCAGACAAACCAGCCAGTGAACATTGTCAGAGCTCAAGGAAGCTCTTTTTTTGGTCACCATGTGACCTGCAGGTGAAAAGAGCCTCTCACATGGGACAGAAGTGGCAGGGCCAGTCAGAAAGCTGCGGGCCAGGACAGACAGGTGTGGGTGGGTCGCTGCGCGACTAGACCACCACTGCAGTGGGCAGTCTGCGTCGCTGGCGGTGGATTCAGCTTTGTACAAAGTCAGGGCCCTGTTACCCAGTTCTTCTTCCTCTGAATCAGAGTCTGAAGACAAGGAAGAGAAGAGGAGGATCTTTTCCCTCGCTGGCTCCTGTGTGGTGGAGGTATCTTTACACTGTTCCTGCAGCAGAGCCTCAAGGCTGGTCCAAACCTTTTCTCGCTGTCCCCTCGGAAGACACTTTAGATCCTTAAAGCGTGGGTCCAGCACAGTCGCCATCTTGAGCCATTCGCGGTTGAGTGGAGCAACACGTTGGGACAGGTCCTCTGTGAAGGCAGCCTTGAATTTCCCCATGTAGGCTGCGTCCTCATCAGAGGGCTCCATGGTGCGGGACAGGTGGCGGAGAGCAGGTAAAACCACTGAAAGTGAGACATATGTCTCACCTCCCAGGAGCTCAGTCACAAACCTGCAGAAGACAGTTCAGGAAAAAGATTATTGATCTACAAAATAACAGTCAATTATAGAGAAACGGTAACAATAAATGCCTTTAAAATAGCTTTTATTTACCTGCATGTCTCAAGGAGACATTTTTACCAGCTCTGATGGAGTCAACATGACCAGCTTGCGCTTCAGTCTGTCTGAAGCAGCAACAGCAGCCTCTTGATTCTTCAGCAGACGAGGGGTCATTTGAAGCGTTGACGTCCACCTCGTGGAAACCTCCTGGATAAGTGGCTCTCGTTCTTGCCCCAGTCTTCTTTGTCCCTGCTGTAGTTCCTCAGTATTAGCAGGGCTGTCTTTAAAGTCACCCACTATCAGCAAGGCTAACAGTGGAAGATGTGCGGCATGTGTTGAAAGGGGAAGTGTCTTGCTGCAGCCGTCGTGTTCCGGGCACTGTCTGCTCCAATTGTGGTGACCTTTGGTTGAATTCCCCATTCCTCTGCCACAGAGAGAAACTGTTCAGCGCAGTTTTCAGCAGAGTGTCTGGTGTGCGTCTTCTGCACAGTCAGGCCAGAAGACTGGAGATGCCATGTCCCATCTGTGACATCAGCAATGTGTGCAGTCACACCAACATAATTGGAATTACTAGCGGAGGTCCAATGATCCCCAGCCAGAGCCACAAATTCAGCTTTCTACAATGCATCCATTTTTACTTGCTTTTCAGTTTCATAAAGCTGTTGGAGCTTATCTGAAATAGTTTTTCTGCACGGCAGCTGGAACGTTAGATTGCATGTTGCTATCTGTAGCACATTTTCTAATCCTTTATCTTCGACCACTGACAGTGGTCTACAGTCCAGAGCAACCCGTTTAGCGAGTGAATTTGTGAGTTTATCCTACGTTGACTTAATCATTTTGGTCCTGAAGCCAGTCATCTGCTGGAGTTTGGGCTGCAAACGCCTCTTGTTTGTACTCGTACCGGAGCTGCTAGTGCTACTACTAGCTCCGGCGGGTTCTGTGCTCGCTCCCACATGCTTTGCATTGAGATGGTAGCGGACGGTGGAGTTGCTTCGGTGGTATGCAAACTCTTTTTTGCACAGTTTGCACAGAACCACGCTTTTCTCAAGGCTACCGTCAGGTCGTTTCTTGAAATAAAACTTTGCTTCCATTGGCCCCACCAGCGAGCTTTCATCCAACTCCTCCATTTTGGTAGCCTTTAGCCGAGCTCTGACGTCACGCGTGCATCGTGTAATCGGTGTACCGGAATGTGATGGAGCGGCTCCATCAGCAACGGGGCAACAAACACACGCACGCGCTCGCCCGCACTCCGCCCTGCTGTTACGCAGGCAGCGGAGACCCTCGGTCAGTGAACACGTCGTTCCCCACCTGTTAGCATAGTCAGCCAGGGGTGCACACTTGGACTGGCTATGTTTTACCTGCGCAAACATTCAAACATCCTCACACACACACACACACACACACACACACACACACACACACACACACTGACCGGTGACATGACGCCGTGGAGCTGGTGACAGGCAAGACGGGGTGGAGTTAACCCGGGTTTATAACGAAGCCTGAGCGGGACTTTAGGGTCAGGTGATCATTTGGTGTTTAGTTTAACTATTAATTTTTGTTTATAAAAGGAATTATTACGTGACTTTATTTGGAAAATGTTTTTGTTCATTTTATTAGAAAAATAAACTGACCTAAAAGTAGGATGTAATTATTATTTGTGTTATGAACTTATGATTGGTGAAGAAGACTCAATCACACCCCTGGGAGGGGCGGAGCAGTATAAAAGGAGTGGGCACCCAGCTAAAGGAAGAGCTGGGATCATGGTTATGTTTTTCTGTTCTTATTGTAAATATTTTTTGCTCACTGTAAATAACGAGCACCGGCACTGTTTGGGGACAATAAAAGGAAAAAGTCGACTTGCCATTTGGAATTGCGGTGGTTGTTCTTTGAACGGGAGCGAACCCCGCCACACGGAAAAAACGTGCAATGACAAACAGTTCCGCGCTGTTTATGGAGCATACTGTGATCAAATATGTAAAAAAAAATTTATGAATTATTTTTCTTTTAATAAATTTATTGTAATTAACGCGTTAAAGTCCCACCCCTAGTTAAAACAAAGAAAAAGAAAAAACATCAAGGTTGTTGTCATCAGATCCCGGCAGGTTTTATTATTGTGTGTGTGTGTGGGTGGGTGTGTCTGTGTGTGTGTGTGTGTGTGTGTGTCAGAGCAGTGTTGCAGGCAGGATCTGCTCTCGGATTTCTTCGTACTGGAGCATCATGTCCTGAAGGTCGAGGTCTGCAGGAATCACCTGAGAGAGGTGCAGAAAGGTCACAGGTCACATCCATCACCAGGGGTCTCCAACTTCGGCCCTCGAGGGATCCTGTCCTGCATGTTTTAGTTCCTCCCTGCTTCAGCATACTCCATATAGACTCCAGTGACTCTGTAGAGACTTTAGTGACTCTGTAGAGACTCTGTAGTGACTCTATTGGCCCTGTAGAGACTCCAGTGACTCTGTGGTGACCCTGTAGAGAGCCCAGTGACTCTGCAGTGACTCTGCAGTGACTCTAGAGACTTTGGAGACTCTATAGTGACTCTATTGACCCTGTAGAGACTCTAGTGACTCTGTATTGACTCTGTAGTGAATCTAGTGACTCTGTAGACTCTAGTGCCCCTGTAGAGACTCTGTAGTGACTCACCAAGACCGGAGCAGGAAGGGAGAACGAGGTCCCTCTGATGAGCCAGTCTTCATACAGCTGGTGGATGGACTGCAGGTGCTCCTGGTGACACACACACACACACACACACACACACACACACACACACACACACACACACACACACACACACACACACACACACACACACACACACACACACACACACACACACACACACACACACACACAGAGCTGACACACACACACACACACGCTGTGCTGTGGGTGAACACATGTTGTGCTGCTTCCTCACCAGTGGAATGATTTTCTCCTCGGTTCGACATCGATGCTGGAGCCGCTGGAGGCAATTCACTGGAGACGTCTGCAGGTAGACTGAGAGAGAGAGACACTGGGTCACACACAGAGAGAGAGAGAGACACTGGGTCACACAGAGAGAGAGAGAGAGAGAGAGACACTGGGTCACACACAGAGAGAGAGAGAGACACTGGGTCACACAGAGAGAGAGAGAGAGAGAGAGACACTGGGTCATCACAGACAGACAGACAGACAGACAGACAGACAGACAGACAGACACACACCAGAATCACACACACAAACACACTGGACGGGCCCTCAGAGCATGTGCCAATGAGCTGACAGACATTCTCACCTCCATCTTCAACCTTTCCCTCAGCCAGAGCACCATCCCCTCCTGCTTCAAGACCACCACCATCACCCCCCTCCCCTGGAAGAGCCCCCCTCCGCCATCATCCCCCTCCCCAAGAAGAGCCCCCCCACCTGCCTGAATGACTACAGGCCAGTAGCACTCACTCCAATCATTATGAAGTACTTTGAGAGGGTGGTGCTGAGCCACATTCAGAGCAGTATACCGGACCCACGGACCCCCTGCAGTACGCCTACCGTCCCAACAGGTCCACCTCAGATGCCATTGCTGCTGCCCTTCACTTTTCCCTCTCTCAACCGTAAAATAAAGCCTCCTCCATCGGGATGCTCTTTAGTGACTACAGCTCTGCTTTCAACACAGTCATCCGCCATCATCAAGGACCCCACTCACCCCCAACACAGACTGCTCTCACTTCTACCCTCAGGCCGGAGGGACACAAGTGTGAGATGTAAGACCACCAGACTGAAGAACTCTTTCTTTCCCTCTATCAGACTCTAAACAGCTGACAGGAGTCCAGCAGACTGTTCATGCCCCCCATACCTCTCGTTTACACTGAATTTACACGTCTGTACTGAATATGCACTTTAGATGCACACGTGTCCAGTTCACATCTGTCCCATCTACTGCCGACTACCTCACACCTTTATGTACAGACTGGAGCTTAATTACTTCCACCTTCAATTGTATATATCACTTGTATTTTTGCACAGTTTTAATATATAGGTTTCTACTTCTACTGCTTAAGTTTATTATAGTTTGTATAGTTTCTAAATGATGTGGCGTTCAGTGTGGGCAGCAAAGTAAGAATTTCATTGTTCAGGGAAACACGTTTCTTTGCTGTGCACATGACAATACACACTTTGAATCTTGAAACACACACTCGCTCACTCACTCACTTTATTCTAAAGTTAATATTTGACTCATGCTGACTTTATATCTTGAAACTGTAGTAACAGTGTGAAGCAGTGTGTGTGTGTGTTTTTGTGTGTGCATGTTTGTATTTGTGTGTGTTTCAGTGTGTGCGTGTTTCAGGGTGTGTGTGTGTGTTTCTCTCACCAATCAAATCAACAGGAAGTGACACGTTGCAGGTGATCCAGTCGAACCACTCACTGAGCACAGCGAAGTCCACCTCGGGCATTTTCCCACTGCAGGAACATTCCACAGGAGACTCATTCATTCATTCATTCATGAGTTAGTCTGAAGAGAATTGACGACGTCAAACAGTCTGTGCTCATACAGTTGTCTTCTTCTTGATTAGTCAGAGTGTGAAACTGTTCAGTGGCAGCCAAAAGGAACAGCTGATAGGAACAGCCCATAGGAACAGCTCATAGGAACAGCCCATAGGAACAGCAGATAGGAACAGCCCATAGGAACAGCTCATAGGAACAGCTGATGGAACCAATACCATCATGAAGAACCAGCACCATGAAGAAGGAGCTGCAGTTCAAACCTTCTGAAGAGATTCTCCACAAAGATGTACTTGGCACTGAAGATGGACCTCTCCATCATCCTGACAGGAGCCTCCTGACACACACACACACACACACACACACACACACACACACACACACACACACACACACACACACACACACACACACACACACACACACACACACACACACACACACACACACACACACACACACACACACACACACACACACACACACACACACACACACAGTATGTTCAGCAGTGTGTTCAGCAATATGTCCAACAGTGTGTTTATCAGTATGTTCAGCAGTACGTTCAGCAGTGTGTTCAACAGTGTGTTCAGCAGTATGTTCAGGACTCACTGCAGTCGATGTGTGTCGCTCCAACATGGTGAGCTGGACGAAGGTCTGCAGCGTCAAACCCCAACGTTCAGGGTCCTGGTACATCAGAGCCTGCAGGGACAGAGTCCTAAGACTATAGCTCCACCCACATCACCAGCCCCACCTCCACCCACACTTTAAGCTCCATCCAGACCTCTACCCCACCCAGGCCCTAACCTCCACCAGATCCCACCACCACCCATACCCTAACCTCCACCCTGACTACAACCTCCACACACAACCACACCCTCACCCAGAACCCACCTCCACCCACACCCTAACCTCCACCCAGACCCCAGCCTCCACACAGACCCCAACCTCACCCTCCACTCAGACCCCAACCTCCACACAGGCCCCAGCCTCCACCCAGACTCTAACCCCACCCTCCACACAGACACACACTTTAACTACTCTCTCCTGGGTCCCTGTAGTCCATCTAGAGTCCCTGCAGTCCCTCCTGGGTCCTGGTCTACCTGCTATCAGACTGAGCAGGTAGACCAGGTCTTACCAGAGGGTTGTGTCCTCGTACGTTCCTCCACTTGGAGACCGGCTCTGGGAGGACCTGCACCCAGACAAGACCAGAAGATCAGAGGGCAAGAGGATCAGGAACGGACGAGAGGACCAGGACCAGAGGACCAGACCAGAGGTCTATAGGAGATCATGCAGTAACAGGGCTGTTGTACCTCGATGTTGCTGGTTTTGCTGAAGTACTCCAGACATGTGGTCTTTCCACTGGCAATGTTCCCCTCAATACAGACCTGCAAGAACAAACAGAGACCAGGTCTACAGAAACAGGGACCAGGTCTGCAGAAACAGGGACCAGGTCTACAGAAACAGGGACAGGAGCTCACCACAGTTTTCTTTTCTTCTCCGTTCCGCTGAAGCTTCCCTTCAAACACAAACAGACAAGAGTCAGAGAGTCTCTGTTACTGCAGGTCAGCAGGACCAGAGACCAGAAGGTCCAGAGACCAGAAGACCAGAGAACCAGAGACTGTAGCAAGACCAGCACAGACCAGTAGAGTACATTACAGTAGAGTAGAGTACAGCAGAATACAGTACAATATTGTACATTACAGTAGAGCACATTACAGTAGAGTACAGTACAGTAGAGCACATTACAGTAGAGTACATTGCAGTAGAGCACATTACAGTAGAGCACATTACAGTATAGTAGAGTACAGTACAGAAGAGTAGGGTACAGCAGAATACAGTACAATATTGTACATTACAGTAGAGTACATTACAGTATAGTACAGTAGAGTACATTACAGTAGAGTACAGTACAGTACAGTACATTACAGTAGAGCACATTACAGTATAGTACAGTAGAGTACATTACAGTAGAGTACAGTACAGTAGAGCACATTACAGTGGAGTACATTGCAGTAGAGCACATTACAGTAGAGCACATTACAGTATAGTACAGTAGAGTACAGTACAGAAGAGTAGAGTACCGTAGAACTGACCTGTGCGGTTCTTCCCTGCACTGAAGAGTCTCCTCCATCCAGAACTAGGAGCTCTGATCACCTGGAGGAGGAGGGGGCGAGCGGAGAGCCACATCTCTCTCTCTCTCTCTGTTTCTCCTAGTGTCTCTCTCTCTCTCTCTCTCTCTCTCGCTGTCTATCTCTCTGTCTATCTCTCTATCTCTGGGTCTCTCTCGCTGTCTCTCTCTGTATGTGTGTGTCTGTCTCTGTGTGTGTGTGTGTGTGTGTGTGTGTGTCTCTCTCTTTCTCTGTCTCTCTGTCTCACTCTCTCTCGCTGTAATCCACTCATCACACACACACACACGCAGGTACGGAAGCAGCAGGATGAAGAACTCGGAGTCCTCCTCTCTGCTGCCATCTGCTGGTCCGGAGGTGAACTACACCACCAACATTCGATCAGACGTTGATCTATGGACAGTTCAGTGCTCAGCACCAGTACACACACACACACACACACACCCACACACACACACACACACACACACACACACACACACACACACACACACACACACACACACACACACACACACACACACACTACACAGAAAAAGTCTACTTGTAAAAACACTGCAAGTACATAATATAACAATGTCTGATATCAAAATAATAAACACTGCCAATGCAGATGGAGAGAGAGAGAGAGAGAGAGAGAGACAGAGACAGCTGGAGAGAGCGAGAGATGGAGTGAGACAGATTTGTAAATCCTGTATATATAAATCTCAATATGTGAATAACTGCGTTTTTATCTTGACAGTTTTTTTTTACATTATTTCTGCCTGAAGAAACCAAACCCTGATATATTTCTCCGATTCAATCATTGAAAAAGTGTGACGACTCAGCAAGGTGGAGTTCACTGGGTTTCAAGATGTTTTAATACAGAGTCAGTGTTTAAATCATAACTCATCATATTTATATGGATTAAACCCTGTTCAACCGGGATGAAGCTCAACTTCTCTCTTTCTGTCGCCTCGTCCAGAAGGAGTCCAACCAGCGCTTCAGTCTGACCAGACGTTACAGGGTCAGGCTCAGCAAAGATGAATAAATTAACAATCATACTAATGTGCAGTCAGTTCAGTTGACATGGAACCAGACGGTTCAATACAGCCGTGCAGCCGCAGCGCTCCTCAGAGAAATGAATGGGTGAATGAATGAATGAATGAATGAATGAATGAATGAATGAATGAATGAATGAATGGATGAATGGCTGTGTGTTGCCACATCAAGCATACGCTCTGGAGTCCAGAAGGGGGCAATTGTGCATCAGTGTGCACACATCAGGCAGCAGAAAAAGAAGCATGTAGATCGATCGATCTGCTGAGAGCAGTGGTCTCAGCAGCTGCAGCAGCTGCAGCAGCAGCAGCAGCAGCGTGGATGCAGCTGTGCGGGAATCCAAACTTTAGCAGGTCCGCAGGCACATCCGGGAATTCCCAGACTTTCCAAAGAAAGCCTTGGCCGTTTTCCAATACCCATACTGTCCATACTTGTGCTCTCGTGTACCCGTGAAACGTCATCAGTGGGAGACCAAGTACTGGTCTAATTCTTAGGCCGTTTCTCACAGAGTACACATGGGGTACGTCCGAATTGTACCTTCTCACTCCTTAACTATCGACTTCTCCTTCACCCCGGAAGTGTTTTGTGTGGCGGCCATGATAAAGACTGTCTGAATCCTCAATAAGCAAAGGAACGGAGGCTTGTTAGAACCTCCTTTCTAACCTCTTGTAGGTTACCAAAGCAATAATCTGCCTAGAACAACTTTATATTACATAAAACCCAGATGAACTTTTTGTAGTCCATTTTCAGAAACATGTAGTTCTTTCCCCACCATGGCAGACGTCACTAACTTGAGCCGCCGTTGCATTATTATGACATCACTAAGTGAAAGTGCGGTTCGACTGCCACACCACCGTGATCACCTTTCACTAACTCCTTTAGGAAGCCTCCTAACGCCTTTACTAACTCCTTTAGGAAGCCCCCTAACACCTTTCACTAACTCCTTTAGGAAGCCTCCAAACACCTTTCCTAACTCTTTTAGGAAGCCTCCTAACACCTTTTCTAACTCCTTTAGGAAGCCTCCTAACACCTTTCACTAACTCCTTTAGGAAGCCTCCTAACACCTTTCACTAACTCTTTTAGGAAGCCTCCTAACACCTTTCCTAACTCCTTTAGGAAGCCTCCTAACACCTTTCACTAACTCCTTTAGGAAGCCTCCTAACACCTTTCCTAACTCCTTTAGGAAGCCTCCTAACACCTTTCACTAACTCCTTTAGGAAGCCTCCTAACACCTTTCACTAACTCCTTTAGGAAGCCTCCTAACACCTTTCCTAACTCCTTTAGGAAGCCTCCTAACACCTTTCACTAACTTCTTTAGGAAGCCTCCTAACACCTTTCACTAACTTCTTTAGGAAGCCTCCTAACACTTTTCACTAACTCCTTTAGGAAGCCTCCTAACACATTACCTTAACCCCCGTGACATCATCCACTGGGTTAAGATAAAGTCGATAGTTAAGGAGTTAGGAGGGACAATTCGAACGTACCCTGTTTCTCACAGAGTACACATGGAATACCCGGATGTGTCCTCGCTCCGCCCACTTTATCGAGGATGCAGCGACACGGACCCGTGCAGTCTTGGGAAGCCAATTTACCCATAATGCATTTGGCAAGAGATGCCGAAGGAGATCGCGGAGGAGGAAACACACAACGGTGAGTGAAAAATCTGAAATCTTAGCGTCATTGTTTAACAGAGTGTAGTTTTAAGAGTGTTTTAGGCCAGAATATAGTTGTTTAAAATGTTGTTATGAGGTTGATATTTCAAGATCATGCTGACTTGAACATTTGTTCCAATTAGGGCTGAACGATTAATTGCATTTGCGATAATATTTTCAAATCACAAGGGCTGCAATTTGACTGCTCACGTGATCTGGTCACGTGACGACTTGCGCGTCCTGCGCATGTCATCCACCCACCTTGCCCGAACGGGCTCGTGGTTTTCAGGGATGGAGCCGATCCGATCTGGGATCGGGTTCCCATATCAACGTAATTCACGGATCGGAAATTTCCGATCCAACCTGCAGAGATTTCTGATCCATGATCCTCGTCTGCTTCACTGTTGCTGAAATGATCCACAGTGTTTCCCTGCTGCTGCTCTGTGGACTGGATTTCCTGAAGGGAGCCGGGTCTCAATGAGACCAGGAGTAATAAGTCAGGAAATCCATTCCACAGTTTGCAGCCAGCGAGCAGGCTAGGGAAGTAGCACTGTGCTATCCAACTTTTCATGGCAACATGTTGCTGTTTGGATAGATTTTACACTTAAAACACCACAAAGCAACACAGCAACGTGGATGTTAGCAAAGCAGTTATACAGCGAGGCGGTCGCTTTGTCAAGAGACATCTCCATTTTAAAACTCCAGCTCTCCGAGGAGAACAGCACTGACCACGGCATCAAAACAATGAACAGCAGCTCCTCTGCCGTAGCAGTCGATTCACACCTCTGTGAAGCTGTGTCCTCCGCGCTAAACTCCCTGAAAATAGTCCTAATGGTTGGAGCTGCGTTAGAGCTGGAAACATTGTGTTTGTGCTGCATTGCTAAATAATTTCTCCAGGGATTAATAAAGTCATTCTGAGGTTCAAAAGATAGAACTAGTTTATTATGAGATGATGACGTCACGCAGACCCCCACTTTGTCCAAATGGAACAAAAATACTTTGTACTGCTTCCTTTTCTGACCTGATACTAACCTCAAGTTGTCTTTTGAGAGAATACATGCATACATTTGTACAAGTTATACTTTACTGTAGAGAGGAGTTTATTACAGCCTCATATAAAATCAACAATATCGATTGTAGCCAGGTTGAAAATTGTGGAAAAGAAAGTTTTTTTTTCATGTATTTCATTTAAGTTAAAATGTCAATTTCGAGTCTGTGATTTTTTTGTTCCTTTTTATTTCAATCGCAGCAATGCTTCAGGTTGTTCTGTTTTGATTTGTTGTGTGAACCTTCACCTGTGACGGGGAAAGGAGCGTCAGAGATCAGGTGAAGGGAGAGGTTGATTTAATTAGGAGGTCAGCTGGAGACTCGAGGCGTGTTGGTGATTGAGACACACCGGTCCGCACCCAGGGAAGGAAGCGGGTGTTTTGCATGCCGCGGTGGACAGATCTGTCGGTGAGACGATCTGGGAGAGGACTGTGAAAGGACAGCTGGATGCGCAACAGATAACTTCCACCCGAAGTCTGTGGCTTTGACAGCTGGAGGATCACTCACTAGTTCAGTGAGTGATTGATTCACCTCACCACCGGCCAGCGGCTTCAGGGGCAGGCACCACAGCTGAGCAGGTAGCTCACCCTGCTGTTTCCCACCTGGAGACAGCAAGACGAAACCAGATAGCGCTCTGAGTGACCGGAAAACTCAGAGTTCCTCTGGCAACGGGAAGGACGCTCCGCTGGTGCTGCAGTGGCGTCGATCAGCTGTTTCCGGCTGTCGTCGATCAGCTGTTCCCGGACTGAGCCTGTCAGACTGGTAGGAGGGAATCCTTCCAGTTCCGTGGGACCAGGTACCACTTTGTTTTGTTTTTTCTCCTCCTCAGGGAGGAAATGACTGAGGATATTCCTTATTTTGCTGTGTGGAATCCCGGGCAACGAAGCAGGCCTGCGCTTTGAGTTTTGGGTTAAAATGATTATGAACTAATTACCAGTGTGCACACTGTGATAGAAAATACATTTTATTCAACCTGATTATATCAATTGGATAATTTTGAGTTATTGTGAATTGTTGCCAGTATCTTTTGTTTACGCACCTGTTTAATGGAGTTTGTTTTTTATTAAAATGGGAATGATTTTAGTTAACTGTTTTCCAGGAAGTATTCATTTCAAATAAGTAGTTGTGCCATTAGTGTAAACAATATCAGAAGCCCAAGCACAGAAAGACACAAAAGATAGTCAAGTAAGACTTATCAAAATACGAGAGTTATGTGTCACAGACCTCAGAGCCCTTTCCAATAGAGAATAGGAATAGCTGGGCTACACGATGATAATAATAATATTAAAACAAACAGTGCTCTGGTATCAGAATCGTATCATCAGATATACAAATTTAAGTATCAGGATCGGATGGGAAGTGAAAAAACGTGGCTCGGTGCATCACTACTGCAATGTAGATGAGCAAACCGCTCAAAATCCTTAATGTCCAGCCCTGCATTAGTATAGTGACCCAGCCTGGGTTCACGGCTTTGATCAGCACAATGGACAAGTAGTTGGCTTGTTGTGGTGAACGCTTACAAGACTGCAAGTCACAGTACTTAGTAAGTTTACTACTGTAATTGAAGTAGAAGATAAATAAACTGTCTTTCATATTAATACATGCTTCATTTGACTTTATCTTAACATAAGCCTCGCCTATAAGAAAGAACAATTTTTGTAGAATAAATCTTATATTGTTTATTATAATACACATTGATTTATTGCTTGTTTGTTGAAAAATACATGAGAAGAGGACCTTGAAAAAATAATTGCATATTAAATCGCAATTAGATTATTTTCCAAAATCCTTCAGCCCTAGTTCCAACGTTTTCGGAGATTGTGGATCCAGATTGAGACGAGGCTGGGTGTGGTTCTCTACTGTGGTTAAACATGAGATCTAAATGTTTTAGTGTAAATCTAACAGTGCTCATGTACATTTAAATTTGCTGCTGAGGGGAAAGATCATGTTTATAACTATCTAACTTGACTGAGAGGTGAAGGTACTACTGGACATATTCTTTTAACTCAGTCGTACAAATGTCTTCTACCGTTATACTGAAGGCTCTTCTGGAGGCTCTTCTGGAGGTTCTACTGGAGGTTCTACTGGTTCTACTGGAGGATACTGAGAATGCTGTGGATTCAAACTAACACCAAGCACTATTTGAATCCAGGACTACTGAGGAACCTGAAGCCTGGTCCAGTGGAGAAGAGGAACTCCTCCAGATGAGGAGTGAGGATTGTTTTTGATGCTTGAATTATTACATGTTTATATTTTATTCATACATGAGTTAATTACTTACTGAACTGGGAGTGTGTCATTCTTTTTGTTCTATGTCCTCCTCATAGACCTCATAATGGTTGAAATTCCTCCGAGACAATTTCTTCTTTAAAGCAACATTATGTTGTTTATCAAATAAAACAGACAAATGTTCAGTTCTATATTTTACAGTCATATACAATCATTTACAGTCTGTTGATCTCTGTTTTTATCCATCTATCTCCATATATTTACACATGAGTAGAGAACATGACCACATGAGGAGAGCTTCCTGTCTAGATGTGGTTCTGCTCTCTGAGGCCTGCAGGTCGTTCTTCAGCAGCAGGGAGCTGGACAGTGAGTGTCGCTCGCACATCACTTCCTGCCAGGTCCCTATGGACGTCCTCAGTGTCACCTGGTTGTCTCCATCATCATCCCTGGACCGTCTTTCTCCTTCCTGGACCGTCCTTGTCCTCCCTGGACCTTCCTTCTCCTCCCTGGACCTCCCTCTCCACCTCCATGATGTCACCCGATGCCACACAGACAACACTCAGACAGCAACCAGAGGACGTCTCTCCAGGCTCTCAGAAAGACGGAGCACCAGCAGGTTTGTCCTGGTGTCTGTTGGGTTTCAACCTGCCTGTCAGTTAAAATTCACATGAAAACATTTGATATATTTTGATGTAATCATGAATCAGAATTTATTATTTCCTTCATGTTCATGATTTAGATTATTGAAATAAAGCAGGTTGCCATTACAGTGATATAATAACAACTGTGCGCCGCAGGCATGGATATAGTACTTCCTCTGTCCCCCATCAGAAAGTACTTGGCGGATACAGTACTTCCTCTGTCACCCAGCAGAAAGTACCCAGCTGGTACCAGTACTTGCTGGTACATGGAGGATCTGTGCAGGACAAGAGCATCCTGCACAGATCCCCAGTTGCCAATGTACACATCAATAAGCCTCATATATTATAGAGTCTTTTTTAACGACAGGTAGATGCAGGGAAGATTCTACCTTGCAGACATGTTTCAGCTTCATCTGTAGTCTTCCTCAGAGCATCGTCTGGTTGTGATGACATGTCGGTCTTGATCAGGTGACCGGCCAGACGATGCTCTGAGGAAGACTACAGATGAAGCTGAAACATGTCAGCAAGGTAGAATCTTTCCTGCATCTACCTGTCGTTAAAAAATACTCTATAATATATGAGGTTAGAAAGAACTTTAGAATTTTACAAAACAATGTCATAATTCTATGTACATAATGTTTCTAACTTGTGTTTTTACTGTTGTAGGTTCTGCTGAAGTTTATTAAATAAAGTTTCCTTTATTTTCTGCTTGATATCTTTCTTTACTCGACAGTGTAAGCGATGTGTGTATTTATGTATTTACTCTCACACAGTATAAGCCATTTATGTATTTATTCTAAAGAGAAAATACAGCTAATGATTGGAGTGCTTAACTGTAGGATGTATATTAGACAAATGTACTACAGTACATATTAATGACATGACCAGAAGGATGACAACAAGCAGCAGGTATGTGGAATCCTGGTTACTTCATTTAATAAACATCAGGGATCTTCAGTAAAACAGTAAAATACTAGTTTGTATTAGTAGAACATTTCTGATCAGCTGCTTTCATTGTTCAAGGAGATGAAGAGTAAAATAAAGGCTGTATAGGAGGTAGAAGTAATAGTAACCCTGTGCTATACACAGAACTATACACTGTACTTTATACAGTACTGTACATGGTACTAAACACAGTACTGTACATTGTACTATACACTAATATACACAGCATGTATGCGACAGAAAAGGTACTATTTTACAATAATGTTCTAAAATGTAGATCATCATATAAAATATCATGTACAAATCACCTTCCTGCTGAACCTGAGAGACAACAGGTTCCTCCTCCTCCTCCTCCTCCTCCTCAGCTTCAGGGTCCATCATCCAGCCATGACAGCCACCGCTTCATCAAGTACTTGTGCTCCAATTCTCCTTTAACGCCGATGCTTCCTCGCAAATTTGCATTTCCGCACTTCCGAGGACGCCTTGCAAGTAGTTACTCATGATGTAGGCGAGTACACACTGGCGCTCTAAGAATTGGAAAACGGCCACTGACATGGCAGGTGTTGTCTATCCCCACCACCATTTTGGTGGAAGAGGACACCGTCAAAGGGTGTATGCTGAGTGTGCAAAACCACTGGAGCAATACACCACTGAAGAACTGGACGCTCTCTTCCCCTTTGGAAATGCTGATATTAAGTACATTGCAGACCTTGTCAGGCCAAAACTTCAACGCAGAACCCAAAAGAGTCCCAGTCTGTGGAAGAACAGGTCCTCATTGCTCTGCGCTTCTATGCATCTGGGACTGAACTATGTTCTGCTCGGTATGTTCAGTGACTCTGCACCTGTAGGATCATTATCAGCCACCATAAGGTATTTGGTGGTTGGTCCATTTTGGTCCTACAACTTGTCCTCATGACTAGACCCTCTGAAGAGGAGAACCTGTCTTCAGGGGACTCTTGTCCTTGGATTTCAGGGTGTCTCTACATCAGAAGTTTTCCTGTATAAAATAAGAAGAATGTTGTTGGGAGGATTCGAACCTACACAGGGAGACCCCAATGGATTTCTAGTCCATCACCTTAACCACTCAGCCACAACAACATGCTTCAGTGCAGTTTTACATCAGGATAAACCTACTTTGTTTCTTTTTGAGGAGCCCAGGGTTCAATTCCTCAAAGGGTAGTGTAAGGTTCTCTGTGTGTTGTTCCTGATAACCTTCAGGCCAGACGTTCTTCCCAATCACTCCCTCTCAGGTCACTTAAGGTGTGTTTCCACCGCACAAAAAGTGCAGGAATGGACTGGTATAGTCCGTTATGGTTCGGGTGCAGACATTCACTACACAGGACAGATTGACGGCAGAGATGTTGTGGGGGTGCTGAGTGACGTCATCGCCGTATAATAAATGTGTTATGTCTTAAAAACGAAAACTGCAAAAGATATCATTCTTTCGGCACAAACCAGCACTAACGCAGCACAAACGTTTGGGAGTATTTTCATTGATTTTTGCGAGAGGTGGGGGGCCAGCTTCATGAAGGTATGCAAGGCTTGTTTTTCAGTGCACGCTCCGTGCACGTTCAAAACAGCTGTAACGTGCACGCTCCTGAAAAGAGATCAAACTGCAGGCTGCGCAAAACAAAAACAAAAACCAAAAGCCTCTTTTCCTATTGGTTAAGAAGAAGAAACCCGCAGCCCTTTGATAGACAGGGAACATTTGGGATTTTCAAAGTAAAAAAAAATCCAACTTTTTTTCATTCGAATTGATCATTTTAATGGTCCTAGAGCCACTGTGTCAATACAGTATGTCAAATTGAAGAAAAACAATCCAGAGTCACATTGGTGAGGTGGTCCTAAATAAAATGACACCAAATAAGGCAAGGTTATGTGTGTTTTAATTAAAAGAGTCCTGGCCAACCTACGTTTCACTTTGGAATACTTTTCAGGCTACATTTATTGAAATTCTGTCATGGCATTGTACATCTTGTCTTTCATTATAGTCTCGTAAAACAGTGAAAACTCCAACTGACATCAAAACAAGCATAGAAAGCCGACCTCAACATGGCTTGTGCATCAAGGAGTGCAGGGTTTACCAGGCCTATGGATTTTGGGGAGACATGTGCAAAGATCTTCGACTTCCAAACACCTCCATAAATCGATAAAAAATCAGAAAGGCATACTTGGAACACTTGAAGGTAATTCTATTGCACTGCAGACACCTATGTCTAGTAATGTACTGAAGTGAACTGGGCCCTCCGTCAGCCTCGATACTTTGATTTATTGAATAATATTATGTACTTTCCCACCACCAGGGCGTCACTGTAAACAAAGATGGAGATCATACAAAGACTCCTGTTGACTCCACCACCCCAGTAAGTTTTCTTGCTTAATTATTGAAGCTCATTTTCAGGGTATTCATTTGTCCATGGTGGAGTCTCTAAAGCTATTATCTCGCACAAGATACAAAAATAGCTTGTGTGAAAGCCTAAATTCTCCAGTTAAAAAATGAACTTGAGCATCATGAGTGACGTCACAGGGGAACAGTGGTTTAACTTTTGCAATCCTACAAGTATTAACCTATTCATTTTGTGATTCAGGCTGCTTGGGAAGTGATGATGATCATGGTGAAGCCCTGTTGGCACCTGTCAGGGAAGAGCCTGGTTCCAAATCTCCATCGTTACCTGAAGAGGTATTATAATTCCTGAATTGTTTACGCTCAGTCTTTGTTTGTGTGACCTTTAATTCTTTTTTCACGAACAATAGGTAGACTGGATGCCTTTCTCTCACTTTACAGCTTAACAAATATCACATTTTCTCATGTGACATAAACTATTATGGTTTTATATTTCATCTAACACTCTGGATTTTAATTAAACAGAACAACAATCAATAGAAATCTGTAGTGATATATATATATAGATAGATATATATATATAGATATATATATATATATATATATATCAGTGTTTGGTTGAAATGTTGGAGTCATGGGACCACGTGGCCCAATGGATAAGGCGTCTGACTTCGGATCAGAAGGTTGAGGGTTCAAGTCCCTTCGTGGTTATCATGTAGTTTGTGAAGTACCGTTAGAGAGTCTCGTCATGGTTTCACCACATTTACTAGACTTCATCTGGAAAAGCTGCTTCTGCTAACGTCACAGATGAAATTACTCAACAGTCATCGTGTCAAAAACTTGATCTCCTGATAGCATCTTAAGTTTACATGTCGTCACTCCGTCCTCATTGTCCTTTTTCATCGCCTGCTGTTAACAAGTGAAAGAGCCAATAGGTTGTTAGGGCCCATGACTCCACCCCTCTGAAATGTGACACTTCATGCAAGTAGTTAAAACACTTACATACAGTACACACATAACACATCACACATACATACATACATACATACATACATACATACATACATACATACATACATACATACATAAAAACCAATAAATAAATACACGCAGATGAAAACATAACCTAACTTGGTTGGTGAAGTTAATAAATAATTATTTTCAGGATGAAAGTGAAGATCGAAGTAAAAGAACTTTGATAATTTCCATTCTTTTATAACATCACTATGACATCACCAAACAGAGTTAGCAGATAGAACCATCAGGGTATCACACTTCACAGCCTCCCTGGGAAAGTTCTGGAAGACATAGTACTCCACCAAGGTTGTGTCTTGTCAGCCCTTCTGTTTGTGATTTTCATGGACAGAGTGTCAAGGTGCAGCTGAGGCAAGAGGAGACAAAAACTCAGGGAGGCTGACAGTAAGGTAAGGCTCTATACTTTCTATTTCATTGGACTTATACTTTCTTACAGGTCTGTGCTCTCTCTCTCTCTCTCTCTCTCTCTCAGCCTGCTGGTCACTTCATAAGAACAACCAGTCCATCAAAGAAAATTACTTCTTTATCACATCACAGCTGAAGCTCCAGACATTAGCCGACATTTTACTGTGTTAATGTGACGTAGCTAAACTGTACAGCTGAAACACTAATAACTAATAATTAAAAACATAATGAATGCTATATTTTTTTTATTTTTTTATTTTTTATTTATTTATTTATTTATTTTTTTTGATTTCCATGTCGGTGTGGCCGTGATCGTATAGTGGTTAGTACTCTGCGTTGTGGCCGCAGCAACCTCGGTTCAAATCCGGATCACGGCAGTGGCTCCTAAAGTGCTGATGTTGTCGTCACTCATGGACCTGCTTTGTCATCAACTTGTAGACTGAAGGAATCTCAAGAAGATTCTAACTCTATTAAAATCTACCATCAGTATGTCTCTCTCTCATAGTTTATCTAGAATATATAGTTCCTCACTGTCTATCATATGTTGTTGTTTCCATTCATATTTATTTATGTTCTTAAATTCTATTAACATTTCAGTACAAATATTAGGGGTTCATATATTCTGCTGTGGAAAATGGACCTCGGGGTTCAGATTCTATGAGGGTCCTTTTACAATCTTACACCGGCCCTGAGCCTCGATGGAGTCTTGGCCAAATGAAGCCTCATCAACCATTTTCTTTATTTTCTGACTCCACCAGATGGCGCTGTTGGTTTGAAGATAGAGGCTGAAAGATTGGCAATGAAGTGTGTTTTCAAACATTTGTTGAACAGACAGCGCCATCTGCTTGTGTGGGAGACTGCCTGAGAATAGCAGGTGCTGTGAGCTTTTAATCCCCCTGGCTAGAGGGCGCTCTATTGGCTCTTTTTCAACAAAAAATTTCAAAGGGTGCGTGACCTGAAAGGAAGTGATTAAAAGGGCATTTCTGACCTGAACCCGAGGGTTATCAGTAAGTAAACTAAAGAGCTGCTCTCCCCGTCAGGGAATTGCACCCGCAGCTCCCACAAGACAGGTGGGGATACTCTCCACCATACTAAGGAAGAGATGTTGCTATGCATGCTGTCTGTCAGGGTCGTAGCCAAACGTAGCATGGAGGCTGTTTTGATGTCCAGAGGTGTGCTCTGGTGAGGACCTCATGATGTCACTCTCCTCTGGGCTGTATGATGTCACTCTCCTCTGGCCTCCATGATGCCACTCTCCTCTGGGCTGTATGATGCAACTCTCCTCTGACCTCCATGATGTCACTCTCCTCTGACCTCCATGATGTCACTCTCCTCTGGCCTCCATGATGTCACTCTCCTCTGACCTCCATGATGTCACTCTCCTCTGGCCTCCATGATGTCACTCTCCTCAGGCCTCCATGATGTCCCTCTCCTCTGACCTCCATGATGTCACTCTCCTAAGGCCTCCATGTTGTCACTCTCCTCCATGATGTCACTCTCCTCTGACCTCCATGATATCACTCTCCTCTGGCCTCCATGATGTCACTCTCCTCTGATCTCCATGATGTCGCTCTCCTCTGACCTCCATAATGTCACTCTCCTCTGACCTCCACCTTCAGATCAGACTCTTCTTCTCCCACACATGATGGACACAGACAGGACAACAAACCAGAGTTGCAGCAACATGGTTGCCTGTCGTTAAAGCAATAACCAAGCAGACCCGGCGCTCCACCACACAGACAGCAATGAAAACAAGGCTCTTTAAGGAAAAGGCCAGACAGCCAGCATCGATGACAAACTGAGCCTCTGTCATCACTAATAACTTACTGATGAGGTTTCCATTCAGCGGTGGGTAGTTTGAATCCCATCCAGAAGAAATGACAACAAGAATGTCTCTAATCCAGTAAAACATCCATTGTAGCCAACATGAAGTGTCCAGAGTCCAAAATGTCCAATAGAACAGCCTCCAACAGTTTGAACATCCAGTCTCCAAGTTATTTCTGAACTATGTATAGTAACGTGGCCTCACATCTTATAGCACCATCTTCCTCTCCTTCATCCTCACAAACCTTTCAGCCACCTCCTTCTTATCAAGCACAACGTCTCTCTATGGAGAGCAAAGTGAGCTTTGAGAGTCTGGCCTCCTTCATGCCCAGAGAGAGTTTGGAATTCATTTCTGGCTGAAACTGCGTTCTGCATTTGCACTAGTGACTGACTGGTATGTCCTTTCCATATGGCTGCAGATGATGGAGGGCAGAACAGCTTCTGTGGTGTTGAGCTTGATTTCTACTGCACTACACATGGCAGAGAAAGAAAGAAATCCACCCCAGACCTGCTCAGCTGTGGACTCGTCTCCAGCACAGAAGCTGGTAAATCCTGGATTCTTTCAGCTGCATCATCTGTGGAAAAGTTTTTAGTAAATAGTAAACCAATCTGTCAGGAAAGACAATCCTATGACAGTGTCCTCATAGTAGTGATGGTGGTATAGTGGTAAGCACAGCTGCTTTCCAAGCAGTTGACCTGGTTTGATTCCTGGCCGTCACAGAGGAGAGACTTTCAGCAACAAGAGATGTTGAGTCTTATTCTCTTATTTCAAACCTTTATTCAAAGGCTTGATCTCATAATCATCAAATGTCCACTTAGATCCTGGAGGGCCTCAGTCCTGCATGTTGTCTACATCTCCCTGCTTCAACACAGCTGATTGCAATGAGGCTGGTTTTCTGGCTTTGTGCTGAATGAGGTGATGAACCATCAGGACATTCAGGTGTGTTAAAAAAGGGAAACATGGAAAATATGCAGCGCGGCGGAGCTCCAGGATCTGAGTTTGAGACCTCTGACTTAGAGTAAACACAACTCTTGGACAAATGAGCCACACCCTTCCAAGACTACCACCTACAGCAACCGGACACACGACACACTCAAAGCTTTAAATGGTGGAAAAAACGGTGCAAAACAAATCCAGCTAAATCAAGTCAAAGTCAGGGGATGTAGCTCAGTGGTTGAGGACATGCTGAGCATGTATGAGGGCTCAATCCTCAGTGTCTCTGAGTTTTATGTCTGAAAGCACATAAATAGTGACTAAAGCCTCATTTCCACTGCACTCAATGTGCTGGTAAAGTGTGGGTTTTTGTGCATCCCTACTGCAAAAGTCGTGGATGGCACCAAAGTAACCGTAACAAAGAGTTATGATTTTTCACATGGGTCTCATTGGTCCAAAAATGTATTCAGTTTATTGCCCCAAATCCAGTTTTTGCTTAATTTTCCTCCATTTGAATCTTGGATCACAGGAGCTGCATTCAGAATCTGCTGTGTCTGTGTGAGCTGGATTGTCTCCGCCCACATACGCCCTTTTTAGGAAGAGGAGGAAGTACTTCCTCTCGTTGTGCCATGTGCCACAGCAAAGCTGCCTCATTGTGGAAGGGTGAAAGGGAGGGCCTACCTTGATTTGGATTGGCTGAACCCCCGATGACACTATATAGCTTTGAAATATGATTGAAGTTCAGCTCCTAAAACTCTGAAACAATTCTCTACCAGAAGAAAATAAGACCAAATGTTTTGTTGTTGCATGCAAATGCTTGAAAACCAGTGAGAGTGAAGAATTGCTTATATTGTTTTTTTATGGCTCATGTGAGACAGTGTGATATAAAAGAAGAAAACATACTATATTGATCCCCTTGGAGAAACTTCACCTCTTCATTTATCTTCTGCTGTTCATAGTGAACCTGAACTACAGATACCAGAGGCTCGGGAAGCACCGATCCACATTTTTTCACTTCTCATCAGATCCCGATACCTGAATTTGCATATCTGCCGATACCAATATTATTCCGATACCAGAGCTGTTTGGTTTAATATTATTTTTATCATTATTGCTGATTTTATATGAGGCTGTAATAAACTCTTCTGTACAGTAAAGTATGAAATGTACTAATGTATGCATGTATTCTCTCAAAAGACAACTTGAGGTTAGTATAAGGTCAGAAAAGGAAGCAGTACAAAGTATTTTTGTTCAATTTGGACAATGTGGGGGTCTGCGTGACGCCATCATCTCATGATAAACTAGTTCTATCTTTAGAACCTCAGAATGACTTTATTAATCCCTGGGGAAATTCTTTACCAAGGCAGCACAAATGATTGGGACTATATTCAGGGAGTTTAACGCAGAGTAGGACGCAGCTTCACGGAGGTGTGAATCAACTGCTACGGCGGAGGAGCTGCTATTCATTGTTTTGATGCCGCGGTCAGTGCTGTTCTCCTCGGGGAGCGGAAGTTTAAAACGGTGACGTCTGACGGCAGAGCGGCGCCTCGCTGTACTACGGCTTTGCTAACATCCACGCTGCTGTGTTGCTTTGTGGTGTTTTGAGCGTAAAATCCGTCCAAACAGCGACATGATGTCATGAAAAGTGGGATAGCACAGTGCTACTATGCTAGCCTGCTAGCTGGCTGCAAACTGTGGAATGGATTTCCTGACTCATTCCTCGTCTCATTGAGACCCGCCTCCCTTCAGGAAATCCAGTCCACAGTTTGTAGCCAGCGAGCAGCGCAGCCGGCACTCGGCTCTGTTCACTTGGAACCTCGACCGAGCAGGTACCATGAAAGTACCTGGTCAAAAGTGAGACAATTCAAGTAGGGCTGAGTAGGTACTAGTGGAAAAGTACCTTAAGTTGACCAGTAAGACAAAAATACCCACGGTGTGATACTTATGTCAACTCTTCACAAAGTAGGGTTTGCTAAAGTTATGTTGCGCTGGCCAGGAATCGAACCCAGGCCTACAACGTGGCAGGAGAGAATTCTACCACTACACCACCAATACTGACATGTGCTCACAGTCCAACCCGGGGAGGTCATGTGAAACAACTGCTCTGGTCCGTGAGCCCCTCCCCCGTAGTTTGAGTGATACTCAGCTCTGGTTACACAAGAGTAGATGTAAAGATTGGCTACTTTGACTCCTGAGATGCTTTGAAAGAAAGTTTAAACTACCAACATCTCCTCGTTAGTATAGTGGAGAGTACCCCGCCTGTCACGCGATAGACCAGGGTTCAATTCCCTGACGAGGAGACCAAACCCTTTTAGTTTTGTGATTGAAAACCATGGGGTTCAGATTGGGGACGGCCCCTTCCAGCCATTCCAGCTGTTGCCAATGTGAACATAAAAGTTACACAGTAAGACTCTGGAGTCCATTTGTGGTTCCCTTTCTAGAACCTCATCACTGGACACCAGGTTCTGTGCACCGTTTTTTTAGGGACCAAGCCCAGAAGGGAAGCTGCCTGGAGGCGAGGACCCTATTGCATCTGGAGTGTTTCTTTCTTTGTTTCTTCTCCTGACGACGTTGAACCCAAATTTGACCTAAACTTGCTCACCAAATTTGGCACACTCATCAGGACTGGTGCAGACTACAAGAAAATGTAAACAATTAACCCACAAAGTGTCAAAGTGTGCTCTCTAGCGCCACCTACAATCACCACAGCCATGGTGTGATCTCTCTTGGAATGTCATAGAGAGATCAAAACAAAACTCATCTGTTCGTCTCATCAAGACCTAAAAATCACACTCGGACACCCCTGACCTAAGTCCAACAGGAAGTCCTCAATTTGACTTTAAAAATAAGATCATCAGGAGAAAATTAAAATGGGTCTCATGGCTTGTTGGAAAGTCATAGAGCGATGAAACCAAAGCTCACTTGTTTGTCTCAGCAAGACCTGAAAATCATGCAATGACACCCCTGACTTAATCCAACAGGAAGTCTACAATTTGCCTTTCAAAACAAGATCCATCCATCCCTGGGTCTGCACTGTCACCCAGGTCACATTGTACCGATTAAGAACCTTTCCTGCAGGTAGTGAGCCCACAGGAAGGTGGTGCCCAGCATGGGACCTGAACCCACTACCTTGAGACCACCACCTGCGAGTCTCATGCTCTACCAACTGAGCTAGAAGAACATGGAGCCATCAGGGATCACCAGAAGAAGAACCGGACACAGTGACCTGCAACTTGCAAGTGATTCAAGTTTCAATCTTCAGTGATTTTACTGCAAAATCCTCCAGAGAACAAAAGAATAATCAACTATTCTGACAATCAGTGGGTTGCTGTAAAGAAGTTGCATTTAAATGAAATCACCATGTAAGTTTCAAAGTGTCTGTGTATTCAAAATGTGCAGACATCCTGATGGTTCTATCTGCTAACTCTGTTTGGTGATGTCATAGTGATGTCATAAAAGAATGGAAAATATCAAAGTGACAAAATTCCTTTCTTCACTTTAATCCTTCTTGACTTTGATCTTGGACAAAATTATTATTCATTAGTAGTTTATTGATACTTCATCTTACTTTATTAATACTTTCAGTAATAAAAATAAAGTATCAAAAAAAGATTACAGTTCCCGATTAACATTGATGAGGAGACTTGTGGTGTAAAGGATGAATGAGTCCAGTGACTTGAGTTGAAATGAAGGAGGGAGTTGAGGTCAAAGAAACACACTTTTACTCCAAAGATCCAAGTTTAAATCTTCAATGTTTTTACTGCAAAATCCTCCTGAAAACAAATAAATAATCAACTATTCTGACAACCTATGGGTTGCTGTAAAGAAATAAGGTGCATTTAAATGAAATCACCATGTAAGTTTCAAAGTGTCTGTGTATTCAAGATTTCCAGACACCCGGATGGTTCTATCTGCTCAATCTGTTTGGCGATGTCATAGAAGACAGGTGGTGCCCGGCATTTGACATGAACCCACTAACTTGAGAGTGCAAGTCTCATGCTCTACCAACTGAGCTGGCCGGGGGTCTGGAAAATATCAAAGTGACAAAATTCCTTTCTTCACTTTGATCCTTCTTGACTTTGATCTTGGACAAACTTATTATTTATTAATAGTTTATTGATACTTTCTCTCTATTTATTAATACTTTCAGTAATAAAAATAAAGTATCAAAAAAAGATTACAGTTCCTGAGTAACATTGATGAGGAGACTCGTGGTGTAAAGGTTGAATGAGTCCAGTGACTTGAGTTGAAATGAAGGAGGGAGTTGAGGTAAAAGAAACACACCTTGACTCCAAAGATCCAAGTTTAAATCTTCAATGTTTTTACTGCAAAATCCTCCTGAAAACAAATAAATAATCAACTTTTCTGAACACCAGTGGTTGCTGCAAAGAAATAAGGTGCATTTAAATTAAATCACCATGTACGTTTCAAAGTGTCTGTGTATTCACAATTTGCAGTCAAACTTAAAAAAGCTCTGAAAAAGGTTGCAGCGTCTGTAGTTGAAGTGTTTTCATTGACTAGATGTCCATGAATGCACCATGCTGAGCTGCTCTCTGTGGTTCCATGGTGTAATGGTTAGCACTCTGGACTCTGAATCCAGTGATCTGAGTTCAAATCTCAGTGGAACCAGATTTTACTGGTGCTGCTCTGCTGTGGTCAACATTCACCACAATATTAAGAGCCTTACATGGACAATAAGTAATGATTGTGGACAAGTGATGAGTCCTTTCCATTGTCAGGTGTGACAGAACAAGCTGCAGTCTGAACCTGAGGCCAGATGTCTTGCAGCAGCTGGTTCAGAGTTTTCTGGAGAGGAAGTTGACTCCAGATCTGGTTGGCTGCTTTAAAGCTGGGTGACATCTCCTGTAAGTCAATGAGCTCAAACTGCATTTCTGCAGGCTCTTCCTCAGGGACACATGAGAAAGGATTTTGGAAGAGGTTGAATGACTTCTCATGGACCCTGAAGTCAGAGAAGCGGTGGTCAAATTCCTGTCTGAGTTTATTTATGATGTTATGGTTCTTGTTAGAATGCAGGTGACGAAAAAACGTAGCGCCCGTCTGTGTCGTCTACAAGCGCCTTGCAGGAGGGAGTAGCAGTTCAAGTTTTTGCTGGAAAGCTTTAACGTTGTCAAATAGTGTGGAAATGAGCTTCCCATGGCCCTGCAGCTTCACATTGAGATCACTGAGACAAGTATTCAAGTCAACAAGGAACGCTAGGTCACGGAGCCATTTAGTGTCACTTAACTGTGTCTCATCTGGTCCTTTTGACTCCATGAACTCTTATTTCTTTCCTCAGGTTAAAAAATGCTTCAGTGTGGCACCTCTACTCAGCCACCTGACGGCAGAGAAGTAGATGACCTCACCAAAATCTGCCTCTTATTGCTCCAAACAAGGCTTAAATCGGCGGTGATTCAGACCTCTGGACTTCAGGAAATGAACCGTCTTCACAACAATCTCCATGACATGTTTCATTTCAAGCATTTGAGCAGCGAGGGCTTCTTGCTGTATTATGCAGCAATATTTAATTAATTCCTCACCTCCGTTGTTGGCTACTTTCTCAGAGAGCAGCGACACGGCACCTGTCTTTCTCCAGACCATTGCCGGTGCTCCATCTGTTGTGACACCGACCACAGACGGCAGCTTGGCATTGAATGCATCGGGACTGTGACACATAGCATCACAAATGTCGACTCCCCTTGTTCTGTCTTTGATAGTCTCCAAGCTCAGCAGCTCCTCGCCTATATCTAAGTTCTCCGTCACTGTTTGGATGAAAGTCAGCAACTGTGCTGTACGGGAAATGTCCCTGCTTTCATCCAGTGCAATGGAAAAGGCTCCCTTTCCCAGGCACTCCATGCCTTGTCCCAGTTGCTCTTTGAGATTTTTGGCCAGATCTTCCATTCGTCATGTCATTGTGTCGTTCGACAAACTTATGCCACAGAGCTTTGTTTTTTGCTCCAGGTCTCTTTCAAAATGCACTCTCGCGCAAATTCTCCGTCACTGAACGGCTTGCTCCGGCGGGCTATTTCTTGAGCTACCACGTAGCTAGCCTGTGTTACAGCTTCACCAGACTTGGGACAGATTTGTGAAAACTAACTGCTGTGCAGTGGAGCCTCTTTTAAGTCCTTCAAGCTGACTGCTGCGCTCTTCGCCGGTGAATTTGTCGTAGGTTTTATGATTGGTATCATAATGGCCTTTTATGTTGAAGTCCTTCAGCATTGCATTAATCTGATAGCAGATCAGGCACAGGACTTTATCCGACCCGTGAGGTAGGACAAAGTAAGCGTATGTCCACTTATCTTGAAAACGCCTTTTCTCCTCGCCAATATAAGGTTTTTTTCTCGAGGAGTCTGGCTCCCGCTCCGACTCCATATTCACTGCTGCTGTTACGATGCCGTGCCAAAGTAAATACCCCCTGGCAGAGTCTGCACCCCCTGCCATGGGAGTGAGCGTCCCAGTGGTGAAAAAAAAAACATTGAACCATGGATTTCTGGGAGTAAGGTCAAGTGAGGGCTTAACGACACCTGTAATTACCGCTTATCCCAATAGATGGCGTTAAAGGCCACGAAACGGAGCTTCATACTGCAATGTGCAGTTGGATTAAAAATAACAACTGTAAAATCATGGCTGGCCGCCAGAAATGATTCTGCAGACCGTCATTGGCCCGCGGGCCACACTTTGAGAACCAATAGTCTACCTGGTTAGCATTGAGATGAGCTAATAGATATCATGCGAGTGTTGCTAACTTGGTTCCTTCAACAAATGTGGCTTTGGTGACGATCTGCGCTCTACCGAGTGTAGTTCTAGCTGATATGTTATTGATACTTTTTCACTGTTATTATTATTTTCTGATATGTTTTCACTTTTACTAATACTTTATTGAAATATCGTCACATAGCACACATTAGCTCACATACATATTGGCATGTAAACAAAAAAACATGTTAGCATGTTAGCTTGGTTGCACGGATTCACAAAGCACATCAAAACATTCAGGCAGGGCAGGCTGAGGACGTCCTCGGTGGTCCTCAATATCCAATGTCCTCAAGGTCCTTGCCTGACAGGCAAGTCCCCTGTTGGAGGCAACAAGCTCCCCATGATCTTCTCAGTGGTAGATCCTCAAATATTATGAGAACCATCATCCATAAATACTCTGGACTTCACTTGGTACCAATAGATTGAAGGAAGAAGCAAGAAGGAGAGCTGAGAGTGCTGCAGCTCCTCCTGTGGTATATGAACTGCATACATTTCACTCCAATGGTCTAGAAATCAGTGTGTCCACCTCTGCAAGTCAACAGATAGAACCAAACCTTTGGGTTTTAGTGAGGAGTCAGTCTTCTCTTGTATTGATATTAGTACTGTGACTGGTTGAGTTCCTCTTTATTATTCTGATCATAGAATCAAATATGTTTTTTTCTCCATAAGGTTCAGACTGTTATTGAATATAAAGATGTGTTTGCAGAACATCTGACACCACGCAATGCAGCACTGAAAAATATAACTAAGGAGGCACTCTGGCTTAGCTGGTCAAAGTGCCTGTCTAGTAAACAGGAGATCCTGGGTTCAAATCCCAGAAGTGCCTCACAGCATTAATTCACTTCAGCTTTACTTACATATCACCAAATACAACACAGTCATTTCTTAGTATTTTTTACAGGAGAAACCCAACAAGTCCACATCATCAAGCATGATCATGTGGACACCTCGTCCCCCCGAGGTGCCAGGTACCTCGACGGAGGATTACTGTTTGGTACAGTACTTTTGGTACGATCCACAACTTTAGTCAGTGAAAACACATGAAAACCTGAATTGTATCATAACATATTGACACATACTTAGTGGTGGAAACAAGACATTTGTTTATTTCAAACACAATGAATATGAAGGAGTTGTAGACAAGGTGAAGCATCCACAACGGGGTCAGAGACGTAGTGTGGAGACCTCTGTACCTGTAAGACTTATAACTGCAAGCTTCAGGTCCTAAGTCAAGGCAATGTGTTGTGTAACCATGGAAGGTTCCCTGTAATGTCCTACACAGAAGACCACCACTGTTGACTGTGGCTTGCCCACATTGTAGAAACTACATTGTTGTTGTCAATAAACAAGATGTTGTCACTTGAAACGTTGATGGAATCAGGGCCTAAGACTCGGGTCAGAACCGACCCGTAAACATGTGACTGGGTTGTGAAAGCTCACACAGGAGGAGGGTTGAGAAAAGATCTGTTGATTGGCTTGGAATGGAACCCCACATAGTCCTATAAGAACCCATAAGAACAAGAAGAACAGTTGGGCCGTGACGTCAGCCAGCTGCTGAAGAAATGCTTGTTAGGCAGGAGAGTTCATACTCTGAGAAGAAGCTGTCAAACTCGCAGGCCACGCCCCCTAACAGCAGACACATTTCTGTGAAGCACTGTTTTAAATTCTGAACTGCCATGAGGCCACGAAGTGATGCGTTCAGGGGCATCACGGAAATCCACCCTCTGACATGTTAATGAGCTGCAGGGCTCATATGGTAACGAGGCTACATGCTAAACATGATTGATATACAGTCATTAGCGAGCTAGAAAGTGTACGTGCAGCACATGGCAGTGCTGAAGTTTTGGCAGTGCGGCAAAGACATACTTTGGTCCAGACGGTTAGTACAGCCCAACCAAATTTCTAAATTTCAAAAGCGACCCGTTAACATGTGACTGGGTTGTGAAAGCTCACACGAGAGGAGGGTGAAGAGAAGAACAAATGCATTGGCCGGGAATCGAACCTGGGCTCCTGAGTGGCAGGAGAGAATTCTACCACTGAACCACCAAAGCTTAAACTTCAGCTCATTCCAGCCAGGAAACGTTCCACCTTCAGTGCTCCATGAACCCTTCCCCCACAGTTTGAGTGATTCTCACTGTCACTGAGTGAAACTGAACCAAACTGTGACCGGACACTTTTTGTCTCCTGCTGGAAAATAAGAGTCAAACTGTCAATAGTAAGAGAAACATGAAAATCTGCCAACTAAATGGACAAAGCTAAGATCCTGAGAGGAGCTGAAGTCAACATTCTTCCATTTGCCATCAGGAAACAGACAGGATTAAACAGCATCATGTTTCTCTCCTCCTGCCTGGCTCATGAGCGGTCACTCCTCACTCTGGGCAGCAGGGTGGCTGATCAAAGCCCACCATCCCGAGTTCCCACACTCCAACTGGAATGGCTGGATGAAGAGAATCCATGCATATGATGCAGAGCAGAGCACACAGATCCACTTCCTCCCAGTCATTGAAGGTGACCTCATGACCTCAACACCATCTTTACCTTCTCAAGGAGACGGCAGACGGCTCTCTGCTCCACTGCTCCACTCTGCTCAGAATGGGGATCCTGTCGAATGCCTCCTCCCTGATTGAACCATTTATTTCAAACAGGATCAGTATGAAAGAGTTGGTGACAGGGTGAAGCTCCCAGTGAGCTGATGGGGTCAAAGATCATGCTCTAGATCAAGGGTCTCAAACTCAGTTCCTGGAGGTTCTCAGCCCTGCATGTTTTCCACGTCTCCCTGCTTCAACATGGCTGATTGCAATGAGTGGCTCCTTATGGAGCTTTGTGCTGAATGTGGTGATGAACAATTCAGGAGTGTTAAAGAAGGAAGACATAGAAAACATGCATGGCTCAGGCCCTCCAGGAGTTTGAGACCTCTGCTCTAGATCCAGAGTGGTAACCACCTCATGCCTGGTATCGAACCGATACCCGATACTAGTATCGGTAAATCCCTATTTTATTATTAAACAGAACCAGCTGCTCCTCCATTCTCCTCCAAAGTGACACAGACACAAGCAGCACATGATGCAGTCTGCACACTCACCTGACCCGCCCCCTTCTCCACTGTCAGCCAATCACAGGCCAACTCGCTCTCACGGTGCGTTCAGGTGACACAAACGAATGGGAACAAACTAACGTCATCAATAAACCTTAACATTCCAATCAGCCCCCTTTTTTTCAATCAACCAATCAATTAATGAAATGCTTTATTTGTCCCCATGGGGGGGGTGGGGGGGGGGGGTAAAGGTCACATAGAGCAGGTAGGCAGGTAGTGCAAATAAATAAATAGATAAATAGTGCAACAACAGACTACAACTTGGTACTAACAAATAGCAGTAATAGTAAAAATGTGATAATAAAAGCGTGAGTCAGACATAAATACAACAAAGAATGAAGGTCAAAGGTTAAATATGTATCAGCAGGAGGCCAGGCAGTGATCAGAACTGAGTTTTTAGAAAAAACTGTTGTCATTTTTATCTCGAGACGGTGGGGGGGTGTTGTCGGCAGATGCCTCAAGTAAGTAAAAGTTACTTATAATCTAATTTAGTTACTTGAAAAAACAAGTAATCAGTAAAGTAACTCGTTACTTTTAAATGAGTTACTAGTAATCAGTAATCAGATTACTTTTCAAGGTAAATATGGCAACACTGCTCAGTTCTCACCTGAGGTTTTTAAAATACCTTAGGTGCTTAAAATAAGAACATTCCAGATGAAATAGTGTGTGCCTACCTCTCCTTTGTTCTCAGCATCTCCATGGCAACAGACGCTGATCCCCTTTAATCTCCTTTAATCTCCTTTCATCTCTTCCATGAGGAGCCTCTCCCATCTGCTTTGTATGGGACATTGTTCAGCAGTTGTTTTTGGGAAGCGGTTATCTGAATCGTTAACAAAAGTCCTCCCAACCTGTTCCTGATGAGCTTTTTGTGTCTGTGCTCCAGCAGTGCAGGACTAGTTATACACCAAATAACTGAGACCCTGTCACATCGTGGAGGGGGCGGAGCCATGCTGTACTGCACCTTACAGACCATTTCCTGTTTCACTTGTTAACAAATCACATTATGGATCTGATCTGGATCTGAGCTGAATTTGGTCGCTGCCAAAAAGAGACTGAATCAACGGCTTTAACTTCAAAAATAAAAATGAACTCTCACACGTTGAACCATCAAAATAAAATCATGGATCATCAAAAACACTTGGTAAAGGACCAGATATTACTTAAAACAAAGTCAATCCTACATTAGACACTGTGACAGTGACAACCTGTAATGACACAGCTGATCAATTAGTAGGATTAATAATGGAAACAGAAACAGAAGGCAGAACAGAGAGAGTGGATTCTGTTTAGAAAAAATGGACTTCAAATGGTAAATTCTAATACATTGTGGACTATTAAATACTTAATCAATCAATCAATCAATCAATCAATCAATCAATCAATCAATCAATCAATCAATCAATCACACTTCATTGTCATTGTACAAGTACAGCGAAATGTCATGTGAAGCTTGTAGAAAAGAGAGACGATGAGAGGTGAGAAGAGGAGAAAGAAAAGACAGATTTCAGACTGTGTTCTAAGAGAGGACAGTCTGTAATAGGAACAAAAACACCTCAGCACATTTAAAGCATCAACACAGGTTACAACATGTCCCCAAGACAAAGCACATGTGGACATAGGAGGTGGGGTTAGGTTGCAGCAAGCCGCTGGGTTAGGTAGGTGGAGCTCACAGCCTCTCGTAGGAGCTCAGCTCACCTCCTCCACCTCCTCCACCTGCCTCTGTGTGGGAGGAGGGGAGGGGCCAACAGAGGGGGTGAAGCAGTACGGTTGTTTATCTCTGCAGTGTCAGTCCAGCGTCTGTTGTCGTGAGACGGCCTTGATAGTCCTGGTCAGAGACAAGTTCCCAGGGAGACAGGTGTGAGGAGACATCAGGGAAGGACAGAGCCTCCGTTTTAACATCCACATCCAGGAGAAATAGGAAAACTATCCAGCTTTCGGCGTCTGGACGTCTGAGGGAATCTGAATGTAGATAAGATTTGTTTTCTGTCAGGACGTCTTCAGCTTTCTCTCGTCCTTCAGTGTCTCTGGTCTCCATGCTGCTTCAAAACGGTGGCCATTTTTTAGCATTCCAGTAGAGCTCTACAATTCTCCAAGTTGGTTTCCATTGTGCATAAATGTTAAAGAGTCACATCTTGCCTACTTTTGGGTTCATTTATCACGAGTCTGAGCATTCAAAGCCCTGCACAGTCCCTCAGTGACGATTGGCAGCCTTCCCAATACAGCTGCCTGCATCTTCTCCACTTTGTGATCAATCAGAAAGCTGTCAGCTCCAATCAGCAGCAGACCTGTTATCATAAATCCAGTCTTCCACGTCCTCCATGGAAAGAACTGACAAACACACGATCCTCCAGCTGTCCCAGGAGTCGAGCGTGTATCCAGCAGCAAACGTCCTCTTGGGACATGTGGACTCTCCCTTGCCCAATCGTCTTGTCGCGAAAATTTGGTCAATTGCATTGAGAGACCAGCTGATCAATTCCATGGTTTCGGTTTGGTTCAGATGGAGATGTAAAGAGAGGCTCTTGTTAGATTCTGACATGAGACAGAAGAAGACAGGAGCAGCAAGCAGGGAAGACGAGGGAGGAGAGGATATTGGATGAGCACTCAATTCAAGCTGATGCAGGTAGTGTGGCCGAGCGGTCCAAGGCGCTGGATTAAAGCTCCAGTCTCTCAGAAGGCATGGGTTCAAATCCCACCATTTACAAAGCTTCAGATGGATTTTCTTCCTCAGATCAGCAAGTAATGAGACACCATCAGTTCTGCTCCTGATATGTCAGAGACTTGCTCCACCCCTGTGAACTTTCACCCCAGTTTGGGGCTCAAACTGGTCTTTTCCTACAAGCAGGCAAAGCAAGGTGATTGATACAAACCACTATGGATACCACAGACCTCTGTCTGAACATGAGGCTAAACATTTGGAAGTAAGACGCACGGCAACAGACAAGACACTGCTTGAGAATGAGCTAATTCATCACACCTCAAGGAGAAGACACATTTAATTGAGGACATCTTGTCAAGAGAAGACCCATGCCACGAGAGCCAATAGAAGGCTTCGCTTGTCTGACTAGAAACTCCATCTTTGGACGAGTGCGTGGGCCAAGACAACACGCCGCGCTATTGTTCCTGACCAAGATTTGATCTATTTCATTCATTGATAACAGTTGAGCTTGACCACTTCCACCTGACAAGGACTGTTGTTGACACTCTTCACTTTAAATTTGAAAAAACTACCATTTTCACTTTAATTTAAAAAAAGGAAAAATCCCATTTTGATGTTCACTTTAATTTTAAAACAATACTATATTCAATTTGATGTTCACTTGATTTTGAAAAAAAAAATTCAAAATTTTGAATTGATGTTGACTTTAATTTGAGTCAAGATCAAAGTAAATATCAAAGTAAGGTGGTTACCACTGTGGATCTAGATCAGGGGTCTCAAACTCATATCCTGAAGGGCCTCAGCCCTGCATGTTTTCTATGTCTCCCTTCTTTAACACTCCTGAATGGTTCATCACCACATTCAGCACAAAGCTCCATAAGGAGCCACTCATTGCAATCAGCCATGTTGAAGCAGGGAGACGTGGACAATCTAGAGCATGATCTTCAACCCAATCGGCTCCCTGGGAGCTTCACCCTTTCACCAACTCTTTCATACTTATCGTGTTTGAAATTAATCGTTTCCACCACTCAGTATGTGCCAGTACTTTATGATACAGTAAGGGTTTTCATGTGTATTCACTGACTGAAGTTGTGGATGGTACTGAAAATTCTGTACCAAACCGTCACCCTCATGCTTGATGATGTGGACTTGTTGGGTTTCTCCTGTAAAGTCCACAGTTTTGATGGATGATACTTCTCATATTATTTGAGAAAAAACATCTCCTTGTTAGTATAGTGGCGAGTATCCCCACCTGTCATGAGGGAGATGGGGGGTGCTCCTGGATGTGCTGCTGGGATTTTGGCTTGGCCTCACTGGCGCCCTCCTCAGGTTGTTCCTCACTCTCTTGTAGGCCTGCTGGTCCCTCAATCTGAAAGCAGAGTCACATGATTTGTTTCCACAAGTTTCCATACTAATGGACAAAGCTGCCATGACAGTTTCTCTAAAGCTTCAGTTCAAGAAGAAGCCCTGAGTTCACATTCCTGGAACTTGTTGAAGTGAAACTCAGAGAGCAGATGGTATCGTACAGGTGTTCCTCACCTGTTGAGCTAATGCTGGACTTACAGAAGAGTGGCTTCATGACAGCTGGGGAACATCTGGATCTGATGTCACAAAGACTCCACATTGTGACATCACTGTGATGTCACAATGTGGAAGCATGGTAACAGACACATGACAGTGACACAGCGTAACCCAGGATCCAGACAAGTGTAACCAGTGTGGATCAGGGCTGCTCCATGTGATGTGATCAGCTGAAACAGATGTTAACCAGGTGTGAACGGCCCAGAAAGACCTGATGAGACACACAAGCTGAAGAGACTCTGACAGAACTCACTCAGAAACCTGAGTCACTTCTCTGTCTGACAAAACAAACTCCTCCACTTCTTATCATCTTCTTATCATTCTTATCATCATGTCTTCTATCAGCTGTTCTTGTGATGATGTCATGGTTCTTAAAGAGTTCTGCTTCTGCTCCTGTATCCATAGCAACTGTGGACGGAGCTTCAAATAGCCACAGTCAACCGTGGTCCCTGAAGGTCTCCTGTGTAGGACATTAAAGTCGTCCTTCATCACAACACAACAAGTTGCCTGACGAGCTCAGTCGCTAGTGCATGAGACTCTTCATCTCAGTGTTGTGGGTTTGAGTCCCACGTTGGGCATTGCTCTTTTTTCAGGCAGTGGTTCACAGTGATGAATCCTACAGCTGACCACTCACAATTGTGGCTCCCTGAGCATGACCTTTGACCCCCATCAGCTCTCTGGTTCCTCACTAACTCCACCGATCCAGATCTCTCTCAGTTATCTGGATTGATACCTTGATAAGCGTTACTACAAAGCAGGTGATCAACTCAGTAATTCAACCCAGCCTCAATCAACTTCAACACCCCAGATGGGACTCCAATCCAGAACCCCTGGACATTCTGACCTACAAACATACAAGGTCACGTGTGCTGGAGAATTTTCTGGGCTTTCCTTGCTCCACCCGTCTCACAGCCTTTACCCTGATGAGCTTGTTTGCTTGTTCAAGCCTCTTCTATCAAAGCCAACACTGTCAACAAGGCCAACAGCACCCTGGAAACTAATCACACTGCAGGAAATGGAAGGTGGAATTCCTTGAAGTGGACTTTCATGTCCCCCATGTCCCTGAACAAGGACCTCAGTGGAAAGAAGATCCTACAAGGAACCTGGATTGTTGAAGAACAAATGTTTCACAATAAAGCACAGAGAGTCTGGTTGTGATGAAACAATGAGTGCTCATGTTCTCCACTGAAATGATTTTCTCAACAAAGCAAAGCAAAGAGAAGTGCTAAGTCCAGTGGATGATGTTGCTCTCAGACCCTCCTTGTGATTCCTGCTCTGAGCAGAGTGGAGCAGTGGAAGCCTGCTGGGCGCAGAACCCAGAGCTCCATGGATCCAAACCTTCCTCTGCTACTGACACTTTCTCTACTATGTCTTCCAGAACTTTCCCAGGGAGGCTGTGAAGTGTGATACCCTGGTGGTTCTATCTGCTAACTCTGTTTGGTGATGTCATAGTGATGTCATAAAATAATGGAAAACATCGAAGTAACAACATTTCTTTCTTCAATTTGATCTCCACTGTCTTTCTCTCAGAAACAACATTTCACATATACGGTACAAATCCAGCTTTTAGACAGTTTACACCTCACTTGGGTTTGAGGGAATCACATCCAGAACAGGAAGGAACACAGGAGCCATCTTGGATGGGTCTACTGTGCTTTACAGAGATTTGGAACATTTTGCATGCTTTAATGTAGAATAATGTGAAGGTTCCAACAACAACAAGGGAAATGTTGTCTGTGAAGTTAGCTTAAGGGTTTAAAACCAGCCAGGAGTTGAACCTGGAACCTTCTGATCTGTAGTCAGACATGTTATCCATTGTCCCACTAGCTCCTTGGTAAGGTAAGTTTTCACCTGTTTGTATCTGTTTATATTTATAATACTGAAGAAGAAACTAATAGCAAAAGTGTTTGACTCTCAAATTGTCATGAAGTTGTTTTTGTTGTTCTAGTGACGTATCAGTGTCCGATTGCTTTCTACTGGAATTCTACTGTCACAGTTCTATATCTGTTTGATCTTCCATTAACAATAAGCAGCAACAACACGACTGCTGGACCATGTCGACTGAATCACTGACACTCATTGGGGGTCTTAAGACCCAGAACCAGGTGGATGGAGAGTCTTCACTGCTTCTGGAGGAAGTTTGAGTGAGCACAATGGAAACCAAGCTGATCCAGTGTCAAAACTTCACCTGTGTATAGTCCTGGGGAATTTTTTCTCCTTGTCGTAAATCTCTGTTGGTAGAGAGGAGGACTCTAGTGGACAACATTGACATCCTTAGGTCGCTGGTTCAAATCCCGCTCGAAGGAGGTCTTTTCATAAAACTGAGTATGTAGGATTTAGAAGAGCAAGTTGACTTTGTAACATAAATGTTGAGTTGGAAGGTCAAACTTCAGAGTCACGACATCTTACCACAGTCCTCAAGGCTTCAAAGGAAGCTCTCTGAAGTGATGACATTTATCAATGATGCACTTTTAATCTGAGGATCCACCGTTGAAATCCAGAGGCTTTTCAGAAACATGAGTCAGCACAATGTAAACTATTGATGTGTGTCTTTTCCACTGGAATTTTTTCTCCCCTGCTAGGAAACACAGTTTCGGCAAAGACTGCTCTACTAGTGGTCGTAATGGAAGCAGGATAGACAGTCATTTAGGAAACTGCACAGGACTCTGCTGACCCCAAAAAACACCACCAAATTTAAATCTTCAATAAAACCTTAACCAGCCGTCAGTATTTTTATGATGAATTGGTACATAACCAAACAAAGTTATCATAGTATCAAGTCATATTGACCCCCAGTATGGGTGATTTATTAAAAGTTGATAGTTACTGTACTTACCTTGGAGAAAGACAGCAGGAAGATTTACAGTTGTCTCCTCTCCAGTACTGTCTTTTGTTGAGGAAATCAAAGTTATTAACAACAATATACTGTAGTCAGATTCAGCGCTCTCAGTATACACTCAGTAATCTCCGTCTGATCTCTCCCTACATGTACTTGACGGCCAGGCAGAGAAAAACTACCAAAATGTTTCTACGATGAACAAGATGGTCTGGATACTACTGAAATAAACAACACAACTGTTGCAGGTCACTGAGTCTGGTTCTTCTTCTGGTGATCCCTGATGGTTCCTGGTTCTTATAGATCAGTCATGTGATTGGCTGGTTAGCTCAGCTGGTCAGGGTGTGGTGCTAATCACACCAAGGTCTTGGGTTCAATTCCCAAACTGGCCATAGAGCTGATGGTTAACAAGTAAATCTGTGGAGTTCAGTTATCTCAGCTCTGTAATGAAATATTAATTTTTCTTTCTTTTACCATGAGGAACTAATGTGAAGGAATCTTTTGGACCTGAACAGTCTGAGAGTCCAAACTCCTTTGTGCTCACATCTTCAGCTCTGTAATGAAAGAGGGACTTTTTTCATTGATTGATTGATTTTTTTGTTGACATCACTGGTGTTGCTCTTAACTAGTTTTCCTGGTATTTATCAGACAGATCATTTTCTGTTCAGCTTGGAGAGACCTCTTCCTCTTGTGCTGCTCTTTGTTGTGGTGTCCCTCAAGGCTCTGTTTTGGGTGGCCTTAATGTTAACTTTCATTTTTATGAAGATGACACACAACTGAACTTCCCTATAAGGTGGTTTTAACAACCTTTGCTCTAGTCTTGGTAGCTCATTGAGCAATGTTTGAAAAGAGGGCTACAATTTAGGTGTGGTGTTCGACTCCGACCTGTCCTTTGACTGTCAGGTGACCAAGGTAGTCCAATCCTGCTTTGCTCAGCTGAGACGACTAGTCAAGATCAGGTCATTCCTCTCCCCAGCAGACCTGGAGAAAGTAATCCATGCCTTCATCTGGTCCAGGCTGGATTACTGTAACTCCCTTTATTCTGGCATCAGTAGGCTCAATGTTCAAAGACTGCAGCTGGAGCAGAATGCTGCTACCAGGTTTTTAACAGGCACCAGGAGGAGGGACCACATTTCACCAATCCCTTCTTCCTTTCACTGGCTGCCTGTCAGTTTTAGAAGAGAATTTAAATTGCTACTGCTTGTTTTTAAAGCCTTGAATGGTCTGACTCCTCCAGATATCAGAGACCTGTTATGATAATAATAATTAGTAGAGGTTTGTATTTCCAGAAGAAAATGCAAGTGTAAATGCAGTTGAATAAAGCTGATCTCCTTTGATCTCCGCGTCTCCAAGGCTCCAGGCTGAGATCATATCAGATTGAAGGAGATCACCGGCTGTTGCTGTGTAGATGTTAAGATCAAAGATTTTCTCCTGCTTTGATCTGCTCTGATCTTCATGAGGTGCCTCTCCCATCTGCTTTATTTGGGACATTTTTTCAAAGTGTTTTTGTCATTTATTCAGAAACAGTTAAAGATATAAAAAGCGCACAACATAGCAGTCATCTGATGAACAAGCTGCACTTTTTAAAATGTTTGAATTGTAAAGAAGTCATAGTAATAATAATAAATATTTAGATCACTAATGTGTGACTGCCTTCAGCATTCACAAAATAATACATAATATTTATGGCGCCTTTCAAACCACTCAAGGTCACCTCACAAAGTTAAATAAGCCAGACCGTTCCTCTGACAGGGGTCTACTAAGGGTACCAAGAACAAGGCTCATTACCAGGGTGACAGAGCCTTTACTCTCCGGCCCCTCGGCTCTGGAACTCAGGCAGGAAAACTCAATATCCTGTTTTAAGTCTCGTCTTAAAACTCATTTTTTATCGCTTGGCTTTTAGCTAATGATGTTCTCTTGTTTTTAGTTTTTATTTCTTCTTATCTCTATTTTGTATGCTCTGTATTTCATTGTGGTAAATTTTATTGTGGTTTTAATGTAAAAGTACTTTGTAACTGAGTTTAGAAAAGTACTATAGAAATAAAGTTTGCTTGTTATGTAACCTCAGAGACTTTTCATACTTGATATGATCAAGATAAACAGCTGCTCCACCAGAGTATTTCTCTACTGAACAGCAGCTCCTCGGGATATCAGTTATTTGACAATTGGGTGATCATGAAAGCAACACTCCTCTGGATGGAGACTCCAGAGAACTGCTCTGCATTGACATAGTTACTCTATTGATGATGTGTTGCTGCCATAGGAATCCTGGTCAGTTTCAAGTTTCTTCCCACAGAGAGCCTGAACAGGGATTTTAACCCTGGACCCTCATATTAAAAGTCTGACACTGAGCTACCCAGGGTACTATTAATCTACTTGCTGCTGTTGATGTCAGACATAAAGCTTGGAGATGCTGGGGATTGAACCCAGGGCCTCATACATGCGAAGAATGCGCTCTACCACTGAGCTACATCCCCTGTCTGTTACTTTGTATCTAAATGACCACTTGGCTGAGATATTTATTCTGGACTCTTTGTGTTGGACGCTGTGTCTTTAAATGACATCACTACATTCCTAAAGGGGTTTGAACCATCAACATTGGTTTGATGATCCCATTGTCAAAGTAAAACATCAACTGATTCTACATCGCGTCTCCAGTTGGCTGATGTTGTTAAAAGGCAGGAACAATAATTCCCAGACAGTTTTGACTTTAATCAAAGTGTAACTTTGCTGCTGCAGCATCTTTCATTGGTTTAACAACATATTTTAATCTGCAGGATGATTGAGGTGTTGAAGGGTGGAGATCCTGACTGTATTCTCCAGAGAGCTGATCAAGGTGAGTGAAACTAACTGTGCTGTTAGTGGTTCTATTCTCTAGAGCTGCTGTATGTTCTCTCTTTGCTCTTTGTCTTTAGATCTTACATGATGATCTCATGGAGTCGAGGGTCTGTTCAGACAGAATAAACCTCTGGAAGATGTCATCAGCATCACTTTCCCTGAAGCAGCAGCTCAAACTGAGGATGTTGCCTTTCAGTGAGCAGCAGGTAAGAAAACATCTCATCAGTCAAGTCTGAGAGTTTTTACCTAACATAAGTTTGATTTGTTTACTTTTATTCCTCTGTATTGCAGCAGATCTTGGAGATGCTGAAGGAGATGGAGGAAGTCACAGGAATCCAGAAGGAGGTTCTGAGACTCATCCGTTACGTTTTGATGTTTTGCTCCCAGAAGTAAGATGATCAATGGAATGGAGGACATCATAGGAGTAGAGTGCTCAATATTTTGAGTTTTTGGAAACCTCTCTACCTGCACCTTGTCAATGTTTTTCAGATCCTCATCAACATCCTGATGGCCGAAGGTCCTACAAGGCCTGAGGCAGAGGTCATCATAGCCAGAGGGAGAAAGTTCTAACATGCTCTCACAGGGGAACCAACCGGACATGATGAACAAGAGAGTCTGAAGGCATCCGGTGATGTAGTAGTAATCCTATATCTTCCTACTACATCCGGTGATGTAGTAGTAATCCTATATCTTCCTACTACATCCGGTGATGTAGTAGTAATCCTAATCCTAATCTTCCGGTGTTCACCTGATAGTAGAGTGAAGCTGCACTGCTGTCGCTCATTACCATCTTATTGATTGGAATCTGTACATTTACATTTGCATAATGTGTCTAAAATCAAGAATATATTGATAGAGTGACACTGAAAAGCTAATCCATGCATTTACTTCCAGAGTAACTATTGTAACTCCCTATTATCAGGGGGTCCAAGTCACTGCTTAAAAAGTCTTCAACTAATTCAAAAGATCTTAAAGAACTGCTGGTCCCCTATCTCCCCAGAAGAACACTTGGTTCTCAGAGTGCTGGCTGACTGGAGGTTCCTAGCTTTTCTAAAAGTAGAATGGAGGCAGAGCTTTCAGCTTTCAGGTTCCTCTGATGTGGAACCAGATCCCAGTTTCAGTTAAAGATTCTGACACAGCCTCTCATTTGAAGGTTAGGATGAAGACTTTTCTATTAAAGTTTAAAGTGAGAGCTGCTTCAGGACACCTGAGACCATTTTCTAGTGAAGCTGCCAGAGGTTCAGACTGCTGGAGGACCTAAACTGAGCTTCTTTCCTTTTTTATTCACCACTATTACATGTCACTATTACATGTCACTAACATTTGCCTTTCTCTCCTGTAGTCTGTCTCTAAACCTCCCTGCTGGATGTCTGACAGTGGAGCTGAAGGTGGATTGAAGCCTCCTGTCCTGATCAGTCTTCCGGGTGGATCTCTCTCTTATCTGTCTGTCTGTCCTCTCCTCTGTCATCTGTCCTCTCCTCTGTCCTCTCCCCCCACCCGGCCAGCAGGAAGCCTCCACCTCTGAGTCTGCTTTCTGCAGGTCTCTTCCTGTTAGAGGGACTTCTTCCTTTCCACAGTCGCTCACGCTTGCTCATGTGGATTTGTTGGGTTTTCTCTGTTAAAGTGCCCTGTGATTGTATATATAATAAAGAACAATGACATGATTTATGATGGTTTGATTCTTTTAAAGTTGTCATAGGTATTTATTGAAGGTTTGTCATGGACATTTACTCCTTCCTGCTGAAGAAACTACAGTTATTCTCCATTCTTGTCGTTTGTTTTGCTTCATGCAGCCACACATTGTCACTGGATGAATGAAGGAGGCAGATCAGTTTGGTAGCTGACCTCTGACCTCTGACCCTGAGCTTCACTGTGGTTACAGCTGACCTCTGACCTCTGACCCTGAGCTTCACTGTGGTTACAGCTGCAGTGTGTTGCTGAAATAGGCTCAGAGAGAGTTAGACAACTTAGTCAATCATGCACGCAGCAGGTGTATACAGAATAAACTTATGTTACATGGCTCGCCGACAATTTGGGATATAAAATGACACAGGTGCAGTGAAGTGAAATGTAAATGTAAAGCAGAATTTAGAATAGAGCAGAGTGGAGTTAGATGTGACACTTTTCTTATTTTGTCCTGACGGTAAGGAAATATGACAAATAGACATACTGAAATAATTCTACTTTGTTTCATTGTCAATAATTCATTTCTAGTCATACATTTTTGCCTCAAATAGCAATGTTTTAATTTCTTTTCAGAAAGTTTGTAGTGATTCTATCTGAGCCTGGAGATCAGTCAGAGGCTGTTTTCATGATGATACTTCAATTTAAATCCTCCTCACATAAAGGTTTCATCATTTACAGTAATAAATGATTTAAAGTAATTCAGCCTTTTGTTTAGAATAAGAAGAATCATACAGGTATCTAAAGAAATTCAAGATCTCCTTCACTATACTTTTTGGTTCTAAGTATTCTTCCCCATTCATCATGAGAGTGAATCTTTTCTTTCTAGGCTGAATGTGGCATATGATGGTTGCCCGGCTATCTCAGTAGGTAGCGCATGAGACTAACAATCTCTAGGGAGAGGGTTTGTGTCCCACGCCGGGCGCCACCTTCCTGTGGGCTCACCAGCTGCAGAAAGGTTCTTAATTGGTGCGATGTGATCTGGGTGACAGTGCTCAAACTGTCACCCAGAACTGGACATAAGCCATGAAGCAACTTTAGCCACTGACGTCATTCTGCCTTTTAAATATGGCGGCGACCACATACAAGTATGGCGGGGACCGTAAACAAGCATGTCGGCAACCACATACAAGTATGGCGGGGACCGTAAACAAGTATGTTGGCAACCACAAACAAGTATGACGGCGCCCTTACGCCGCCATTATTTGATACTGCACTGGCGGGGTTTCAATTTTGAGAATAGTATGGCGCTGACCGTGTGCCATTATGGCGGCGACCGCTAACAACTATGTCAGCGCCCGCAAACAAGTATGTCAGCGCCCGTAAGCCACCATCTTGATACCGCACTGGCGGGGTTTCAATTCTGGAGAAGCAAGGTCGCACTGCGGATCATGTACTCTTGCCTCCCACCGACGGTGGCGCTGTGATTGTGCTTTGGAACAAAATGGCGGCGACCTGCAGGAAGCGGCCATATTTCATGTACTACCGCCTCCCACCGAGAGTGGCACTGTGGTGGTGATTCAGAACAAAATGGCGGAACAATGTGGCGGCGATCATAAGGAAGCAGCCATATTGTCGGCCATTTTGGATTCCCCACTGGCAGCCTCTCCATTCAGACAAGGGGGGCGATCCACAGTGGTTTTTAAAACTAAAGTAAATACATTCAAACTTTACAAAGAAATAAAATAAAACATTAAAACTTTACAAATAAATAAAATAAAAACAGAAAACCTTTAGAAATAAATAAAATAAATACAGTAAAACTTTACAAAGAAATTAAAATAAACAATAAATCTTAACCAAGAAATAAAATAACATTTTATCTTTACCAAGAAATAAAAGAAATATATTAAAGCTTTAGAAATGAATAAATTAAATATATTAAAGCTTTAGAATGACATAAAATAAATAGATTAAAGCTACACAAGGAAATAAAATAAATACAATAAAGCTTCAGAAAGAAAGAAAAAAGACATTAAATCTTTACAAAGAAATGAAATGAATACATTCAAACTTTACAAAGAATTTATATAAATACTAGGGATGTCTCCATCACACTTTTTGGCCCCCGATACTGATCCAATTTTTCAGAATTGAGTATCGGCCAATACCGATACTGTCCCGATCCGATACTGACATTACTATTACAAATATACTCAATAGTGTATTTTTGGAGCAACTAAGATGTCTGAAGCTAAAAGCACTATTGGCAGAAGCTTTGTTTAGCTAGAAATTATTCTAAAACTCAGTTATTGAATCAAAATTCTTCTCAGAATGACTTAAGAACTTATCTAAACTTTACTAAAAATGTATCCTGATGGGGAGACATCGTGATTTTTCTTGGTGGCTCATTAGAGCGATGAGGATGTAAACATTTAGTATAATAGTATAAAAGCTGTTTCTGATCTTCCCGTCCCTAATTACAACAGTGATCAATGAAAAGTTCTGCAAGGGAGATCAGAGTAGATAAACCCTGATAGTAGCAAACTGTTGTTCTTTTACCCGCTGGGTTCTGCTTCTCAGTGGGTTGAGGGATTGAAAGTACGTGTGGAAAAAGGCAACGATACTCAAAAGCATGTGTGGAGTAATGCAGTATTAATAAGAATCAAATTCACCTTGAACCTTTGAATCGAGGCCGACCCAGCTCTTAAAGGTTCATATAGAATCAGATAAAGGCACAGAACCTGTCAGTTCAGGATGGTGAACATTTCAGTGCCAAATGTTTGATTGAACCTGTTTCATCTTTCAAGTTCAACATTTTGGAGATGATTTCAACATTTCAGCTGTTTTCACCATTCTGGCTCCTTTTCAAGCAGCAGTACACGTGTTTCCCCACAACGTTGTAAGATTTTTATATTTAAACATTTGAGTCATTTTAGGGCTTTTTTAGTTGTTGTGCCTTTTTAATAAAAACAAACAAAAAAAACAACCTTTTTAGCCAAAAGATGTCCTTTTGAAAATGACAATAGAGCATAATATAGGGCAGAGGGCACACAGGAGTGAGAGGAGATCAGGACCCATCTGTGCATTCCACAGATATGATCACACAAGGATGGTTCTGTATTAATAAGTCAGAAACCTTAAGAGGCCTTAAGATATTCCATATCAGCCCTGTGAGAAGAAAAAACTTCTTCCTCCAAATAAAGTGTCAGACTTTATATTAAAGCTCCACCTTCACTCAGTTCAGATTGACGTCATGAAGCAGGTTCTAACAGGTTTTCTCAGGAACATCCTCCTCTGGGTGTGTCAGAGGAGGACAGAGAACTTTGAGGTTGTCAGATATCAGAGACGGACTGAGAGGGACGAAGAGCAGCTTATGTCCACATGCCGTGTTTTACACCGAAGTCACGTTTGACGACGCGTTTTGGAATATAGAGCGTGTAGAACATATATTACATACATATTCTATTTCTGTGAGGCAGAAAGGATTGTAGTACAGGGAAAGAAATACAGAGGGAGTTTGTTCTTTCCACAGTTGCTCATGTGGACTTGTTGGATTTCTCCTGTAAAAACACCAAGAAATGACTGTGTTGTATTTGGTGCTATATAAGTAGTGTTGAAGTGAATTAATGTTGTGAGGCACTGCTGGGCGTTGAACCGAGGACCTCCTGTCTACTAGACAGGTACGTTGACCAGCTAAGCCACAGCACCTCCTTTCTTGCTCTTATGCTGCATTACCTGGTGTCAGATGTTCTGCAGGAACATCTTTACATTTGAGAACAGTCTGAAAAATATGGAGAAAAAACACATTTGATTCTATGATCAGAATAATAAAGTAGAACTCAGTTTTTATCGAGGATGTTCACATACTATGGCTTACCTGCTCAAAGGCACGCAGCCAGCAGATTCTGCAGAGCCAGCAGCCTGCCGGTCACCGTAATAACTGGGCGACATGGGTCCGAAGAAGATCTTGGCGGCAGAGGGAGTCAAGGACATTTGAATATGGAGGACTTGGAGCAGTACACCAGGATGAACCACGTGATCATCACCGGGCTCCAGATTAAAGCCGTTTACAACTGGAGACCATAAACACACAACTCAGGGAACGAGTGGACGGGATCAATCCCAACTGAAAATAGTTCTTTACAGTGATTACAACTTGAAGGACTTGGAACAGGAAGTAGACCAAGACAATAACTTCTTCTCCACCTGCAGCAACAATTGCCACTACTACAAGCAGAACATTAAATCAGAGGACAAATGATCAATTATCCACTTCAACAGCAGAAGCCTGTATGCAAACTTCAATAACATAAAGGACTTTTTACAGAAATGTTCACACCCATTTAACGTTTTAGTAATATCTGAAACCTGGAAAAACACGGAGAAAGGCATGGACTTTGAGCGAGAGGGGTATGAACTGAGGTACATAGGCAAAATAAAAGTGGAGGAGGTCGAGCAATATATGTGGACAAAAGGCTGGACTTCAGGGTTTTAGAGAGCATGACAACTGCGGTAGATAACAGGAGTAGAATTCAGAACAATTGAGCTCAGCAATGGAAGGAATAGGAAGATCTGCATTAGCTGTATATACAGGTCACCAGGGTCAAGGATTGACATTTTCAAGGACTGGATGGAGGCCCTGTCTTCAAACAAGGGTAACCAAACTGTATTCATATGTGGAGACTTCAATATTGATCTGTTTAATCCCAATAACCATCAAATCCTAGATGGATTTGCCAATACAGTGTACAGTATGAGCTGGTTTCCAAAAAGCACCAGACCAAGCAGAATGACATCCCATTGTGCCGCTCTGATAACATCTTCACTAATGACATTGATAAGAACACAGTAGGTGGACTTTTAATCAGTGATATCAGGGATCACCTGCCTGTTTTCACAGCATAGAAGAACATTTTCAGGAATAAGGAGCCAAACAAACAAACCCAATAGAGAGGAGTAAGGACGGAGGAAGCCATCAGAGCACTAAAGAAGGACCTGCTGGTACAGAGCTGGGCTCTGATATACCAACAGAAAGACGCTGATACTGCATAGGAAACATTCTTGGAAACTTTTAGGTCACTATATGATAAACATTGTTCAATCAAATAATAGAACAAATTCTAAATACAGTAACTGTCCATGGATCACAAAGGGACTACAAAAAGCCTGCAGAATGAAAAATACACTTTACAGGGATGTTATAAGACAAAGAACTAAAGAGGCAGAAAATAAAATAAATTATATATAAAAACAAGTTAACTCGAGTATTTTAGGAAAATACTTGAAGATAACAAAAACAATATTAAAGGAATATGGAATATACTGAACAGTCTTATAAGAAATAGCACTAGTCTAACAACGTATCCTCGGTATTTCATTGATAAAGATAAAGAACTTGATAATAAGAAGGACATAGCAAACAAATTTGATAATTTCTTTGTAAATGTTGGACCTGACTGAGCAGCAAGAATCTCAAATCCAGGAGCAACTGGAGAAAAACCTGACAGGCTGCCCGAGGGGAATTCTAGCTCCATGTTTCTTAAACCAGTGGACGAGAAAGAAATACTGGATATTATTGAAGAATGTAAAAACTAAAAGTCTACTGATGTGAATGACATTGATATGATATTAGTAAAAAGGGTCATTGAGGGGATTTCAAAACCTTTAACATACATCTGTAACTTATCATTCCAAAAGGATTCATTTCCAAACCAAATGAAAATAACAAAGGTAATACCTCGAGACAAAACTGGGAACAAACTCCACTTCACAAACTACAGGCCTGTCTCACTACTTCCTCAATTCCCCAAAATAGTAGAAACACTCTTCAACAACAGATTGGATTCATTTTTAGAAAAGCATATTAGAAACTTAGTCACAGCCAGCCAGTATAGAGTCAGATCTAACAGATCAACATCATTAGCAATCATAGAATCAGTTGAGGAAATCACAAATGCTATAGAACAAAAAATAATGCAGTGGGGTTATTGATTGATCTGAAAAAAGCTTTAGACACAATAAATCATGATATATTAATCAATAAACTAGAATGGTATGTCATTAAAATGGATTACAAGCTACTTCAGACAGAGACAACAGTTTGTGAGGTTGGGAAATGTCAGTTCAAAATGTTTGGACATTGTTTGTGGCATCCCCCAGGGGGCAGTGTTAGGACCAAAACTTTTCATACTCTATATAAATGACATTTGTAAAGTTTCCAAGCTGTTTAAGTTAATTCTATTTGCAGATGATACAAATATGTTCTGCTCTGGTCATAATTTCGATAAAATATTAGAAGATATTACTACAGAAATGAGAATATTAAAAATATGGCTTGATAGAAACAAACTATCACTAAATCTGAATAAGACAAAATTAATGATATTTAGTAACTGCAGAATAAATACACAAGTCCTAAGAGAGATAGATGGAGTTCAAATCGAAAGAGTTTGTCTGCATAAATCCCTTGGGGTAATAATAGATGAAAAGATGAACTGGAAATCACAGATTGAACATCCACCCATCCATTTTCTCCCGCTTATCCCTTTCTGGGTCACAGGGGTGTCAGTCTGAGCACCGTCACCCAGATCACATTGCACCCATTAAGAACCTTCCTGCAGGTGGTGAGCCCACGGGAAGGTGGCACCCGGTATGGGACATGAACCCACTACCTTGAGATTATGAGTCTCATGCTCTACCAACTGAGCGAGCCGGGGGACCAGATTGAACATGAACATAATAAAATGTCAAAAAGTATTTCAGTATTATACAAAGCAAAACAGGTTCTGCATCATAGGTCACTCCACATTCTTTATTGTTCATACGTCTTACCATACTTAAATTACTGTGTAGAGGTTTGGGGCAATAATTACAAGAGTTTGTTACAGTCACTATTCATTCTCCAAAAAAGGGCAATAAGGATAATTCACAAGGTCGGATATCTGGAACAAATCCAACTCCTTATTCTTACAGTCAAAATTATTAAAAATCACAGATCTGGTGGCATTTCAAACAGCACAAATAATGTACAAGGCCAAATATAAAATACTACCAGGAAATATTCTAAAAGTGTTCAGTGGTCGAGAAGGAGCAATGATTTAACAAGAAAACAGAACTTCAAAACTTGCAGTGCCCGAGCCACTGTGCTCTGTATTTCATTGTGGTAAATTTTATTGTGGTTTCAATATAAAAGCACTTTGTAACTGAGTTTAGAAAAGTGCTATAGAAATAAAGTTATTATGTTTGCTGGTTATGTAACCTCAGAGGCTTTTCATACTTCCACACACGCTGGGATCGGAAGCAGAAAGCAACACGGGTGGCTCAATCAGCGCGAGCCAAAATAGCCAAAACTATCCCGAACATTCCAAATCCATCGTGCAGGCGATCTCCCCAAAACCACGTCAAAGACATCTGAAGAACAGCCGGTGAGTGCCGCCATGACTGTTTATATCGCGGGAGTAGGTGGCTCTGTGGTGCGTTCATGTGTGCTGGGAATCAAAAGGCACGGACATGTGAATAAGACTCATTTGATTTACAATGATAGATTGTTTATTGTGAGAAAACAGTGAAGAAAATACTGCTATAATCTCCTTTGATCACAGCATCTCCATAGCTCCATGGCATCTCCAGGACTAACAGTCATGTTGGAGCAAGGTTAGTTTACTTTACACCACCCATGGTCATTTTAATGTGAAAAACAGGAACCTTTTTGTGTCATCAGTGTTCTTCTGATGGTCCAACTCTGTCCAACTCAACATGAGTTTGAATTCCTCCTGTTGTAACACATGATGATTTAATGATATGTCACTAGAATGTTGTTGTGTTTTCCAGACGTCCAGATGAAGTTACAGCAGTGGAAGAGTCCAAGCAGCTGGATCCTCTCAGAGCAATAGAAGCAGCTTGCACCAACAAAGACATCTGACTGTGAAGGCAACATTACAATATTAGGATCTTTTCATTGTGATATGTGTGATTTCAATCTGTAATCTGACCTTTGGCCTTTTGTTGATTTTCGTTCATTATTGTTCATTAAAATAGTTGGATAATTGATTCCCTATACAATGTCGAGTCAGTCAGAAAAACCAAAAACAATGAACCCTGAAGTTGGTATTTTGAGAGTTGTAGTTTTGTGTTGGTAGGTTTTTAAAACTCAGATGAGTCATTATCAGTAACAAAAAAAAAGAGTTTATTTCTGAGTGTTTTGGTTTTGAAGGAAACATCAAAGTTGAGTTTTGTAGTTCAGACTAATGTTCATGTAATCAAATTCCAGTGTGGTGTTCAGCTTCTCACTGCACTCTGGAATATTAATACTTGGATGACACAATCTAGGATTTTCCAGCAGAGGCTCCATGATATTGTTTGTGAGATTGCAGGATTCCAGAGCTCAGCTTTACTTCTTAGATTACATCAACACAACAACTCTTACTGTGTGTCTCTGTGTTTAAGGTTGGTTTTGCTTTTGTGCCGTCATTTGTGTGGGGATGAAATCGACCATCAAGACTAAAAGCATTGAATACAGTCTTCTTCACTTTTACATTCTGTCTGCTTTTCACATTTATTATCATTTCACTGTAGATTTCACAGAATACTGAAGGACGGGGACTCAGGAATTTGGTCTCAACAGCTGATCAAGGTAAGATCAAAGGAGTCTTGTTGAAGATTAAAGTGACAGAAACTTTCAGTGACACCAACTACCTTAGTGATGACATGTTGGATTGATTTTACAGGCTTCAACATGAGGTGGAGGAGGAAGAGGTGTAGTTTGGAGTCAGAGCAGCAGACAGGATTGTTAAAACACTCCAGGCTTCAACATGGACATGGTGGCTGCAGTCTGTCCCTCCCTTGTCTTCACACTGATTGCTCTTCTTCATTCAAAACGTTCACCTCCCTTAAGACCCATTTGTCCCCACAGCTTGGAGAGTTGGTGACACAAAGGGAACTTCTGTCATTTACTGCTCTCTTGTGCCGTTCTAGTGTTTTTACTTCAGAGAAGCAGTATTTTCAGCATCTTGGCACCACTTCAGGAAGTTCAAAGTCGTTGCATGTGTCTTCAGAAACTGCAGCTTCAGGACAAACATTTATTCCACTTTTGCTCCTCATAGACCCAGAAAACCTGCTGCACACCCCCTGAGGATTTTAAAAGTGAAGTGTTCAATCAGCAGCCCAGCCCACTCTAGAGGGTGAGACCTCTGCAGATCATCTGGAGCCTCTGGATGAGGATCCACAGGAGTTGTCTCAAGACATAAAGGACAAGTTTGTCCTTCTCTTCTTAAAGTTGGAAAACACTTTCAATGTGTCCAACAAATGTATTGATGAACTAGTTGATGAGCTCCTGTTCATCTCCTCCAGGTCATCAGGTCCAGGTCTACAGGATGTGGTCCAGTTCTACATTCAGATACGTTTACAAACAACACAAAAAACAGGGGATGTAGCTCAGTGGTAGAGTGCATGCTTTGCATGTATGAGGTCCTGGGTTCAATCCCCAGCATCTCCAAGCTTTATGTCTGACATCAACAGCAGCAAGTAGATTAATAGTGAGTTCCACTTTGTTCACACTGCAGGTCTTCATGATCAATTCTCATTTCTTACCAGGATCCTTGTTTTGCTGAATCATTTCCAATGTGACCATGTGAACCTGATCAGACTAGATGTTTTCAGGCCCCAGAGCGCAGAAGACAAGGTGAAGTCCCACAGAGCAGCTGTTTACACATGGAACGCTGCTCAACAACAGGCTTGCCAGATGTGAATCACTGTTTCCAGCCCAAACAACATCAAACCCATACAACTCCAGAGCTCCACCCTGTTTTCTCCACCTGTCCTGATGGTTTCTTTTGAACTGAATCAGTTGATGTAAGACAAGGAGGAAAAGCCCTGAGCAGCATGTGTCCCTCTCTCACCAGGACACTGTCCCTCTCTCACCAGGACACTGTCCCTCTCTCACCAGGACACTTTGGATTGTGGTGTGTGGCTGCTTGCTGGAGGGGAGGATTTATGGAAGTGTTGTCTGTTAGTGAGGATTTCATGGTTGGAGTCAGAACATTTTAGGAGATATTTTACTAACCTGACAACTAAATAAGTGAATAACTGTAACTAGCTACTCCCACATTACTATGGACGAGGACAGGATCCACTCTGGATGGTCTCCTGTCCATCACAGGACGAACACACAGAGACAAACGGCCACACACACACACACACACACACACACACACACACACACACACACACACACACACACACACACACACACACACACACACACACACACACACACACACACACACACACACACACACACACACACACACACACACACACACACACACACACACACACCTTCAATTTATTGTCACCAGTTAAGCTCACTTGTTGTTGTTGGAACCGTCTCATTGTTCTACAAAGAACCCAAAGACCTTAAAAGTCATGGATTCTTTAAAAAGTTGAAAAGAAAAACTTTCTTCTATCATTTGTTCCCAAGATTCACACCAATACTGAGAAAAGGAAACTTTTTCCTAGTGGACATAAGTCATGTCTGTATATTCCATCCATCATCCATCCATCCATCCATCCATCCATCCATCCATCCATCCATCCATCCATCCATCCATCATCCTTCCTTCCTTCCATCTATCATTCCATCCATCCTTCTATCCATCCATCATCCATCCATCCATCCATCCATCCATCCATCCATCCATCCATCCATCCATCCATCCATCCATCCATCCATCCATCCATCCATCCATCCATCATCCTTCCTTCCATCTATCATTCCATCCATCCTTCCATCCATCCATCATCCATCCATCCAACCATCCATCCATCGTCCTTCCATCCATCCATCCATCCATCCATCCATCCATCCATCCATCCATCCATCCATCCATCCATTAGACTCCTGACAGCCTTGACAGAGCTCCTGGAATTACCACATCCTGACAAAAGTACATGAAAACATTAGTCATGGCCGACCTTGAAGAAATGAAGCTGAAAGTTTAACTGCCATTGGAGGATTTGTACCTTTATAGTACATAATAGGTTTCTCACAGTAAAAATAAACTACAAATGAATTGAGGCACTGCTGGGATTTGAACCCAAGATCTCCTTTTTAAAAGACAGGCACTTTGACCATCTAAGCAACAGCGCCACCTTTGGTGACTTTGTAGTGCTGCATTACCTGGTGTCAGATGTACTGTAGGAAAATATTTACATTTGATAACAGTCTGATAAAAAAGATGAAAGAAATAAACGACTCAAATTAAAGAACTGATCTTTGTGATGTGAAAGAACTCAGCCAGTCACAGTACCAAGGGCCAGAGTTTCAGCTCTAATGCTTCATGTTGAACCAGAACAAGTCAACTTTCAATGGGATGTTTCAGTGGCGGCTGGCCACTAGAGAGCGCCAGGGCTACACCTTCCAATGGGTTTGGTTTTAAAATGAAACATACTAATAAACTGTAATAGTGATGGAATCTGTTTCTGCCAACAAACTAACAATGAGCCCTGAACTGTATTCGCTTCATTTTCTATTGATAATCTTCAATAAAAGAGAGGATTTCTTGATTTCTGTGTGTGTGTGTGTGTGTGTGTGTGTGTGTGTGTGTGTGTGTGTGTGTGTGTGTGTGTGTGTGTGTGTGTGTGTGTCCAACTTCAAAGGTCTTCAAAAGACACAAACACACTGTTATATGAGAGGCGAGAACCAAAATGAAACGGGGATTTGTTTTGTCTGACTCAGGTTGTTTATTCAGCTGCTCTGCATCCATGGTTCTAAATGTGGGCAAGATGCTCCAGCACACAGGAGGCTCTGGACATCATTATGTAATCTGAGTGTGAGGACGGCTCCTCATCCTCCTCCCAGGACTCTGAGGACTCTGAGGCTGACATGGAGGAAGTCTCAGAGGGAAACAGACCTGCTGGCTGACTCATCTGAAGCCTCATCTGAAGATGAGAACGAAGGGTGGATGGATGAAGCAGATCAGCAGCAATGGACTTTAAAAAATGGACAAATATTATGGTGTCCCACACATTCTGCGACACTCCGGTACAGTCACAGGTTTGATTCCAGGACCTACACACTACACCTGTATACACACTTCCAGACCTCATACATGCTGAGCATGCGCTCTACCACTGAGCTCCATCCTCTGTTTTCTACTTTGTTAAACTGGATTGATTTTTCAAATGAATGAGCTCATAAAAGACAAGTAGGAAAACCGCCCAAGGCTCCGCCCACTTTTAAGTCTCCGTTCTTCCGTGTTTTGTCTGAAACATTGTGGTGGAGGCAGCGCAGTGTTTTTATCTGCTCTTTAAAACTAAAATGTCTTCAACTTCTTTCAAATTGAAGTGACTATCAAAGGGAAAATAGGAGTTTTTTTCAAATTAAAGTGACTATCAGAGGGAAAATATGAGGTTTTTTTTCAAGTTAAAGTGACTATCAAAGTGAGAATAGGAGTTTTTTTCAAATTAAAGTGACTATCAAAGTGAGAATAGGAGTTTTTTTTCAAATTAAAGTGACTATCAAAGGGAAAATATGAGGGTTTTTTTCAAATTAAATTGACTATCAAAATGAGAATAGGAGTTTCTTTCAAATTAAAGTGACTATCAAAGTGAGAATAGGAGTTTTTTTTCAAATTAAAGTGACTATAAAAGGGAAAATATGAGTTTTTTTCAAATTAAAGTGATGTCCAAATGATGTAAAAATCCTCATCCTCCACTATGAGCAATTAAAAAGCAAATAAAGCTCCAGAAGGATCAGAACTCCTGGAGTGAAACATAAAGTACTTCAGGAAAGGAGGAGAACGCCGCCACTAGAAGTAGAGATATTTTCAGGATTGTTACGTTACGTTATGGAACGAATACTGAAGTTAACCCAGAAGTGGAGTATGGACATGATTGTGTGTTCATCTGTGGTCTGGTGGTGAGTGTGTGTGTTGCCTTCAGGGGCAATGGGAAATAAAACCACTGCATGTAAGCAACACTAAACAATAAAAACACTTCTGGTTAAGATCACAGCAACTTAAAACACAATAAATAAACCAAATATGCAGCAGAATCATATAAATGTGATTAAAAAGCTGTCAACAATGAAGCTGTCCCATGAAGACAAAGTCTTGACTAGTTTCCTGCTGCTGGTTGATCCAGGATGCAGAAGATTTGGATGAATGACTGATGGTTTCTTTGGATGTTTCACATCTTGTTTTGCTCTTGGATAGAAAACATTTACAATCACATTCAACACAAATATTGGAAGAAAGAAAGTAGATGTTTTCACCAACGTGGGCCGGGGAGCTCAGCTGGTCAGAGTGTGGCGCTAATAACACCAAGGTCATGGGTTCAATCCCCATACTGGCTAAATGAAGCTTCATCAACCACTGTCTTTATATTCTGAAGCCACTAGATGGCGCTGTCTCTTCAACAAACATTTAAAACACACTTCATTGCGAGTACTTCAGGATCTATTTTCAAACCAACAGTGCCATCTGGTGGTGAGAAAATTAAGAACATGGTTCATGAGGCTTCATTTAGCATCACTATTAGTGAGTATCTCCACCTGTCACACAGGAGGCTGGGGTTCACTTTCCTGATGGAGTTAAGGGACTGTTGTGGTGGATTGCTCACACTGCATGAGCAAGGCACCACTATTATAAATGGCTGTATTGTAATTATTAGCTGCATTGACTTGGAATCAAACCCAGGCCTCCAGAGTGGCAGGGGACAACTCTACCACTGAAGCACCAATGCTGACACATCAGATCAGACCGTCTCCATTTTAAATGTCAAAGAGAACTTGTCCTCATGGCAGTAAGCCATGTATTAAAATGAATCCTGATGGAGACACACAAGCTTCAGAGGCTCTGACAGAACTCACTCACAAACCTGAAAACTGCTTCAGATCAAATGGACCATAAAGTTACAAATCCTCCAATGGCAGTTGAACCTTAAGCTTCATTTCTTCAAGGTCGGCCATGACTAATGTTTTCATTTACTTTGGTCAGGATGTGGTCATTCCAGGAGCTCTGTCAAGGCTGTCAGGAGTCCTGATCTCCTGCCTTATTTAGGACAATCAGTTGAGTCCTTTAGCTTCTTGAACACGTCGGCTCGTTGGTCTTGGAGTATGATTCTCACTTTGGGTGTCAGAAGTCCTGGGTTCAATTCCCAGATGAGTCCTTGGAGTTACCTTGACCCTCTTCTACAGATGATTTTAACTTTGGTCATCAACCAGGATCTCTTCGTGTTAAATTTCAAAAGAGACTGAGACTTTGTGTTGGAGGCTTGGCTGATCTCTGCTCTTCACCTCATGGAGTTTTTATCAGAGAAACCTCGTTGTAATTTCCAGTTTGTGTCTTTATAACTGATTGAACCAAACTGAAGCACTTCAGCAAGTCTCTCATTTTGACTCAGACTTTAGCATTATGATTTGTTCCTTTAGCTTTCAGGCCTGTCTAGAATCAGATTGGTCATGCAAAAGGTTCCAGATCTCTGTAAAGGACAGTAGACCCATCCAAGATGGCTCCTGTGTTCCATCCTGTTCTGGATGTGATTCCCTCAAACCCACGTGAGGTGTAAAATGTATAAAAGCTGGATTTGTACCGTGTATGTGAAATGTTGTTGCTGAGAGAGAGAGAGAGAGAGAGAGAGAGAGAGAGAGAGAGAGAGAGAGAGAGAGAGAGAGAGAGAGAGTGGAGATCAAAGTGAAGAAAGAAATGATGTCACTTGATCTCTTCCATTCTTTTATGACATCACTATGACATCACCAAACAGAGTTAGCAGATAGAACCATCAGGGTATCACACTTCACAGCCTCCCTGGGAAAGTTCTGGAAGACATAGTAGAGAAAGTGTCAGTAGCAGAGGAAGGTTTGGATCCATGGAGCTCTGGGTTCTGGGCCCAGCAGGGTTCCACTGCTCCACTCTGCTCAGATATATCAGTATATTATAGTATTTCTGAATGTATGTATGTATGTATGTATGTATGTATGTATGTATGTATGTATGTATGTATGTATGTATGTATGTATGTATGTATGTATGTTTGTGTTTAGGAGGAGGTGCAAGAGGAGGTGCAGGAGGACGGGCAGGAGGAGGCGCAAGAGGAGGTGCAGAAGAAGATGCAGGAGGAGGCACAGGATGTGTGCAGGAGGAAGCGCAGGAGGGGGTGGAGGAGGAGGCACATGAGGAGGCGCAGGAGAAGGCGCAGGAGGAGGTGGAGGAGGAGGCGCAGAAGGAGGCCCAGGAGGAGGTGCAGGAGGAGATGGAGGAGGAGGCACACAAGGAGGCCCAGGAGGATGTGCAGGAGGAGGTTATGGAGGAGGTGGAGGAGGAGGCACAGGAGGAGGCGTAGGATGTGTGCAAGGGGAGCTGCAGGAATAGGCGCTGGATGATCTGCATCTGGAGGTGCAGGAGGTGCAGAAGGAGGTACAGGAGGAGGTGGCGAAGAAGGAGGCACATGAGGAGCTGCAGGAGGAGGCGCAGGAGGAGGTGCAGAAGGATGTGCAGGAGGAGGCGCAGGAAGAGGTGCAGGAGGAGGTGTAGGATGTGTGCAGGAGGAGGCGCAAGAGGAGGCGCAAGAGGAGGTGCAAGAGGAGGCGAAGGTGGAGGCACATTATGTGTTCAGGAGGAGGCGCAGGAGGAGGCACAGGAGGAGGTGCAGAAGGATGTGCAGGGGGAGGTGCAGGGGGAGGCACAGGAGGAGGTGCAGGAGGCGGCAAAGGATTGTGCAGGAGTAGGCGCAGGAGGAGGCACAGGATGTGTGCAGGAAGAGATGGAGGAGGAGGCAGAGGAGGAGGTGCAGTTGGAGGTGCAGGATTGCGCAGGAGGAGTTTCAGCAGGAGGCGCAGGAGGAGGTGCAGGATCTGCGCAGGAGGAGGCGAAGGATTCTGGTGGAGGAGTTTCAGGAGGAGGCGCATGATGTGTGCAGGAGGAGTTGCATAAGGAGCTGCAGGATGTGTGCAGGAGAAGGCAAAGAATGAGGGGGAGCATAATTGTGCAGGAGGAGGCGCAAAGAGTAGGCGCAGGATGTGTGCAGGAAGAGATTGAGGAGGAGGCGCAGGAGGAGGTGCAGGTGGAGGTGCAGTTGGAGGTGCAGGATTGCGCAGGAGGAGTTTCAGGAGGAGGTGCAGGAGGAGGTGCAGGATCTGCGCAGGAGGAGGCGAAGGATTCTGGTGGAGGAGTTTCAGGAGGAGGCGCATGATGTGTGCAGGAGGAGTTGCATAAGGAGCTGCAGGATGTGTGCAGGAGAAGGCAAAGAATGAGGGGGAGCATAATTGTGCAGGAGGAGGCGCAAAGAGTAGGCGCAGGATGTGTGCAGGAAGAGATTGAGGAGGAGGTGCAGGAGGAGGTGCAGGTGGAGGTGCAGTTGGAGGTGCAGGATTGCGCAGGAGGAGTTTCAGGAGGAGGTGCAGGAGGAGGTGCAGGATCTGCGCAGGAGGAGGCGAAGGATTCTGGTGGAGGAGTTTCAGGAGGAGGCGCATGATGTGTGCAGGAGGAGTTGCATAAGGAGCTGCAGGATGTGTGCAGGAGAAGGCAAAGAATGAGGGGGAGCATAATTGTGCAGGAGGAGGCGCAAAGAGTAGGCGCAGGATGTGTGCAGGAAGAGATTGAGGAGGAGGTGCAGGAGGAGGTGCAGATGGACGTGCAAGAGGAGGTTTCAAGAGGAGGCGCAAGAGGAGGTGCAGGATCTGCGAATGAGTAGGTGAATCAAGGAGCTGCCGGATGTGTGCAGGAGGAGGCAAAGAAGGAGGCGCATAATTGTGCAGGAGGAGGCGCAAGGAGGAGGCACAGGATGTGTGCAGGAAGAGATATAGGAGGAGGCGCAGGAGGAGGTGCAGGAGGAGGAGGCACAGGAGGAGGTGCAGTTGGAGGTGCATGATTGCGCAGGAGGAGTTTCAGGAGGAGTTTCAGGAGGATGCGCAGGAGGAGGCGCAGAAGGATGTGCAGGGTTAGGCACAGGGGGAGGCACAGGAGGAGCTGCAGGATGTTTGCAGGATGAGGCAAAGAAGGAGGCGCATAATTGTGCAGGAGGAGGCGCAAGGAGGAGGTGCAGGATGAGGTGCAGGAGGAGGAGGGACAGGAGGAGGTGCAGTTGGAGGTGCAGGACTGCGCAGAAGGAGTTGCAGGAGGAGGCGCAGGAGGAGGCGCAAGGAGGAGGCACAGGATGAGGTGCAAGAGGCACAGTTTAGGTACAGGAGGAGGTGGAGGCACAGGATGAGGTGCAGAAGGAGGTGGAGGAGGAGGCGCAGATGGATGTTCAGGAGGAGGTGCAGGAGGATGCGCAAGAGGAGGTGCAAGTGGAGGCACAGGTGGAGGCTCATTATGTGTGCAGGAGGAGGCACAGGAGGAGGCACAGAAGGATGTGCAGGGGGAGGTGCAGGGGGAGGCACAGGAGGAGGTGCAGGAGGAGATGGAGGAGGAGGCACAGGAGGAGGCGCAGGAGGAGGTGTAGAAGGATGTGCAGGGGGAGGCACAGGTGGAGGCACAAGAGGAGCTGCAGGATGTTTGCAGGAGGAGGCAAAGAAGGAGGCGCATAATTGTGCAGGAGGAGGCGCAAGTAGGAGGCGCAGGATGAGGTGCAGGAGGAGGAGGCACAGGAGGAGGTGCAGGAGGAGGTGCAGGATCTGCGCAGGAGGAGGTGAAGGATTCTGCTGAATGAGTTGCAGGAGGAGGCGCAGGAGGAGACACATGATGTGTGCAGGGAGAGTTGCACAAGGAGTTGCAGGATGTGTGCAGGAGGTGGCAAAGAAGGAGGTGCATAATTGTGCAGGAGGAGGTGCAAGGAGGAGGCGCAAGGAGGAGGCGCAGGATGTGTGCAGGAAGAGATTGAGGAGGAGGTGCAGGAGGAGGAGGCACAGGAGGAGGTGCAGTTGGAGGTGCAGGATTGCATAGGAGGAGTTTCAGGTGGCGGCGCAGGAGGCTGCGCAGGAGGAGGCTAAGGATTCTGCTGGAGGAGTTGCAGGAGGAGGCGCATGATGTGTGCAGGAGGAGGCAAAGAAGGAGGCGCATAATTGTGCAGGAGGAGGCTTAAGGAGGAGGCACAGGATGAGGTGCAAGAGGCACAGTTTAGGTACAGGAGGAGGTGGAGGAACAGGACAAGGTGCAGAAGGAGGTGGAGGAGGAGGCACAGGAGGAGGCGCAGGATGAGGTGCAAGAGGAGGTGAAGGACGAGGCGCAGGATTGTGCAGGAGGAGGTGCATAACTGTGCAGAAGTAGGCACAGGAGGAGATGCAGAAATGTGCAAGAGGAGGCGCAGGAGGAGGCGCAGGATGTGTGCAGGAGGAGGCGCAGAAGGAGGTGCAGGATTGAGATCAGGAAGCTAAACTTGCTCCATTGTCTGGTGGAAATAAAACAATGACTCAGCGATAAGTCTCTGCAGCTCAATGCAGACCAAACAGAAACACTGGTTATTTCCCCTGATGATTCAATCCCTGGGATTAAACAGTACCTGGGTGACTGAGGCCCGTCTGCTAAGACAAGTCTTAGAACTTTGGGAGTTCTCTTTGACAAAGACCTGTCATTAGTGCAGCACTGGAAGCAGCTGACCAGGAACTGCTTCTTTCAACTCAGGAAAAGATCTAAACTTAGGAACATGGTCTCACGGAACGATTTGGAGCTTCTCATTCCTGCTTTTGTGTCTTCGTGTTTCAAAGTGACTGGGAGGGCATTTCTGATCTGAACCCAAAGATTATCAGTAAGTAAACTAAAGACCTGCACTTCCTATCGGGGAATTGAACCCCCAGCTGCCTCATGACAGGCGGGGATACTCTCCACTATACTAACGAGGAGTTTGTTGCTCAAATATTATGAGAATCTTCATCTACAAAAACTCTGGACTTCACTTGGTACCAATAGATTGAAGACAGAGGCAAGTAGGAGAGCTGAGAGTGCTGCAGCTCCCCCTGTAGGATGGGATATGAACTGCATATCTTCCACTTCAATCGTCTAGAAATCAGTGTGTCCACCACTGCAAGTCAACAGATAGAACCAAACCTTTGGGTTTTAGTGAGGAGTCAGTCTTCTCTTGTATTGATATTAGTACTGTGACGGGCTGAGTTCTACTTTATTATTCTGATCATAGAATCAAATGTGTTTTTTCTCCATATTTTTCAGACTGTTATCAAATATAAAAATGGCACTCTTCCTGCTTCTTTACAACTGCACTCCCAATCAGGGAATTGAACCCCCGTCTCCCTCATGACAGCCGGGGATACTCTCCACTATACTAAGGAGGAGATGTTGCTATGCATGCTGTCTGTCAGGGCCGTAGCCAAACGTAGCATCTCTTCTTGTGTCACCACAGCTGAGTGTGACTCAGAGTGCGGGGGAGGGGTTCACTGAGAACAGCAGTGGGATCAGATGAGCTTTGGTGGCTGGAATGTGCTGACATGTGAGGTGGTGGTTCAGTGGTCCACTTCTTTCCTGCCACGCTGGAGCCCCGGGTCCGTTTCCTGGCCAATGCAGTGGATGGTTTCACTAAATACCACTCATTCACTAGTTTTCATAATCCCAGGGAGGGCGCTGAGGGGGCAGGGACTTGTAGTGGGTCCTTACAGCCTATTGGCTCTTTCACTTGTTAACAAATCACATTACAGATCTGATGCTCATTTATAAAGCTGGCTGAAGCACAAAACAGGTCCTGAAAGATGCGTACGCCACTTCCCAGGCAAAGTTTGTGATTTAAAAAAATAAACTTTGCATGAGAATGTGCGTACCGGTACACAAACTTTGAACCTTGCACACACACATTTTGGAGACGGGGAACCTGCAGCACTGATGGTGAGGTGGAGAATTGAAGCCAGATTCATCTCAAACATTTATTATCTTCAAATATCAGACTTACAGATCCTCGTAATCATGAACAGCCAAGCTGCAGTGTTCTACGTGTTTCTTTAGTGGAACGTTGATACTGAATCAGCAGCACCATGTTCATATGTCAAACTTCCATCTTCAAATGATCCAGAGGACAGAACTGATTGCTTATTAATCGTGACAAAGTGAGTAACAATCAGTTTCATTACAGAGTAAGCACATAAATAGTGCGGAGACAGCTGTCAGTAAAGCTGCAGTGTCTGGAGGACACTGACTGTCTGTCTGTCTGTCTGTAGGCTCTGGGGACGTCTGTTCTGTTCCAGCTGCTTTTATTAGGATTTACAGCCAGAAGGTACAAATATACTAAACTGTATGTACGAGGCGTAGACGGATGTGCAGGGGGAGGCACAGGTGGAGGCACAAGAGGAGCTGCAGGATGTTGGTCACTCTCATCTGACGCCATGATGTCACTCTCCTCTGACCCCATGATGTCACTCTCCCCTGGCCTCCATGATATCACTCTCCTCCATGATGTCACTCTCCTCCATGATGTCACTCTCCTCTGGCCTCCATGATGTCACTCTCCTCCATTTCTGTTAGAAAGTGGGCGTGTTGAGGGCGGGGATATGAGCTGCACCACCTTCCAGGTGGATTGTGATTTATAAAAGAAAAGTGCGTGCAGATGTGCGTACGCACGGTTTTATTGATTAAAATTGTTTTGGGCGCATGCCATTTTCAGCTTTTGGGCGCATGTACATTTCTAGTAGGAATCCTACACTACGTTTTATAAATGAGGCCCCTGATCTGGATCTGACCTGAATTTGACCGCTGCCAATAAGAGAATAATAATGGAAACTGAGACAGAAAGCAGAACAGAGAGAGTGTGGATTACAATGAATGGTGCGGCACAATTTGCGCTACTTCAGCACCATGGACAGCTCCATAGATTTGACCAATAATGAGCTCAAACCTGGTCAGATAAAGGTTAAAAAGTTAAGCAGAGTGGGAAACAAAGGAGAGAAGGTCAATGACACCCAAGTGGGAATAGTGAATGAGCATTTTTTTTTTTTTTTTTTTTTTTCAAATTAAAATGAAGAATAAAGTGATATGGTATGAAGCAGTTGGTGACACGGTGACGCTCCTAAGGAGATGATGGGGGTCAAAGATCATGCTCTGGACCCACAGTGGTGACCTCTCAATTGTAAGACTTGTACCTGCAACCTTCAGATCCCAAGTCTTCTGTCCTTGAGGACACCACTGTCTGAAAACAGAGCTCCGCCCAACATGGGGCTCGAACCCACGACCCTGAGATTAAGAGTCTCATGCTCTACCGACTGAGCTAGCCAGGCTACTTGTTCTGTGATCATGGAAGGTTCACTCTGATATCCTACACATGAGACGACCACTGCTCACTGTGGCTGGCTCACATGGTAGAAACTCCATTGTTGTCAGTGTTCCTGCTGCTGTTGTGTAAAAGTAACACTTTTCTTCAACAGACAAGTTGTTGTCACTTGGAACCTTGTGATGTAAATGGGGTCCAAACCGACCCGTTAACATGAGACTGGGTTGTGAAAGCTCACACAGGAGGAGGGTGAAGAAAAGATCTATTGCATCAATTGGCCGGGAATCGAACCCTCCTGAGTGGCAGGAGAGAATTCTACCACTGAACCACCAATGCTTAAACTTCAGCTCATTCCAGCCAGGAAATGTGAAGCGTTCCACCTTCAGTGCTCCATGAACCCCTCCCCCACAGTTTGAGTGATTCTCACTGTCACTGAGTGAAACTGAACCAAACTGTGACCGGACACTTTTTGTCTCCTGCTGGAAAATAAGAGTCAAACTGTCAATAGTAAGAGAAACATGAAAATCTGCCAACTAAATGGACAAAGCTCAGATCCTGAGAGGAGCTGAAGTCAACATTCTTTACACCTTTTTTCATTGTCATGTTGCGTCTCTTCACTTTTGCACTGAAGTGGACGTAGCTTCTATGTCACCAGATAACATCTACAACATGAGCAAACTGAGTGAACTGAGGCGAGTACTGAAGTACTGAAGTACTGAAGTACTGAACTGTACAGACACATTTTGTACAGTGGAAACGGGGCTGAACAGTCACGAGTCACATGGACACTCACCTTGGCAAACACTTTGTGACCTGAGAGGGACTGATTGGGAAGAACGTCTGTCCTGAAAGGACGTTTCTGATCTGAACCTGAGGGTTATCAGGAACCACACACAGAGAACCTTACACTGCCCTTTGAGGAATTGAACCCTGGTCTCCTCAAAAGACAATAAAGTGGGTTAATCCTGAAGCAAAACTTTCCTGGATTATGTTGTTGTGGCCGAGAGGTTAAGGTGATGGACTAGAACTCCATTGGGGTCTCCCTGTGTAGGTTCAAATCCTTCCAACAATGTTGCTCAATACTTTGAGAAGGTTAAAGAAAGACTCTTCTTGTGAACTATTTTATAAAGTAAAACCGCTGATGTAGAGACGCCCTGAAATCCAAGGACAAGAGTCCCCTGAAGACGTGTTCTCCTCTTCAGAGGGTCTCGTCATGAGAACAAGTAAATCTGAGGAATTCAGTTGTCTCAGATCTGTAATGAAAGACTGATTAATCTTATGACATGAGGAACTTATGTGAAAACTTTTGGACATTGAACAGTCTGAGAGTCCAAACTCCTTTGCGCTCACATCTTCAGCTCTGTAATGAAAGAGTGACTTTTTTCATTGATTGATTTATTTTTTGTTGACATCACTGGTGTTGCTCTTAAATAGTTTTCCTGGTATTTATCAGACAGATCATTTTCTGTTCAGCTTGGAGAGACCTCTTCCTCTTGTGCTGCTCTTTGTTGTGGTGTCCCTCAGGGCTCTGTTTTGGGTGGCCTTAATGTTAACTTTCATTTTTATGAAGACGACACACAACTGAACTTCCCTATAAAGCCTTGCTCTACGGACTCTGCCTCTATCCTGTCCTGCCTCACAAAAGTAAAGAACCAAAGTCCAAAAACTTTTTACAGCTGAACGGTTTAAAAACTGAAATCATTTTGATCGCCCCCAATGGACCCAGTTCTGGTGGTTTTAACAACCTTTGCTCTAGTCTTGGTAGCTTATTGAGCAATGTTTGAAAAGAGGCCCACGATTTAGGTGTGGTGTTTGACTCCGACCTGTCCTTTGACTGTCAGGTGACCAAGGTAGTCCAATCCTGCTTTGTTCAGCTGAGACGACTAGTCAAGACCAGGTCATTCCTCTCCCCAGCAGACCTGGAGAAAGTAATACATGTCTTCATCTGGTCCAGGCTGGATTACTGTAACTCCCTTTATTCTGGCATCAGTAGGCTCAATGTTCAAAGACTGCAGCTGGAGCAGAATGCTGCTACCAGGTGTTTAACAGGCACCAGGAGGAGGGACCACATTTCACCAATCCCTTCTTCCTTTCACTGGCTGCCTGTCAGTTTTAGAAGAGATTTTAAAATGCTACTGCTTGTTTTTAAAGCCTTGAATGGTCTGACTCCTCCAGATATCAGAGACCTGTTATGATAATAATAATTACTAGATGTTTGTATTTCCAGAAGAAAATGCAAGTGTGAATGCTGAAGGTTGAATAAAGCTGATCTCCTTTGATCTCTGCGTCACCAAGGCTCCAGTGCTGAGATCATATCAGATTGAAGGAGATCATCGGCTGTTACCATGGAGATGTTCAGATGAAAGATTTTATCCTGCTTTGATCGCTTTTGATCTCCATGAGTTGCCTCTCCCATCTTCTTTGTATGAGACATTTTTTTCATAGTTTTTTTTGATTTATTCAGAAACACTTAAAGATATAAAAAGCAAACAACAGAGCACTTTTTTTTTTAAAAAAAGAACACAGAATAATAACAATGAAGAGTAATACGTTTACCAGTAAGATAAAAAAAAAAAAAAAGCCTACAGTGTGATACTTATGTCAACTCTTCACAAAGTAGGGTTTGGAAAACACCTGCTGCATTGACCTGGATTTGAACCCGGACCTCCCACACAGCAGGCAAGAATTCTACCTGTGAACCACCAAATGTTTACACAGCACTTTCCCACCAAGAGAGGTCATATGATCCAACTGATGCGTAAGCCCCTCCCCCACAGTTTGAGTGACACGCCGCTGTGGTTACACAAGCGTATGTACAGAGTTTGGCTCCGCCCCTGAGAGACTTAGACAGTGGTTTAACTCACATCTCCTTGTAAGTATAGTGGAGAGTATCCCCGCCTGTCACGTGGGAGACTGGGGGTTCAATTCCCCGACAGGGAGGGTAAAACCTTTTAGTTTTGTTATTGAAAACCATGAGGTTCAGATTGGGAACGGCCACTTCCAGCCATTCCAGCTGTTGTCAATGTGAACATAAAAGTTACACAGTAAGACTCTGGAGTCCATTGGTGGTTCCCTTTCTAGGACCTCATCACTGGACACCGGGTTCTACGCACCTTTTTTTTAGGGACCGAGCCCAGAAGGGAAGCTGCCTGGAGGCGAGGACCCTATTGCATCTGGAGTGTTTCTTTCTTTCTTTCTTCTCCTGACGACATTGAACCCAAATTTGACATAAACTTGCAAACCAAATTTCGAACACTCATCAGGACTGGTGCAGACTACAAGAAAATGTAAACAATTAACCCACAAAGTGCCAAAGTGTGCTCTCTAGCACCACCTACAATCACCACAGCCATGGTGTGAGCTCTCTAGAAATGTTGTAGAGAGATCAAAACAAAACTCATCTGTTCGTCTCATCAAGACCTAAAAATCACACTCTGACACCCCTGACCTAAGTCCAACAGGAAGTCCTCAAATTTATTTTGAAAATAGGATTATCAGCAGAAATTTAAATTGGGTCTCATGGCCTGTTGGAAGTCATAGAGCGATGAAACTAAAGCTCACATGAAAATCATGCAATGACACACCTGACTTAATCCAACAGGAAGTCTACAATGCCTTTCAAAGCAAGTTCCATCCATCCCCGGGTCGGCACTGTCACCCAGGTCACATTGCACCGATTAAGAACCTTTCCTGCAGGTAGTGAGCCCACAGGAAGGTGGCGCCCAACGTGGGACATGAATCCACTGCCTTGAGATTGCGAGTTTCATGCTCTACCAACTGAGCGAGAAGAACCAGGAACCTTCAGGGATCACCAGAAGAAGAACCAGACACAGGGACCTGCAACCTGCAAGTGATCCAAGTTTCAATCTTCAGTGTTTTTACTGCAAAATCCTCCAGAGAACAAAAGAATAATCAACTATTCTGACCATCAGTGGGTTGCTGTAAAGAAGTTGCATTTTAATGAAATCACCATGTAAGTTTCAAAGCGTCTGTGTATTCAAGTTTTCCAGGCACCCTGATGGTTCCATCTGCTAACTATGTTTGGTGATGTCATCAAAGAATGGAAAACAGCATCCATCGATCTTCTAACACTCAGCCATTTCCTGGTCACGGGGGTGGCAGTCTGAGCACTGTCACCCAGATCACATCTCACCAATTAAGAACCTTTCATGCAGGTGGTGAGCCCACAGAAAGGTGGGACATGATCCCACTACCTTGAGAGTGCAAATCTCATGCTCTACCGGGGGTTTGGAAAATATCAGAGTGACAAAATTCCTTTCTTGACTTTGATCCTTCTTGACTTTGATCCTTCTTGACTTTGATCTTGGACAAAATTATTATTTATTAGTAGTTTATTGATATCTTCTCTCAGTTTATTAATACTTTCAGTAATAAAAATAAAGTATCAAAAAAAGATTACAGTTCCTGAGTAACATTGTTGAGGAGACTCGTGGTGTAAAGGATAAATGAGTCCAGTGACTTGAGTTGAAATGAAGGAGGGAGTTGAGGTCAAAGAAACTGCGAAGATCCAAGTTTAAATCTTCAATGTTTTTACTGCAAAATCCTCCTGAAAGCAAATAAATAATCAACTATTCTGACAACCAATGGGCTGCTGCAAAGAAATAAAAAGAAATAAGGTGCAATTAAATTAAATCACCATGTACGTTTCAAAGTATCTGTGTATTCACAATTTGCAGACAAACTTAAAAAAGCTCTGAAAAATGTTGCAGCGTCTGTAGTTGAAGTGTTTTCATTGACTAGATGTCCATGAATGCACCATGCTGACCTGCTCTCTGTGGTTCCATGGTGTAATGGTTAGCACTCTGGACTTTGAATCCAGTGATCTGAATTCAAATCTCAGTGGAACCAGACTTAACTGGTGCTCCTCTGCTGTGGTCAACATTTACCAGAATACTAAGAACCTTGTATATATAATGATTTAGGACAAGTGATGAGTAATTCTCATTATCAGGCCCAGCAGACGACCTTTGTCTGAGCAGAGAAGAGCCTCCTGAAGATGTTGGGTCTGTTTTGGGAAGTGACGCTGGCAGTCAGAGAAGAGGAGACGCGTTGTGAAACGTCTTTCTCCTAGAACATCATGACTTTGTCTCCAGAGTCCCACTGTTTGCAGGACGCCTTGAAAATGTGCTTGTCCGTCTTTTCAACATGTTGAGGTGCGACAGAACAAGCTGCAGCCTGGACTTGAGGCCAGACGTCTTGCAGCAGCCAGTTCAGGGTTTTCTGGAGAGGAAGTTGACTCCAGATCTGGGTGACATCAGCTTGTGCAGCACTTCTTCAACACCGGCTCTGGAAGCTTCCTCCTGCTCTGTTTCCTCCTCTGTGTGATGGACGGCCTGAGCAGGAGGAGCCACTGTGTCAAACTGTGCTTGGAGCTGGAAAAGCAGCAGCACAGCATTACTGTGGCTGAGAGTCTGAGTGCTCAACCACCACTGCATGGGTCCACGGAAACGCCACAGCTTGTCCTCAGTGTCAGCAAGCAAACCATGGCGTGTCTGTGAAAGCAGTTGTGTTGTGGAAGGCTCAGCAGGTGTTTGTGATGCTTTCTGAGGCTTGATCCCCGCTGACATGTTGTTGTAGAGGAGTTGACCAAGGCTCCTGGTGAACGTCGCCACTCTTCTTGTTAGAATGTCTTTGAAGTGACGGAACTCATTGGCTCCCTGCCGTGAGCGCCCAGCGTTTAGCTGAGTATGGACACGCTGTGTGAACTGACGGAACTCATTACTGCGGATACAGGACCAGAAGGAGAACTCTTTCAGAACCATGACATCATCACAAGAACAGCTGATATTGCAGAAAGCCTAATTTTCTAAAGAAACAATAGCACTTGGATTGATTCTTCAGAGGAGAGAAGGAGCTGCTGTTTGAGAGGAAACACAATCAAGCAACACCTGCTGAGAAATAGACAAGTTCAACACAATGTGAGCTTCAACTGGCTGAAACATTTCTCTGAGCTCAATCCTTTGAGGTTCCTCGTCTCCTGAGGTTTTCTCTCAGCTCACTGTTCTTCAACCTCTGTGCTGTGATCTCAACTTGGAGTTTAAATAAGCAAATGGAAACAAAGAGAGTTTGGTCTTCTACTTGTCATCAGGCCTTGTTTTCTTACTGGGAAGAGAAAATCCCTGCTGAGGTTTAGTGAAACTTCTCCTTCACAATAAAACTTGCTTCTCTTGCTTTATCCACAAGTTGAAGAATCTTTGGAAGAACCTGGTCAGATGTAAGGTCCTCACAGGGTGAGGTGTGGACAACGTGACAATGTGACTGTCACTCCTTGTTGGGAAGTGTTGTCAGCAGGATTTGAACCCAATGGATTTCAAGTACATGGCCTGAACGACTCAGCACAACTTTTCTAAAGCTCTTGTGACGACTTACAGCTTTCAAACAATGTCAAAAACAAACATTTGAATGAAGCAATGTTGTCATTCTGTCCACCAGTTGGGCTTCCTTGAAGCCACCTAAACTAATAGAAATGATTTGATACTTCTGGACAAAACAAACCTTGAGTTATTACCTCCTGCTGTGATTGAAACTCCAATATTTAAAGCTTGTAGCTCACAGGTGTGTTTAGTTGTATAATCAGAGAGCGACAGAGTCCATCAATGTCTCATTGTGGATTCAATTCAGCAGATGAGAGAGGCACCTCATGGAGATCAAAGGAGATTAAAGGAGATCAGTGTCTGTTACCATGGAGATGCTCCCTGCTCAGTGTTGTAGCTACTTGGTCAACCTAGTTAGCATTTAGATGAGCTAATAGATATCATGCTAGTGTTGCTAACTTGGTTCCTTAAACAAATGTGGCTTTGGTGAAGAACTGTGCTCTACCGAGTGTAGTTCTAGCTGGTATGTTATTGATACTTTTTCACTGTTACTATTATTTTCTGATATTTTTTCCCTTTTACGAATACTTTATTGAAACATCGTTACACAGTACACATCAGCTCACATACATATTAGCATGTAAAAACAAACCCATGTTAGCATGTTAGCTTGGTTGCACGGATTCAGAAAGCACATCAAAACATTCAGAACATTCAGGAATGGAGTGACTTTTGTTAAGATTTGGCTCATTGTTTCTGAAAAAAAAAAAAAGAAACTATGAAAAACTTCCCATTCAAAGTGGACGGAGGTTTGATGAAAAACACAAAAAAAGCCTCTGAACTTAAAAATTAAAACGTTGCAGCATCTGTCCTCTATTATGGAGATGATACGAGTCAGCAGCAAGAGACAAAATGGAGACACAAAGATTATTATCATAGTAGTGTAATGATTCTAGAGTGTAATGTGTAATAATTCTACCAATATAAGAGCCAGAATACAGCTGAGCAGGTCTGGGATGGATTTCTTTCTTTCTCTGCCATGTGTAGTGAACTAGAAATCAAGCTCAACACCACAGAAGCTGTTCTGCCCTTCATCATCTGCAGCCATATGGAAAGGACATACCAGTCAGTCACTAGTGCAAATGCAGAACGCAGTTTCAGCCTGAAATGAATTCCAAACTCTCTCTGGGCATGAAGGAGGCCAGACTCTCAAAGCTCACTTTGCTCTCCATAGAGAGACGTTGTGCTTGATAAGAAGGAGGTGGCTGAAAGGTTTGTGAGGATGGAGGAGAGGAAGATGGTGCGATAAGATATGAGGCCACGTTACTGTACATAGTTCAGAAATACCTTGGAGACTGGATGTCCAAACTGTTGGAGGCTTTTATATTGGACACTTTGGACTCTGGACACTTCATGTTGGCTACAATGGATGATTTACTGGATTAGAGACATTCTTGATGTCATTTCTTCTGGATGGGATTCAAACTACCCACCACTGGATGAAAACCTCATCAGTAAGTTATTAGTGATGACAGAGGCTCAGCTTGTCATAGATGCTGGCTGTCTGGCCTTTTCCTTAAAGAGCCTTATTTTCATTGGTGTCTGTGTGGTGGAGCGCCGGGTCTGCTTGGTTATTGCTTTAACGTCAGGCAACCATGTTGCTGCAACACTGGTTTCTTGTCCTGTCTCATTACCCTCATAGAATCTGAACCCCGAGGTCCATTTTCCACAGCAGGATATAAGGACCCATAATACTTGTACTGAAATGTTAATAGAATTTAAGAACATAAATAAATATGAACAGAAACAACAACATATGATAGATAGTGAGTAATTATTTTATTCTAGACAAACTATGAGAGAGAGAGACATACTGATGGTAGATTTTAAAAGAGTTTTCTTGAGATTCCTTCAGTCTACAAGTTGATGATTGAGCAGCTTCATGAGGGACGACAACATAAACACTTTAGAAGACACTGCCGTGACCCGGAGTTGCTGCGGCCACAACGCAGAGTACTAACCACTATACGATCACGGCCACACAGTTTGGCTACGTCACATTAACACTGTAAACTGTCGGCTAATGTCTGGAGCTTCAGCTGTGATGAGATAAAGAAGTAATTTTCTTTGATGGACTGGTTGTTCTTATGGAGTTACCAGCATGCTGAGAGAGAGAGAGAGAGAGAGAGAGAGAGAGAGAGAGAGAGAGAGAGAGAGAGAGAGAGAGAGGGAGAGGGGGAGAGAGAGACAGAGAGAGAGAGAGAGAGGGGGAGAGAGAGACAGAGAGAGAGAGAGAGAGAGGGAGAGGGGGGAGAGAGAGAGAGAGAGAGGGGGAGAGAGAGACAGAGAGAGAGAGAGAGAGAGAGAGAGAGGGAGAGGGGGGAGAGAGAGAGAGAGAGAGAGAGAGACAGAGAGAGAGAGAGAGAGAGAGAGAGGGAGAGGGAGAGGGGGAGAGAGAGACACAGAGAGAGAGAGAGACAGAGAGAGACACAGAGAGAGAGAGAGAGAGAGAGAGAGAGAGAGAGAGAGAGAGAGAGAGAGAGAGAGAGAGAGAGAGAGAGAGAGAGAGAGAGAGAGAGAGAGAGAGAGAGAGAGAGAGCGCACCCTACCGACTGGTTCTCCATAAAAAAATTTAAATTTGGTCGATTGCATTGAGAGACCAGCTGATCAATTCCATGGTTGTTTCAGTTCAGATGGGATGTAAAGAGAGGCTCTTGTTAGATTCTCACACAGGAAGAACGAGCAGAGCGGTTTGGGGGACAGTAAACTCACGGAGCTGATAGAAAATATGTCGGCGCTGCTGGGATCAGATGACACTTCGTTCCTCTTCACCCAGCTTTTTCTGCTTCAGCTCCCGCCGGCGGTGTGCTCGGCTCGAGCCACTTGGCCTCTGGTGCAGGATAAGGACTATCATGGTGGAGGAAGTTGGAGACCTTGTGGGGACTTTCGGCGCCTCAACAATATCACAACACATGACCGGTACCTGCACCTCCAACAGGAAGTCTGTAATTTGAGTTTGTGGACACGCCTCAAACTTTAATATTCACCCTGAAGTAGGAAGTCTACTGGAACTAGAGGTTTGCATGTCCAGAAGAAAATGCAAGCGTGAATGCTGAAGGGGCTGAATACAGCTGCTTTCTGCTTTGAATAAATGTCCTTTGATCTCAGCGTCTCCATGGCATCTCCAGTGCTGAGGTCAAAGCAGATCAAAGGAGATCACTGTCTGTTGTAGATCAAACCCACTGAGCAAGTAACATCCGTATACGTCCAAGACACGTCCATCCGTCCAAGCCGTAATTCTGGACGTCTATTTGACCATCTATTACACCGTCACGTTTAAGAACTGTCACAACTGTATTCTGAAGGATTCTCCATGGTAAGTACAGTAACTATCAACCCTTAATAAATCATCCATATTGGGGCCAATATGACTTGATACTATGATAACTTTGTGTGATTATGGACCAATTTATCATAAATACAGTGAAAGAGTTTTATTGCATTCAAGAGTGAATTCAGTGAATTCAGTGTTTTACTGCATTTCTGTATATATATATATATATATATATATATATATATATATATATATATATATATATATATATATATATATATATATATATATATATATATATATATATATATATATATATTTATATATATATATTATATGTTACCTGGCTAGCTCAGTTGGTAGAGCATGGGCCTCACAGTCTCAAAGTTGGGATTTCCTGTCTCACACCGCATCAGACTTTCAATCTGAGGGTTGAGAGTTAAGTCCCTGTTGAGGATCTTTGTGGGAAGAAACTGACAAGTGAAATCAATCCACTTTATTGTCATTGCAACAAGTACAATGACATTTCTTTTAAGCTTGGGGAAAAGAGAGAGACGATGAGAGGTGAGGAGAGGAGAAGAAAAAGCAGATTCCAAACTACTCTACAAGGGAGCACAGTGTGGAATTAGGAAGAAAAAACACCTCAGCACATTTAAAGCATCAACACAGGTTACAACATGTCTCCAAGACAAAGCTCATGTGTGCAAAGAAGGGGAGAGTGAGAATTCTGAGCCGTACTAATAGGAGGACTCACATGTCCCCGGTTCTAAAAGAACTTCATTGGCTGCCAGTGTCCTATAGGATCAAGTTTAAAGTTCTGGTCCTGGTATTCAGAGCCTTGCATGGTCAGGCTCCTTCTTATATCAGAGATCTGGTCCAGCCTTACACCCTGGATGGCTCTGAGGTCTGTGGATCAGAACCTGCTGACGGTTCCACGCTCTCATTTTCTCACTAGAGGTGACTGATCCTTCTAGGCTGTTGCTCCGAGGCTTTGGAAGGATCTTCTTCCCTCTTTGTGCTCAATTGACTCTGTTGACACCTTCAAGAACAAACTTAAGACTCATCTATTTGTTCGGGCTTTTAATTAACGACCTTTGTGCTGCTAGGATTTTGTCTTGTCTTGGTCTTTTATATTCGGTGTACTTTCTGATGTTTTTGAACTGTGTTGTGAAGTACTTTGTGGCTTTTTGTCTGTGAAAGGTGCTATATAAATAGACCTTATTATTATTATATGATTATAGTGTGGGTGAGCGGTCCAAGGCTCTGGATTTAGGCTCCAGTTTCTCAGGAGGTGTGGGTTCAAGTCCCACCACTGCCAGTTAAAAGGTTTTGGGTTGTTATATTTGCTTATGTCACAAGACGTCGTCGTTCATTAAACTCCTAATATGTTGGAAACTGTCTTGAGGAATTTCAAAAACCTTTCTTTATGTTCCCGCCCGGTTTCAAACAGGGGACCTTTTGCGTGTGAAGCAAACGTGATAACCACTAGACTACAGAAACACATCAATGTTGGTAAAAGCTTATGTGACCTGGAAGGAAGTGATTAAAAGGGCATTTCTGACCTGAACCAGAGGGTTATCAGTAAGTAAACTAAAGAGCTGCACTCCCCATCAGGGAATTGAACCCCCAGCTCCCATGTTACAGGTAGGGATACTCTCCACTATACTAAGGGAGAGATGTTGCTATGCATGCTGTCTGTCAGGGTCGTAGCCAAACGTAGCATGGAGGCTGTTTTGATGTCCAGAGGTGAGCTCTGGTGATGAACTCATGATGTCACTCTCCTCTGACCTCCATGATGTCACTCTCCTCTGACCTCCATGATGTAACTTATATGATTATAGTGTGGGTGAGCGGTCCAAGGCTCTGGATTAAGGCTCCAGTCTCTCAGGAGGTACGGGTTCTTTAACACTCCTGAATGGTTCATCACCACATTCAGCACAAAGCTCCATAAGGAGCCACTCATTGCAATCAGCCATGTTGAAGCAGGGAGACGTGGAAAACATGCAGGGCTGAGGCCCTCCAGGAACTGAGTTTGAGACCCCTGATCTAGATCATGATCTTTGACCCCATCAGCTCCCTTGGAGCTTCACCCTGTTACCAACTCTTTCATACTTATCCTGTTTGAAATAAATCATTTCCACCACTCAGTATGTGCCGGTACGCTATGATACAGTACGGGTTTTCATGTGTTTTCACTGACTAAAGTTGTGGATGGTACTGAAAGTACTGTACCAAACCGTCACCCTCATGCTTGATGATGTGGACTTGTTGGGTTTCTCCTGTAAAAACACCAAGAAATGACTGTGTTGTATTTGGTGCTATATAAGTAAAGATGAACTGAATTAATGTTGTGGGGAACTGCTGGGATTTAAGCTGATGTAAGACAGGATGATAAGAATGATAAGAAGATGATAAGAAGTGGAGGAGTTTGTTTTGTCAGACAGAGAAGTGACTCAGGTTTCTGAGTGAGTTCTGTCAGAGCCTCTTCAGCTTGTGTGTCTCATCAGGTCTTTCTGGGCCGTTCACACCTGGTTAACATCTGTTTCAGCTGATCACATCACATGGAGCAGCCCTGATCCACACTGTTTACACTTGTCTGGATCCTGGGTTACGCTGTGTCAGTGTCATGTGTCTGTTACCATGCTTCCACATTGTGACATCACAGTGATGTCACAATGTGGAAGCTTTGTGACATCAGGTCCAGATGTTCCCCAGCTGTCATGAAGTCACTCTTCTGTAAATCCAGCATTAGTTCAACAGGTGAGGAACACCTGTACGATGTCATCTGCTCTCTGAGTTTCACTTCAACAAGTTCTGACACCAGGTAATGCAGCACTACATTCCACCAAAGGAGGGTTAAAAAGTAGTTTTACACAGTTTTCTGCACCAAAAGGAACAATTTTATTTTTTCCAAACATGAAACTTGAATTATAATTTTTCCCTTAAAAAAGAACAGTCAAATGTTTATTTGCTTTCATTGCCCCCTGGAATTTATGCTTTTTCAAATCTTGTGCTGTTGACAAGTTAAGCCTCTCTGGGAGGTCGGAGCCTGGAGAGGAATGAGGAAGTGACGTAGCAGGAGGAAGGAGTTCTCTCGGTCTGCAGGGAATGCTGTGTTTTCATATTATGTTGGTGCTTTTTTTGAGGGGATATTCAACACAGAATGATCTAATACATAGAAATACAGTAGTTTTCTAGTCTCTACTAGATTGTGTATGTCTACACAGTAGACATACTCTAGTAGATCATTTCTAATGTATATGGTGTGAAAACTAGAGGCTCACACGCATAGTGAAGATCTACTAGCATATGTCTACGCTGTTGGCTTGTAGGAGCAGACATTCACTACACGGGACAGACTGACGGCAGAGTTCATTTATTAAAAGTCCCTCATTAGTCCTCAGACAGGACATGTCTTTCCCAAATGGACCGTCTTCTTCAGCCACATAGTGCAGCGCTCTGGGGAGGTGATGGAGGCCCGGGGGTGGAGCTCAGGAGGAGGTGATGGAGGCCGGGGGTGGAGCTCAGGGAGCCATGGTGCAGGTTGTTTTGACTATCAGAGTAAACCGGAGTACCGGAGGAGAACCAGCACACAGAGAGAGAGAGAACATGAAAACTCCACACAGAAAGGCTCCTGCCAGGATTTGATTTTAACTGGACCTTGTGGCTGTGAGGCGAGAGGCTGTGGACTCTGTGGATTCAGGACGTGGTGAGTGGAACATGTATTACCGGATCCTATTATTTAGTCCTTTATCGTCTCCCACTTTAGACCTTCTTCCTCTCCATGTTTTCTCCTGGTTGAAGGAGCTCTGCGTCGCAGAGTGTGATGTCATGCAACGTACCGCAACGCGACTTGACATCATGCTGGGAAATGAATCGTTAAGAAGAATCGAACACATTTAAAGTGACTATCAATGGGAAAATAGGAGTTTTTTTCAAATTAAAGTGACTATCAATGGGAAAATAGGAGTTTTTTTCAAATTAAAGTGACTATCAAAAGAAAACATGAGTTCTTTTCATATTAAAGTGACTATCAAAGTGAGAATAGGAGTTTTTTTTAAATTAAAGTGACTATCAAAGTGAAAATAGGATTTTTTTTCAAATTACAGTGACTATTACAGGAAAAAAGGAGTTTTTGTTCAAATTAAAGTGACTATCAAAGGGAAAATAGGAGTTTTTTTCAAATTAAAGTGACTATCAAAGGAAAATATGAGTTTTTTTTCAAATTAAAGTGACTATCAAAGTGAGAATAGTTTTTTTTTCAAATTAAAGTGACTATCAAAGTGAGAATATGAGTTTTTTTCAAGATAAAGGGACTATCAAAGGGAAAATAGGAGTTTTTTTCAAATTAAAATGAGTATCAAAGTGAAAATAGGAGTGTTTTTTTCAAATTAAAGTGAGTATCAAAGTGAGAATAGGAGTTTCTTTCAAATTAAAGTGAGTATCAAAGTGAAAATAGGAGGTTTTTTTTCGAATGAATGTGTCTATCAAAGGGAAAATAGGAGTTTTTTTCAAATTAAAGTGACTATCAAAGTGAAAATATTAGTTTTCGTTCAAATTAAAGTGACTATCAAAGGGAAAATAGGAGTTTTCTTTTTCAAATTAAAGTGACTATCAAAGTGAGAATATGAGTTTTCTTCAAAATAAAGTGACTATCAAAGTGAGAATATGAGTTTTCTTCAAAATAAAGTGACTATCAAAGTGAGAATATGAGGTTTTTTTCAAAATAAAGTGACTATCAAAGTGAAAATAGAATTTTTTTTCAAATTAAAGTGACTATCAAAGTGAAAATAGGAGTTTTTTTCAAATTAAAGTGACTATCAAAGTGAAAATAGGAGTTTTTTTTTCAAATTAAAGTGACTATCAAAGTGAAAATAGGAGTTTTTTTTTTCGAATGAATGCGTCTATCAAAGGGAAAATAGGTGTTTTTTTCAAATTAAAGTGACTATCAAAGTGAGAATATGAGTTTTCTTCAAATTAAAGTGACTATCAAAGTGAAAATAGGAGTTTTTTTTCGAATGAATGTGTCTATCAAAGGGAAAATAGGAGTTTTTTTCAAATTAAAGTGACTATCAAAGTGAGAATATGAGTTTTCTTCAAATTAAAGTGACTATCAAAGTGAGAATATGAGTTTTCTTCAAAATAAAGTGACTATCAAAGTGAGAATATGAGTTTTTTTCAAAATAAAGTGACTATCAAAGTGAAAATAGAATTTTTTTTCAAATTAAAGTGACTATCAAAGTGAAAATAGGAGTTTTTTTCAAATTAAAGTGACTATCAAAGTGAAAATAGGAGGTTTTTTTTCGAATGAATGCGTCTATCAAAGGGAAAATAGGAGTTTTTTTCAAATTAAAGTGACTATCAAAGTGAGAATATGAGTTTTCTTCAAATTAAAGTGAATATCAAAGTGAGAATATGAGTTTTTTTCAAAATAAAGTGACTATCAAAGTGAGAATAGGAGTTTTTTTCAAATTAAAGTGACTGTCAAAGAGAAAATAGGAGGGTTTCTTACAAATTGAAGTGACTATCAAAGTGAGGATAGGAGTTTCTTTCAAATTAAAGTGACTTTCAAAGTAAAAATAGGATTTTTTTTCAAATTAAAGTGACTATCAAAGTGAAAATAGGAGTTTTTTTCAAATTAAAGTGACTATCAAAGGAAAATATGAGTTTTTTTTCAAATTAAAGTGACTATCAAAGTGAGAATAGTTTTTTTTTTCAAATTAAAGTGACTATCAAAGTGAGAATATGAGTTTTTTTTCAAGATAAAGGGACTATCAAAGGGAAAATAGGAGTTTTTTTCAAATTAAAATGAGTATCAAAGTGAAAATAGGAGTGTTTTTTTTCAAATTAAAGTGAGTATCAAAGTGAGAATAGGAGTTTCTTTCAAATTAAAGTGAGTATCAAAGTGAAAATAGGAGTTTTTTTTCCGAATGAATGTGTCTATCAAAGGGAAAATAGGAGTTTTTTCAAATTAAAGTGACTATCAAAGTGAAAATATTAGTTTTCGTTCAAATTAAAGTGACTATCAAAGGGAAAATAGGAGTTTTCTTTTTCAAATTAAAGTGACTATCAAAGTGAGAATATGAGTTTTCTTCAAAATAAAGTGACTATCAAAGTGAGAATATGAGGTTTTTTTCAAAATAAAGTGACTATCAAAGTGAAAATAGAATTTTTTTTCAAATTAAAGTGACTATCAAAGTGAAAATAGGAGTTTTTTTCAAATTAAAGTGACTATCAAAGTGAAAATAGTTTTTTTTTTCAAATTAAAGTGACTATCAAAGTGAAAATAGGAGTTTTTTTTTCGAATGAATGCGTCTATCAAAGGGAAAATAGGAGTTTTTTTCAAATTAAAGTGACTATCAAAGTGAAAATATTAGTTTTCGTTCAAATTAAAGTGACTATCAAAGGGAAAATAGGAGTTTTTTTTCGAATGAATGTGTCTATCAAAGGGAAAATAGGAGTTTTCTTTTTCAAATTAAAGTGACTATCAAAGTGAGAATATGAGTTTTCTTCAAATTAAAGTGACTTTCAAAGTGAAAATAGGATTTTTTTTCAAATTAAAGTGACTATCAAAGTGAAAATAGGAGTTTTTTTCAAATTAAAGTGACTATCAAAGGAAAATATGAGTTTTTTTTTCAAATTAAAGTGACTATCAAAGTGAGAATAGTTTTTTTTTTCAAATTAAAGTGACTATCAAAGTGAGAATATGAGTTTTTTTCAAGATAAAGGGACTATCAAAGGGAAAATAGGAGTTTTTTTCAAATTAAAATGAGTATCAAAGTGAAAATAGGAGTGTTTTTTTCAAATTAAAGTGAGTATCAAAGTGAGAATAGGAGTTTCTTTCAAATTAAAGTGAGTATCAAAGTGAAAATAGGAGGTTTTTTTTCGAATGAATGTGTCTATCAAAGGGAAAATAGGAGTTTTTTTCAAATTAAAGTGACTATCAAAGTGAAAATATTAGTTTTCGTTCAAATTAAAGTGACTATCAAAGGGAAAATAGGAGTTTTCTTTTTCAAATTAAAGTGACTATCAAAGTGAGAATATGAGTTTTCTTCAAAATAAAGTGACTATCAAAGTGAGAATGTTGCGGTGAACAAGGAAGAGTGCTGCGCAGCTGCACAGGCACGCAGCCCTCCCCTCGTCGTCACATATTGACCGATTCGACAAGCTCCTTAAATCTCTGAGGAGTCAAGAGAAGATTTATGAGCAATTGGAGCAGTTAAGAGACGATGATCCTGGGAGAAAGGAGCCAAAGATCCCACATAAGTATGCTCGCACAAAGGCCACCAAATCAACCAGTCCACAAGCTTGTGTCGTCTGTGGAGAAAGTGGCCACAGGAAAAAACTGTACTACTGCAAGAAATTCAAGGCGCTCAAAACTTTCGAAAAGAAAGAAGCAGCGAGAAGACTTGGTACTTGTGGGAAGTGCTTGGAGGTTCACACTAATGATGACGAGTGCAAAACAACCTTTTTGTGCAGTAAAGAGGAGTGTAAGGACAGTCAAATACCAGATCATCACTTTTATCTCTGCCCCAAGTCTGAAAGCAAAGGAGGTGAGCTACACAGGTTGAAGCGCAACTCAACAAGAAGTGGAGGCAAAAAGTACACGGAGGACCAAGAAGAGTTCCTCACCAAGTTGTCCCCCGAGTTAGCTCTGCAGTGTCGGAACGCCTTTTCCAACACTGTTTCAAAAACATTCAGCTCAGTTGCACATGAACGCAATTTGTTGGCAGAAAACGACCTCCATGAATTTCCAGTTTTAATGATGATTCTAGAGGTGGTTGCCAACGCTGGGCAGAAAATCGGGACCTTAATAGACTTGGCATCTGACATTAATTATATCACTCATGTGGCTGCAAGCAACCTAAATCTGAGAAGTGAGGACGTGACCCTCATAGTTCATGGTGTTGGAGGGATGCATGTCACTGTAAACACAAAGCGCTATCTACTAAAAGTCCGTGTTGCAATCACAAACGGCACCCTAAGATCTCACCAGCTTGTTTGTTATGGACTTGACAGCATTGCCGAGGTCAATCACTGTGTGTCGCAAAAAAAACTGCAAAAGATATTTCCCGATGTACCCCTCCATGAACTGGTCCGGCCCACACAAATTAATCTTCTCATTAGTCATAAGGAAGGAAAACTTGTCCCACAGAAGATCCGGTCTGTTGGAGATCTGGTCTTGTGGGAAGGTCCCCTTGGGAAGACGGTGGGAGGCTCTCACCCAGATCTCTTAGAAGAGGTAACCGTTACAGCTCACGACTCCGGAACGCATTTTGCACGCTCCATGCGGACAGCGGCGACAGAGTACAGAGAAGTCACCTGTAAAATCCCAAAGTCTCCACCTCAAACGCTTACCACAATGAGAGCTGCCAGCCGAAGTTTTATGGATTGGTGGAAGTGGGACAGCATAGGAGCTGCGTGTCAGCCCAGGTGTGGTGGTTGTCAATGTTGAAATTGTCAACCTGGGGGAAAAGAGATGTCCCACTCTGAAGAGCGAGAGCTGGAGCAAATAAAGAGTGGATTAACCTATGTAACGGGAGATCACCACAGTGAGGAGCCCCACTGGCATGCAAAATATCCCTGGTCTATGGATCCATCAACTCTACCAAACAATAAAAGAGCAGTTGAGGCAACATTCTTGAGGACTGAAAAACAGTTGGGAAGAGAACCAGAATGGAAAATGGGTTACAAGACTGAAGTTCATGACATGGTTGATCGAAAGGCTGCAGTCAAGCTCTCAAAAGAAGAACTAAAAAGTTGGTCTGGTCCTGTATGGTATATCAGCCACCTCATTGCACCAAATCCCCACTCAACAACCACTCCAGTTCACCTTGTGTGGAACAGCAGCCAAAAGTTCAGGGGTCAAAGCCTAAATGATCTACTGATCAAAGGCCCAGATGTCCTTAATGGCATCCGTGCTGTCCTCCTACGATTCCGGCAAGGTGTGTATGCTGCGCTCGGGGACATCAAGAAGATGTATAATTCAGTTTGGCTTGAGGATCAAGAAGTCCATCTACATCGCTTTCTCTGGAGAGACGCTGAGAATGAAGACATTCAAGAATATGCATTCACAAGGGTCAACATTGGTGACAAACCAGCAGGCTGTATCGCTCAGGTTGCCATGCGGGAGACAGCAAACTTGCCATTGTTTGACCACCTTAAAGAAGAACGTAGAGTCTTGGAGCAAGATACATATGTGGACGATATTCTTACCTCTCACAACGATCTAAACAAGCTAAAAGAGATGACCATGAACATCGAACAAATCCTGAAAGCCGGTGGATTTCACATGAAGCCATGGGTTTACACTGGCCAAAGTGGGAGGCCAGTAAGTGGAAAGCTGAGAGCAAAAGAATCCTCTGTAATGGTCCTCCCAAACCAACTCTCTGAAGAGGAAAATAAAGCACTAGGTCTTGGCTATGATCCTAAAGATGACAAGCTTCGCTTGATGGTAGCTGTGAATTTTTCGAAAAAGAAAAAGAAGATGCGATTGGGAAAGAATCTGTCAAAAAATGAAGTAAGGTCACAAACTCAAAACCCATTCACCCGAAGAGAGCTTCTAAGTCAAGTTTCCGGCCTTTATGATCCCCTTGGCCTTGTGACTCCAGTCAAGCAGAAAGGGGCTATTCTAGTAAGGAGAGCATTTCAAGAAGCGAGGGTGAAGCACTGCCCGTCAGAAGATACATGGGACATACCTTTATCTGAAGGTCTGCGGGAAGATGCCATCAGCTTACTTGAGAACGACACTGAGCTCAGTCAATTGAGATTCACTAGATCCCTGACACCCTGTGACTCAAGTGCTGAGCCCTGGGGTATCACATTTTCTGATGGTAGTGAACATTCTTATGGTGCAGTAATGTACTTACGATGGAAGTGTCGTCAAGGTGTGACTATACGGCTAGTTGAGTCCAAAGCCAAGTTGACACCACTGGATCATAAAGGGGACGCAGTGAAGGCTGAAGTCTGTGGTGCTGTGTTTGCATCCCGTTTAAAAAAGTATTTCCTAAAACACTGCAAGATTTGTGTTGACAGATGGTATCACTTTGTTGACAGCCAGACGGTTCTGGGAGCAATCCAACGGGAAAGCTATGGCTACCAAACATTCTTTGCCAATAGAGTCGGGGAAATCCAAAGCAGCACAAACGTCCAAGATTGGTGGTGGATCCCTGGAGTGCTCAATGTAGCAGACATTACCTCAAGAGGTGCAAGACCCCAAGATTTGGATGAAGACTCAGCATGGCAGGTGGGCCCAAAGTTCTTGAGCCTCCCAGAAAGTGAATGGCCAATCAAATCAGCCATGGACGCTGCTGTTGAAGCAAAAGAAAATATCATGCGTATTCAGAAAAAAACTTTTGTTGCTGCACTGACTCACGCCAAAACAAGGGAAGAACTGAAGGAAAGACTCCCTCCTATCCAAAGAAACCTGCACAGGGCACCTGACGGGACCGCAATCACAAAACTTGTTGACGAAAAGCGGTTCAGCAATCTAGCAAGCCTACTAAAGACACTGGCAATGGTCTGGAGGGCAGCCAAAAAGTTCCTTGGTATCAAAGCCGAAGGGAGACTAAAGTGGGAGGCAGTCCAGTCAGCTGGTGTCATCACTGTAATTGAGAGGGAAGATGCTTTCCGAGATCTCTGTCTGGCAGCCCAAGAAGGGGTAACCTTCCCCAGCACCACAACAAACAGGCTGGTTGTGTACAAGGATGAAGCAACTGGGCTAATGATGTGCGGAGGCCGAGTTCAGCATTTCAAAGAAGACTGCTTGGGTGTCCCGTTAATTCCTTTTGATACTTGGCTTGGAACTCTATTGGCTCATCAGAGTCATCAAGAAGGCCATGAGGGGGCTGCTGGAACTCTGCTGAGAATGAGGAAAAAGGCCTGGATAGTGCAAGGGAGAAGGCTAGCTCAAAAGGTGGTCAATGAATGCATCCACTGCAGAAAAGCAAAAGCTCGGGTCTATCAGCAAGTCATGGGTGATCTACCTACGGAGAGGTCAAGACCTGCTTTACCATTCCAGTTTACCTCTGTTGACCTGTTTGGGCCATACCTGGTGAAAGATGATGTAAGGAAAAGAGTGTCCTCAAAGGCCTGGGGAGTTGTGTTCTGCTGCATGGCAAGCCGGGCTATCCACATAGAACTGGCCAGCAGTATGTCCACAGAAAGTTTCCTAATGGCATACCAAAGATTTTCTGCCATCCGAGGACAACCCCAGAAAGTTTGGTCAGATCCAGGGACAAACTTTATTGGTGCAAGATCCGTGCTGAAAGACCTGCATGATTTCCTGCAAGACCAAAACACTGCAAGTCTGGAAGAGTGTGCAGTAAAGAACGGGACAAGCTGGATATGGAAGGTGTTACCTGCTGATTCGCCACATCGAAATGGAGCTGCTGAAGCAGCAGTAAAGATCGCCAAGAGGGCCCTTCAAAGTTTAGGACAATCAAAAAGCCTTACCTTTTCTGAGTTCCTCACAGCACTTCACTTGGCTGCAAATTTGGCTAATGAGCGGCCTATTGACGCAAGAGTCCAGAGTAGTGAAGATCGCATTCAGTATGTGACGCCAAATTCACTCCTACTGGGTCGAGCATCAAAATGTGGTGACTTTAAATCTTTTGATTTTAATAACTACCCCTTCAAGCGACTTCATGATATCCAAAACCAAGTCAACAGCTTCTGGAAAGCCTGGTGCCAACTTGCTGGCCCGAATCTTTTCATCCGTCCTAAGTGGCATACGACTGAAAGAAATGTTGCCGTGGGGGATGTGGTTTGGCTTTGTGATCAGAATGCTCTGCGTGGACAATTCAGACTTGGAAGTGTTGTTGCTGTGACTGCAGACTCAAAGGGTGTCGTCAGGGATGCCAAAGTTCAAGTTGCAGCTGGACATTGTGTTCCAATGCCAAAACAACGACCAGCAGTCCAGTCCTCAATATCCCATGACCAGGAGAGCCGCATTGGAATAGTACTACGAAGAGATGTCAGGCGGCTCATTGTTCTCTTGCCTGTCGAGGAACAAGATTCCCATTCAAAATGACTTTGAGTTCACCTTAAATATCCGCAACCTTCCATTGTCGATACAAGAAGGTTGAGTGGGAGGTGTTGCGGTGAACAAGGAAGAGTGCTACGCAGCTGCACAGCCACACAGCCCTCCCCTCACGGAAGCAGCAGCGGTGCTCCAGCTGTCTTAATCAGAGAGGAGGAAGTGCTTCAGGTTCAACTCAACGTCATCAGCTGTGGCGTTTGTGGAAGCCAGAGCCAAAGAAGTGAGCTGAGGAAGCACCGAAGTGCTTCAGCGGGGCCGAAGGACGTGCAGAAACGGGTACCCACTCAAATAAAACTGAAGATGACTGCCGGTAAGAGGCGATTGTTTACTTTCACTTTCACGCTGAGTTTGGACTGTGAGGTGCGTTTAAGTGCGTCCGGAAATGTGGGAGCTTTTTAAATACAGCTGTTCACGTTGTGGTTTGCCCTCAGTTGGCTAAATTTGTGTTTACTTTAACTGGTAAAGGGGTATTATTAAATAAAACGTGCAATGAAAATAAATGTACAAATTAAATCAATTGATATCTCAACCTAAATGAAAAGGAAGTCTTGATTGTTGGTTAGATTATTGAATTCAAAATACATAAAGTACTATATATACGAGTCTTATTGTATTTATGTATTATGTATAGTAATTAAAGAATATGGAAATAATAGTTTCATGGTAAATAATATTTACCTATTTATTGTGAAGTATATCAATGAAAATATGTGTATGAGTGTATATATATATGTGTATGTATATGTATATATATATAATAGAAATGTACTTATTTAATGTATAACTGAACATTTACTGTTGGATATTGTTCTACTTTATTTAAAACGAATATTGAATGAATGAATGAATATTTACACTGTGTGTTCCAGGTTTTTCACCTGAAAAATAAATGGGGAAAAGAAATTTAAGCCTCATCATTTGGGAGTGAATCCCAGTAAAAATCTCCAGTCCTGTGGGAACAGTGCACAAAACAGGGTCCACCTGACACACACACACACACACACACACACACACACACACACACACACACACACACACACACACACACACACACACACACACACACACACACACACACACACACACACACACACACACACACACACACATTGTGTTGTTTGATGAGATCTGACTTGATGTTTATTGATCAGATGTGATTGGTAGATTGATGATTTAGGACTAGACGTTTGTTAATAAACACTTAGTCGTTGAACTTTTCATTCACACTCCCGACTCCGCCCACAGGGACAGGCGGAGGCTACGGAGCGCTGTTACTGAGCATGTGCACCTCCACCCTGGTAAATAGTGCTTCTACTCATGTGTGAGTAACAAACATGGCGGCCTCCGTAGAGATGCTGTCCTGTAAAAGCTTCACTTTTCCTTAACGGACAAGTTGTTGTCACTTGGAATGTTGTGGTGTAAACGGAGCCTAAGACTCAGATCAAAACTGACCCGTTAACATGTGACTGGGTTGTGAAAGCTCACACAGGAGGAGGGTTAAAAACATGTTGCATTGGCCGGGAATCAAACCCTGGACTCCTGCATGGAAGGAGAGGATTCTACCGTGTTGTGTGTCTGGTTGCTGGAGCTGGTTTTCTTGGAAGGGTGTGGCTCATTTGTCCAAGAGTTGTGTTTTCTCTCAGTGGACATTCAATAATCAGGAGACAGAGTCTTTGAATAAAGGTTTGAAAGAAATGAAAAAGATCCAACGTCCCAACTTATAAGGAAAGTCTCTCCTCTGTGACGGCCGGGAATCGAACCCGGGTCAACTGCTTGGAAGGCAGCTATGCTCACCACTATACCACCATCACTACTCTGAGTGGCTTCACCTGTCAAATATGATGAAGAATATAGAGCGATGGTGAAGAAGACTTGGAAGAAGTTTGTAGAATGGGACAGAAAAGTGTCTCATGTTTGTGAGTGAGACGTGTCAGAGCCTGTTTGTCTTGTGTCTCCTCAAGATCAAGAGACACTAACTCACTATTAATCTACTTGCTGCTGTTGATGTGAGACATAAAGCTTGGAGATGCTGGGGATTGAACCCAGGACCTCATACAGCTAAATCCTTGTTCTGGTGGTTTTTATTGAACTGAATCAGTTCATGTAAGACAAGGAGGACAACCCCTGAGCAGCATGTGTCCCTCTCTCACCAGGACCCTGTCCCTCTCTCACCAGGACACTCTGGATTGTGGTGTGTGGCTGCTTGCTGGAGGGGAGGATTTATGGAAGTGTTGTCTGTTAGTGAGGATTTCATGGTTGGAGTCAGAACATTTTAGGAGATATTTCACTAACCTGACAACTAAATAAGGAAATAACTGTAACTAGCTGCTCGCACAGTACTATGGACGAGGACAGGATCCACTCTGGATGGTCTCCTCCATCACAGGACAGTCAGAGACAAACAGCCACACACACACACACACACACACACACACACACACACACACACACACACACACACACACACACACACACACACACACACACACACACACACACACACACACACACACACACACACCTTCACAATTTATTGTCACCAGTTAACCTCACATGTTGTTGTTGGAACCGTCACATTGTTCTACAAAGAACCCAAAGACCTTAAAAGTCATGGATTCTTTAAAAAGTTGAAAAGAAAAACTTTCTTCTATCATTTGTTCCCAAAATTCACACCAATACTGAGTAAAGGAAACTTTTTCCTAGTGGACATAAGTCATGTCTGTATATTCCATCCATCCACCAATCCATCCTTTCTGATCCATCAATCCATCTACCAATCCATCCTTCCATCCATCGTTCCATCCATCCGTCATCCATCCATCCATCATCCATTCAACCATCCATCCATCCATCATCCATCCATCCATCCATTCATCCATCCATCCATCTGTCATCTATCTGTCATTCATCCACCCATCCCTCGATCCATCCATCAATTCATCAACCTTCCTTCCATCCATTCATCCATCATCAATCCATCCATTTATCAATCTGTCATCCATCCGTCATTCATACATCCATCCATCTACCAAGCCCTCCTTCCATCCATCCTTCCATCATCCATCCATTCGTCATCCATCCATCCGTCTACCAATCCATCCTTCTATCCATCCAGATGTCATCCATCCATCCATCCATCATTCATCCATTCATCCATCCATCATCCAGTTACCAATCCATCGTTCCTCATCCATCCATCCATTCATCTACCAATCCATCCTTCATCTATCAATCCATCCATCATCCTTCCTTCCATCCACCATCCATTCATCCATCATGCATCCATCATCTACCAATCCATCATTCGATCCATCAATCATCCATCATCCTTCCTTCCATCCATCCATCCATCCGTCCGTCCGTCCGTCCGTCCGTCCGTCCGTCCATCCATCCATCCATCCATCATTCATCCAACCATCCATTCTTCCGTCATCCATCCATCCATCATCTATCTGCCGTTCATCCATTCATCCATCCATCCATCCCTCCCTCCCTTCATCCATTCATCAACCTTTCTTCCATCCATCCATCCATCATCCATCCATCTATCAATTTGTCATCCATCCGTCATTCATCCATCCATCTATCAATCCATCCTTCCATCCATCCTTCCATCATCCATCCATTCATCATCCATCCATCCATCTACAAATCCATCCTTCCTCATCCATCCATCCATCTCCCAATTCGTCCTTCTATCCATCCATATATCATCCATCTATCATCCATCCATCATTCATCCATTCATCCATCCATCATCCATTTATCAATCCATCCTTCCTCATCCATCCACCCATCCATCTGTCATCCATCCATTCATCCATCATGCATCCATCGTCCATCATCTACCAATCCATCCATCGATCATTCGATCCTTCGATCCATCAATCCATCCATCATCCTTCCTTCCATCCATCCATCCATCCATCATTCATCCATCCGTCATTCATCCATCCATCCACCCATCTGTCATCCATCTGTCATCCATCCATCATTCATACGTCATTCATTCATCCATCTAACATCTGTCATCCATGGGTCATTCATCCATCCATCCATCCATCCATCCATCCATCCATCCATCCATCCATCCATCCATCCATCCATCCATCCATCCATCCATCCATCCATCCATCCATCCATCCATCCTCCATCCTCCATCATACATCATACATCCAGCATCCTTCCTTCCATCCATCCATCCATCCATCCATCCATCCTAATGTGATCCAGTAAACATGTCCAAGCAGTAGTGTTGTGTTTTCGCTTTTTATTGTCAATAGAACCAAGAGTGACTGATAGAGTGAGTATCAGAGTGACTGATACTCTTGTATGATCCCTGGACCTTTTAAAAGCAGTCAGACTCTCATACTGTACCAGGAGCATCTGTGTCCTTCACAACCCGCCTACATTTTAACTGGACTTTCTGTGGTGGACCAAACAACACAGTTGGGTCACACATTTAGGATCTTTATATTTAAAGAGATTCAGACCTCAAACTCCAGAGATGCTGTCTGCTACAATTAAAGAGTATCAGGCCTCGTACACCAGAGATGCTACATGCTACATTTAAAGAGATTCAGACCTGGTACACCAGAGTTGCTACATGATACAGGCTCATGAGTTTCAAGCTTCTCACGCCATAGATGCTACATGCTACATTTAAAGAGTTTCAGGCCTCATCTCTGGTGTTGGAGGCCTGATACGCTTTAAATGTAGCATCTCTGGTGTAAGAGGCCTGAATCTCTTTAAATGTAGCATGTAGCATCCTTACATTTAAAGAGATTCAGACCTCAAACTCCAGAGATGGTACAAGCTACATTGAAAGAGTATCAGGCGTCATACTCCAGAGATGATACATGCCACATTTAAAGAGTTTCAGGCCTCATGTCTGGTGGTTGAGGCTTGAAACCCTTTAGCATGTATCATGTAGCATATTTGGTGTGTGAAGCCTGATACGCTTTAAATGGAGCATGTAGCATCTTTACATTTAAAGAGATTCAGACCTCAAACTCCAGAGATGCTGCCTGCTACATTTAAAGCGTATCAGGCCTCGTACACAAGAGATGCTACATGCTACATGCTACATTTAAAGCGATTCAGACCTGGTACACCAGAGTTGCTACATGATACAGGCTTATGAGTTTCAAGCCTCTCACGCCATAGATGCTACATGCTACATTTAAAGAGTTTCAGGCCTCTTCTCTGGTGTGGGAGGCCTTGTACTCCAGATGTTATGAACTTACATTTTGTCTCACTAACTAACTAAGTAACTAAATAAGTAACTAACGAACTAACAAAAATTCAAAAATACACAATATATAAATATATTTATGTGTAGTCAACCTCGTAGTACTGTGGGTAAAAATGGCTGTGATGAAGGTTGAGTATGATGGTTTCATGGAGGATTCATGTCAGACGGTGAGTTCAGTTCAGCTCCAGGTCGGGCTGTCTGAGGTGGGGGAGGGGAGCCATCAATTAAACACCTGCTCTGTCTGCGCCACAGTATTGCTGCTGTTGCATTCACTGAGCGTGGGAATTACTGGGTTACCAAAATCACTACATTTTCTGCATAAAACTACACAACTGTTGAGCTCGCACACGTTTTGGTGATCATTTCAAGAGCAAGCAACAATTTCAGCTCCATTTGATTCTTCATTTTAAAAGACTGATTAAAATTTAAAGGCTTTTAAAGATTTAACAGGCTGATTTAGTAGCATTTAGAGAGTTAAAGTTCTGATTAGTATTAAGCATTTGATAGATCTTATCAGTACTAAAAGTATTACTAAGATATAACTCAGTAAGTAGACAGAATATAGAGTTCAGTACTTTTATATCAGTTTTCAAAAGTGTATGTTTTTGTCTTCAATGATTTAACACTAGCAATACCATGATTTTTCAGACTTCCTCCAAGTCCCAGCTCTAAGTCAAATGACTCTATTTACAAATGAAAGGACATTACCTGAGGATCAGCAGGGGAGTGAAAATGAGAATCTGACTTGCGCATTGGAATTTTTCACACCTTGGATGTTTTGGAGTGTTTGGGGACGGGCAAAGCTCAGAGCTTCTTTTAGCACACTCAATAAATCTCAGCAATAAATTGTAGAATATTTGCGTGTGTGATAACCTATAATGCAGGGCTATTCAATTAATTTGGAATCGGGGCCAGTTCATGAAACTGATGAAAAGTAAGGGGCCGGACAAAATGAGTAATTACAGTAACAAATAAAGAAAAAATTACAACATATTGAAGAAATCAATGTATTGTATTTTGCAAGTATTTAACAATGTACTTTGTGCTACACTGACACATACTGCCATTGTGACACTTAAATTGCTTGTTTAAATATTAGAAAATCTGACCAGGCGAGCAATATCCAGGCCATATTAACAGGCAATTAGAGAAAAACAATTAACCAACAGTAAACATCACTTTATTGAACATAACTGTACCAACACAACTTTACAGGTCGCTATCCTCAATATTTATGATTCCAGTCATTTGATTAACAGGCAACATCAAATGTATCTCCACCAAAAATAACAACAAAAGTAACAAAGTGCAAAATAAAGGGAACTGCAGCAACACAGCAGTGCATGGTATTTCAAACTGAAGCACCAAATCAGTCATTTAGAATTGAATTAATCAAACAGGCAAACAACCTCCTAGTGCACCAACAAATCCAAAACAAAAGTGCATAGTATGCCTCCAAATATAATTATAACAAAATAAAAGTGCAAGATACTTTATCAAGACAAAATGATTCAAATAACATATAACCATCATCTATTTGAAGACAGAATAATCACTGTGACCGTCCCTCAGTTGGCCTCTCTACAATGCCAGTGTTCAGCAGTTCCTCTGCTGAGGGCTTTTCACTACATTTTCTTTGATGGAATTGCATCAGACACCCCAAATTTCAGTCCAGCTGAGCCAAACAGTAAACATAAAACAATACTCATTGCTTGCTTGACTGATCACTTACATACAACACGAAAAGATTTGCCATCTAATGGGAAAAATGGCATTTTTTTGACCTCGCAAGACCAGTGAAGTCAGGTGTATAGGTTGTCAAGGCAATGCGCAGGCAGTTTTGCAGATGCTGGTCAGTAAGAGACATGCGGTCATGAGTTTTAATTGCATTCATATGTGAGAATGACGACTCACAAGTGTATGTTGAACCAAACATTGTCAAAAGAAAAAGTGCAAGATCCCTTGAGTGTGGAAATTTCTCTTGGCTGACTTCACAGGTCCAGAATTTTTCAAAACCTGCCTTCTGAAATGACCGTTGCAAGTCATCTGATGACTGAATGTCAATGAGTTCCAGTTGTAAAGACGCCTCATCCAATGATGATACCAGCTCCTTTCCTCTCAATGCAAAGTCTGACTCCACATTCACACAGAAAGGGTCCTTCACAAATCTCATAACTTCAGTGGCGATGTTGAAGTCATCAAACCTACTGGCAAAGTTGCTTTTCAATGACTCTATAAATCCTGACATCACCTTGGTAATTTTCAGACCAGATTTCCTCAATGTGGGGAAGTGAAGCATCCTCCCAGGACAAAGATCAGCAGAGAAGAGGGAGAGCTTTCTTTGGAATGCATGAAGTTTCTCAACAAGCTCTGCTACTGTCTTCTCTCTGCCCTGCAGCTCCATGTTTAGTTGGTTCAAATGATGGAAAATGTCGCTCAGAAAGCAAACAGCCGCATTAAACTCCTCATTCTCCATCAGAGACAGAAACTTGCCAGCTTTTTGTAATGTTGAAGTTCGCAGAAACATCAGAATATCCTCCCTTAGTTCACAGAAACGTTTCAATGCATTACCTTTGCTCAGCCATCTAATGTCATTGTGAACAAGCAGGTTGGCCTGCTATAATGTGTCCCAGGAAGAACTACAGTCTGAGGTCTAAAGACTTGTTTTTACACACAGTTCCGACCATCCATTATAAACTGGGCAAAAAAGCCTTTATGTATTCTGCTCCATGTTTATGGAATGCTGTACAGAAAAAAATTAAAAACTCACAGTTTGTCATGCTGGGCGAGTTTAGGGCCGTTTTACAGCACATGTAAACACAAACCTAACCTTGTTCTTGTTTTAGCTAACTTATATTTAAGTATTTGGTGGCTTTTATAGTTTTGTCTTTCTCTGCGACTGTACTTTTTATTGTTTCCATCTATTTGTCTTTTGTGCTATTTATTTGTTTTAAGAATATTTTTGTATTTAGAATTAATATAAGACACAGCAAACTTTTTTATGTACTAAAAGAGGTGCGTAATCTCAATGTGGTTCTCCTGATTTCAATAAATATACATGTACACATGTGCATTTCAATACCTGGCTCCCCCTCCTGTGGTGCACCAGTATTAGCCTTGTTTACATAACAACCAGCTGAGGGTGAGGTGTTAGCTGAAAGTCTGTGAGTCAATTGAGTGTCCTTTGGTATCTAGAGGAAGAAAAGTAAAATGACTTCTCCATGGTATTGTGAGTGTTAATCTAGAAAATCCTCTTACTGTCGAGATAGAGCTGCTCAGGCTGGTTATTCTAGAAAATCATCTTACTGTCTAGATAGAGCTGCTCAGGCTGGTTTAATCTAATAACAGTTGGAAAGTATTTGGATCAGTGTCATAACTGCAAATAATATATGTAGCACGAACAAGGGTATTGTATGCCCCCCCCCCCCCACCCCCCTCCAATTTCTCTTCTCTTCTCTTCTCTTCTCTTCTCTTCTCTTCTCTTCTCTTCTCTTCTCTTCTCTTCTCTTCTCTTCTCTTCTCTCTATCTTTGAGCCCCCCCGGTCGTGTACGGCAGCCATGCCAACTTCTAATAAAGTTGGCATGGCTGCAACAGGAGACTCCAGGTCTAATCATGTTGTAAGAGCAACAACTGTTCTGACTCCGGAAGGCTCTCAATCACATAATATTGTTTACCAAAGCTGCCAAACAAAACAAGGGCAGAAGAAAAAAAAAAGAAAAGTGAAATACTCTGGTGGAGCTGCTGTTTATCTTGATCATATCAACTATGAAAAGTCTCTGAGGTTACATAACCAGCAAACATGATAATAATTGTATTTACTTAATGTACTTTTCTAAACTGTTACAAAGTGGTTTTACATTAAATCCACAATATAATGTACAACAATGAAATACAGAGCATATAAAATAGAGATAAGAAGAAAGAAAAACAAAATCAGATGGGAGAGGCACCTCATGGAGGTCAGAGCAGATCAAAGCAGGAGAAAATCTTTGATCTGAGCATCTACACAGGAACAGCCGATGAGCTCCTTCAATCTGATATGATCTCAGCACTGGAGCCATTGAGACGCTGACATCAAAGGAGATCAGGTTTATTCAACCTTCAGCATTCACACTTATATTTTCTTCTGGAAAAATGAACCTCTAGTAATTATTATTATCATAACAGGTCTCTGATATCTGGAGGAGTCAGACCATTCAAGGCTTTAAAAACAAGCAGTAGCATTTTAAAATCTCTTCTAAAACTGACAGGCAGCCAGTGAAAGGAAGAAGGGATTGGTGAAATGTGGTCCCTCCTCCTGGTGCCTGTTAAAAACCTGGTAGCAGCATTCTGCTCCAGCTGCAGTCTTTGAACATTGAGCCTACTGATGCCAGAATAAAGGGAGTTACAGTAATCCAACCTGGACCAGATGTCCTGCATGTTTTAGTTCTCTCTTCATCTGATGATGTCATCACCAAGGTTGTGAAAAAGCACCATAACGAGAACCTTCATTGTGATCAGGTGTGGTGCAACATGTAGAGAGCTAAACCCCGTGGGACGCCAGAGCTCCAGGACCCAACTTGGACACCCCTGTCCTAGACCAATGTGCTGACATGTTCAAGAAGCTAAAGGAATCAACTCATTGTCATAAATAAGGCAGGAGATCAAGACTCTGGATGGTCTCCAGTCCATCACAGGACAAACACACAGAGACAAACAGCCACACACACCTTCACACCTGGAGGACATTTACTGTCACCAGTTAAACTCACCTGCTTGTTTTTGGACTGTGGAAGGAAACCAGAGTACCTGGAGGATGGATGGATCCATGTAAAGTTTCTTCTTCAGTATTTTAAATCAATCTTTGGCAAGGATCTAGTGGTGCAATGGAGAATGAGTTTGACTACGGATCAGAAGATTCCAGGTTCAACTCCTGGCTAGCTTGATAGTGCTTTAGTTAACTTCACCGACAACATTTCCCTTGTTGCTGTTGGAACCGTCACATTGTTCTACAAAGAACCCAAAAGCCTTAAAAGTCATGGATTCTTTAAAAAGTTCAAAAGAAAAACTTTCTTCTATCATTTGTTCCCAAGATTCACACCAATACTGAGTAAAGGAAACTTTTTCCTCGTGGACATAAGTCATGTCTGTATATTCCATCCATCCATCCATCCATCCATCCATCATCCATCCATCGTCCATCGTCTATCATCCATCATCCATCCATGATGTGATCCAGCAAACATGTCCAAGCAGTAGTGTTGTGTTGTGGCTTCTCATTGTCAATAGAACCATGAGAAAGTATGAGAGTGACTGATACTCTTGTATGATCAATGGACCTTTTGAAAGCAGTCAGACTCTCATACTGTACCAGGAGCATCTGTGTCGTTCACAACCCGCCTCCATTTTAACTGGACTTTCTGTGGTGGACCAAACAACACAGTTGGGTCTGGGTGAGCTTTGCTTTACCTTACCGTCTTGGTCCGCTCTAGAACGTAGGACTTGGTAGAACCATGGCAAAACTAAGCTTTAAAAAGTCATGATCGTTATCAATGAATTCTCTTTAATCTGAGCTTCCACCATTAAAATCTCTGTTCAGGTTTGCTGTAAAACCAAGCAGTTCTTCATTTCAGCTTCAAATGGAGAGAAAACTGGTTTTCCTGAAGCAAAACTTCTCACCTGCAGCCAATCAGGCAGTGAGAAAATATGATGCAATACAGCCAGCAGTCTGCTCAGATGTGTCCTGATTGTTTTCAAATCCAGAGCGGAGCTTTTCAGCATCTTCAGGAAGGAAAAATGGACGACAATTTGTTGAGTTTCAAAAAAGCGAGCAAGAAGAGTCTCCACTTCTGCACCTTGGTGGTCAGGATCAGTGTCTGCTTCGTCTCACTCATAAGTGAGAATCATATGGAGACACAACAGTGTGTTGGCAGGCCTGGGAAGCTCAGATGGTAGAGCATCAGACTTTTAATTATCTGAGGGGTCCAGGGTTCAAGTCCCTGTTCAGGCTGTTTGTGGGAAGAAACTTGAAACTGAGTAGGATGACTATTGCAGCAACACATCATCAGTAGGATAAAACTAACCTGTCTCTTGATGGTCTACATCAGGGTGTCCAAACTGGGTGCTGGTGTCCTGCATGTTTTAGTTCTTTGCCTGCTTCAGCATACCTGAATCTAATGATGACATCATCACCAAGGTTGTGAAAAAGAACAATAACGAGCCTTTCATTACAAAGCAGATGGGAGAGGCACCGGCTGGAGATCAACGGAGATCAAAGCCGGAGGAAATCTTTGATCTGAGCATCTCCATGGCCAAAGGCACTGATCTCCTTTGATCTGATAAGAGATCAGCACTGGAGCCATGGAGACGCTGAGATCAAAGGAAATCAGCTTTACTCAATCTTCAGCATTTATACTTGCATGTTCTTCTGGAAATATAAACCTCTAGTAATTATTATCATAACATTTGTGAAGTTCAGTTCACAACTGTTCAGTTGTGTGTCGTCTTCATAAAAAAGAAAGTTAACATTAAGGCCACCCAAAACAGAGCCTTGAGGGACACCACAACAAAGAGCAGCACACGAGGAAGAGGTCTCTCCAAGCTGAACAGAAAATGATCTGTCTGATAAATACCAGGGAAACTAGTTAAGGGCAACACCAGTGATGCCAACATAATTTTTCAGAGGGTCTGATTGACTGAATCAAATACTGAGCGAAGGTCAAGGGAGGATTAAAAAGAAGTACAAGTCATTATTGGCTGAAAGTAGTAGATGGTTGGTGACCTTAACCAGCACAGTGTCAGAGTTATGATGTGCAGGAAACCAGACTGAAATGTCCCAAAGGTTTGATTTCAATCCATCAAAGAAATGAGCTGGGAAGCAACAGTTTTTCTAAAATCCTTAGGAGACTAGATCTGGACCTATCAGAACCAAATTTTGTGTCTAATCTCTATTATTACATGGACACAATCTGAAATAAATTCCTCGGAGCGTTCTGGTGTGGGTTCAACCTGCTATTTGGGGACTGATCATGGAACGACATGGTCACTCCAAGGGCTCATCCGGGAATTGAACTACAACTGATTGTCATAAATAAGGCAGGAGATCAGGTCTCCTGACAGCCTTGACAGAGCTCATGGAATGACCACATCCTGACCAAAGTAAATGAAAACATTAGTCATGGCCGACCTTGAAGAAATGAAGCTGAAAGTACAACTGCTATTGGAGGATTTGTAACTTTATAGTACATAATGAGTTTCTCACAGTAAAAAGAAACTACAAATTACTTTGTTTCACTTCCTGCTATATAAATAAAGATTAATTGAATTGATGTTATGAGGCACTGCTGAGATTTGAACCCAGGAACTCATGTTCACTAGACAGGTACTTTGACCAGCTAAGCCACAGCGCCTCCTTTGGTGTATTATTAGTGCTGCATTACCTGGTGTCAGATGTACTGCAGGAAAATATTTACATTTGATAGCAGTCTGATAAAAACATTAAAAAAACATGAAAAATACACGTTTGATTCTGATCTGAAAGAAATCAGACATCACAGTATTAATAAATAACCGTTAGCCGCGACCTTTATCTGACCAGGTTTGAGCACATTATTGGTAAAGCGCAGGTCGTGTGGCTGAGCGGTCCAAGGTGCTGGATTAAGGCTCCACTCTCTTGGGAGGTAGGGGTTCAAATCCTGCCACTTTCAAAGTTTTGGGAGGATTTACTTCCTCAAATGAGCAAAAATCTGCTCCGCGTACATTGGAGACTTACTCTTAGATCAGGGGAGTCCAAACTCAGATCCTGGAGGGCCTCAGCCCTGCATGTTTTCTATGTCTCCCTTCTTTAACACTCCTGAATGGTTCATCACCACATTCAGCACAACGCTGGATAAGGAGCCACTCATTGCAATCAGCCATGTTGAAGCAGGGAGACGTGGAAAACATGCAGGGCTGAGACCCTCCAGGAACCGAGTTTGAGACCCCTGATCCAGAGCATGATCTTTGACCCCATCAGCTCTCTGGGAGCTTCACCCTGTCACCAACTCTTTCATACTTATCCTGTTTGAAATAAATGGTTTCCACCACTCAGTATGTACCGATACGTTATGATACAGTACGGGTTTTCATGTGTATTCACTGACTAAAGTTGTGGATGGTACTGAAAGTACTGTACCAATCCGTCACCCTCATGCTTGATGATGTGGACTTGTTGGCTTTCTCCTGTAAAAACACCAAGAAATGACTGTGTTGTATTTTGGTGATATATAAGTAAAGTTGAAGTGAATTAATGATGTGAGGCACTGATGGGATTTGAACCCAGGATCTCCTGTTTACAAGACAGGTGCTTTGACCAGCTAAGCCACAGCACCTCCTTTGGTGCATTTCAGTGCTGCATTACCTGGTGTCAGAACTTGTTCAAGTGAAACTCAGACAGCAGATGGCATCGTACAGGTGTTCCTCACTTCTTCAATAAGATGAAGAATTCAAACCCATCATCCAGGACAAAGCAACACTGTTGCTGCAACAAAATCCAGGAAGAATTGCTGCAGAAAATGAGCGACTCTGTTAATGAGTCACTTTGTGAGATTCTACAATATTAATTCATGGGACAATAGAAACACTGTGATCAGTCAGTTTCACTTTATTCCAGCACAGACGTTTCAGGCAGAGCTTCCTCACTGCTCTTCCTTTACTTTACATTTTCATTGAGTTCTTTTGAGGCTCCGCCCCCCGTGTGAGCCTGTTTGTTTGTTGGAATATTAATTCCTCACTGTGACGGCAGCTTTTGTTGTCCTGGTGTTACTATGTTGTATCACTGGATCAAGGTGACTGTTACTCAGTACTACACTTATTATACAGTTCTTTGCATGTGTGATCAGAGTCCTGCCCTGATCAATTCCATAGACCAATATACAGTCACAGTGATAGCGCCACCTGGTGGATGGACAGGATGTTCTGCATAACGACCATGTAATTCAACCTTTTTCAAAGATCATGATGAAAAATATCTTAACATTGTTTTCTGACTTTTTATCAAAATGCATTAAAACAAAGTAACTCTTATTTTATTTTCTCATGAGTGGAAATAAAACTCTTCTGTAGTAACAAGTTGGTCTGAGTTTCTTAAAGAAACAAACATATTCAACAATGTTTTTACAGTTTGGATGTGATATTATCAAATAGTTCTGTCAATTCTTAAAATAAAAGAAGTGACCCCCACAAGTAGGTCAAGAAGTTTTTGTTTTCAACTGCATGAATTTATTGATTTTTATGTATGTATGTATGTATGTATGTATGTATGTATGTATGTATGTATGTATGTATGTATGTTTGCAGGAGGAGGTGCAGGAGGAGGCACAGGAGAAGGCGCTCGAGGAGGCGCAGGAGGAGGTGCCGGATGAGGTGGAGGAGGAGCTACAGGAGGAGTTGCAGGATGTGCGCAGTAGGAGGCGCAGGAGGAGCTGCAGGAGGAGGTGCAGGATTGTGCAGGAGGAGTTGCAGGAGGAGGCGCAGGAGGATGTGCAGGAGGATGTGCAGGAGGAGGTGCACAAGGAGGTCTAGGAGGAGGCGGTACCATAAAAGAGAAGTGTTCCAGGAGTGTCGTCGGATTACAGAGAGGAGTTACTGAACGAAGTGGCAGGTCCTGAGGATAAACCATGAAGGATGCGCAGGAGGAGGTGCAGGAGGCACAGGAGGAGGCACAGGATGTGTGCACGAGGAGGTATAGGAGCAGGTACAAGATGTGTGCATGATGTGTGCAGGAGGAGGAGGAAGAGGAGGAGGAAGAGGAGGAGGAGCAGGAGGAGGAGGAGGAGCAGGAGGAGGAGGAGGAGGAAGAGGAGCAGGAGGAGGAGGAGGAGGAGGAGGAAGAGGAGGTGGAGCAGGAGGAAGAAGAGGAGCAGGAGGAGGAGGAGGAGGAGGAGGAATAGCAGGAGGAGGAGGATGAAGACGAGGAGGGGGACGAAGAGGAGGAGGAGGAGGAGGAGGAGGAGGAGGAGGAGGAGGAGGTGGAGGAGGAGCAGGAGGAGGAGCAGGAGGAGGAGCTTAGGAAGAGCAGGAGGAGCAGGTGTCGTCCTCTCTGCTCTCCTCAGTGGATCTTCAGGACACAGTGTCCCCTCTGCTGGGGGACCCCTGAGACAATATGACAGACAGGCAGCAACATCAGCATCTCCTCGTTAGTATAGTGGTGAGTATCCCCGCCTGTCACGTGGGAGACCGGGGTTCAATTCCCCGACGGGGAGTGAGAGGCTTTTAGTTTAGTCATGGAGAACCATTGGGTTCTAATCAGGAACAGACTTTCTACCAACCACCTCCTTCCAGATTATCCTGCCTTGGCAGACATGAGAGAGGAAAGGCCCCTTTTTTTTTCTTTCTTTTTTTCCCCATTTTTCCCCCCTTTTTTTTCTTTTTCCCCCTTTTTTTCCCTTTTTCTGCCTTTTTTCCTTTTATTTTTTTATTTTTTTCCTTTTTTCCTTCATTAAAAAAAAAAAAAAAGAGTAAAGGCCCCTTCATCCTCCCTTTTGGAACCCATAAGAACAAGAAGAAAGTTGTTCCTGATGCGTTCAGGTGCATCACGTAAGCCTGCATTCCAACATTTTAACGAGCTGCGGCGCTCGTACAGTAGCGATGTTACAAGATAAATATGATTAAAATATGACTGATAGTCATGAGCGAACTGGAACACGCATGAGCAGCACATGGCAGAGCAGAAGTTTGGGCAGAGCGGCTCCTACATAGTTCAGCAGGACGGTTGGAACAGCCCAAACTAATTTCTTCGGCCAGAAGAAGCTGGATGAAGGAAATGACGTCATTTTGTTCGGCAGGACCCGAACTGCTGAACCTTAGTCTGACAGAGCCTTTACTCTCCGGCCCCTCGGCTCTGGAACTCAGGCAGGAAAACTCAATATCCTGTCCAAGCTCGGTCCTGGAGGGCCGGCGTCCTGCACAGTTTAGCTCCTCCCAGCTTCAGCACACCTGATTGTAATGAAAGGCTCATTATTGTTCTTTTTCACAACCTTGGTGATGACGTCATCATTAGATTCAGGTATGCTGAAGCAGGCAGAGAACTAAAACATGCAGGACACCAGCACTCTCTGACCCAGTTTGGACACCCTGTCGTAGACCATCAAGAGACAGCTTAGTTTTATCCTACTGATGACGTGTTGCTGCAATAGTCATCTTGCTCAGTTTCAGGTTTCTTCCCACAAAGAGCCTGAGCAGGGACTTGAACCCTGGACCCTCAGATTAAAAGGCTGATCCTCTACCATCTGAGCTGCCCAGGCCTGTTTTCTTCACACGGAAAAGGTCCCCGGTTCAAAACCGGGAGGAAACATAGCGAAAAGTTTTTGAAATTCATCAACACAGTTTCCAACATATCAGGAGCTTAATGGACGACGACATCTTGTAACTTAAGCAAATATAACAAATCCTGCGCCTCCTCCTGAAACTCCTCCTATGCAATCCTGCACCTCCAACTGCACCTCCTCCTGTGCCTCCTCCTCCTGCACCTCCTCCTCAATCTCTTCCTGCACACATCCTGTGCCTCCTCCTTGCGCCTCCTCCTTGCACCTCATCCTGCACAATTATGCACCTCCTTCTTTGCCTCCTCCTGCACACATCCTGCTACTCCTTGTGCAACTCCCCCTGCACACATCATGCGTCTCCTCCTGCGCCTCCTCCTGCAACTCATTCAGCAGAATCATTCACCTCCTCCTGCGCAGATCCTGCACCTCCTCCTGAAACTCCTCCTGCGCAATCCTGCACCTCCTCCTGCACCTCCTCCTGTGCCTCCTCCTCCTGCACCTCCTCCTGCTCCTATTCCTCCATCTCCTCCTGCACCTCCTCCTGTGCCTCCCCCTGCGCCTCCTCCTGCGCCTCCTCCTGCGCCTCCTCCTGCACACATAATGCGCCTCCACCTGTGCCTCCTCTTGCACCTCCTTTTGCGCATCCTCCTGTGCCTCCTCATCTGCCTCCTCCTCCACCTCCTTCTGCACCTCGTCCTGTGCCTCCACCTCCTCCTGTACCTAAACTGTGCCTCTTGCACCTCATTCTGCGCCTCCTCCTTGCGCCTCCTCCTGCACAATTATGTGCCTCCTTCTTTACCTCCTCCTTCTGTGCCTCCTCCTCCATCTCCTCCTGCACCTCCTCATGTGCCTCCCCCTGTGCCTCCTCCTGCACATCCTTCTGTGCCTCCTCCTGTGCCTCCTCCCACACACAGAATGCGCCTCCACCTGTGCCTCCTCTTGCACCTCCTCTTGCGCCTCCTCTTGCACGTCCATCTGAACCTCCTCCTGCACACATCCTGTACCTCCTCCTGCGCCTCCTCCTGCGCCTCCTCCTGCGCTTCATCCTGAAACTCCTCCTGTGCAATCCTGCACCTCGAACTGCACCTCCTCCTGTGCCTCCTCCTGCACCTCCTCCTCAATCTCTTCCTGCACACATCCTGTGCCTCCTCTTTGCGCCTCCTCCTGCACAATTATGCTCGCCCTCATTATTTGCCTTCTCCTGTACACATCCTGCAGCTCCTTATGCAACTCCTCCAGCACACATCATGCGCCTCCTCCTGAAACTCCTCCACCAGAATCCTTCGCCTCCTCCTGCACAGATCCTGCACCTCCTCCAGAAACTCCTCCTGTGCAATCCTGCACCTCCACCTGCACCTCCTCCTGTGCCTCCTCCACCTGCACCTCCTTCTGCGCCTCCTCCTCAATCTCTTCCTGCACACATCCTGCGCCTCCTCCTTGTGCCTCCTCCTGCACAATTATGCGCCTCTTTCTTTGCCTCCTCCTGCACACATCCTGCAGCTCCTTGTGCAACTCCCCCTACACACATCATGCGTCTCCTCCTGCACCTCCTTCTGCAACTCATCCAGCAGAATCCTTCACCTCCTCCTGCGCAGATCCTGCACCTCCTCCTGCGCCTCCTCCTGAAACTCCTCCTTCGCAATCCTGCACCTCCAACTGCACCTCCTCCTGTGCCTCCTCCTCCTGCACCTCCTCCTGAGCCTCCTCCTCCATCTCTTCCTGCACACATCCTGTGCCTCCTCATGCGCCTACTCCTGCATAATCCTTTGCCGCCTCCTGCACCTCCTCCTGTGCCTCCCCCTGCACCTCCCCCTGCACATCCTTCTGCACCCCCTCCTGCGCCTCCTCCTCCAAACATAATGCGCTTCCACCTTCTCCTCCTGTATCACCTCCTATTGCGCCTCCTCCTGCACACATCCTACACCTCCTCCTGCACCTCTTTCTGCGCCTCCTCCTGCACGTCCTTCTACGCCTCCTCCTGCGCTTCCATCTGTGCCTCCTCCTGCACACATCCTACACCTCCTCCTGCACCTCTTTCTGCACCTCCTCCTGCACGTCCTTCTACGCCTCCTCCTGCGCTTCCATCTGTGCCTCCTCCTGCACACATCCTGTACCTCCTCCTGCTTCTCCTGCACCTCCAGATGCAGATCATCCAGTGCCTATTCCTGCAGCTCCCCTTGCACACATCCTACGCCTCCTCCTGTGCCTCCTCCTCCACCTCCTCCATCACCTCCTCCTTTGCCTCCTTCTGCTCCTCCTCCTCCATCTCCTACTGCATCTCCTCCTGCACCTCCTCCTTTGCCTCCTTCTGCTCCTCCTCCTCCACCTCCTCCTGCGCCTTCTCCTGCGCCTCCTCATGTGCCTCCTCCTCCACCCCCTCCTGCGCTTCCTCCTGCACACATCCTGTGCCTCCTCCTGCATCTTCTTCTGCACCTCCTCCTGCACCTCCTCCTGCGCCTCCTCCTGCAACTCCTCCTGCACCTCCTCCTGCCCATCCTCCTGCACCTCCTCTTGCGCCTCCTCCTAAACATACATACATACATACATACATACATACATACATACATACATACATACATACATACATTCAGAAACAGTATAATATACTGATATATCTGAGCAGAGTGGAGCAGTGGAAGCCTGCTGGGCCCAGAACCCAGAGCTCCATGGATCCAAACCTTCCTCTGCTCGTGACACTTTCTCTACTATGTCTTCCAGAACTTTCCCAGGGAGGCTGTGAAGTGTGATACCCTGATGGTTCTATCTGCAAACTCTGTTTGGTGATGTCATAGTGATGTCATAAAAGAATGGAAGAGATCAAGTGACATCATTTCTTTCTTCACTTTGATCTCCACTCTCTCTCTCTCTCTCTCTCTCTCTCTCTCTCTCTCTCTCTCTCTCTCTCTCTCTCAGCAACAACATTTCACATATATGGTACAAATCCAGCTTTAATACATTTTACACCTCACTTGGGTTTGAGGGAATCACATCCAGAACAGGATGGAAACAGGAGCCATCTTGGATGGGTCTACTGTCCTTTACAGAGATCTGGAACCTTTTTCATGACCAATCTGATTCTAGACAGGCCTGAAAGCTAAAGGAACAAATCATAATGCTAAAGTCTGAGTCAAAATGAGAGACTTGCTGAAGTGCTTCAGTTTGGTTCAATCAGTTATAAAGACACAAACTGGAAATTACAACGAGGTTTCTCTGATAAAAAGTCCATGAGGTGAAGAGCAGAGATGAGCCAAGCCTCCAACACAAAGTCTCAGCCTCTTTAGAAATTAAACACAAAGAGATCCTGGTTGATGACTAAAGTTAAAACCATCTGTAGGAGAGGGTCAAGGTAACTCCAAGGACTCATCTGGGAATTGAACCCAGGACTTCTGGCACCCAAAGTGAGAATCATACTCCTAGACCAACGAGCCGACGTGTTCAAGAAGCTAAAGGACTCAACTGATTGTCCTAAATAAGGCAGGAGATCAGGACTCCTGACAGCCTTGACAGAGCTCCTGGAATGACCACATCCTGACCAAAGTAAATGAAAACATTAGTCATGGCCGACCTTGAAGAAATGAAGCTTAAGGTTCAACTGCTATTGGAGGATTTGTAACTTTATGGTCCATTTGACCTGAAGCACTTTTCAGGTTTGTGAGTGAGTTCTGTCAGAGCCTCTGAAGCTTGTGTGTCTCCATCAGGATTCATTTTAATACATGGCTTACTGCCATGAGGACAAGTTCTCTTTGACATTTAAAATGGAGACGGTCTGATCTGATGTGTCAGCATTGGTGCTTCAGTGGTAGAGTTGTCCCCTGCCACTCTGGAGGCCTGGGTTTGATTCCAAGTCAATGCAACTAATAATTACAATACAGCCATTTATAATAGTGGTCCCTTGCTCATGCAGTATGAGCAATCCACCACAACAATCCCTTAACTCCATCAGGAAAGTGAACCCCAGCCTCCTGTGTGACAGGTGGAGACACTCACTAGTAGTGATGCTAAATGAAGCCTCATGAACCATGTTCTTAATTTTCTCACCACCAGATGGCACTGTTGGTTTGAAGATAGATCCTGAAGCACTGGAAATGAAGTGTATTTTAAATGTTTGTTGAAGAGACAGCGCCATCTAGTGGCTTCAGAAAATAAAGACAGTGGTTGATGAAGCTTCATTTAGCCAGTATGGGGATTGAACCCATGACCTTGGTGTTATTAGCACCACACTCTGACCAGCTGAGCTCCCCGGCCCACGTTGGTGAAAACATCTACTTTCTTTCTTCCAATATTTGTGTTGAATGTGATTGTAAATGTTTTCTATACAAGAGCAAAACAAGATGTGAAACATACAAAGAAACCATTAGTCATTCATCCAAATCTTCTGCATCATGGATCAACCAGCAGCAGGAAACTAGTCAAGACTTTGTCTTCATGGGACAGCTTCATTGTTCACAGCTTTTTAATCACATTTATATGATTTTGCTGCATATTTGGTTTATTTATTGTGTTTTAAGTTGCTGTGATCTTAACCAGAAGTGTTTTTATTGTTTAGTGTTTCTTACATGCAGTGGTTTTATTTCCCATTGCCCCTGAAGGCAACACACACACTCACCACCAGACCACAGATGAACACACAATCATGTCCATCCTCCACTTCTGGGTTAACTTCAGTGTTCGTTCCATAACGTAACGTAACAATCCTGAACATATCTCTACTTCTAGTGGCGGCGTTCTCCTCCTTTCCTGAAGTACTTTATGTTTCACTCCAGGAGTTCTGATCCTTCTGGAGCTTTATTTGCTTTTTCATTTCTCATCGTGGAGGATGATGAATTTTACATCATTTGGACATCACTTTAATTTGAAAAAAAACTCCTATTTTCCCTTTATTCCCTTTAGTCACTTTAATTTGAAAAAAGCTCCTATTCTCACTTTGATAGTCACTTTAATATGAAAAAAAACCCTCCTATTTTCCCTTTGATAGTCACTTTAATTTGAAAAAACTCCTATTCTCACTTTGATAGTCACTTTAATTTGAAAAAAAAATCCTATTTTCCCTTTGATTGTCACTTTAATTTGAAAAAAAACCCCTCCTATTTTCCCTTTGATTGTCACTTTAATTTGACAAAAAACAACTCCTAGTCTCACCCCGATGTTCAATTTAATTTGAAAAAAACTTTTTTCCAGGATATGTTCAATTTAATTTGACAAAAAAAAAAACTCCTATTCTCACTTTGATAGTCACTTTAATTTAAAAAAAAAATCCTTTTTTCCCTTTGATTGTCACTTTAATTTGAAAAAAACCCCTCCTATTTTCACTTTGATAGTCACTTTAATTTGAAAGAAACTCCTATTCTCACTTTGATAGTAACTTTAATTTGAAAAAAAAAACACCTAGTCTCACCCCGATGTTCAATTTAATTAAAAAAAAACTTTTTTCCAGGATATGTTCAATTTAATTTGAAAAAAAACCTCAGATTCTTACTTTGATAGTCACTTTAAATTGAAAAAAAATCCTATTTTCCCTTTGATAGTCACTTTAATTTGAAAAAAACTCCTATTCTCACTTTGATAGTCACTTTAATTTGAAAAGAAATCCTTTTTTCCCTTTGATTGTCACTTTAATTTGAAAGAAAACCCTCCTATGTTCCCTTTGATTGTCACTTTAATTTGAAAAAAACTCCTATTCTCACTTTGATAGTCACTTTACAGTTTTTTCCAGTCGCTAACAAGCGTTTGTCCAAACAGTTGTCACATTTTCAAAACCCTAAATACAATTAGCACAGCATCGGTTTTCTGTGGCCATACCATTCACACATTTCATGTCATTTTCACACAATATGCAGTCAGTGAACACATTTCCATAATGCTTACATTTTCTTAACAGACAAGCTATACCTCCCAACAAAACAATGGATTGTTTTTGTAGTATTTGCGAATGTTAACACACAACATCCCACAATAGCATAAACAATATTCCAAACCTTAAATACAGTAGAAAAACCTCTGCTTCTGCAATGATGAGTTCAAAAACAATATATCTCAGTTGATAATGAACAAACAATAGAATAATTTACACACAGCTGATTTATGTTGGGTAAATTGGGCCAACCACAGCTGATTCCATTCTGGCTAAGACTCAGTGGCAGGTGTTATTTGTTCTATTACATTAACACTACAATAAAAGGAGGACTTTAAGGAGGGATGTTTTTGGAAACAGAAACAGAAAATACAAACACTGCAATGTCTGGACAAGGAAGAGTAAGAGCAAGGGGCCCAGGTAGAAGAGCAGGCCCAGGGAGAGATGCAGTGAGAGGAGCAGGAGCAGTAAGAGGAGCAGTGAGAGGAGCAGGAGCAGTGAGAGGAGCAGTGAGAGGAGCAGGAGCAGTGAGAGGAGCAGTGAGAGGAGCAGTGAGAGGAGCAGTGAGAGGAGCAGGAGCAGTGAGAAGAGCAGTGAGAGGAGCAGTGAGAGGAGCAGGAGCAGTGAGAGGAGCAGGGCCAGGGAGAAGAGCAGGCCCAAGGAGAGGACATGGTAGAGGCGTAAGAATGCGTGGTGGTGGCATTCCAATGGCTGCAAGAAAAGTAGTCAGTGATGAACTTGGTGCCACTATCATTGACCATGTAATCAACCAAGGTTTTTCACTAAGGGAGGCTGGTGAAAGAGGACAGCCCAATTTGAGGCGGTCAACGGTTGCCTCCATTATACGCATCTTTCAACAAACCAACAGGTAAGTATTGCATTTTACATGGATTGTTTCTATTCTGACTTGACATGTAAATAAGGCCATACAGTAATGCATTTTTTTTGTCCCTCTAAGGAATGCAACGTCTTCCACCCTCTGGAGGAAGAGGAAAGCTCCTCAATAATGATCAAGAGCTTGCCATTGTGGAAATGGTTGTTGCAAATAATGCAATAAAACTGCATGAAATTCAGACTAGAATTGTGGAGGACCATGTGATATTTGACAATATCGATGGCATCAGCTTCTCAACCATTACACGGACATTGTCCAAACACAGAGTGCGGATGAAGCAGCTCTACACTGTCCCCTTTGAGAGGAACAGTGACAGAGTCAAAGAGCTACGACGACAATATGTCCAGGTATAGTGTATATTCAATTCAATGTCCAGTTCTATACAGTAAGCTTTGCACTTTGCAAGTAAGTAACCTACACAGTAATAGGTTACAGTACAGTATGTTATACAGTAATGATATGATTTACATTAACTTTGTTTCAGAGAGTTATGGAATTGGAGGCCAACCAGGCCCCTCATGAATTTATATACATAGATGAGGCAGGATTAAATCTGGCCAAAAGGCGCCGACGTGGACGAAACGTAATTGGAAAAAGGGCAACAGTTGAGGTGCCAGGACAGAGAGGGGCAAATATTACAATGTGTGCAGCAATTGCAAATGCAGGATTGCTCCTTCACAGATGCCAGGTTGGACCCTACAATACAGAGCGCCTCCTTGCCTTTCTTAATGAGCTCCACCAGCGCCTGGTTCCAGAGCAGGATCAGGAGGGTGAAAACATGAGGACCTTTGTAATCACCTGGGACAATGTGGCTTTCCATCATTCACAAGCAATAACAGCATGGTTTGAAGTCCACCCAAGACTGGTACGTCTCTTCCTTCCACCCTATTCACCTTTCCTCAACCCCATAGAGGAGTTCTTTTCTGCATGGAGGTGGAAGGTCTATGACCATCAACCACATGACCAGATGTCCCTCCTTGAAGCTATGGATGCTGGCTGCAGGGACATCACAGTTGATGATTGCCAAGGGTGGATCTGACATAGCAAGCGGTTCTATCCCAGGTGCATCGCCTTGGATAATATCAGATGCGATGTTGATGAAAACATGTGGCCGAACCCTGAAGATCGCAGAGATTAGTTTAGCACAAAAGGTTGGATGAATGAGCCCGGTAGAGTGAAGTTTCCTTTCTTTTATTAGCCACAATAATAGCACTGCAAAACAGGAGACACCGCTTCAACATGCTGCGCTCAACAAGGCACGCTCCGATATATCTCACACAACAGGGGACGTGTAAAATGTCAAAAATGAACTTTACAAGAAGCTGCTTTGCTTATAATTATCGCTCACCTGCAAAACAGGAGACACAGCTTCAACATGCTACGCTCAACAAGGCACGCTCCGATATGGACCCGCAAGGACCCCTAGCTGCCCCCACCTGCCTGCATGAGTTCCCCAAGCATCTCCTGACCAAAATTACACTTTGTCCCACACTCTCCCCTGCAAAACAAAATGCGTCCCGACATTACACAGCCCATCACAAAAAAAAAAAAAAAGTCTTCGCCCTCAGAGCCAGTTATAAGAGTGGGAGTCAGTTTGTTGTAAGGAGGCATCGAAAGTCCATCAACAGTCCGCTTGGCATATATCTCCCTTTTCCACCATGTTCACAGAAAGACACCACTGGCCGGGCAATGTCTAAGAAATGCCCTGTCTCACAGGCAAGACACCACCACTGAAAGATGATTCTTGTACTCTAAGCTATGGCTCATGTTACAAGCTTATAAGGCTATTACCCATATACATATGATATGCTTGTATTCTATAATAAGGCTGTGTGAATGTATCCTAAATAATCAAAGTTGCCAATGAGCGGCCAATGTGCATGTGACTTAACATTTAACTTAACTCAATTTGGAACAAGAGTGAACTAACAAACTATCACACTAGCGTCTTCACACGTCTCTATGTGTAAGAGAAGGCTGGCCTAAAGTGTTGTATGTGAGTTTCTTGGGCGGCCTTCTGCATCTGAAAGGATATCTGAAGGTGGCTGGCTGGAGTCCAGTGTCCTCGTCTGCTTCATCAGATGATGCTCCAGGGCTCTGGTCTGCTGTAGGACTCCCCTGGGCCTCACCCTGGACTGGCTCCTCCGGCTCGGACCTGGCGTTGTTATCACTATCCAATAGACCCTCTGGGGCGGCCTCGGAGTAATCTCTTAGAGGTTCCTCATTGATACTCATGTTGTGATGTCTAGGGGTTGGTTGTGTGCGGAACTCCTCTGCATTTGCTCTCAACTGACTCCTGGTTGGCCTTGAGATGAATGCTCGCCACTCCGTTCCATTATCAGAATCCTCAGAGCTAGAATTCTCATCTTCTCCGTGTCTTACACTGTTCTTAGTCTTAGCAGGTTTGGTGCGGGTTGGTCCAACCTCTTCTTCAATGGGCAGGTAGTCGCAAGGCAGCAACCAATTCCTGTGAATAACACGTGTTTTTCCAGGACCTCTCTCTGGCTTTATCACGTAAACCGGAACGTCAGGTTTCTTCTGAACAACAACGTGAACTTTCTCCTCCCAGTAAGACCTGAGTTTACCCGGGCCTCCTCGCTCAGAACAGTTGCGCACCAGCACCCTGTCACCTGGTTGAAGCTCTGCACCATAAGTTTTTCTGTCATAGTATGTTTTTGATCTAATCGGTCCTTTGCTGTCACTTTTTGAAGCAATTTTGTAGGCTTCCAGCATGCGTTTGCGCCACTTGTCAGCATACTCGCTGTGTGATGTGCTGTCTTCCTCATCACCACCAGGGGTCAAGCCAAACATGATGTCAATGGGCAGCCTGGGACTCCTACCGAAGAGTAGAAAATGGGGAGAAAACCCAATTGCCTCATTTCGCGTACAGTTGTACGCATGCACCACTTTATCCAACGAGCTCTTCCAGTCAACTTTAGATTTCTCTGGCAGGTTTCTTAGCATGGAGAGTAGTGTGCGATTAAACCTTTCCACCTGGCCATTCCCGGACGGGTGGTATGGCGTCGTATGGGAACCTTGAATGCCGCAGTACTCCTGGAGTTTGTGAAATAACTTATTTTCAAACTCCCTGCCTTGATCGTGGTGCAGCTTAGTGGGGAATCCAAACTTCAGCACATAATCTCCAAACAATTTGCCTGCTGCAGTTTTTGCTGATTTGTTGGTGCATGGATAGGCCTGGGCAAACCTTGTAAAATGGTCCATGACCACGAGCACATACTCATAACCTCCTTTGCTTGGCTCGAGATGCAGAAAATCAATTGAAACGAGCTCAAACGGGTAAGTTGTTACTATGTTGGTTAAAGGTGCTCTGGTGGGTTTGTTAGGGCGCCTACGTTTGAGACAGTTACATACCTTAGTCACATAATGGTTCACGTCACTAATGCATGTGTGGCCAGAAGAATCTGTCTCGAATGAGGGTCAGTGTTCGCTCTGCCCCAAGATGACCCATTTCTTCATGTAGCTCTTTGAAGACGAGAGGGTGAAATACTTTAGGCAGCAGCAGTTGGGAACCAGCAGCCGTTTTTCTGTAAATGAGTCCATTATTCTCAATAAACAGTTTCTTCTTCTCCTTCTTCAGTACTGTTAAATCCTCATGCTGTCCCCTCTCCTTACTCTGTGGCCACTGTTTTGACATAATGTAATTTCTGACTTTCTGAAAGACAGGATCATCTTCTTGAGCTTTTTTTAGATCTTGCTCTGAGATGGTGGCTCTGGAAAAGGTTACACAGTCACTTTGTTAGCAGGCGGTGGAGATTGTGACTGGGCACATCCATGGCTCATGTTTTTGGAACTTTGTGTGTACAGCTTGGGTTATGGTAGCTATAACATCTGGCCCTACCTCTTTGGAGCATGTGAACATATACTGGTCCATATCAAGAGGCATTCGTGGCAGCCCATCAGCATCACCATTTGATCTCCCTGGCCAATACTTAATCGTAAACTCGAAGTCAGCAAGTTCAGCTACCCACCTATGCATTGTGGCATTGAGTTTAGCAGATGACAGGACATAGGTTAGGGGGTTATTGTCGATGTAAACGACAAAAGAGGGTGCATAATAAAGGTACTCCCTAAACCTTTCACAAATGGCCCATTTCATTGCTAAAAATTCTAATTTACCAGAATGCAAATGATAGTTCTTTTCGGGCGGGGGGTCAAGGTCCTGGAGCCATAACCAATAACTACCAGTTTGCTTTGCTGTCTTTGATAGAGTACTGCCCCAAGAACCTCTTGAGATGCATCACAGTGCAGTATAAAAGGTTCCTCAAAATCAGGGTAACCTAGTATGGGTGGGTGCAGTAGGTAGTCTATTAGTTCACAAAGTATAGACTGGTGTTTCTCCATCCACGTGATAGGCTGACTTGAAGATAACTGATTGGTCAGGTTTTGTTTCCTCGCTCTTCTTTTCATTTCAAGTTTGCGTGGGAGTGTTCTAAGTGTGCCTTCAGATGACAGTAAGCTGTATAGTGGCTTGGCGATTCGTGAGAAGTTCTGAATGTAGGGTCTATAATATGAGATGAACCCTAAAATCTTCCTCAGCTCGCCCACCTTTGATGGTTTGCGATCCTTCAGAGCTTGTACAGGTGCTAACTCTTTTGGGTCCATAGTATATCCATCTTTGGACACAATCTTTCCCAAGAACTTGACTTTGTCTTTAAACACCTCACATTTTCTTGGAGTTAGCTTGACACCATGATGTTGATAGCGGCGCAGTACTGCTCTCAGGTCTTGTAGATGATCATCAAATGTTTTGCTGTGAATGAGATTATCATCAAGGTACGGCTGGCATGTGTCATCTCTCAAGCCTGCTAGGCACTCCTCCATGCTACGCTGGAAGTCTGCTGGGGCTGAGGCGAGACCAAAGGGGATCCTTAACCACTCATAAAGGCCCCAAGGTGTTATGAAGGCGGTGAGCGACCTACTGTCTTCCTCCAAGAACCCTTGGTGGTAGGCCTTCCCCTGGTCCAGTACAGAGAACCATGCACTACCACACAAGCTGTTGAGAATGTCTTGCACACGGGGAATGGGGTGTCGATCTGGTATGGACTTAAGCTTTAGTTCCCTATAATCCACACAAAGGCGGAGCGTCCCATCCTTTTTGCGGACACAATCCAGTGGTGAGGAATAAGGAGAGCGTGATTTTTGTATCCACCCTCTATTCAGAAGATCCTCTAGATATTCCTTTACCTCTTTGTGTAGTGGTTTGGGAACTGAGGTGTAGGTACGCGTGACAGGAGTAGTGTCTTTGAGCCTAATTTTTAGTTTTAATGAAGGGATACAGCCAACATCTTGATCTCCTTTAGAAAAGGCGTGACACTCCTCCCTCAACACTATGCGGACCTTGTCCTGTTGCTCTGGTGTCAGATGGTCGAGGGCCACAGGTGGGTCCCAAAGCTCCTTTTCTTGGTGTTGTTTTTCTTGTACATTGTTTTTGTCTGTGTCAGTTGTTACCTTCTCCTCCTTGTTTTCAGCACTTGGTGAATGAGCACCTTCCAGTTGTCCTGCCTGCAGAGGTTGAGCGCTTGCTGGGGAGACAGCTTTAACCTGCTGGAGCTGGCCTAATACAGTCCGTGCTATGAGAGTAATATTCCGACTACTTTCATTTGTCACAGGCACAGAAACCTTTGACCAGCCTCCCTTATGCAAACTGAGTACTGCCTCTGATAAAGTCAGTCCATCTGGCCACTTTGAGCTATCTACCGGTTCAAACAAGGCGTCTTGTCCATCTGCACAGGGTCTGCGTACACTGCACCTCACCAGCTGAGTTTGACCTGGGGGAATAGTTACTCTTGGTTGCCCTACTCTCACTACTCCCTCTCTCACGTCGTCATCACATTTCTTCACGAGCTGTATAAATATCTCAGTTTTTGAGCAGTCCAATGAGAATGCTTCCTGTACTGATGCTGAGGTAACCTCTGGATACTGCTCCATCCCATTTTTGACTAATTGTTCAATGACATTATAACCAATTATGGGCGGCTCAGCGACACCTGGCTCACTTGAGATTAACACAGGGACAAGCAGTTCTTGTGAGAATTGGTTTGAGGGATTTAGCTTGAACTTTAACTCTACCCAACCTGAAAAAGGAATGACTGTTTGGTTTGCAGCTTTCCCAATGAGTGTTTCCCCTTCATCCAGAAGTTCTTCTAGGCTGCGTTTCTCAATATGTGGAAGGTATGTACTACACCAACTTTCATTGATAATAGTTACCTGCGAACCGGTGTCCCATAATGCCTTTGTAGGTACTCCCTCGAAACAACAGTCAACTAGACACTTCTTACCAATAAGTGCATGCAGCTTAGCCTGACGACGTGAGGTCATGGAATTGGTGTGGCACCCACCCCTTGGTGTGTACTGTTGCTGTTTTGTAACTGAGCTTCAAGTCGTCTTATTCTATCTAATAGCAGCTCTTGCACCTTACTGTCTGTTTCAGAGGATTTCCTTGAGGTTGGCGCCACCTTGTGGGGTTGGACAGTTACAGTCTCTGGTCGGTTGCCTGTTCCCCGAGCTCCTCTGCATCCCCTTGAAAAGTGTCCTTTAGATCCACATTTGAAACAATGTTCACATTGATCGCTCTGTCCACTGTCTTCACATGCTGCGCAGACTCTGCGTTGGGTGCGTTTTTGGCTCAGAGTTGCACGTTGCTGGCGGCCCTGCAGACTTTTCCTGATGTCGGCCATTTCCTCTCTGAGTAGGTGCACTGTCTCATATAATTCAGTATCTCTCGAGTTGTCAGGTGCTTGAGTTTTACGTGTCTTTGGTTTAATAACGTCTTTTTGGTCCTGCACCCCCACTCTCATTTCTGAACTGGAACTACTCTGAGTTGAGCCTGCTTGTGCTTCTGTCTGTAGCTCGTTGACTTTTGGAGCTCGACTTACAGTATTTTTACGCTGTTTCGACTGGCGTTCTGACTCTACACTCGCTGCTTCATTCAGCTTCTCAATGAGAGTCTCATCTGTCACTGTGGTGTCATCTAAATGTGGCTTGAGCTGGAACTTTATGTGATCACTGACAAGTCCTGTGCTGACAGACCTTAGAAACTTCCTTTGTGTCACATCTGGACTGTACTGATCATCTGAACCCGATTCTTTTGCAGCAAGGAGAAGTCGCTCTTTTAGCTCGATAGCTCTGAAGAGGAAGTTCTGGGGAGATTCACGGCTGTCCTGAGTGACGTTTACAAGCTTGTGATACAAGTCCATCGAACTATCTTCTTTAAAGTGACCCTTTAATATTGTCTTTAACTGCACCAGACTGAGGTCACTTTTAACTTCAAGCATGTCTCGCAGACTTAAGCCTGGGCTGATGGCTTTTACTACAGCCTCCACAACTTCATCTTCACTATGCCCCTTTGATAAGCCTCTCTCGATTTGGTGCATTAAGTTTGTAAAGGAAAGCTTACCTTTTTGTCTTTTTTCCCCAATCTGTCCACTGATTTTAAATTCTCTTCTTATTGTGACTTCTTGTAATCTGTTCGCGGGCAGACTGGTGCTTGTCTGGACTGAGGGCACATTTTGTAGTAAACTGACTTTATCACTCAGCCTTTGTCCTTCAGTTACAGGTGCTTGGTTGCTTTCCTGAAGTAGTTCCTTTACTGTAGAATTAGTTTCAGCTGGACTTGCCTTGGAAAGCATTAGCAAAGTATCCAAATATTGTTTAGCCACCTCGTCTTCCTCCTCTTCCATGGCCTTGTCTATTGACTCCATAATGGTTGATATCACTGTCCGCCTGTTTGCTGCTCTTCCATAGTCTACTTTGGCCTGCACACACACCTCTTTGAGCTCACCCAGCTTCAGGGTCCATAGCTACTGCGCAAGGTGCTCTGCTGACTCTTCCAGGCTCATCTTGCTCGTGCCGTGTGCTGCGTGGCCACGCCTCCCTTCTGAATGCGCGGACCGTCAGCGGTGGAGTTATCCGACAAAGAGTCCGGAGAAAACACTCTCAACAGGCTCCATCCATCCCGGACGAGCCCCCAAATGTAGCACAAAAGGTTGGATGAATGAGCCCGGCAGAGTGAAGTTTCCTTTCTTTTATTAGCCACAATAATAGCACTGCAAAACAGGAGACACCGCTTCAACATGCTGCGCTCAACAAGGCACGCTCCGATATATCTCACACAACAGGGGACGTGTAAAATGTCTAAAATGAACTTTACAAGAAGCTGCTTTGCTTATAATTATTGCTCACCTGCAAAACAGGAGACACCGCTTCAACATGCTGCGCTCAACAAGGCACGCTCCGATATGGACCCGCAAGGATCCCTAGCTGCCCCCACCTGCCTGCATGAGTTCCCCAAGCATCTCCTGACCAAAATTACACTTTGTCCCACATCTTCAATCACATTTTCTCTATCTACACCCTCTACTTGAACCTTTACCTGTTTATTTATTTCATATTTTCCAAATATCATGATTTTGGTTTGACCTAGATTTAATGAATAAGAGTTCATTTCTCTGAATGTATCTAGTATGTCGTTGAAGAGTTTTTCTAGGATTTGGGAGAATTGTGGGTCTGTAGTTTGTGAAGTGTGTCTGTTTTCAATGACAGTATCCTTACTGGAAGCCTGTTGAATGATACTATTTAGAACCTTCTATGTACTGCTGACATGGTCTTTATTGTTTTCTGGTACTTTCTTAAAAGAATTCTTCTTACATTTTCTCATCATGAGTGAACTTTGTTTTACATTTCTTGTATTTATTTTCCATCTCCTTCGTTCATCATTTATTGGATTCTCTATGTCATGTATTCTTCTCCATTATTAAGCCCTTTGTCATCCATTAAACATCTTTATATTTCACTTTCTCTTGTATTTATAAATGAGTTCCCAGTCATCTGACTGTACCTCAATAACTCATTTTTCCAGGGACTGCTCTGTTCTGACTCATTTGTGATTACATCTACCTATTGTCTGTTTTAATGTTTCTGTGGTTTTTATTGTAAACAGTAATAAAACTAAAACAAACAGACATGAAATCACTGATATCATTGACTAATACACCACTTACTTTGATATTATCTATAACATGTGTAAATAAATTATCACCCTCCAAACGACTCCCAGGAGGGCCGGCTGTTGTGTGTGTGTGAGAAGTGAGGATGGAGCAGCCATTTACTGGTAAAACTAACTCACTAACATCTTGGTGAAAATAGAATATATGTTTTTTTCAAATTAAAGTGACAATGAAAGTGAGAACAGGAGTTCCCCCCTCACCTCCAGAGGAACATAGAGAGTGAGCTACCAGCAGCTTCTCCCTGTGGAAGGGAACATCAGCCCTCACCTCCAGAGTGAACATAAGTCATGTCTGTATATTACATCCATCAGCCATCCATCCATCCATCCATCCATCCATCCATCCATCCATCCATCATCCATGATGTGATCCAGCAAACATGTCCAAGCAGTAGTGTTGTGTTGTTGCTTCTCATTATCAATAGAACCATGAGAAAGTATGAGAGTGACTGATACGCTTGTATGATCACTGGACCTTTTGAAAGCAGTCAGACTCTCATACTGTACCAGTAGCATCTGTCATTCACAACCCGTCTCCATCTTAACTGGACTTTCTGTGTACACATATGATTTTGTGTTTTCATCTGTGGACTGGTGGCTAGTGAATGTGTTGCCTTCAGTGCCAAAGGGAAATAAAACCTCTGCATGAACAGGAATCATGGAGCCTCCCCCTTCTCAGCTCCAAGTGTCCAAATCTGAACAGCTGGTCTAGGCTCTGAGTGGAAGCTGAGGTGGTCATGTGCCTGGGCCTCCAGACTAATCCACTCCACTCCAAGTCCAAGTCCGAGTGTAAAACTCAGTCTCAGTCTCTATCTTGGTCCACTCTCTCTCTCTCTCTCTCTCTCTCTCTCTCGCTCTCTCTCACGGTGCAACCTCAGCTCCGCCCACTGCTCCCAGAGTCCAGATCCATATTTCACTTTCTCTTGTATTGTTTGATTGTACACTCATAGTGACAGGGCGTCTTTTCCTTTATAAATGAGTTCCCAGTCATCCGATTGTACCTCAATAACTAGTTTATCCAGGGATTCCTCTCTTCTGACTCATTTGTAATGATATCCATCTGTTGTCTCTTTTAATCTTTCTGTGTTTTTTATTGGAAATAGTAAAAAAACAAACAGACATGAAATCACTGATATCATTGACTAATAAGCCCTTTTACGTTTTCTTCATTTGACTTTTATTTGCTGATTGTTTCATCTGAATGTTTAATCTGTTCCACCTCTTTAAGCTACATCAATAACCAATGTAATACGTCCCCTGGATTTGGTCACCACAGTCACACGGTCAAAGAGCAAGTCAGCCTCGCTGCTGACCCCTGCTGGCCGCGCCCCGTCACTATCTGTCAAATCCTGTTACAGAGTGCTCTGGTGTCTGTGGGAAAAAACTTGAAACTGAGCAAGATGACTATTGCAGCAACACGTCATCAGTAGGATAAAACTAAGCTGTCTCTTGATGGTCTACGACAGGGTGTCCAAACTGGGTCAGAGAGTGCTGGTGTCCTGCATGTTTTAGTTCTCTGCCTGCTTCAGCATACCTGAATCTAATGATGACGTCATCACCAAGGTTGTGAAAAAGAACAACAATGAGCCTTTCATCACAAAGTGGATGGGAGAGGCACCGGATGGAGATCAACGGAGATCAAAGCCGGAGGAAATCTTGGATCTGAGCATCTCCATGGCAAAAGGCACTGATCTCCTTTGATCTGATAGGAGATCAGCACTGGAGCCATGGAGACGCTCAGATCAAAGGAAATCAGCTTTGTAGAGTTGTAATGTGCTCGTACTCATCCTTACATTTTTCTAGAAATTTGTCTTCAATCACCTTTTCTCTATTTACACTCTCTACTTGAACCTTTACCTGTTTATTTATTTCATATTTTCCAAATATCATGATTTTGGTTTGACCTAGATTTAATGAATTAGATTTCATTTCTCTGAATGTATCTAGTATGTCGTTGAAGAGTTTTTCTAGGATTTGGGAGAATTGTGGGTCTGTAGTTTGTGAAGTGTGTCTGTTTTCAATAACAGTATCCTTACTGGAAGCCTGTTGAATGATACTATGTAGAACCTTCTATGTACTGCTGACATGGTCTTTATTGTTTTTTGGTACTTTCTTAAAAACACCACATCACAATCCAACTGTCAACATATCACACACTCATATACTGGCAGACACACACTCCTGTTTGAACAGCCAGTCAGACTTAGGGATCCTAAAAACACACACACACACATTCACACACACACACACACACACGCGCACACACAAAGTAAAAAAGTCAGCATTAACAAGTCAGGAATATTCTGGCTTTGGCTGCAGCAGCAGTGTTGCTTTTAGCTGCTGGGTGTGTTTTAATTCTTCATAATCTCAGAGATTAACTGCTCCTTCAGTAATCTGTAAACTGCTCTGCAGAGTTTCTCTGTGTGTGATTGGTCAGACACTGCAAACTCCGCCCCTTTCATGTGAACGCGCACACGTAGGTCTGGGTTGAACCAGAGAGTTGATAACCTGCTTGGTAGTAACGGTGATCAGGATCAGTCAACCCAGGAAACAGAGAGATCCTGGATATGTTGATCAGGGTTCCTAGTTCAGGCCACTGGTCAGATAAAGATTAAAAAGTAAAGCAGAGTGGGAAACAAAGGAGAGAAGGTCAATGACGTTCAGCCATGGCTGATGACACACATCTCTCACACCCAAGTGTGAATAGTGAAAGAGCATTTTTTTTTTTTTTTTCAAATTAAAATGAAGAACAAAGTGATACGGTATGAAGGAGTTGGTGACACGATGAAGCTCCTAAGGAGGTGATGGGGGTCAAAGATCACACTCTGGACCAACAGTGGTGACCTCTCAATTGTAGGACTTGTGACCTGCAACCTTCAGATCACAAGTCTTCTGTCCTTGAGGACACCACTGTCGGAAAACTGAGCTCCGGCCAACGTGGGGCTCGAACCCACGACCCAGAGATTAAGAGTCTCATGCTCTACCGACTGAGCTAGCCAGGCTACCTGCTCTGTGGTCATGGAAGGTTCACTGTAATATCCTACACATGAGACGACCACTGCTCACTGTGGCTGGCTCATTGTAGAAACTCCATTGTTTGTCAGTGTGTCTGCTGCTGTGGTGTAAAAGTAACACTTTTCTTCAACAGACAAGTTGTTGTCACTTGGAACCTTGTGATGTAAATGGGGTCCAAACCGACCCGTTAACATGAGACTGGGTTGTGAAAGCTCACACAGGAGGAGGGTGAAGAAAAGATCTATTGCATCAATTGGCTGGGAATCGAACCCTCCTGAGTGGCAGGAGAGAATTCTACCACTGAACCACCAATGCTTAAACTTCAGCTCATTCCAGCCAGGAAATGTGAAGCGTTCCACCTTCAGTGCTCCATGAACCCCTCCCCCACAGTTTGAGTGATTCTCACTGTCACTGAGTGAAACTGAACCAAACTGTGACTGGACACTTTTTGTCTCCTGCTGGAAAATAAGAGTCAAACTGTCAATAGTAAGAGAAACATGGAAATCTGCCAACTAAATGGACAAAGCTCAGATCCTGAGAGGAGCTGAAGTCAACATTCTTTACACCTTTTTTCATTGTCATGTTGCGTCTCTTCACTTTTGCACTGAAGTGGACGTAGCTTCTACGTCACCAGATAACATCTACAACATGAGCAAACTGAGTGAACTGAGGCGAGTACTGAAGTACTGAAGTACTGAAGTACTGAACTGAACTGTACAGACACATTTTGTACAGTGGAAACGGGGCTGAACAGTCACGAGTCACATGGACACTCACCTTGGCAAACACTTTGTGACCTGAGAGGGACTGATTGGGAAGAACGTCTGTCCTGAAAGGACGTTTCTGATCTGAACCTGAGGGTTATCAGGAACCACACACAGAGAACCTTACACTGCCCTCTGAGGAATTGAACCCTGGTCTCCTCAAAAGACAATAAAGTGGGATAATCCTGATGTAAATCTTTCCTGAATCATGTTGTTGTGGCCGAGAGGACGACACCTGCTCTTCCTCTTCCTCCTGCTCCTCCTATTCGTCTTCGAACCCATCCTCCTGCTCCTCCTGAATGAAAGAACTAATGTGTCCACCAAACTGTCCTTCTGTCCTCCTGCTTCGAATCAGAACTGCAGCAATTCAACCAAATCTTCATTAGTTTTGTCCAGAAGTTCTCTTCATTGTTTCTTCTGTTTAAGGCCTCGGTGCTTCAATGCTACAATTCTTTCCTCCCACTCAAGAGTCCCGGGTTCAATTCCCAGCCCATGCACCAATCAATGACTGTCCCAATCATAGAACCATTGTTCTGTCTTGTTCCAGGACCTTCTTTTCACAAGTGGTTCCACCACTGCACCTTGAAGTGCCTGGATTTCCAGGAAGTTGATGTGCTTGTTAAAGTTTTAGATCAAAGAGTGAGACACACTTTGATCTGTAACTTAATGAGTCTTTATTCCAGGAGGTTCTGGACCTTCAGTCTTTCTAATCATTGATTGATTCAACTTGTGTTGGAAGCAAAAGAACAAACAAGAACATTTTCATCTGTGGTGATTCAAACATCACTTCTATTAACAACATTTCACATCTATGGTCCAAATCCAGCTTTTCCACATCCTGCGCCTCCTCCTGTCCCTCCCCCTGTGCCTCCTCTTGCACCTCCTCCTGTGCATCTTCCTGCACACATCCTGCACCTCCTGTCCCTCCCCCTGTGCCTCCTCCTGCACCTCCTCCTGTGCATCTTCCTGCACACATCCTGCGCCTCTTCCTGCACCTTTTCCTGCACCTCCTTCTTTACCTCCACCTGTGCCTCCTCCTGCACCTCCTCCTGTTTCATCTCCTGCTCCTCCTCTTGCACCTCCTCCTGCACAATCCTGCGCCTCCTCCTGCACCTCCTCCTGCACAATCCTGCACCTCCTCCTACGCTTCCACCTGCGCCTCCACCTTCACACACCCTGCAAATCCTCCTGCGCCTCCTCCTGCACACATCTTGCGCCTCTTCCTGCACTTTTTCCTGCACACATCCTGAGCTTCCTTCTGCATCACCTCATGCACCCTTTCTGCACCTCTTTCTGTGCCTCATTCTTTGCCTCCTCCTCCCCTGCTCCTCCTCCTGCACACATCCTGCACCTCTTCCTACGCCTCCTCCTGCACACATCCTTTTCCTCGTCCTGCATCTCTTCCTCTACACAGCATGCGCCTTCTCCTGCACCTTCTCCTACACCTCCTCCGCAACCTCCTCTTACACCTCCTCCTGCAGCATTCCTGTGTCTCATCCTGCACCTCCTCCTGTGCCTCCTTCTTCGCCTCCTTCTGTGCCTCCTCCTGCACTTCATCCTGCACCTCATCCTGCACCTCTTCTTGAGCCTCCTCCTGCACACATCCTGTGTCTCCTCCTACGCCTCCTCCTGCACGTCCTACTGCACCTCCTTCTTTGCCTCCTTCTGCACCTCTTCCTGCACCTCCTTCTGCACCTCCTCCTGCACACAGCCTGCACAAACTCCTACGCCTACCCCTACACACGTCCTGCGCCTCATCCTGCGCCTTCTCCTGCACACATCCTGCGTCTCCTCCTCCACCCCATCCTGCACAATCCTGCGCCTCCTCCTGTGCTTCCTCCTGAACCTCATCCTGCACCTCCTCCTGCACAAGCCCTGCGCCTCATCCTGCGCCTCCTCCTGCACCCGAGTGTCCATGTGACTCGTGACTGTTCAGCCCCGTTTCCACTGTACAAAATGTGTCTGTACAGTTCAGTTCAGTACTTCAGTACTTCAGTATTCGCCTCAGTTCACTCAGTTTGCTCATGTTGTAGATGTTATCTGGTGACGTAGAAGCTACGTCCACTTCAGTGCAAAAGTGAAGAGACGCGACATGACAATGAAAAAAGGTGTAAAGAATGTTGACTTCAGCTCCTCTCAGGATCTGAGCTTTGTCCATTTAGTTGGCAGATTTTCATGTTTCTCTTACTATTGACAGTTTGACTCTTATTTTCCAGCAGGAGACAAAAAGTGTCCGGTCACAGTTTGGTTCAGTTTCACTCAGTGACAGTGAGAATCACTCAAACTGTGGGGGAAGGGTTCATGGAGCACTGAAGGTGGAACGCTTCACATTTCCTGGCTGGAATGAGCTGAAGTTTAAGCATTGGTGGTTCAGTGGTAGAATTCTCTCCTGCCACTCAGGAGGGTTCGATTCCCGGCCAATTGATGCAATAGATCTTTTCTTCACCCTCCTCCTGTGTGAGCTTTCACAACCCAGTCTCATGTTAACGGGTCGGTTTGGACCCCATTTACATCACAAGGTTCCAAGTGACAACAACTTGTCTGTTGAAGAAAAGTGTTACTTTTACACAACAGCAGCAGACACACTGACAACAATGGAGTTTCTACAATGTGAGCCAGCCACAGTGAGCAGTGGTCGTCTCATGTGTAGGATATTACAGTGAACCTTCCATGATCACAGAACAAGTAGCCTGGCTAGCGCAGTCGGTAGAGTATGAGACTCTTAATCTCAGGGTTGTGAGTCGAGCCCCATGTTGGGCGGAGCTTTGTTTTCAGACAGTGGTTGAATTCACCACTTCAGGATCAATTCACCACTTCATCTGTTTTAATTCACCAATTCATCACTTCACCATCTGGTTTAATTCACCACTACCAGAAAATATCTTGTATTCTGGTATACAGGGCTGAAGTATGTTTATATTACAAATCAGTTAAAAATGCTTTTTCTTGAATGACTTCTTTTATAAGCCAACATGTCATACCTATTGTTGTAGTGTTCTACCATGTGATACATAGGATTTACTTTCACAGTTATCATTTTAACTGTATATACTATTACTTTAGTTTAATTTAGGATATGGCCGTTTAATTTAGTATTGTATTTATATATTGTATAGTGTTTATTATATTGCTCCTTTTCCATTTGATCTTTTCTTTGGTCTTATTCTGTGTTAGTGGCCATTATTCATTTCACATCTGCTCTTCATTATTTTTCTGTTTTGGTTCTTGTTCTGCTGGAACACATAGATTTACACCAGGGGAACGTCAATAGATCTTCTACCGCAGCTCTGAGATGTCAACGGTACAACTGAATTGAAATATGAAGTACTCCATAAAGCATATATACAAAGGAGAAAACACAAAAAGTCTAAACTATTTTATTATTCTTTATTCAGTCATCTGTGTGGCATTCGCAATGTCCCTGATAATGTCTTTTGTCAACGATTTCTTAAGAAAATGTCCACATATTGCACACAATATTAAGAAAAACTAATTTAAATGGCTGGAAAAGTGATTCATTTTCTGACTCATCAAGGATTGTTTCTTACAACTCAGCCCGTCACAGTACTAATATCAATACAAGAGAAGACTGACTCCTCACTAGAACGCAAAGGTTTGGTTCTATCTGTTGACTTGCAGTGGTGAACACACTGATTTCTAGACCTTTGAAGTGAAAGATATGCAGTTCATATACCATCCTACAGGGGGAGCTGCAGCACTCTCAGCTCTCCTACTTGCCTCTGCCTTCAATCTATTGGTACCAAGTGAAGTCCAGAGTTTTTATGGATGATGGTTCTCATAATATCTGAGAAACAACGTCCTCGTTAGTATAGTGGAGAGTATCCCCGCCTGTCACGAGGGAGACGAGGGGAAAGCAAAGTCACATGATTTGTTTCCATAAATTTTCATACTAATGACCCAAAGTGAGAATCATACTCCTAAACAAACGAGCCGACGTGTTCAAGAAGCTAAAAGACTCGACTGATTGTCCTAAATAAGTCAGGAGATCAGGACTCCTGACAACCTTGACAGAGCTCCTGGAATGACCACATCCTGACCAAAGTAAATGAAAACATTAGTCATGGCCGACCTTGAAGAAATGAAACTGAAGGTTCAACTGCTATTGGAGGATTTGTAACTTTATGGTCCATTTGACCTGAAGCACTTTTCAGGTTTGTGAGTGAGTTCTGTCAGAGCCTCTGAAGCTTGTGTGTCTCCATCAGGATTCATTTTAATACATGGCTTACTGCCATGAGGACAAGTTCTCTTTGACATTTAAAATGGAGACGGTCTGATCTGATGTGTCAGCATTGGTGCTTCAGTGGTAGAGTTGTCCCCTGTCACACTGGAGGCCTGGGTTTGATTCCAAGTCAATGCAACTGATAATTACAATACAGCCATTTATAATAGTGGTGCCTTGCTCATGCAGTATGAGCAATCCACCACAACAATCCCTTAACTCCATCAGGAAGGTGAACCCCAGCCTCCTGTGTGACAGGTGGAGAAACTCACAAGTAGTTATGCTAAATGAAGCCTTAAGAACCATGTTCTTAATTTTCTCACCACCAGATGGCACTGTTGGTTTGAAGATAGATCCTGAAGCACTGGCAATGAAGTGTGTTTTAAATGTTTGTTGAGGAGAAAGCGCCATCAGAAAATTAAGTCAGTGTTTCATGAAGCTTCATTTGGCCAGTATGGGGATTGAACCCATGACCTTGGTGTTATTAGCACCACACTCTGACCAACTGAGCTAACCGGCCCACGTTGGTGAAAGCATCGACTTTCAGTGATTCAGAGAGGGGAATGGGTGTAATTACCTACACATCCATTAGAGGCGTTTGGTGCGCTCAGCCTGGGATAGTGTGACGTCACTGGGCTCCGTGCACGGCTCGTTAGACCTGCTGGAGCGCACCGGGCTTCACGTAGCTGAGAAATCCCAGCGGCAGTGAACTACACACGTTCCCAGGGATGCAGTGAAATGAGATGATCGGGAACAGCTGAGAGAGAGAGAGAGAGAGAGAGAGAGAGAGAGAGAGAGAGAGAGAGAGAGAGAGAGAGAGAGAGAGAGAGAGAGAGAGAGAGAGAGGAGTGGAGTCTGACTGAGTGCACAGGTACGACCACCTCATCTTCCGCACAGAGCCCAGATCAGCCGTTCAGGCAGATTAGAGGTGAGGAGGGGGAGGCTCCATGATTCCTGTGCAACACAAACTGCTGGGAAACAAGGGATCGGCGTCCCGGAGTTTCAAGCACAACAATAAACACACAGCAATAATAAAATCAGCTTTTTCTACTTCCTGCCCAGACTCTAAGCCTTGCTTGGTTGAACGAGGGTGAAGCGTGCTTCGGTGGCAGGTTAAAATCCCTCGATTTGTGTCCGCGGGCGTTTCTCTGGCGTCCCAGATGGAAGAAAACCTGAGTTAACCTCCGGCCTGCAAACACGGGGGAATCCGCAGTGTGATCGGGGAGTGATCAGGAGCTTCTTGTGAAGGGGGAGAGCAGAAGCGAGGTTCAGGTCAGCAAGCGGATGGAGCGTGTGGTCAGGATCCAGGTGAAGAAAAAAAAAATAGGTTCACATGGCAGCTCACATTGGAAATGATCAAGCAAAACAACAGGATCCTGGTAAGAAATGAGAATTGATGATGAAGACCTGCAGTGTGAACAAAGTGGAACTCACTATTAATCTACTTGCTGCTGTTGATGTCAGACATAAAGCTTGGAGATGCTGGGGATTGAACCCAGGTCCTTATACATGCAAAGCATGCACTCTACCACTGAGCTACATCCCCTGTCTTTTACTTTGTATGTAAACGTATGTGAATGTATAACTGGACCACATCCTGTAGAACTGGACCTGATGACCTGGAGGAGATGAACAGGAACTCATCAACTAGTTCATCAATACATTTGTTGGGCCCATTGAAAGTGTTTTCCAACTTTAAGAAGAGAAGGACAAACGTGTCCTTTATGTCTTGAGACAACTCCTGTGGATCCTCATCCAGAGGCTCCAGATAATCTGCAGAGGTCTCACCCTCTAGAGTGTGCTGGGCTGCTGATTGAACACTTCACTTTTAAAATCCTCAGGGGATGTGCAGCAGGTTTTCTGGGTCTATGAGGAGCAAAAAGTGGAATCAATGTTTGTCCTGAAGCTGAAGTTTCTGAATACACATGCAACGACTTTGAACTTCCTGAAGTGGTGCCAAGATGCTGAAAATACTGCTTCTCTGAAGTAAAAACTCTAGAATGGCACAAGAGAGCAGTAAATGACAGAAATTCCCTTTGTGTCACCAACTCTCCAAGCTGTCGGGACAAATGGGTCTGAAGGGAGGTGGAGGTTTTGAATGAAGAAGAGCAATCAGTGTGAAGACGAGGGAGGGACAGACTGCAACCATCATGTCCATGTTGAAGCCTGGAGTGTTTTAACAATCCTGTCTGCTGGTCTGACTCCAAACTACACCTCTTCCTCCTCCACCTCATGTTGAAGCCTGCAAAATCAATCCAACATGTCATCACTAAGGTAGTTGGTATCTTTGAAAGTTTCTGTCACTTTCATCTTCAAAAAGACTCCTTTGATCTTACCTTGATCAGCTGTTGAGACCAAATTCCTGAGTCCCCGTCCTTCAGTATTCTGTGAAATCTACAGTGAAATGATATGAAATGTGAAAAGCAGACAGAATGTAAAAGTGAAGAAGACTGTATTCAATGCTTTTAGTCTTGATAGTCGATGTCATCCCCACAAAAATGACGGCACAAAAGCAAAACCAACCTTAAACACAGAGACACACAGCAAGCGTTGTTGTGTTGATGTAATCTAAGAAGTAAAGCTGAGCTCTGGAATCCTGCAATCTCACAAACAATATCATGGAGCCTCTGCTGGGAAATCCTAGATTGTGTCATCCAAGTATTAATATTCCAGAGTGCAGTGAGAAGCTGAACACCACACTGTCATGCCATCTGACCAGCAGCGTGTGGCCTATGCCGCTCGGCACCAGGTGCGCCTGACAGCCGGCTCAGTTAGCAATGCCTCCGTCTCCAAACCTGGTTGCTACGGGTTCCATCCCAGCCGGATCTCAGCCGGACTGACTCCATATCCCCACTCTGGGCCGGGACAGATATGCACCGGCGCCCTCTACCCCTCTCCCCTTCCCTCTCCCTCCCTCCTTCCCTCCCGTCCTTTCTCTCTCCCTCCCTCCCTCCTTCCTTCCAGGTGTGCTCCTGGAGTCAGGAGCTTGTTTTGTTGGGTGGAGGAGCGGCTTTGTGTGCGCAGGAGAGGGGGCGAGAGGAGACGTTTTTTCCAAGTATTTGTATTATTAGACAACATTTGAATAAGTTTTAATAAAAGAAGCATTTTTATTCCAGACCTCTAAACGAGTAATTTTTTATTAATTTGAATGTGAAATGCTGAACCTCAAACGTTGGGTGGTTTTTATCAACATTCCTCATTTTCTATCAACTCTCAACTGTTTTTTCTTGAGGGGAAAAACTCTTGTTGATATTAATGTTTATGTTCATCATTTGTAATGTCGCCTTTTTTTTCTGACAGAATTCACTGAAAGGTAAGAATTCAACTTTGGAGGGCTTCTACAGAATCACTATTGATGTTGCCATTGTTTAGATCAGAGGTCTCCAACCCCCCTGGTCCTCCAGGTTTAGCTCCTCCCAGTTTCAACACACCTGATTTCAATGAAAGGCTCGTTATAGGGCTATGTCACAGCCTTGGTGATGACATCATCATTAGATTCAGGTCTGCTGAAGCAAGGAGGAACTAGAACATGCAGGGCAGGGGTCCTCAGGACCAGGACTGGAGACCTCTGCTCTATGAGTTAGAGAAATAAGAGCTACTGAATTTAAAAGCAGACTCAAGACTATATGAAGTATACAAAGACAAGACACATTTTCTTTAATCAAATCAAACTTTATTTACAGAGCACTTTTCAGACACAGAACAATTGCAACACAAAGTGCTTCACATAAAATAGAAAGAAAAATACAATAGAATAGAATAGAATTATAACTGAATTCTAATTATTTGCAACATTTATCATTCAGTTTCAACCAGGAATGCACTGGTAACAGTTCTCAGTATCAGCTCTGATATTGCAGAGTACTCATACTCAAATATCAACAGTGGTGGAACATGTCTTTGAATGGATCACTCTAAACATATTGATGGAGAAAAAACTCAAATATCATCATGAATTGCACATACAGAGCACCAAGTTCTAACATAGACTCATTTAATGAACGGAACAGCTCCACCTAGTGTCCCATAGACGGTGGTGCCTGTCAGATTCTGTTACAGCAGCCAGCCAGGTGGAAGATTTCATAAATACAATGGAGTTTTATTTGAATTCCAGCAGGACTACTTCTCATTGTGCAACCTTTAGTGATGATATATTTATACATGTTATAGATAATATCAAAGTAAGTGGTGTATTAGTAATGATATCAGTGATTTCATGTCTGTTTGTTTTGTTTTTTTACTATTTACAATACAAACCACAGAAACATTAAAACAGACAACAGATAGATATCAGTACACATGAGTCAGAAGAGAGGAATCCCTGGAAAAACTAGTTATTGAGGTACAATCAGATGACTGGGAACTCATTTATAAATACAAGAGAAACTGAAATATAAAGATATTTAATAGATGACAAAGGGCTTAAATAATGCATCTAAGAAGAAGAATACATGACATAGAGAATCCAATTAATGTAGAACAAAGGAGATGGAAAATAAATACAAGAAATGTAAAAATAAGTTCACTCATATGATGAGAAAATGTAAGAAGAATTATTTTAAGAAAGTACCAGAAAACAATAAAGATGATGTCATCAGTACATAGAAGGTTCTACATAGTATTATTCAACAGGCTTCCAGTAAGGATACTGTTATTGAAAACAGACACACTTCAAAAACTACAGACCCACAATTCTCCCAAATCCTAGAAAAACTCAACGACATACTAGATACAGTCAGAGAAATGAAATCTAATTCATTAAATCTCGGTAAAACAAAAATCATGATATCTGGAAAATGAAAAATAAATAAACATGTAAAGGTTCAGGTAGAGGGTGTGGATGGAGAAAAGGTGATTGAAGACAAATTTCTAGTAAAATGTAAGGATGAGTACGAGCACATTACAACTCTACAAAGCTGATTTCCTTTGATCTCAGTGTGTCAATGGTTCCAATGCTGATCTCATATCAGATCAAAGAAGATCAGTGCCTTTTGCCATGGAGATGCTCAGATCAAAGTTGTCCTCCGGCTTTGATCTCCGTTGATCTCCATCCGGTGACTCTCCCATCCACTTTGTAATGAAAGGCTCATTAATGTTCTTTTTCACAACCTTGGTGATGACATCATCATTAGATTCAGGTATGCTGAAGCAGGCAGAGAACTAAAACATGCAGGACACCAGCACCCAGTTTGGACACCCTGATGTAGACCATCAAGAGACAGGTTAGTTTTATCCTACTGATGATGTGTTGCTGCAATTGTCATCCTGCTCAGTTTCAAGTTTGTTCCCACAAACAGCCTGAACAGGGACTTGAACCCTGGACCCTTGAATCCCTTCCACAGGGAGAAGCTGCTGGTAGCTCACTCTCTATTTTCCTCTGGAGGTGAAGGGGGAACTCCTATTATCACTTTCATAGTCACTTTAATTAGATAGAAAATCATATTTTCACCTTGATTTTCATTAAAAAAGAACTCCCATTCCCACTTTCGTCTTGGAATGGTGGTGCTTCTTCACGGGTCAGAATTTATACCTTTGCGTCATCTTCCTGCCCCCAGTATGGGGATTGAACCCATGATCTTGGTGTTATTAGCACCACACTTTGACCAGCTGAGCTCCCCGGCTCACGTAAGTGAAAACATCTACTTTCTTTCTTCCAATATTTGTGTTGAATGTGATTGGAAATGTTTTCTATACAAGAGCAAAACAAGATGTGAAACCTACAAAGAAACCATCAGTCATTCATCCAAATCTTCTGCATCATGGATCAACCAGCAGCAGGAAACTAGTCAAGACTTTGTCTTCATGGGACAGCTTCATTGTTGACAGCTTTTTAATCACATTTAAATGATTTTGCTGCATATTTGGTTTATATGTTGTGTTATAAGTTGCTGTGATCTTAACCAGAAGTGTTTTTATTGTTTAGTGTTTCTTACATGCAGTGGTTTTATTTTCCATTGCCCCTGAAGGCAACACACACACTCCCCACCAGACCACAGATGAACACACAATCATGTCCATACTCCACTTATGGGTTAACTTCAGTGTTCGTTCCATAACGTAACGTAACAATCCTGAAAATATCTCTACTTCTAGTGGCGGCGTTCTCCTCCTTTCCTGAAGTACTTTATGTTTCACTCCAGAAGTTCTGATCCATCTGGAGCTTTATTTGTTTTTTAACTGCTCATAGTGGAGGATGATGATTTTTACATATTTTGGGCATCACTTTAATTTGAAAAAGAACTCCCATTTTCACTGTGATAGTCACTTTAATTTGAAAAAACTCCTATTCTCACTTTTATAGTCACTTTAATTTGATAGAAAATCACATTTCCACCTTGATTTTCATTTTTAATAAAAAAAAAACGATTCCCATTCCACTGTCATGTTCACTTTAATTAAAAAAAACTAACTATTTTCACTTTGATACCAACCAGTGAGCAACAGGAGCAGCAGGCCAGGACCAGATGAAATAGTGTGTCCTACTCTCCTTTGTTCTCAATGTCTCCATGGCAACAGACGCTGATCCCCTTTGATCTCTTCCATGAGGAGCCTGTCCCATCTGCTTTGTATAGGACATATTTTTGCAGTTTTTTTTCTATTGTTTAGAAATGGTTAGCAGACTCATTAACAGAAGTTGTAGCAGCCTATTGCTTGGATGTGATTCTCACACACAAAGTCAAAGACTCTTTTGAAATTAAACACAAAGAATCATGGTTGATGACCAAAGGGCTCTGCCAGGAATTGAACCCATGACCTCTCACACCCTAAGCGAGAATCATCCTCCTAGACCAACAAAGAAGCTAAAGGATGCCAGTGAGTCATAAAGGTGCAGGTTTGGAGCATTTCTACACTTCAAGTCAGGGCCGGCTTGGAATTTGTATGTTCTCCTTGTCCCTCCTGGGTTTTCTCCAGCTGCTCCAGTTTTCCTGAAAACCTCCAAACATATATTTCAGGCTCATTGGTGACATAATTCCTGAATCTCAAAATATCAAAGAAACACATTTTAAACCAAAGTTCAAGTGTTGAAGTTGATTGAGGACAACTTGTGTCTGAAATGGAGGAACCAAGTGTTCTTGTGGGTAATATGGGACTAAGAGCTCTTTAAGATAGGATGGAGCCTGGTTGTTAAGAGCTTTAGAGGTTAAAGAAGGATTTTAAATTCTATTGTAGATTGAACAGGAAGCCAATGAAGAGAAGCTCATATTGTAGTGATGTGATCTCTCCTGCTGGTTCCTGTCAGGACTCTCACTGCAGCTTTTCTATCACTTCAACACTTCAACATTTCAACACTTCTCATTTGGTTCTTTGCGTCATGGAGGAGATACTGAGACTGATGACATCACTTTGATGTCCGAAAGGAGCTCTTGCCATGTTGCCATGGTAACTGTTGCATCATAGAATGAATTCACTCAGCTAAGCACAGCTTTACCTCCTGTCTGGTTCTTCTGTCTGCCACAGACTGTAAACACAATGTTGGAGATGTTTTTTAAGAAGCTCAGACCAACTGGTGATTACAGAAGAGTATTAGAGCCTGTGATGAAATAGAGTGACTATTTGAAGCTGCATCCGCAGTTGCTATGGATACAGGAGCAGAAGCAGAACTCTTTCAGAACCATGACATCATCACAAGAACAGCTGATAGAAGACAGGATGATAAGAATGATAAGAAGATGATAAGAAGTGGAGGAGTTTGTTTTGTCAGAGAAGTGACTCAGGTTTCTGAGTGAGTTCTGTCAGAGCCTCTTCAGCTTGTGTGTCTAATCAGGTCTTTCTGGGCCTTTCACACCTGGTTAATATCTGTTTCAGGGTGTTGGGATTTATGGTTGGTTAATGGCATTAAATTACTGAAAGTATTAAATCACTGGAAGTAATTGTATGAAAAATATATATTATTAATGGACGTAAACGGTCATTTACTCATCAACAACTCCTAAAGTAATCGAGTAATTACTTAAAAGTTAATTTAAAAGTTAAAATTTGTTTTTTATTTATTAATAATGAAAATGGGGGGCACCACCAGATAAACTGGAAATAGCTAATACCAAAATATCAGTCTCGTTTGCATAAAGGTTTATTTAAGTTAGTTAATATATCTGTGAAAAAATATAACAATCTTAAATAAAAATAAAAGGGGAGGTGTGAGATCCAAGCACAGACTGTTACAAACCAGTGAACTGTCAACAATAAATACACAATTATCACCAAGAATCGTTCAATTCAGCTAACAGGGGTTTAATAACAAAATGTATTAATTTCATAAATAATTCTGAAATCATCTCATAAATCAACACATTCAAGTAGCAAACGACATCTAACACGGAGATCTAATCTATTAAACAGCAAACACTATGTACAAAGAGTGTGTGTGTGAGTGTGTGTGTGTGTGTGTGTGTGTGTGTGTGTGTCTGGCCTGGAGTGATGAATGGAATGGGTGTAATGACCTTGAATGTCCACCAGAGGGAGGCAGACGTTGGCGGGTCAATGTGGTGACCGTGACGACGGCACAGAGAGGGAGAGCGCAATGGCCTGATGTGTCCACCAGGTGGATGTCAAGAGGAATTGCAATGAACCACATGACCACTAGAGGCGTTTGATTCGCTCTTTCTGGGGACGCAGCAGTTGCTTAGCGACCAGATAAACAAGATGCCCGTCGCGCGAGTATGCGCAAGGGGGGTCTCGGAACGACGCGGTCTCACCTACTCCCGAAAAGACTGGTGGACTTTGTTGGCCCGGTTCTGAGCGCCGGAATTCTAACGAGACATGCAGTTAGAACTCTGGTGATGGATGTGGATGTGGTTCAGCAGCACCAGATAGCAGTTTGGCTGCTAAATGTGACTGTGTGTGTGTGAGCTTATCTGATCAGATAACACGAGCGGCGGCGGATTAGTGAAGGAGGGGGAGAGAGAGAAGGGAGTTAAAAAGTTCTGGGCCGGTCCACGTGAGTTAACACGCGGCTCCTTGTGTCTCCATACGAAGTCCTGCGTCTGGATGGACGTGAATCCGTCTTGGAGACGGTGTGTCTTCGCAGGTGGGACTTTTATACCGGCGCATCATGGTCCGGCTCCCTGCTGTGCTCACCATGGCCTTGGCCAATCAGAGCGGGGTTGGCTTCAGAGTTTCCGGGGCGTTTTCTACGGCTGTGGATGGAGTTGGTGGATCCCCCTGGTGGTGAGGTGCAGGGATGCAGCTTCCAGGGAGAGGTTGCCGTGGACCCCCTGGTGGGGGTCACGTGACCAATGGTGAATTTCTCCAGTGGCGAGGAGGAGGAGGAGGAAGAGGAGAAGGAGGAGAAATAGGAGGAGGAGGAGCAGGCCCAAGGAGGAGGAAGAGGAAGAGGAGGAGGAAGAGGAAGAGGAGGAGGAGCAGGCCCGAGGAGGAGGAAGAGGAAGAGGAGGAGGAGGAGGAGGTGGAGTAGGAAGAGGAAGAGGAAGAGGAAGAGGAGGTTCAGTCCACACAGTGACGGTTCTGCATCACATCCAGAGGAATCCTGGTTCGATGCTGGACTCTCACAGCTCTTCACACTGCACCACTGACACTCAGCTGATCTTCTGGTGGTTCCTCTGTCGCTCACTGCTGGATGAAGCTCTGCTCTCCTCAGTGGATCTTCAGGACACACAGCGTCCTCTCTGCTCTACCTCCAGCTGCAGAGAGATGAGAGAGATGAGAGGTGATGAGGAGAGTCTCTGTGGAGCAGCCAGGACTTCAGTCCTGTCCACAGCAGCAGCTCAGAGCTCATGAAGGACCACCACTGTCAGACCAACACAACAAGCCTGAGGCTCCTCTGATTGGCTGACACTGTCCTCTGCTGTCCAATCCTGAAGCTGCTCAGCGTTCTCCTCTCACAGCCTCACTGAGCAGTCAAACTCTGGATCTTTGTTCTCACACTAACTGTGTTTAGTAGAAACCTGCTGGAAGCAGCATGGACTCACTCCAACATCTACTGACCTGAGAGTCTGCAGGCTGCAGTCTGGACTCTGCTGAAGACCAACCAGCTGCTGCACATCTGGATCCTGAAGGTTGTTGATACGCAGGTCGAGCTCCTTCAGGTGGGAGGGGTTGGACTTCAGAGCTGAGGCCACAGAAGAACAGCTGATCTCTGACAAACTGCAGAACCTCAACCTGGATAAAGAGAGAAAGCAGCAGAATGAATGAGGAGAACCAATCAGATGTGTTGATGGAGAAATGAACAGCTCCACATTACTGTGTCCTGATCAATGAGCTGTTCTGTTGTTGTGGATCTTCATCACACTCATCCTCCACATGTCAGCACAACATTGCCACTCCTCCTCATGTCCACACACATCAGTAACAAGCTGCTGAGCTCAGTCCATCTCTCACTGCAGGATCAGAGTCTCACATCACAGCTGCTCACAAACATTTCTCCTTCTACAACAGTAACAGACAGTCAACTGACCCCAGAGTCTCCAGACTACAGAGTGGACTCTCCAGAAAACCACACAGCTGCTCAACTCCTGAATCCTGCAGCTCGTTCTCACTCAGGTTCAGATGTTTCAGATGTTTCAGGAGGGAGGGGTTGGACTTCAGAGCTGAGGCCACAGAAGAACAGCTGATCTCTGACAACCTGCAGAGCTCTAACCTGAATAAAGAGAGAAAGAAGTGAGATTAGAGGACAAAGTTTGATGTTGAAGTCATTGAGACTGAAGAAGGTTCAGACTGGAAGAGTTTAGAAATGTAAAGTCCAAACAGCTGAAGCCACCAGGAGGAGAAGAGTCTCATCAACATGCTGATCACTAACATGCTGCAGAGCTCAGTCCATCTCTGTCCTCCAACATCTGGATCACAACACACACACACACACACACACACACACACACACACACACACACACACACACACACACACACACACACACACACACACACACACACACACACACACACACACACACACACACACACACACACACACACACACACACACAGTTCTTCAGATACAGTAGAACCTCTGAGGACCAGGTCAGAGCTCCACCCTGTACTGGACACGTCACTGTGGACGGACACATATTTACCTGTTAACACACCTTAATGAGGACAACCTGCCTGACGAGGACAACAGACAGGTTCTCCTGCTAAATCTCAAGCTGAGCGACACTGAAAGGACCAGAATACTTGGTCTGGACCTGATTATTGTAATATTCAGACATTGTGGTGTCAGGAGGTTAGTTTGAGAGGTGAATTCTGGCCGCCTCCCTGCAGCCCAGTGCTGCTCTGTGGAGCTGCTCTCCTTTAGTTTCACTTTCCCTTTCCAGCAGAGAACATGAGGCCCAAACTGACCAGAGGCTCTAATCTGGTCCCACCAAGCAAGGAGCTTATAGAGGATTTACACAACTTTCTTTTTCACATTTCTTTCTATTTTGCACCACAATGTTTCATTAAAATTGACTTTATGTTGAGATTGTTGTCATTTTCAGTACAAACTCTTTGATCTTGTAAATATATAAATAATTTCATTACATCCACTGTGACAACAACAAAGACAAACTTTGAAGTGTATATTTAAAGGTTATTATAGTAATATTTTACCAGTCTGGTCCACTCAGGATGAAACTGGACTGTATGTGGTCCCTAAAGTACATTATATCTGATTGAATAATTATCTTGTATACATCTTATATACATGTATATATGGATATATATTGTATACATCTTTGTACTGGTTAAGTTATGTGCTTTTAAATAACCAGAACATATTTAGTGTTTGGTTTGTTCAATATCAACTGGTCCTACAATTTGAAATGTTTTAGTTTTTTATCCCATTAATCTATTAATCTAAAAATAATCACTGATTAATCGATTATTATAATAATAGTTAGTTGCAGCCCCAGTTGATGGAGAATTCTCCACTGCAGCACCTTGCTTCTTCTACCAAGCTTTGAAATGTGGAGCTCCACACGGCTCTGCCACAGTCACAGGACTAAAGCCCAGAGAAGAAGTCTCAGTTTCTCATGGAGATCCTCAGTGTGGATCATCTCATATCAGCCTGATGTCTGACCTTTAGTGTCAACACAACTTTCACTGCACACAAACTCAAACATGGAGTCTGACCTCAGAGTCTCCAGACTACAGAGTGGACTCTCCAGAAAACCACACAGCTGCTCAACTCCTGAATCCTGCAGCTGGTTGTAACTCAGGTCCAGATGTTTCAGATGTTTCAGGAGGGAGTTGTTGGACTTCAGAACTGAGGCCACAGAAGAACAGCTGATCTCTGACAACCTGCAGTCCTCCAACCTGAATAAAGAGAGAAAGAAGTGAGATTAGAGGACAAAGTTTGATGTTGAAGTCATTGAGACTGAAGAAGGTTCAGACTGGAAGAGTTTAGAAATGTAAAGTCCAAACAGCTGAAGCCACCAGGAGGAGAAGAGTCTCATCAACATGCTGATCACTAACATGCTGCAGAGCTCAGTCCATCTCTGTCCTCCAACATCTGGATCACAACACACACACACACACACACACACACACACACACACACACACACACACACACACACACACACACACACACACACACACACACACACACACACACACACACACACACACACACACACACACACACACACACACACACACACACACACACACACACACACACACACAGTTCTTCAGATACAGTAGAACCTCTGAGGACCAGGTCAGAGCTCCACCCTGTACTGGACACGTCACTGTGGACGGACACATATTTACCTGTTAACACACCTTAATGAGGACAACCTGCCCGACGAGGACAACAGACAGGTTCTCCTGCTAAATTTCAAGCTGAGCGACACTGAAAGGACCAGAATACTTGGTCTGGAGCTGATTATTGTAATATTCAGACATTGTGGTGTCAGGAGGTTAGTTTGAGAGGTGAATTCTGGCCGCCTCCCTGCAGCCCAGTGCTGCTCTGTGGAGCTGCTCTCCTTTAGTTTCACTTTCCCTTTCCAGCAGAGAACATGAGGCCCAAACTGACCAGAGTCTCTAATCTGGTCCCACCAAGCAGGAGCTTATAGAGGATTTACACAACTTTCTTTTTCACATTTCTTTGTATTTTGCACCACAATGTTTCATTAAAATTGACTTTATGTTGAGATTGTTGTCATTTTCAGTACAAACTCTTTGATCTTGTAAAAATATTGATAATTTCATTACATCCACTGTGACAACAACAGAAAAACTTTGAAGTGTAAATTTAAAGGTTATTATAGTAATATTGTACCAGTCTGGTCCACTCAAGATGAAACTGGACTGTATGTTGTCCCTGAAGTACATTAAATCTGATTTAATAATTACCTTGTATACATCTTATATACATGTATATATGGATATATATATTGTATACATCTTTGTACTGGTTCAATTGTGTGTTTTTAAATAACCAGAACATATTTAGTTTGGTTTGTTCAATATCAACTGGTCCTACAATTTGAAATGTTTTTGTTTTTTATCCCATTAATCTATTAATCTTAAAATAATCACTGATTAATCGATTATTATAATAATAGTTAGTTGCAGCCCCAGTTGATGGAGAATTCTCCACTGCAGCACCTTGCTTCTTCTACCAAGCTTTGAAATGTGGAGCTCCACACGGCTCTGCCACAGTCACAGGACTAAAGCCCAGAGAAGAAGTCTCAGTTTCTCATGGAGATCCTCAGTGTGGATCATCTCATATCAGCCTGATGTCTGACCTTTAGTGTCAACACAACTTTCACTGCACACAAACTCAAACATGGAGTCTGACCTCAGAGTCTCCAGACTACAGAGTGGACTCTCCAGAAAACCACACAGCTGCTCAACTCCTGAATCCTGCAGCTCGTTGTAACTCAGGTCCAGATGTTTCAGATGTTTCAGGTGGGAGGGGTTGGACTTCAGAGCTGAGGCCACAGAAGAACAGCTGATCTCTGAAAACCTGCAGCCCCTCAACCTGAATAAAGAGAGAAAGAAGTGAGATTAGAGGACAAAGTTTGATGTTGAAGTCATTGAGACTGAAGAAGGTTCAGACTGGAAGAGTTTAGAAATGTAAAGTCCAAACAGCTGAAGCCACCAGGAGGAGAAGAGTCTCATCAACATGCTGATCACTAACATGCTGCAGAGCTCAGTCCATCTCTGTCCTCCAACATCTGGATCACAACACACTCAAACACACACACACACACACACACACACACACACACACACACACACACACACACACACACACACACACACACACACACACACACACACACACACACACACACACACACACACACACACACACACACACACACACACACACACACACACACAGTTATTCATATATTGTGTTTTTATTCTAAACGTTTTTCTTTAATGTTGTTCAACTGTGAATATTTCATTCCAAACCCTTCTATACTGAACTCCAAACCCTTCAACATTTGTTTCCTGAATATTTTATAACTTTGGTGTAAATCTGAGTGGAGCTGTTGGTAAAATAAAGGGTTAAACATATAAATATACAACATAGAACCTATATCAATGTGTGAATCTGCCTGGTGACGTTTTCATGTGTTCTGTCATTTTCATTGGTTCCTGTTGCTGTCTGTTGTTGTGATTGGTTAGAGTCTAACCAATCACAACAACGTTAGACTGAAGAAAAGGGGGCGGGGTTAATGCTGTGCACCTGGAGACCACAGAGACATAGTCTGAGTATTAACAGTGAAAAAATAGATCAGTTCTATTTTAGATGGACTTTATCACCCTGGAAGTCAGAGCAAGAGGCAGAAGAGCTGATTTGGACTTTTGATAAGTTTCACTGGAAGATTGTTGAATTAGGAGACGAAAGGACGTCTGAAGTCTCTGGTAGCACGAGGAGGACGCATGCTGAGGGACCACTGCACCTGAACGTCTCACCTGGACCTCATTTATTCTTCTTTTCTCCTTTTGACATCCTGAGGATTTATGTTTTCTCTTCAGGACCTCCACACTAACCTGTGTGTGTGTGTGTGTGTGTGTGTGTGTGTGTGTGTGTGTGTGTGTGTGTGTGTGTGTGTGTGTGTGTGTGTGTGTGTGTGTGTGTGTGTGTGTGTGTGTGTGTGTGTGTGGACCATTGACTGTAAGTAATGTAAATTGAAGTGATTGTTGTTACATTGTGGAGAAAAGGTGGAATTTTGTAGAAAGGTCAAATGTTTAAGTTATTGAGTTTTTCATTATTTGAGGTGTTTGTTTGGTTGTTTAGTTTGGTATAAAGTTCTTTCTGAAAATAATTGTTGAACTCCATAGTTCATTTAAAAAAGCCTTTAGTTTGTAGTGTGTGTTTTACTGTAAATAAATATGTGTTTGCTCTATAAACAAAAACATATTTGTCTGGGTCTGGTCCTTTAAGTAACTGTGTGAATATTTGTCATGGGTTTATAATAAGAAGGCTCATTTGAGTGTCGCCCCCTACTGGTAAACCTTGGTGGTCTCTACCTGCTAAGGAACCGGACCACCCCAGCCTTTAAGTCAAAGCTCCTCTAATTCAATTCAGAGCAATAATACTTTAGAGAGCTGGGCTGCTCCAGGAGCTGAAATGAGCAGCTGATCATATTTAGAAGAGCCTGATCAGACTGATCCTTGTTGTCCAGTTCTTCTTCTTAAGAAGGTTGGAGCCCCGAGGAAGTGAAAGAAGAAGGAGCTTCTTATTGTCACTGATGTGATCTTTGGTCTTTTGGAGCTGAATTGATGTGACAGCAAACAGAAGCAGTGTCCAGTGGGAGGACAAGTCAACAGCCAAGGTTACTGGACATCAAGCCAACAAGTCCAGAGTTTGAGAGTGAGGGAGAGTTTGGAGCTCCAGCTGGGAGATCAGTGACTCTTCATCCAGGAGAGATCAGCCTGCTTTGAAAGCTGAAGCTCAACATGGAGCGTGTCAGAGGTTGACGGAGAATTCTCCACTGCAGCACCTTGCTTCTTCTACCAAGCTTTGAAATGTGGAGCTCCACACGGCTCTGCCACAGTCACAGGACTAAAGCCCAGAGAAGAAGTCTCAGTTTCTCATGGAGATCCTCAGTGTGGATCATCTCATATCAGCCTGATGTCTGACCTTTAGTGTCAACACAACTTTCACTGCACACAAACTCAAACATGGAGTCTGACCTCAGAGTCTCCAGACTACAGAGTGGACTCTCCAGAAAACCACACAGCTGCTCAACTCCTGAATCCTGCAGCGGGTTCTCACTCAGGTCCAGATGTTTCAGATGTTTCAGGAGGGAGGGGTTGGACTTCAGAGCTGAGGCCACAGAAGAACAGCTGATCTCTGACAAACTGCAGTAAAACAACCTGAATAAAGAGCGAAAGAAGTGAGATTAGATTAGAAAGAACTTGGCGTTCAACAAAAACAGACCTAGATTATATAGCCTGGAAGGATAGCTTCAAAACTTATAAGAAAGCTCTGAGTAGAAGTAGAACTAATTACTACTCATCCTTAATAGAGGAAAACAAAAACAACCCTCGGTTTCTTTTCAGTACTGTAGCCAAACTGACCAAGAACCCAAATAGCGTTGAGCACACCATTCCTATCAATATATGTCGTGAGGACTTCATGAAGTTCTTTCAAAATAAAATGACAAGGCTTAGGGATAACATCCATCAAACCTTACCGTCCGTTAGCCCCATAACAGAGGAACTGGTTAAACCTAACAGTCATCTGGAATGCTTTCAGCAAATACAACTAGTCAAACTAAATTCCCTTATTTCTTCTGCTAAACCAACTACTAGCCTGTTGGACCCAATTCCTACTAGAATTCTGAAAGAGGCACTGCCACTAATCAATAATTCTATACTCACAATTATTAACCAGTCTCTAACAATAGGCTATATGCCACAATCCTTTAAACTAGCAGTTATTAAACATCTCATTATGAAGCCAAACTTAGACACAAGCCTTCTCTCAAACTACAGGCCGATCTCCAACCTTCCTTTCCTGTCAAAGGTTCTGGAGCAAGTAGTGGCTAAACAACTCCAGGATTATCTGCAGGAGAATAATCTGTTAGAGGACTTTCAGTCCAGCTTCAGAATGAACCACAGTACAGAGACTGCACTGCTAAAAGTGACTAATGACCTTCTAATGGCCTCAGATAGAGGTCTTCTATCTGTTTTAGTTCTTCTGGACCTTAGTGCCGCATTTGATACTGTCCATCAAAATGTACTTTTAAGGAGATTAGAAGATGCCGTCGGCATTAAAAACTTAGCCTTAAACTGGTTTAAATCATATTTATCTGGCCGGTTTCAATTTGTTCATGTAAATAACAAATCTTCAATGCATGAATGGGTCCTGTGTGGAGTACCACAAGGCTCCGTCCTCGGACCGATATTGTTTAATCTCTATATGTTACCACTCGGAAATATTATTAGGAAACACAACATTAACTTTCATTGTTATGCAGATGATACTCAGCTATACTTATCAATTAAAACCAATCAGGCCGACCAACTTGTTAAACTAGAGTCCTGCCTCAGGGACGTTAAGTCCTGGATGTCTATCAACTTCTTAATGCTCAACACATCCAAGACTGAGGTTATAATCGTAGGTCCTAAGAAGCTCAGGGATAACTTTTCAGATAGTCTGATTACCTTAGATAATATTACCTTAACCTCTAACAGTGATATTAGGAAACTGGGTGTTATTTTTGATCAGGATCTGTCCTTTATGTCCCATGTTAAACATGTCTCCAGGACAGCCTTCTTCCATCTAAGGAATATTGCAAAAATTAGAAACTTCTTGTCCTTCAAAGATGCAGAAAAAATGATTCCTGCCTTTGTGACTTCAAGATTAGATGATTGTAACTCCCTAATGTCAGGATGTCCAAACTCCTCTGTTAGGACCTTACAGCTAGTGCAGAACGCTGCTGCACGTTTACTAACCAGAACTGGAAGAAGAGAGCACATCTCTCCAGTCTTAGCATCCTTACACTGGCTTCCAATCAAATCTAGAATAGAATTCAAGATCCTTCTGATCACATATAAAACTCTTCATCAGAAGGCTCCGTCCTACATCGAGAAACTTCTAGAAGTTTATCACCCTCCACGAGCCCTTCGCTCTGAGGATGCAGGACTGTTGGTAATCCCTAAAGTCCTTCAAAGTAAAACAGGAGGCAGGAGTTTCAGCCATATGGCTCCTTTACTCTGGAATCAACTAGCAGCCTCGGTCCGAAGGGCCCACACCATTAGTTTTATTTAAGAGTAGACTAAAAACCTTCCTCTTTGATAAAGCTTATCATTAGGAATAAAATAGGACCACTAAGTTGAGCTGCTCTAGGCCTAGACTGCTGAGGGGATTTTCTCTCTCCCGTTAAAGGGAGTAACTCTACATTTGGAGGTTCTGTTTCTTGTCTTTCTTTCTTTCTCTCTGTGTAACAACATTACTGTAGCCACCAGATACTGCCGCCGTCTTTTTTCTCCCTGACAGGAGGAGAGCAGGATCCAGGGGATCAGACCCGAGACTCACAGAGTGGAGTTACGACGGTCCTACTACCCGACCCCACCACAGCACCGGGACCCCACCGCAACGGCACGGCCCTTAAACTCCAGACTGAGATTGGTTCATCATCAGACCAACGCTCATCATAGACTTTTCTTAGTATTTGTACTTATCTGGCCTGTCTGCCACTCTCTCTCTCCCTCTTCTTTTCCTCTCTCTCCCTGTCCTATCCCATGTACTTCTCCCCCCAACCGGTCAAGGCGGATGGCCGTCCTTCCAGAGTCTAGGGTCCGCCCCACGGTTTCTTCCTGAAGAGGGAGTTCTTGAACTTCTCTCCATGCGAGGGAGTTTTTCCTGGCCACTGTTGCTTGTTACACCTGCTTGCTTTGGAAGGGTTTAGTTGGGTCCTGTTGTACTCTATCATTGTAAGAGCGCTTTGAGATGTTTGTTGATGTGATTTAGCGCTTTACAAAAAAAATTGAATTGAATTGAATTGAGACTGAAGAAGGTTCAGACTGGAAGAGTTTAGAAATGTAAAGTCCAAACAGCTGAAGCCACCAGGAGGAGAAGAGTCTCATCAACATGTTGATCACTAACATGCTGCAGAGCTCAGTCCATCTCTGTCCTCCAACATCTGGATCCTCCTAAACTCCTCTCAGTGGTTTGACTTCAACACATTCTAACTTCAGACAGTGAACTGACCTCAGAGTCTCCAGGTTACAGTTTGGACTCTCCAGTCCAGCACACAGAACCTTCACTGATGAATCCTTCAGCTGGTTCTCACTCAGGTCCAGATGTTTGAGATGGGAGGAGTCAGACTTCAGAGCCGAGGAGATCACTTCACAGTCGGAGAGTTGACATGAAGAAAGGCTGTAATGAGACACAGAGAGGACAGGACGTTGTTATGAGGACTTTGTTGGACCTCAGAGCTTCAGATCATCTTCTCTGGGTTTGACTGTGGCTTTATTTGGACGTGAAGGAGACAACATGGAGGTCCACATGTTTTGTTCATGTCTTCAGTTCCAGATGTTGAAGTGGAGTGGAGCTGGACGTCCTGCTACTTCTTTCTATTCATTACAGAGTGTTTGGTTGGAGAGACGGGGACAGTGGAGACAATCATTCTTCTGAGAGACACAATTCATTCATTCATTCATGGTTTAGTTTGTGAGAACTGTGGGAGCAGAGACATTGGCCTAGAGTTTGTTCAATCTTCTTTGGTTCTAGTTTTGTACTTCACTTTGATTTGAGCCTTTTTGTCAGGAAATTGTCCAGTTTGGAGAGACAAAGGTTCCAGATGTGTGTCAGTAGTTTGGAGATAAACTCAATCACCCTCTTTACTGGTTTCATCTCCATTTAGTCTCAATCTGAAGATTTGGTTTTACATTTGATAATAATTTCTATGATTTCTTCCTTACTAATGACATGTCTCTGGGTCTTTCTCTTTACACTCTTTAATAGATTCCATGTGTCTTTAATAGGATTCTTCTTTTCTTTGATTTCACCACTTTTATTTTTTGTAAATATATGACAATTCTCACAGTAGTAGTTAAAGTATTTTTATATTTCACATATTTATTTGCCGCTTCTTTTTTTGTTGTTTGTTTTATAGATTCTCTGTATCATGTATTTTTCCTTTTGATAGAATCTTTTAATCCTTCTTTGATCAATAGATGATCTTTGTTATTGTTTTCTTTGTTTAACATTTCTTCCTAATTCTGCATTTCTTACAGCTTTATTCACATTGTTGTCTAGATATTCTGATTCCCAGTCACTTGTAATAAACGTGTTAGTATTTCCAAACCAGTAATCAGATTAAAGTTACTTCTTATACTAAGTCCATGCACATTACTATTGCAGCGTTACTATTGTAGCATTACTATTATAGCATTACTATTGTAGCATTACTATGTAGCGTTACTGTTGTAGAGTTACTATTGTAGCGTTACTATTGTAGCGTTAATATTGTAGCGTTACTATTGTAGAGTTACTATTGTAGAGTTACTATTGTGGCGTTACTATTGTAGCATTACTATTGTGGCGTCCAGCAGGATGAGTTTCTTCTCTACAAAGACACTTTATTATTAAACAGAAGCGGCTGCTCGTTCTCTCTCCTCCAAACTAGCAGACAAACACAGAGCATGCAGTCTGACCTGACCCGCCCCCTTCTCCACTCTCAGCCAATCACAGAGCAACTCGCTCTCACGGTGCGTTTATGTGACACAAAAGAATTGGAACCAAGAAATGTCAACACTAAACCATATTATTGCAACAAGAACAAAAATGCAGAGATGTTGAACTCTTTTTGTATTTTTTTTCTTTTTCAATCAATCAATCGATCGATCAGATACTTTATTTGCCTCAGAGGGGGGTAATTAAAAGGTCGGATAGAGCAGATAGAGCAGATAGTGCAAATATATAAATAGATCAATAGTTCAATGAAGGTCAAAGGTTAAATATCTAACAGCAGGAGGCCAGGCAGTGATCAGAAGTGAGTTTGTGGCAAAAAGGAGTAACTAGTAATCAGTACTTGGATTACTTTTTCAAACTAACTGTGGCACCACTGATTAGTATTGATCAAAGAGTCATGAATCAGTTGGTAGAGCATGAGACTCATAATCTCTAGATAGTGGGTTCGTGTCCCACACTGGGCTTCCCGTGGGCTCACCACCTGCAGGAAAGGTTCTAATCGGTGCATTGTGATCTGGGTGACAGTCCTTGGGCTGCCACCCCGCAACCCGGAAACGGATAAGTGGGAGAAAATGAATGGATGGATGGAGTCATGAATCATGAACAAAAAATGGAATCTGATGAGCATCAGAAAACCTCGGGGCACCACCTGTTTAACAGGAAATGATGCCAATTTATATCAGTCTCATCAAGATATACTGTACAAAACTATTCATTTAGAATTTGAATTCATAGTTTAATAATAACAATTAACACAATTAATCATAAAGGATGAAGAATTTCAGAGTTTTTGACATAGAAGAGGTCAACATTTCATTCACCTTTCTACACAATAATAAGACAGCAAGTAGTGACAGTAGGATTCCTAAGATTATATTCATTTAAAATGAAAAGAAGAAAATCACACAGTGTGAGGGTCAGAAAGTAAAGACAGTGGTTCATGAAGCTTCATCTGGCCATCACTAGAATAAACTATTCTATTCTATTTTGTCCCGTCGCTGTGCTTCACTCCACTGATTTGACTGGTTGCTTCATAAGAAGTACTGGTCACTGTGAGGCTCTTGCCTCTGCTCTCTCATCCTCCTCTCTTTCCTTGGTGGATCCTCAGCCTCCTAAGTGATGATATTTTCATCCAGCCACAGGAGCACACCTGAAGTGAGTGTCCTGCTGCTGCTGTGCTTGTGGTGTTCTTGCTCGTAGTCGTGTCGGTGTCAGAGTCTGAGGCAGAACTCTGTGACATGGAGCATCACAAACACAGTGAGTGGAGGAAGTAAAGCTGCTGCTCTCCACCTGAACTTACACTGGAAACTTTACTTTGTAGTTTTACTTCCTGATTAATAGAGGAGAAAATATCAAGAGGCTGCAGTGTTCTACTGAGATGTTTTACTGATGTTCTAGAGATGTGAGCAGGAGAACAGAGAGTGGTGGATTTTAATGATCAATAATGTCAGAACCTGAGAGCTTCCAGTTTACAGTGAGGACTCTCCAGTCCAGCCGACAGCCGCTTCACTCCTGAATCCTGCAGGTTGTTGTTACTCAGGTCCAGATGTGTCAGACTGGAGGACTGAGAGCTGAGGACTGAGGACAGAGCTCCACAGCTTCTCTCTGACAGACCACAGCTGCTCAACCTGAAGAAGAACCAACAATGAAAACCAGTTCAATGTTTGTCATGGACTCAGTTCTACATATTTGTTCATGAACCACGTACACAGCTTTGTTGGAGGCTTTGACCACTGGCAGCAGCTTCAGAAGAGCCTCCTCTGAAGCAGAGTATTTCTTCAGGTCAAACTCCTTCAGATCGTCTTCTGATGACAGTAAGATGAAGACCAGAGCTGACCACTGAGCAGGAGACAGTCTATCAGTGGAGAGACGTCCTGATCTCAGGGACTGTTGGATCTCCTCCACCAGAGAACCATCGTTCAGTTCATTCAGACAGTGGAACAGATTGATGCTTCTCTCTGCAGACAGATTCTCACTCAGCTTCTCCTTGATGTACTGGACTGTTTTCTGATTGGTCTGTGAGCTACTTCCTGTCTGTGTCAGCAGACCTCGGAGGAGACTCTGATTGGTCTGCAGTGAAAGACCCAGGAGGAAGCGGAGGAACAAGTCCAGGTGTCCATTTGGACTCTTCAAGGCCTCGTCCACTGCTCTCTGATGGAGACGGTGGAGATTAACTTTCTTCTTCAACACTTTTGACCACCAGGAGGTTTGTTGTTGTTTATCCAGGAGGTTGATTCCAGAGCTGATGAAGGTCTGATGGACATGAAGAGCAGCCAGAAACTCCTGAAGGCTCAGATGGATGAAGCAGAAGACCTTGTCCTGGTACAGGCCTTGCTCCTCTTTAAAGACCTGTGTGAACATTCCTGAGTACAGTGAGGCTGCTCTGAGATCCAGGCCACACTCTGTCAGGTCGGAGTCATAGAAGATCAGATTTCCTTTCTGCAGCTCATCAAAAGCCAGTTTTCCCAGAGACTCCACCATCTCCCTGCTCTCTGGACTCCAGTGTGGATCTGTGGCAGCTCCTCCATCATACTTGACCTTCTTGACTTTGGCCTGGACCACCAGGTGGTGGATGTACATCTGAGTCATGGTCTTGGGCAGCTCTCCTCCCTCTCTGCTCTTCAACACCTCCTCCAGAACTGTAGCAGTGATCCAGCAGAAGACTGGGATGTGGCACATGATGTGGAGGCTTCGTGAGGTCTTGATGTGGGAGATGATCCTGCTGGCCTGCTGCTCCTCTCTGAACCTCCTCCTGAAGTACTCCTCCTTCTGTGGGTCAGTGAACCCTCGGACCTCCGTCACCATGTTGACACAGTCAGGAGGGATGTGATTGGCTGCTGCAGGTCGTGTGGTGATCCAGAGGCGAGCAGAGGGAAGCAGGTTCCCCCTGATGAGGTTTGTCAGCAGCACATCCACTGAGGTGGACTCTGTAACATCAGTCAGGATCTCAGGGTGCTGGAAGTCCAGAGGGAGTCGACACTCATCCAGACCGTCAAAGATGAAGAGCACCTGGAGGTCTTCAAAGCTGCAGAGTCCTGCTTCTTTGGTTGGAGTGAAGAAGTGATGAACAAGTCCCACCAAGCTGAACTTCTTCTCCTTCAGCACATTCAGCTCTCTGAAGGTGAATGGAAATGTGAAGTGGACGTCCTGGTTGCTTTGGTCTTCAGCCCAGTCCAGAGTGAACTTCTGTGTCAGGACTGTTTTCCCAATGCCAGCCACTCCCTTTGTCAGCACTGTTCTGATTGGTGGAGATCTTCCAGGTGAGGCTTTGAAGAGGTCTCCTGGTCTGATGCTGCTTTCTGCTCTGGCTGCTCTCCTGGATGCTGTTTCAATCTGTCTGACCTCATGTTCCTCATTGACCTCTGCAGTCCCTCCCTCTGTGATGTGGAGCTCTGTGTAGATCTGCTTCAGGAGGGTGGCCTCTCCTGCTTTAGAGAGCCCCTCAAACACAACCTGGAACCTCTTCTTCAGGGCACATTTCACCTTCTGTTGGCAGACTCCAGCAGAAGCTCCTGAAAAGAAGAAACCAGGAATGAGTTGAGTGTGTTTGACATTGAATGTGAAGATGACAGTGTGTTAGTGGAGATGTTTCTCCTCCATCAGCTCCATCCAGCTCCTCAGTGGAGACCAAACAGCCTCTGATCTGATGCAGATGTTTGCATCACATGAGCAGCAGAGTTCAGGAACTCTCTTTGTGTCTCCTCTTCTCTGCTGCTTGTTTTGGACTTTCTGCCTGTTTCACACTTTCTGTGTCGGACCTGGAAATGACCTCTGTTCTCTGGATGGACTCTGTTTCTGACTGCTTTCTGCTCCAGCTGAGAACATTTCAGCTTCATCTCCATCCTGTGAAATGAGATCAAATCCTCTTACTGCTCCTCAGACGCTCAGCCAGCTCCTCCTGCTTCATCCTCCTCAGGAAGTCCAGGGTGATCCTCAGAAATGACTCTCTGCTGCTCCTCTGCTCTTCATCCTCATCCTCCCTCTCACTCTCTGAGCATGCTGGGTAATCTGGACTCAGGAGCTTCTTCATCTTCTTCAGCTCCTTCTTCATGAAACTCACCATGTTGTCCTCCAGCAGCTGGAACAGAGAAACATCTGGAGTTTACTTTGAGCTGAAACTGAAGCCAGATTGAGATGTGAGTGTAAATCCAGTGCAGAGAGCAGGATTGATAACATGTGAAGCCAAATCACACTTCATGTGGGATCTCCAGCAGAAGCAACTTCAAGCATCAGTGAAGACTGGAAGCTGGATGAAGGTTGGACTGTTTCACTTTGGACCTGAATGGATCTAATAAGCTGAGTGTCTGTTTCATGTTTCAGCTGGAAGTCACAGCAGCTTCTTCTGTCTCATGATGTGACAGTAAAGTGTTGAATGGAGACGTGTTCTCACCATAAATGTGGAGTCCAGATGTCTTTGATGCTGAGGGGCGGAGCCACCACGGAGAAGCTGGGAGCTCTGCTGGCTCACGCTGCAGAAACATGTTGACTTTGTTAAAGCTGCTGTGTGGTGTGATGAGGAATCCTGAGACAAACACTGATTCTCACCCCTCATCACCACTTCCTTCTCCACATTTAAAGGTTAAGGGTTCCTCCTTAGAGCGGTCACTCTTCATGGACACACAGCTGGATGGAAACCCAGAGTCAGAGCTAAAAACAAACACAACATCAGGAACAGACTGACTGGAACAATGGAAGATACATGGAAGAACTGAGACTTTGATTCTCTAAGTCAGACTTTGTGAAAATACTGTGAGGATATTTAATAGTTATAAACTGTAGTTCCACATTTAAAGTCACTCTACCAGAAAAACAATCTTCAAAATGTACTTTCCATAAAACATCTCCCTTCTGCAGAGAGAATAAACCAAAACACCAAAACAAGACCATCAACACTCATTTGGACTCATTTCCAACCTGCAGTTTCCCAAATCGATCCCACCAAAGTTGATGTTTACAAACAAAACATCAAACTGTGTTGATGTTTCCTAACTGACATCATCTTGGGAAATCTGCCACAAGGGTTTCTGGGATATCAAAGATGGCGTCGCAGAAGCTGAAGCAAAATGATCAACATTGGACCGATTCAGCCCAAAATAAAAGACTGGACTTTCTCAGAGAAAGAGGATTAGAACCTCCAGAATATTCTTAAATGTTGTGAAACTGATCATTAATCAGCAAGAGGTCAACACACTGGTATGTTCCTTTAAATTTAAATGCTGGAATTATGTGTTTGTGTGAATGCCATGACAAATTCCATTCAAAAAGGTATTAATGTATCAGAGATCAACATCAACAACTGAAACTGGATCCTACATTTTTCATGTTTCCCAAATAGATTCTGGTCGAATAACTTTAAAGTTATAAATCATTCAGTTCAAATCTTTTACATCCCCCCCATCCCCCTCTCCCCTGGTGTTCCCCAGGGCTCTGTACTTGGTCCCACCTTCTTCATTGTCCATCTCCTCCACGTGTCCATATTTCTCATAAATACATCATGAAGTTTCTTTGCTATGCAGACGACACTCAGCTTTACGTCTCCACCAAACCAACTTCACCCTGCAGCATCACTGCTCCACACCCTGGTCACCTCCATCTCCCTCTCAAATCCTCCAGAAACTCCATCTGGACTAAAACTCAGTTCCCTAAAATACTGGAAGTGAATCGTAGAGTGAGCACAACTTCTCTCACTTTTAAGGAAATAAAAGAAAAGAAAGAGTTTCTTACTTTGTGTCTGAAGGTCCAGGTTCAGCACTGAAGTCTGGCAGAAAACCTTTGGACCGGTCACTCTTCATAGACAACCTGCTGGATACTGAAGACCCTGCTGTGTGTCTGAGCTTCTCACCTCTATATACACACACACACACACACACACACACACACACACACACACACACACACACACACACACACACACACACACACACACACACACACACACACACACACACACACACACACACACACACACACACACACACACACACGTTGTATTAGATCAACAGATCACACTTGGTTCTTCTCATTTCATTTCCTGTTTTCAACAAAATAACTTTAATGTTATTTTCTTCTGGAAAAGTTTTCAGGAATTGATCAGTAAAAATATGTTTGATGAAAGAACTTCAATAACCTTCATGTCATTTCCAATCTGCCATTTGTTTCAAAGTTCCTGGAAAAGTAGTAGCATCTGATCTGGACTCTGACTTTTCCCACAATAATCTGTATGAACAGTTCCAGTCTGGTTTCCCTCAATGAAGCTCAGAAACAGAAACTCTCATCAGAATCACCATCAACCACCTGACTGCAGCTGACTCTGGAATTTTACCCTCCTCCTGCTCTTCCTCTTCCTCTTCCTCTTCCTCTTCCTCTTCCTCTTCCTCTTCCTCTTCCTCTTCCTCCTCCTCCTCCTCCTCCTTGAATCTGAGTGCAGCCTGTGTCACCAACTCCATGTAACCCTCCTCTACAGACTGACGTCCATCAGACTGTTCATCACATCACTGGATTGGTTCAATTCAATTCCATTCGATTCCATTTGATTCAATTCAATTCATAGAGAACCACAATAATCTCAAGGTACTTCTACAGAGAAAAAAACTCAACTGTTCCACTACAGAAAGTAAAAGCAACAGTAGACAGAAAAAACATTTTAACAGGAAGAAAAGTTTAGAACCAGACTCAGAGGACTAGACTTTCTGTAGAACCAGACTCAGTGGAGGAGACTTTCTATTCTTCAGGTTGAAGGTTCAAAGATAGAAAGTGATGAAGTGACAGGACTGGGACAGAGCGCAACAAGCAACATACAGATTTGTCTTTAGTTGCATTGAGTTCATTCAGTTCAAATATTTTACATCCCCCCCATCCCCCTCTCCTCTGGTGTTCCCCAGGGCTCTGAAACCAGCAGATTCATCATCAAAATAGGAATTTTGAAAGAGTGTAGGATCAGACTTTGCTGGTCAGTTTGCAGTTTGGACTCTTGTACTAAAATACTGGAAGTGAATCTTAGAGTGAGCACAACTTCTCTCACTCTGGTTTTGAGGAAATAAAAGAAAAGAAAGAGTTTCTTACTTTGTGTCTGAAGGTCCAGGTTCAGCACTGAAGTCTGGCAGAAAACCTTTGGACCGGTCACTCTTCATAGACAACCTGCTGGATACTGAAGACCCTGCTGTGTGTCTGAGCTTCTCACCTCTATATACACACACACACACACACACACACACACACACACACACACACACACACACACACACACACACACACACACACACACACACACACACACACACAGTCAAAATGTTGTATTAGATCAACAGATCACACTTGGTTCTTATCATTTCATTTCCTGTTTTCAACAAAATAACTTTAATGTTATTTTCTTCTGGAAAAGTTTTCAGGAATTGATCAGTAAAAATATGTTTGATGAAAGAACCTCAATAACCTTCATGTCATTTCCAATCTGCCATTTGTTTCACAGTTCCTGGAAAAGTAGTAGCATCTCATCTTGACTCTGACTTTTCCCACAATAATCTGTATTCTGAATTTCACCTCTTACAGATTAAACTTGGATTAGAAAGGCCCACAAAGCAACATCAAGTGAGCGGCTCTGCGGTGAAGCCTGGAAGAGCATTAAAATAGAGGAAACCCAGCGAGCGCCTGCTGACGTCATGAGTTCACAACTTCAGCCAGTCATTGCCTGCAAAGGCTTTTCAACAAGTGTGAGAGATGAAGGATTGATTCGCTCTTATTTCATTGGTTCAGTGACTTTTGAGCCTCTGACATGAAGGGATTGTGTTCAAATCCTTTAGTTCCTCACATTGTTATGGGATGTTTTAGTTGAAGCCACTGAATTAAAGCTGAAGTCTGGAGGGTTTCATTTCTATTTCCTGTGGTAATATACAGAACAAAATGAGACAAACTTTGTCTCTGGACAAATCTTTGTGGACCAAACTGTAAGTTAGTGATGTGGGACGTTTGGACTTCAGTGTCATGTGGAGACGTCCACTTCCTTTAAACTCCCTGTTGGAAAGGTGACACTGCTCTGACCTTGGATCAGGTTAAGAGGAGTTAGAAACTCTGACCTGAAAGACAACACATGATCTTCTAGTATTTGTCCTTTCCACTGGTTGTCCTTGTGTCTTTCATGATCACATTGGGACTGATCATGGGGACGGTGGAATGTCTCTGCACCTCATGTCCTTTACTGCAGCTCTTTTTCTGCTGCCTGTTGAAATCACTTCAGCTCACTTTGGATGACTTGAAATCACTGAGCCTTGAGACGTGTCAATACAGCAGAGCCACTTTTACTACATTTCATCTTTCTATGGAGTTTACATTTAGTGTCCTTTCTTCTGTTTGCTGTTTGACTGAATGCAGGAGGGGGGGACGTCTCTTACCTGTCCACACACTCTGGTGGGTCTTCTTCATCCACGTCCCACATGTTGAGTCAGACAGAGAGAAACACACCAACCTGCTCAACACACACACACGCACGCACGCACGCACGCACGCACGCACGCACGCACGCACGCACGCACGCACGCACGCACACACACACACACACACACACACACACACACACACACACACACACACACACACACACACACACACACACACACACACACACACAGACAGAGGAGATCATGTGGGTGGTGCAGCAGGAAACAGAAACCCACATCCTGGTAGTTCCAGTTAGAGACGGTATCATTCAGTAGACTGAGATCAGAGAGCGACAGCCGAGACAAAACAGAGAAAGAAGAACAACAAGAAGCATAAATAATGAACAAACAGAGGAAATAAGATGAGAGAAGAAAATATAGAAACATGAAAAATACAACAATCAATAGGATTAATGTCAGTTGGAGGTTTCAGGGAAAAATGAAGCGTCTGGATGATAAATAATGAGATGATTGAGTCGTGTGTGTGTGTGTGTGTGTGTGTGTGTGTGTGTGTGTGTGTGTGTGTGTGTGTGTTGGTTTGAATGTTTTAGACTCACACAAACATGAGCCAATCAGAGTGAAGCCCCGCCCACTGCTGAATGTTTTCAGAGTTTCTCCATGGAGAAGAAAAGAAGTGAAGAAAGGAGTTAAATGGAGGATGAAATGTTTGTCCAACAGGTGAAGAAGAAGAAAGCAGCTGTCAGAGGTTTGTGATGGTGTGAATGAAAGAGAAAAAGAGAAGTTAGAAAGTCTTTTGCTCCGTTGTGGAAGCTTCTAAAGAGCTGACAGATTCTCACCTGAACTCTCTTCTCTTCTTCTTACAGACACTTTTCCATGTGTGAGGAAACTTGTGGAGAGAAGAAGCTTCTCTTCGTCCCTCTGAGTCCGTCTCAGTCCGTCTCTGATGTCTGACAACCACAAAGTTCTCTTTCCTGCTCTGACACACCCAGAGGAGGACATTCCTGAGAAAACCTGTTGGAAACCTGCTTCATGACGTCAATCTGAACTTTAAAGTGAAGGTGGAGCTTTAATATAAAGTGTGACTCTTTATTTGGAGGAAGAACTTTTCTCTTAGAACAGCTGTTCAACATGTGGCTCTTCAGCTCTTCTGTAGCGGCTCCCTGAAGCTTCACTGAATCACACTGAAACCAACATTGTGTTGTGGTTGCACTGGGAAGAAGGGCTCACATTAGAAGGGGGCGGGGCCAGGTGACATAAGCGGAGAGAGGAGGTGTGGTGCTCTGACGTCGGTGGTGGAGTCAGAGGGGGTGGAGCTTCACCTGTTGGAATGTTTGGCCTGACAGCTTCAGTCTGTGTGGAGAAACAAAGACTCTCCACTCCACCCACCGTCTGTCTGCTTCCACCACTTCTACACTCTTTTATTTTCATTCTATTTACACACCAGAGTCTTTTTCAAAAGGAATCTAGTCTCTTGTGAAAACCGCTTTGAAAAAAACAACAAATGAAAATGAAAAACAAGCAAAAATGAGTAATGGAGGATAAAACAAACAACCAAAAGCTTAAAAAAACTTAAATGATGAGAGTTTTAAAACTTTAAAAAATAAAATATGAACCTGAATATGAATATGAAACTGCTCCAAACAGCTGCTATTGAAACGTTGACCAGCCTGGATTGTAACTGAAACTTTATGAAGCAACATCAGACACACTTTAGAGCTTGTATCATAACCAGGGGTCTTCAAGGTTTACCAGGCCAAGGACCCCAAACTGATGGAGAGACGGAGCAGGGACCCCGACTATATATATTGTATGAAACTGTGTTTTATATGAAGCTGGCCTGGTGCCATGTATAAACAGAGCTACTGTGTTATTGTCCATTCAATACTAAGCTATTGAAGTAATACACAGGTTGATATTTTCAGGTTTTTAAACAAACATGAACAAGCTGCAGGGTGGCCGTGCCACTGCCTGTTACAAACAGACTTCTTGCCTACGACACTGAGCTGTTGGAATAATTCAGATTCATGTTTTTATCTGAAGCAGACATGTAGAAGTGACGTCAATCCTCAAGCCGTCTGTGGATGCTCACATACTCCCACATTAGTGTGACCTCTGACCCTGATGAGCAGCAACTGATGTGTCCTTGGACGGACGGAGGTCGTCAGGCAGAGGTCAAGCTCTGAAATCCTCCCTCCAGCGCCTCCCAGTGGTCAGGAATTGCTGGTGTCACAGGAGGAGAGAGCACAGCAGAACCTGCCAGTTCCTCCACTGATGGAGACATGGAGGATCTTCCCTTTCTGACGCGCTCCCTCCATCTTCTGCTGGTTTGGAGAAAGCCTTCCATCCTGTCATACATGTGTACGGCCACCTTGCAGAGAATACATATTCTCTAGCTGAGAATAGCTGAAATATTTACGTCTCCCTTAAGCGAGGATATTGATCTGTAAGAGGAGCCCTCTGATGTATCTTTACCTTTCTTTGCAAGGCCTCTTGGGTGATTTAGGAAGCTGGCCCAGCTTACTTGTACCAGAAAACATTAAACTCAGCCGGAGCACCGAGAGCCAGGAAAAGTACTCAAACATTCAGCAGGTACTCTGTCAGGTCTTGGGGCTTTTCCAGATTGCAAAGAAGAAATCCTCCTCTTGTGACTTGAGCTCGTCTCGCCTCAAAGCTCAAAGCCTATCAAGTCGGTCCACATATTTCCTTGGTCCCGCCTCTTCAGATCAACAGTGGGTGGAGCCGGCATGTTGACACGCAAAGTTCAGGTCAGACAACAAACTAGTTTCACCGCTACAAAAGTGCAACTCACAGGAAAGAGGCTGGACGTCTTTCCAGGATGTCTACTAATGCGAGACTAGTGTATCACACTATCTTAATCCCCTGAGGGCAATTTCTTTAACAAAGTGACCCCTCGGGAGCAGCTGGTTTGGCTGAAGGTCTCGCTCAGGGATCCACGGTGCAGGTTTTTTGGACTGTGGGAAGAGACCGGAGTACCAGCGTGTACACACACACACACACACACACACACACACACACACACACACACACACACACACACACACACACACACACACACACACACACACACACACACACACGCAGCAGGAAACATAAATACGCATTCTTGTAGTTCCAGTTAGAGATGGTATCATTCAGTAGGTTTCAGGGAAAAAGGAAGTATCTGGATGATAAATAACAAGGTGATTGAAACGGGTGTGTGTGTGTGTGTGCGTGTGTGTGTTGTGGATTGTTGTCATTTCTAGTATACAAGGGGTCGTTGGTGGGTGTACATGGAGTACAATGAATACACTGTCCAACACTGGAAATAACAACACTTCACAATCATTTATGGAAAGATACCTCAGACAGTTTGTCTTCTTCTCAATGCTCGCTCTCAAACTGGAAGAAAATCCCAAACTGTAAAAAAATGGACTCTTCAGAACATAAAAATTATGAAAATGCTGAAATACTTTGGAGGTCTCCTGTAAATCTCAATAGAACCTTACAAATTCATTCAAATGATGTTCTCTACATTTTTACTGAGCTTCCATTAGATTGTTACGGAGCTCTTTATATTCTGCCCCGTCACTCCTCCTTTACCCTGGAAAGTTTTTCTGTCCTGGAACAAGAACTTTGATTGAAGAGACGTTCTGCAAGAACATAGGAATTCACCTGCAATCACTTCTTTAACAGAACATCCAAGATAGCTCCTGTGTTCCGTCCTCTCTGCAGGTGGAGGAGAGCAGAGAAGACACTGTGTGTCCTGAAGATCCACTGAGGAGAGCAGAGAGGACGCTGTGTGTCCTGTGTGTGTGAGTTTTTCAGCTTGTGTAGAGTGGAGCAGGAGCTGTTCACCACCTTCACCTCCATCACCTGAGGACGTGTCCTCAGCACAGAGAGTGAGCTGCATGGACAGAGAGCGTTGGACTGATTGTGTCTTGAAAGTGAAATGAGTCCTCCGCTGTGTGTTGGTCACACTGAGTGATCTGCACCGTCACACAGCGGTCAACAGGGGGCAGCAGCAGCTCAACAAAACACCTGAGCCTCTGAGCCTGTAGTGACAGCCGGCCTTGATAGGTGGAGAGAGTCCAGTGGAGGTTGTAGTGAGGTGGGCGGAGCTTCTAGTTCTACCATAGAACTATCCTGCGCCTATTCCTTAACCTCCTCCTGCACAAATCCTGCACCTCTTCCTGCGGATCCTCTTCCACCTCCTTCTGTACCTCCTCCTGTGCCTCCTCCTGCAGCTTCTCCTCTGCATCCTCCTGTGCCTTTTCCTGAGCCTCATCCTGCACATCATTCTTCACCTCCTCCTGCGCCTCCTGTTGTGCCTCCTCCTACACCTCCTGCTGCACACACCCTGCGCCTCCTTATGTGCCAGCTCATGCACACATCCTGCAGCTCCTCTTGTGCCTCCTTCTGCAACTCCTCCACAATCCTGCACCTCCTCCTCCACCTAATCCTGCAGCTTCTTCCACAAACATCCGGCAGCTCCTCCTGCACACATCCTGCGCCTCCTCCTGCTCACATCCTGCACCTCCTCCTGCACCTCCTCCTGTGCCTCCTCCTGTGCCTCCTCCTTCACACACCCTGCACCTCCTCCTGCACACATCCTGCGCCTTCTCCTGCACACATCCTGTGCCTCCTCCTGCACCTCCTCCTGTGCCTCCTCCTTCACACACCTTGCACCTCCTTATGTGCCAGCTCATGCACACATCCTGCAGCTCCTCTTGTGCCTCCTCCTGCAACTCCTCCACAATCCTGCACCTCCTCCTGCACCTCCTCCTCCACCTAATCCTGCAGCTTCTTCCACAAACATCCGGCAGCTCCTCCTGCATACATCCTGCGCCTCCTCCTGCTCACATCCTGCACCTCCCCCTGCACCTCCTCCTGCACCTCCTCCTGCACCTCCTCCTGTGCCTCCTCCTGTGCCTCCTCCTTCACACACCCTGCACCTCCTCCTGCACACATCCTGCGCCTTCTCCTGCACACATCCTGTGCCTCCTCCTGCACCTCCTCCTGTGCCTCCTCCTTCACACACCTTGCACCTCCTCCTGCACACATCCTGCGCCTCCCCCTGAACCTCCTCCTGCACTTCCTTCTGTGCCTTATCCTGCACTTCCTCCTGCGCCTCCTGTTGTGCCTCCTCCTACACTTCCCGCTGCACACATCCTGCGCCTCCTTATGTGCCTCCTCATACACACATCCTGCACCTCCTCCTGTGCCTCCTCTTGCACCTCATTTTGCACCTCCTCCTGTACACTTCCTGTGCCTCTTCCTACGCTTCCTCTTACATCTCCTTCTGCGCCTTCTCCTGCAACTCCTCCTGCACAATCCTGCGCCTCCTCCTGCCCCTCCTCCTGCCCTGTCTCCTCCTGCACCCCCTCCTGTGCTTCTTCCTGAGCCTCTTCCTGCGCCTCCTCCTGCACCTCCTCCCGTGTCTTCTCCTGCGCCTTCTCCTGCACCTCCTCCTCCACAATCCTGTGCCTCCTCCTGCACCTCCACCTGTGCCTCCTCCTTCACACACCCTGCAGCTCCTCTTGCACCTCACATCTCACAGCAAATCCACAATGTGAAACATCAAATAAATACATCAAATACACATCCAATTGTGTCATGGAACACACGTGCACACACACACACACACACACACACACACACACACACACACACACACACACACACACACACACACACACACACACACACACACACACACACACACACACACACACACACACCTTCACCTGTCAGAAAGGGTGGAGGTGAGGACTGATGTTCTCCTCCACAGAGAGCAGCTGCTGGTAGCTCACTCTCTATGTTCCTCAGCAGAAAGTGATGAGGACTGATGTTCTCAGAAGAACTTTTTTATCATCAAGAACAACTTTTCCCTCAGAGTGAGATGAGCTGAGTGAGGAAACCAAGCGGTCCAAGGAGCTGTGTTCTTGTTCCAGTCTCTTCTGGATTGAGTTGCTGCTTGTAGTCAAATGTTTTCACACGACCCTGTTAACCTCCAGCAGAGTTTCTGTAGTGTAGTGGTTATCACGTTTGCTTCACACGCAAAAGGTCCCCTGTTTTTCTAGACTTTGTGATTTGCAGCTTGATCTTGATAACTCAATAGTTCATCTGTTCATCCTGACATTTCCATCATAACAAGAGTGATGACTAGAGTTTGTACTGTAGGCAGATATACTGTGTGAGAATTACGCCCTGAATATCCCAAAGTAGTTTTTTTTTTCTTTGAAATGTGTAAAGCTGTGTACTCACATTATTATTTAAGGTTGAGTGGAAGTGGCCTCCAAACCACGAAGCAAAAGGTCAAACTTTGAAAGAAGTCAACTCTTCTCAGCTTTTTAAGGTGGTTGCTGATCCAGAGGTTCAAGAGTTAAAGTCTCTCTAGAGACCAAGTAAAAACAACCTCAGCTGATTGGAGCGGTCTGTATGCAGCTGGATCCAGGTCCAAAGGCTGATTCTTTTGAAAAATAAATGTGATTGAAAAAATATATTTTGAATCTGAATGTTAAAGGTTTGATCTTCAATTTTGAAAAATTAAAAACTCTGTAATCAAAATAAAAATATGAGTATGAAAAGTTTTTTCACCTTACATATAATTTTGATTCAGCTCTGGAATTCTTTTGATAAAATCCTTTATTTTCATGTTTCACTCATATAGTTTTTAAAATGTAGGTGTTACTTTTTCAGTTGCAGGTTTAATGTTTTCAGATTAGGTTCTTATTTCTTTCACATTCAAATCCTGGTTTCACACAAAAAAAAGCCTCTAAACTTAAAAATAAAACATTGCAGCATCTGTCCTCTATTATGGAGACGATACGAGTCGGCAGCAAGAGACAAAATGGAGGCACAAAGATTATTATCATAGGAGTGTAATGATTCTAGAGTGTAATGTGTACTGATTCAACTCACTTTGCTCTCCATAGAGAGACGTTGTGCTTGATAAGAAGGAGGTGGCTGAAAGGTTTGTGAGGATGAAGGAGAGGAAGATGGTGCTATAAGATATGAGGCCACGTTACTGTACATAGTTCAGAAATACCTTGGAGACTGGATGTTCAAACTGTTGGAGGCTTTTATATTGGACACTTTGGACTCTGGACACTTCATGTTGGCTACAATGGATGTTTTACTGGATTAGAGACATTCTTGTTGTCATTTCTTCTGGATGGGATTCAAACTACCCACCACTGGATGAAAACCTCATCAGTAAGTTATTAGTGATGACAGAGGCTCAGCTTGTCATAGATGCTGGCTGTCTGGCCTTTTCCTTAAAGAGCCTTGTTTTCATTGCTGTCTGTGTGGTGGAGCGCCGGGTCTGCTTGGTTATTGCTTTAACGACAGGCAACCATGTTGCTGCAACTCTGGTTTGTTGTCCTGTCTGTGTCCATCATGTGTGGGAGAAGAAGAGTCTGATCTGAAGGTGGAGGTCAGAGGAGAGTGACATCATGGAGGAGAGTGACATCATGGAGGTCAGAGGAGAGTGACATCATGGAGGTCAGAGGAGAGTGACATCATGGAGGCCAGAGGAGAGTGACATCATGGAGGCCCGAGGAGAGTGACATTATGGAGGTCAGAGGAGAGTGACATTATGGAGGTCAGAGGAGAGTGACATCATGGAGGTCAGAGGAGAGTGACATCATGGAGGCCAGAGGAGAGTGACATCATGGAGGCCCGAGGAGAGTGACATCATGGAAGTCAGAGGAGAGTGAAATCATGGAGGACAGAGGAGAGTGACATCATGGAGGCCAGAGGAGAGTTACATCATACAGCCCAGAGGAGAGTGACATCATACAGCCCAGAGGAGAGTGACATCATGAGGTCATCACCAGAGCTCACCTCTGGACATCAAAACAGCCTCCATGCTACGTTTGGCTACGACCCTGACCGACAGCATGCATAGCAACATCTCTTCCTTAGTATAGTGGAGATTCTCCCTACCTGTCACGTGGGAGATGGGGGTTCAATTCCCTGATGGGGAGTGCAGCTCTTTAGTTTACTTACTGATAACCCTCAGGTTCAGGTCAAAAATGCCCTTTTAATCACTTCCTTTCACGTCACGCACCCTTTAAAAATTTGAGTTGAAAAAGAGCAACAAGAGCGCCCTCTAGCCAGGGGGATTAAAAGCTCACAGGACCTTCTATTCTCAGGCAGTCTCCCATACAAGCAGATGGCGCTAGATGGCGCTGTCTGTTCAACAAATGTTTGAAAACACACTTCATTGCCAATCTTTCAGCCTCTATCATCAAACCAACAGCGCCATCTGGTGGAGTCAGAAAATAAAGAAAATGGTTGATGAGGCTTCATTTGGCCGAGGCTCCATCGAGGCTCAGTGCCGGTGTAAGATTGTAAAAGGACCCTCATAGAATCTGAACCCCGAGGTCCATTTTCCACAGCAGGATATATGGACCCCTAATATTTGTACTGAAATGTTAATAGAATTTAGGAACATAAATAAATGTGAACAGAAACAACAACATATAATAGATAGAGAGTAACTATTTTATTCTAGATAAACTATGAGAGAGAGACATACTGATGGTAGATTTTAAAAGAGTTTTCTTGAGATTCCTTCAGTCTACAAGTTGACGATAGAGCAGGTTCATGAGTGACGACAACATCAACACTTTAGGAGCCACTGCCATGACCCGGAGTTGAACTGGGGTTGCTGCGGCCACGACGGAGAGTACTAACCACTATACGATCACGGCCACACAGACATGGATATACGTCACATCAACACAGTAAAATGTCGGCTAATGTCTGGAGCTTCAGCTGTGATGTGATAAAGAAGTAATTTTCTTTGATGGACTGGTTGTTCTTATGAAGTGACCAGCAGGCTGAGAGAGAGAGAGAGAGAGAGAGAGAGAGAGAGAGAGAGAGAGAGAGAGAGAGAGAGAGAGAGAGAGAGAGAGAGAGAGAGAGAGAGAGCACAGACCTGTAAGAAAGTATCAGTCCAATGAAATAGAAAGTATAGAGCCTTTCCTTACTGTCAGCCTCCCTGAGTTTTTGTCTCCTCTTGCCTCAGCTGCACCTCGACACCCTGTCCATGAAAATCACAAACAGAAGGGCTGACAAGACACAACCTTGGTGGAGTACTATGTCTTCCAGAACTTTCCCAGGGAGGCTGTGAAGTGTGATACCCTGATGGTTCTATCTGCTGGCTCTGTTTGATGATGTCATAGTGATGTCATAAAATAAGGGAAAAGATGAAAGTTGTTTTACTTCGATCTTCACATTGATCTTGACAAAATTATTATTTATTAACTTCACCAACTAACCAAGTTAGGTTATGTTTTCATCTTTTTTATGTATGTATGTATGTATGTATGTATGTATGTATGTATGTATGTATTATGTGTTATGTATGTACTGTATGTGTTTAAACTACTTGCATGAAGTGTCACATTTCAGAGGGGTGGAGTCATGGGCCCTTACAACCTATTGGCTCTTTCACTTGTTAACAAATCACTTTAAGATTCTGATGTGGATCTGAACTGAATTTGGTCGCTGCTAAAAACAGACTGGATCAACAGCTTTTATTCCAAAAATAAAAATAAAGTCTCACACCTGAACAATCAACATATAAAAAACAAAGTAAATCCTACATTAGACACTGTGACAGTGACAGCCTGTAATGACACAACTGATCAATTAGTTGGATTAATAATGGAAACAGAGACAGAAGGCAGAACAGAGAGAGTGTGGATTGAGCAATTTTTTGTTTTCAAATTAAAGTGAACATCAATCCACTTCAATAAAAAAAAAAATCCTATTTCACGATTAACTATTCGCACTTGAGAGAACGATGAAAAAGGACAAAAAGAATGGAGTGTCCACTGAAAGTCAGTCCATGTAAACTTAAGATGCTATCAGAAGATCAAGTTTTTGACACAATGACTGTTGAGTAATTTCATGTGTGACGTCAGCAGAAGCAGCTTTTCCAGATGAAGTCTAGTAAATGTGGTGAAACCATGATGAGACTCTCTAATGGTACTTCACAAACTACATGATAGACACTTTTAACCACGAAGGGACTTGAACCCTCAACCTTCTGATCCGAAGTCAGACGCCATATCCATTTGGCCACGTGGTCCCATGACTCCAACATTTCAACCTATACACTGACAAACTCACTTCCTTGATAAAGTGTCAGGTGAGTTCAATAATGTCAAAAGGTGGACAGTTCATACATTTATACACACTTCTCTATTGTCTCAACATCTGATCCTGGTTTCCAGGGTTCAAGTCCCTGTTCCGGCTCTTTGTGGGAAGAAACGTGACACTGAGCAGGATGACTATTGCAGCAACACATCATCAGTAGGATAAAACTAACCTGTCTCGTGATGTTCTATGTCAATACAGAACAGTTCTCTGGAGTGTCCATGCAGAGGAGTGTTGCTTTCATGATCTACACCAGGGTTCCACAATTCCGGGCCTCAAGGGCCGGTGCCCTGCACGTTCTAGCTCTCCCAGCTTCAGCACACCTCAGTCTGATGTTGATGTCATCATCAAGCTTGTAAAAAAGCCAAATAAGGAGGCTCTTATTGTGTTCAGGTTTGTTACAACTGGGAGAAACCTAAAACGAGGAAACGTTGTTCTGATTGTCTCTACTGAGCATGTGCAGAAGAACTAGTTACGACCAACATGGTGAACCAGGAACAGATTTTTCTGTCTGCAAGGAGGCGGAGCCTGACAGTTTCCAGAAAATTACTTTTTCTCCCGTTTACATGATGATGGAGTCGGAGCTTTTCCAAGAACTTCCACATTTGGAGCCATTTTCAAAAAGTTGTGTTTTCAGGGGCTCTGAGCTCCGTTGTCGCCTGAACGACACCGAAATGTAAGAAAAGTTTAACGTTTTCTCTGAAGAATGAGGTGTAAACGATCCTGAGTGTTTCTGTGATCCACACAACACCATTGTGGTACTTTATATACATAAAATATCTAGAAACTCTTCAGGATGAACCGCAGCTCCTTGTCGAGTTTCCTATTTGCTTCTCAACGAGAACTACATCACAGAACTACTGTAACTGTGTGACCACTGAGGTCTGCTAATGTGCGGCTCTGTGGCGCAATGGATAGTGTGTTGGACTTCTAGCAGTTGACAAGTCATTCAAAGGTTCTGGGCTCGAGTCCCACCAGAGTCAAGTTTAACAGAAACACTGATGGATTCTTGTCACTAACACCTTCCAATTTCAAGTTCTTATTGGCACGTGATCAAGTACACAACCACCAGTGACTACGGCTGTGTAGCTTTAGCCTGAGAATGCTAACCGACATGTTAGCTGCTAGCTGAAGAGACGAACCAGCCGCTAGTTGGGACATAAACATCCATAACTGCTTTGGACTATGAGGGTGCAAAGCGGTCCATATTCTCCTGGGACTTGGTGGTTTTATTTTGACAGTCACCGTAATAACAATCCAACATGGCGGTCTGTCCACTAGAGTGTCTGTTTTCTCCAGGTGTTAACAGACTTGAAAAGCAAAGCAGTGATGGATGTTTATGACCAACTAGCGGCTCCCAGAAGCAGCAGCGATTGATTCATCTCTTCAGCTAGCAGCTAACACGTCGGTTAGCATTCTCAGGCTAAAGCTAGGTACTTCTGACATGATGCGATGCTGTTAATGAATTCTAGGAATATGGACATGTCGTCTGACAGTCTCGTTTCCACAACCGTTCACCTTCTATCTCCAAATAAAGACGACTCTGGTGGGACTCGGACCCACAACCTTTGAATGTCTTCCCTGAAGACCAAGCTAGAAGTCCAATGCGCTCTCCATTGCGCCACAGAGCCTCTAGTGGTGGAATGAGGATATTACAGTTTATCTGTCTAACATGAGCAGGAGCAAGAATCCTGAAGGTCTGAGCTCCACCAGGAAACCTTCTCTTTTTACTAAATTCCGATATGATTGAGTTCATGTAATGTGGCTTTAATGTAACTAGTTATAAGTAATATATGTAGTTTCTACACAGACACTCTAGTGCAGTCATTCTCAAAGTGTGGTACGCGTACCACTAGTGGGCCCTAAAGCTCATTTTGACCGTTTTCACTACTGTTGCTTTTACGTTCATATCTCACTATATAATGTGTTTTTCTTGAAAATTTGGTACCGGCGTGTGAACTAATCAGTCGCGGGGTGACAGGCTGTGCCAGTCGGCGTTGTCATGCCCACCTGATGGTGGTTACAGATGAGCATCTCCGCCTATACAGCTCCGGACAACGTTTCTGAACATGAATTTCCAAGAGTTCCTCCACTGTACCATGAATAACGACATATACAATCGAGTTCTCATAAAAAAAAAGTTTTTATGTGAAAACGGTTATTCAGCGTGGTTCAATTCATCACTTCATCATTTGGTTCAATTCACCACTTCACCAATTCACCACTTCACCATCTTGTTCAATTCACCACTTCACCAATTCACCACTTCTTCATTTGGTTCAATTCACCATCTGGTTCAATTCACCACTTCACTAAATCACCACTTCATCATCTGGTTCATTTCACCACTTGACCATTGGGGTCAGTTCACCACTTCACCTTCTGGTTCAATTCACCACTTCACTATCTTGTTCAGTTCATCACTTCATCATTTGGCTCAATTCACCACTTCATCATCTGGGTCAGTTCACCACTTCATCATCTGGTTCAACTCTCAAGGTAGTGGGTTTGTGTCCCATGCCGGGCGCCACCTTCCTGTGGGCTCACCACCTGCAGGAAGGTTCTTAATCAGGTGCATTGTGATCTGGGTGACGGTTCTCAGACTGCCACCCCTGTGACCTGGAAACGGATAAGTGGAAGAAAATGGATGGATGTTACCAGTTGATGGACGAGTCAGATCTGCGATTATCAACAATCACATTGTATGATGACATAAGATCCCTGAGAGAGAGCCTGGGCACCTCAAGGTGAGTGGATTTCCACAGACGTTCAGTCTTACGACGTCGTCTCTTAAGGCTTAGGATATCTTCATTTATCCAAGGACAGGCTTTTTTCTGTGAAGACAAGTTAGATTTCACAGGAGCCTCCTGATCCAGAATCTTTACACAGTGATTGTTAAAACAGTGAATGAGATCGTCCACATCGAGACAATCCAGGACTAAAAGAGGGTCAAACATATCAGAAACTCTCTCTGCAGTATGAGCAGTGATAACAGGCCTCTGAGACCTGACTCCTGAAGGCTTGGGCTCAGGACTAAAGTGCAGATCAAATAACAAAAGACTGTGATCCCTCATATGGACATCAGTTACAGACACGTTTAAAATGTCTCGGCCAAGAGTAAAAACTAAGTCTAAAATATGTCCTTTTTGGTGAGTGGGCTCAGAAACATGCTGCTCCAAATTAAAAGCTTCAGTCAAAGTTAAAAGTTCCATTGTGGGGCAAGATGAGCTGTCATCAACATGAAGGTTCAAATCCCCAAGGATTAAAACAGATTCCAACTTTATTATAGAGGACAAGACGTCCCTAAAATCCTTTAAAAAGACAGCAGCAGGGCCAGGAGGACGGTAGAGCAACACGCAGTATAGAGGGGAGGAGAACTCCACCTTGACCATGGTCTATTTGACCTGAAGCAGTTTTCAGGTTTGTGAGTGAGTTCTGTCAGAGCCTCTGAAGCTTGTGTGTCTCCATCAGGATTCATTTTAATACATGGCTTACTGCCATGAGGACAAGTTCTCTTTGACATTTAAAATGGAGACGGTCTGATCTGATGTGTCAGCATTGGTGCTTCAGTGGTAGAGTTGTCCCCTGCCACTCTGGAGGCCTGGGTTTGATTCCAAGTCAATGCAACTAATAATTACAATACAGCCATTTATAATAGTGGTGCCTTGCTCATGCAGTATGAGCAATCCACCACAACAATCCCTTAACTCCATCAGGAAAGTGAACCCCAGCCTCCTGTGTGACAGGTGGAGATACTCACTATTAGTGATGCTAAATGAAACCTCATGAACCATGTTCTTAATTTTCTCACCACCAGATGGCACTGTTGGTTTGAAGATAGATCCTGAAGTACTGGCAATGAAGTGTGTTTTAAATGTTTGTTGAAGAGACAGCGCCATCTAGTGGCTTCAGAAAATAAAGACAGTGGTTCATGAAGCTTCATTGGCCAGTTTGGGGATTGAACCCATGACCTTGGTGTTATTAGCACCACACTCTGACCAGCTGAGCTCCCCGGCCCACGTTGGTGAAAACATCTACTTTCTTTCTTCCAATATTTGTGTTGAATGTGATTGTAAATGTTTTCTATAAAAGAGCAAAACAAGATGTGAAACATACAAAGAAACCATCAGTTATTCATCCAAATCTTCTGCATCATGGATCAACCAGCAGCAGGAAACTAGTCAAGACTTTGTCTTCATGGGACAGCTTCATTGTTGACAGCTTTTTAATCACTTTTATATGATTTTGCTGCATATTTGGTTTATTTATTGTGTTTTAAGTTGCTGTGATCTTAACCAGAAGTGTTTTTATTGTTAAGTGTTTCTTACATGCAGTGGTTTTATTTCCCATTGCCCCTGAAGGCAACACACACACTCACCACCAGACCACAGATGAACACACAATCATGTCCATACTCCACTTCTGGGTTAACTTCAGTGTTCGTTCCATAACGTAACGTAACAATCCTGAAAATATCTCTACTTCTAGTGGCGGCGTTCTCCTCCTTTCCTGAAGTACTTTATGTTTCACTCCAGGAGTTCTGATCCATCTGGAGCTTGATTTGCTTTTTAATTGCACAAAGTGGAGGATGAGGATTTTTACATCATTTGGACATCACTTTAATTTGAAAAAACTTATATTTTCATTTTGATAGTCACTTTAATTTGGATAAAACTCCTATTTTCCCTTTGATAGTCACTTTAATTTGAAAAAAGCTCCTATTCTCACTTTGATAGTCACTTTAATTTGAAAAAAAAAACTCATATTTTCCTTTGATAGTCACTTTAATTTGAAAAAAAACTCATATTTTCCTTTGATAGTCACTTTAATTTGAAAAAAACTCCTATTTTCCCTTTGATAGTCACTTTAATTTGAAAAAAACCCTCCTATTTTCCCTTTGATAGTCACTTTAATTTGAAAAAAACTTCTATTTTCCCTTTGAAAGTCACTTTAATTAGAAAAGAAAACTCATATTGTCCCTTTGATAGTCACTTTAATTTGAAAGAAAATCCTATTTTCCCTTTGATAGTCACTTTAATTTGAAAAAAAACTCCTATTCTCACTTTGATAGTCACTTTAATTTGAAAAAAAAAATCCTATTTTCCCTTTTATTGTCACTTTAATTTGAAAAAAAAACCTTCTATTTTCCCTTTGATTGTCACTTTAATTTGAAAAAAACTCCTAGTCTCACCCCGATTTTCAATTTAATTTGAAAAAAAAAAACTCAGATTCTCACTTTGATAGTCACTTTAATCTTATAGAAAATCATATTTCCACTTTCCTGTTCACTTTAATTAAAAACCTTCTATTTTCACTTTGATACCAACCAGTGAGCAACAGGAGCAGCAGGCGAGGAGGTAAAAGGAGGGACAGCAGACGAGCAGAGGATGGAAAAGGACGAGGACGGAGCGTCCACTGAAAGTCAGAACATGTAAACTTAAGATGCTATCAGAAGAGGAAGTTTTTGACACAATGACTGTTGAGTAATTTCATCTGTGACGTCAGCAGAAGCAGCTTTTCCAGCAGAAGCCTAATAAATGTGGTGAAACCATGATGAGGCTGTTTTTATTGACTAGATGTCCATGAACGCACCATGTTGAGCTGCTCTCTGTGGTTCCATGGTGTCATGGTTAGAACTCTGAGCTCTGAGTCCACTGATCTGAGTTCAACTCTCAGTGGAACCAAACTTTACTGTTGCTGCTCTGCTGTGGTCAACATTCACCACAATAGTAAGAACATGGACAATAACAAAATACACAAACAATATTGTACTGTGAAAGTGAAAAGTTGGACCCTGCTGACCTCCATGTAGTGACGATCAACTGCTTTATCTTCTGTCTCCACCAGGTGGCACTCTTGGTTTGAAGATAGAGGTTGAAGGACTGACAATGAAGTGTGTTTTCAATTATTTGTTCAACAGACGGCGCCATCTAGTGGCTTCAGAAAATCAAGACAGTGTTTGATGAAGCTTCATTTGGCCATCACTACCTCCAGGTACCATGCACCTCCTCCACTGGTGACTCTTGTGGGAGGAGACATTGTGAAACGTCTTCCTGCTGGACGCCATCGCTATCATGACTTTATCTCTAGAGCGCCACTGTTTGCAGTTTGCTGTATGAATGAGCTAACCTGCTAATGTGTGCTGTGTATCAATAAAATAACAGGAACAATGAAAAAGTATCAATAATTACTAGTGCTGTTAAAAATAACACGTGATTTTAATTAATTGATTAGAAACATTTAATTCGTTATAACATTTTTACATGATTAAAGCAGTTTTGTTTACTTCCGTTTTTTGTTTTTGTTTTTTTACTCCTTTACCGGAGCAGCATGTGCAGTGTCTCTGGGTGCATCGCCATGACAACAGAGCAGCACAACACCGAGTGGAATAATATTAAGGTAGAAAGTTTCACTTTAAAAGGTTCCCTGTCAGCTGATTGAGAAAGTAAAAGTCATTAGTTTAACTTAGAAAAGCCGAATTTAATGACCACAGAAGTACTTCTGCAGCAGAACAACAGGTTGCCACCAGACTGCTAAAGCTGGAGGAAATACTTACAGGTGGGGGGGGGGGGGGAGGTATTACAGTATATTTTTGCCATAAGTTTACAACTTTGTTTCTGGAAATATTAAAATTCTCTAAGTGGTGAACCTGCACTCTAACAAAACCCAGACCGTTGTTAGATGTTTATTATTAATTTATTTATGTTTTTATTATTTTGCTAATCTTGGAGAAATACAGTTTCGCCCAAAGCTAAAAGGACATTATAAAAATGGTCTTTGAATTTAAATATAGTCTGCGTGTTGAGTCGACATTAATGTGTGTTTAGTTACATAATCAGAGAGCAGCAGAGTCCGTCAATGTCTCATTACCACCTGTGGATTCAATTCAGCAGATGAGAGAGGATCAAAGGAGATCAAAGGAGAACAGTATCTGTTACGATGGAGATACTCAGGGAATTAAACCCCCATCTCACACATGACACTATACTAACGAGATATTGTTCCTCAGATTTTATGAGGACCATCATCCATCAAAACTCTGGACTTCACTTGGTACCAATAGATTGAAGGCAAGAAGGAGAGCTGAGAGTGCTGCAGCTCCCCCTGTAGGATGGTATATGAACTGCATATCTTCCACTTCAATCGTCTAGAAATCAGTGTGTCCACCACTGCAAGTCAACAGATAGAACCAAACCTTTGAGTTTCAGTGAGGAGTCAGTCTTCTCTTGTATTGATATTAGTACTGTGACAGGCTGAGTTCTACTTTATTATTCTGATCATAGAATAAAAAAAGTGTTTTTTTCTCCATCTTTTTCAGGCTATTATTAAATATAAAGATGTGTTCGCAGTACATCTGACACCAGGTAATGCAGCACTAAAAGTGCATCAAAGGAGGCGCTGTGGCTTAGCTGGTCAAAGTGCCTGTCTAGTAAACAGGAGATCCTGGGTTCAAATCCCAGCAGTGCCTCACAACATTGATTCACTTCAACTTTACTTATATATCACCAAATACAACACAGTCATTTCTTAGTGTTTTTACAGGAGAAACCCAACAAGTCCACATCATCAAGCATGATCATGTGGACACCCCGTCCCCCCGATGTGCCAGGTACCTCGAAGAGGGTTACTGTTTGATACGGTACTTTTGGTACGATCCACAACTTTAGTCAGTGAAAACACATGAAAACCTGAAGTGTATCATAACATATTGACACATACTGAGTGGTGGAAACAAGACATTTGTTTATTTCAAACACAATGAATATGAAGGAGTTGTAGACAAGGTGAAGCATCCACAACGGGGTCAGAGACGTACCGTGGAGACCTCTGTACCTGTAAGACTTATAACTGCAAGCTTCAGGTCCTAAGTCAAGACAACGTGTTGTGTCACCATGGAAGGTTCACTGTAATGTCCTACACAGAAGACAACCACTGTTGACTGTGGCTTGCCCACATTGTAGAAACTACATTGTTGTTGTCAATAAACAAGATGTTGTCTCTTAAAACGTTGATGAAATCAGGGCCTAAGACTCGGGTCAGAACCGACCCGTTAACATGTGACTGGGTTGTGAAAGCTTACACAGGAGGAGGGTTGAGAAAAGATCTGTTGATTGGCTTGGAATGGAACCCTGCATAGTCCTATAAGAACCCAGAAGAACAAGAAGAACTGTTGGGCGGTGACGTCAGCCAGCTGCTGAAGAAATGCTTGTTAGGCAGGAGAGTTCATACTCTGAGAAGAAGCTGTCAAACTCACAGGACCTGAAGGTTCTGCTGGGGTGAAAGTTACCAGGGGTGGAGCAAGTCTCCAACATATCGGGAGCAGAACTGATAGCAGCATAACATTACTTGCTGATTGGAGGAAGTAAATCCATCCAAACTTAGAAAGTGGCAGTGGTGGGATTTGAACCCACACCTCCTGAGAGACTGGAACCTTAATCCAGCACCTTGGACCGCTCGGCCACACTACTGCATCAGCAGGAACAGAGTGCTCATCACAACAGAACAGAGTCTCTGGTTCATGTTCACCAGGGATGGGAATTGAAAACCGGTTCTGACTGAGAACCGGTTCCAATTGATCAGTTCCATCGGAATCGTACATCTTAAATGTGTTTGATTCTTCTTAACGATTCATTTCCCAGCATGACGTCAAGTGGCGTTGCGTCGCAGTGTGTGACGTCATGCAACGGCATGACGTCACACACTGCGACGAAGAGCTCCTTCAACCAGGAGAAAACATGGAGAGGAAGAAGGTCTAACTACAAAATAATAGGACACGGTAATACATGTTCACAGAATTGAATGGTTAAACAGAATCGAAAATGGAATCGGGATCAGAAAAATCGTATCAATTCCCATCCCTAATGTTCACACACAAAAAGATGAAAGATGGACTGTCCCGCCACCATTCATATGTTTACTCTGAAATTAGACTGATTGGTTGTCTCAAGACATAAAGGACAAGTTTGTCCTTCTCTTCTTAAAGTTGGAAAACACTTTCAATGTGCCCAACAAATGTATTGATGAACTAGTTGATGAGCTTCTGTTCATCTCCTCCAGGTCATCAGGTCCAGTTCTACAGGATGTGGTCCAGTTCTATATTCACATACGTTTACATACGAAGTAAAAGACAGGGGATGTAGCTCAGTCGTAGAGTGCATGCTTTGCATGTATGAGGTCCTGGGTTCAATCCCCAGCATCTCCAAGATCTCAGATGGTAGAGCCTCAGACTTTTAATCTGAAGGTCCAGGGTTCAAGTCCCTGTTCAGGCACTTTGTGGGAAGAAACTTGAAACTTACCAGGATTACTATTGCAGCAACACATCATCAATAGAGTAACTATGTCAATTCAGAACAGTTCTCTGGAGTCTCCATCCAGAGGAGTGTTACTTTCATGATCTACACCCAAATGTCAAATGACTGATATCCTGAGGAGCTGCTGTCCAGTAGAGAAATACTCTGGTGGAGCTGCTGTTTATCTTGATCATATCAAGTATGAAAAGTCTCTGAGGTTACATAACCAGCAAACATAATGACTTTATTTCTATAGTACTTTTCTAAACTCAGTTACAAAGTACTTTTACATTAAAACCACAATACAATTTACAACAATGAAATACAGAGCATACAAAGTTCTTGGTACCATTAGTAGACCCCTTCAGAGGAAGGTCTGGCTTATTTAACTTTGTGAGGTGACCTTGAGTGGTTTGAAAGGCGCCATAAATATGCATTATTTTGTTAATGCTGAAGGCAGTCACACAATAGTGATACAAAATCTTTAGTATTATTATTATTATGACTTCTTTGCCATTCAAATAAATAAAAAAGTGCAGCTTGTTCATGAGATGACTGCTGTGCTGTTTGCTTTTTATATCTTTATCTGTTTCTGAATAAATAATAAAAAAACTTTAAAAAATGTCCCAAATAAAGCAGATGGGAGAGGCACCTCATGGAGATCAGAGCAGATCAAAGCAGGAGAAAATCTTTGATCATAGCATCTCCATAGCAACAGGTGATGATCTCCACCAATCTGATATGATCTCAGCACTGGAGCCATGAAGATGCGGAGATCAAAGGAGATCAGGTTTGTTCAACCTTCAGCATTCACACTTGCATTTTCTTCTGGAAATACAAACCTCTAGTAATTATTATTATCATAACAGGTCTCTGATATCTGGAGGAGTCAGACCATTCAAGGCTTTTAAAACAAGCAGTAGCATTTTAAAAACTCTTCCAAAACTCCCTCTGCTTCATCTGATGATGTCATCACCAAGGTTGTGAAAAAGTCCAATAACAAGAACCTTCATTGTGATCAGGTGTGGTGCAACATGGAGAGAGCTAAACCCCGCGGGATGCTAGCGCTCCAGGACCAAACTTGGACACCCTTGTCCTAGACCAATGTGCTGACATGTTCAAAAAGCCAAAGGAATCAACTCATTGTCATAAATAAGGCAGGAGATGAAGACTCTGGATGGTCTCCAGTCCTTCACAGGACAAACATCAGGACAAAAATTGCCTCCAACATCTTGAGGTAATTTATCATCACCAGTTAAACTCACATTCTTGTTTTTGGACTGTGGAAGGAAACCAGAGTACCTGGAGGATGGATGGATCCATGTAAAGTTTCTTCTTCAGTATTTTAAATCAAATCTCAGCAAGGAGCTAGTGGCGCAATGGACAACGCGTCTGACTACGGATCAGAAGATTCCAGGTTCAACTCCTGGCTAGCTTGATAATGTTCTAGTTAACTTCACCGACAACATTTCCCTTGTTGTTGTTGGAACCTTCACATTGTTCTACAAAGACCCCAAAAGCCTTAAAAGTCATGGATTCTTTAAAAAGTTGAAAAGAAAAACTTTCTTCTATCATTTGTTCCCAAGATTCACACCAATACTGAGTAAAGGAAACTTTTTCCAAGTGAACATAAGTAATATCTGTATATTCCATCCATCCATCCATCCATCCATCCATCCATCCATCCATCATCCATCCATCATGTGATCCAGTAAACATGTCCAAGCAGTAATGTTGTGTTGTTGCTTCTCATTGTCAATAGAAACATGAGAAAGTATGAGAGTAACTGATACTCTTGTATGATCACTGGACCTTTTGAAAGCAGTCAGACTCTAATACTGTACCAGGAGCATCTGTGTCCTTCACAACCCGCCTACATTTTAACTGGACTTTCTGTGGTGGACCAAACAACACAGTTGGGTCTGGGTGAGCTTTGCTTTACCTTACCATCCTGGTCCGCTCTGGAACGTAGGACTTGGTAGCACCATGGCTAAACTAAGCTTTGAAAAGTCATGATCGTTATCAATGAATGCCCTTTAATCTGAGCATCCACCATTAAAATCCCTGTTCAGGTTTGCTGTAAAACCAAGCAGTTCTTCATTCCAGCTTCAAATGGAGAGAAAACTGGTTTTCCTGAAGCAAAACTTCTCACCTGCAGCCAATCAGGCAGTGAGAAAATATGATGCAATACAGCCAGCAGTCTGCTCAGATGTTTCCTGATTGTTTTCAAATGAAGAGCGGAGCTTTTCAGCATCTTCAGGAAGGAACAATGGACTACAATTTGTTGAGTTTCAAAACAGCGAGCAAGAAGAGTCTCCACTTCTGCACCTTGGTGGTCAGGATCAGTGTCTGCTTCGTCTCACTCATAAGTCAGAATCATATGGAGACACAACACTGTGTTGGCAGGCTTGGGTAGCTCAGACGGTAGAGCATCAGACTTTTAATCTGAGGGTCCAGGGTTCAAGTCCCTGTTCAGGCTCTTTGTGGGAAGAAACTGTCTCTTGATGGTCTACACCAGAGTGTCCAAACTGGGTCCTAGAGTGCTGGTGTCCTGCATGTTTTAGTTCTCTGCCTGCTTCAGCATACCTGAATCTAATGATGACGTCATCACCAAGGTTGTGAAAAAGAACAATAACGAGCCTTTCCTTACAAAGTGGATGGGAGAGGCACCGGATGGAGATCAATGGAGACCAAAGCTGGAGGAAATCTTTGATCTGAGCATCTCCATGGCAAAAGGCACTGATCTCCTTTGATCTGATAAGAGATCAGAACTGGAGCCATGGAGATGCTGAGATCAAAGGAAATCAGCTTGATTCAATCTTCAGCATTCACAGTTGCATTTTCTTCTGGAAATACAAACATCTAGTAATTATTATTATCATAACATGTCTCTGATATCTGGAGGAGTCAGACCATTCAAGGCTTTAAAAACAAGCAGTAGCATTTTAAAATATCTTCTAAAACTGACAGGCAGCCAGTGAAAGGAAGAAGGGATTGGTGAAATGTGGTCCCTCCTCCTGGTGCCTGTTTAAAACCTGGTAGCAGCATTCTGCTCCAGCTGCAGTCTTTGAACATTGAGCCTACTGATGCCAAAATAAAGGGAGTTACAATAATCCAGCCTGGACCAGATGAAGACATGTATTACTTTTCCAGGTCTGCTGGGGAGAGGAATGACCTGGTCTTGACTAGTCGTCTCAGCTGAGCAAAGCAGGATTGGACTACCTTGGTCACCTGACAGTCAAAGGACAGGTCGGAGTCGAACGCCACACCTAAATTGTGGGCCTCTTTTCAAACATTGCTCAATGAGCTACCAAGACTAGAGCAAAGGTTGTTAAAACCACCAGAACTGGGTCCATTGGGGGCGATCAAAATGATTTCAGCTTTTAAACCGTTCAGCTGTAAAAAGTTTTTGGACTTTGGTTCTTTACTTTTGTGAGGCAGGACAGGATAGAGGCAGAGTCCGTAGAGCAAGGCTTTATAGGGAAGTTCAGTTGTGTGTCGTCTTCATAAAAATGAAAGTTAACATTAAGGCCACCCAAAACAGAGCCTTGAGGGACACCACAATAAAGAGCAGCACAAGAGGAAGAGGTCTCTCCAAGTTGAACAGAAAATGATCTGTCTGATAAATACCAGGAAAACTAGTTAAGAGCAACACCAGTGATGTCAACATGATTTTTCAGAGGGTTAATTAAAATCTTATGATTGACTGTATCAAATACTGAGCAAAGGTTAAGGAGGATTAAGAAGAAGTACAAGTCATTATTTGCTGAAAGTAGTAGATGGTTGGTGACCTTAACCAGCACAGTGTCAGAGTTATGATGTGCAGGAAACCAGACTGAAATGTCCCAAAGGTTTGGTTTCAATCCATCAAAGAAATGAGCTCCTTGATAAAATGAAGTTTTGAGGCCAGAGTAGAGCGAGGCGGGGTAGGAGACTAGATCTGGACCTATCAGAACCACATTTTATGTCTAATCTCTATTATTATATGGACACAATCTGAAATAAATTCCTCGGAGCGTTCTGGTGTGGGTTCAACCTGCTATTTGGGGACTGATCATGGAACGACATGGTCACTCCAAGGGCTCATCTGGGAATTGAACTGCAACTGATTGTCATAAATAAGGCAGGAGATCAGGACTCCTGACAGCCTTGACAGAGCTCATGGAATGACGTCATCCTGACAAAAGGAAATGAAAACATTAGTCATGGCCGACCTTGAAGAAATGAAGCTGAAAGTTCAACTGCTATTGGAGGATTTGTAACTTTATAGTACATAATGGGTTTCTCACAAGAAAAACAAACTACAAGTGAATGTGTTGCATTTGGTGCTTTATAAATAAAGGTTAATTAAATTGAAGTGATGTCATGAGGCACTGCTGGGATTTGAACCCAGGAACTCATGTTCACTAGACAGGTATTTTGACCAGCTAAGCCACAGCGCCTCCTTTGGGGCATTTTTACTGCTGCATTACCTGGTGTCATATGTACTGCAGGAAAATATTTACATTTGATAGCAGTCTGATAAAAACGTAATTTTTTTTTTAATAAATACACTTTTTATTCTGATCTGAAAGAAATCAGACATCACAGTATTAATGAATAACCGTTAGCCGCGACCTTTATCTGATCAGGTTTGAGCACATTTTGGTAAGGTGCAGGTTGTGTGGCTGAGCGGTCCAAGGTGCTGGATTAAGGCTCCAGTCTCTCAGGAGGTACGGGTTCAAATCCCACCACTGCCAATTTCAAGGGTTCGGGAGGATTTACTTCCTCAAATGAGACACTGTCATCAGTTCTGCTCCTGGTACATTGGAGACTTAAGACCCCTGCATACTCCCTTTTTAAACAAGAAGGAAAAAAAAGCTTTTTCAGTAGGACTGTTCATACTCCGATAAGAAGCTGCCGAACCTGCAGGCCACGCCCCCTCACAGCAGCCACACCCTGTGATGCGAAGTTTAAACTTTTCAACTGCACAGTTTATTTCTGGCCTCCAGTGCTTCCAGAAACACATTCCTCTGAACTGTTTCAGTAATAAAAGAGAGTTTCTGTCCGAGCGCCATGCTGGACCAGTATTAACTACAGGAGCTGACAGCTGTTCGTGATGCATTCAGGTGCATCATGTAAAAGTCTTTTAATGAGCTGCAACGCTCGTACAGTAGTGATGTTACAAGTTAAATATGATTAAAATATGACTGATGGTCATGAGCGAGCTGGAACACGCATGAGCAGCACACGGCAGTGCGGAACCCGCATAGTTCGGCCAGGACGGTTGGAACAGCCGAAACAAATTTCTTCGGCCAGAGGGAGCTGGAAGACGGATATTACATCATTTTGTTCGACAGGACCTGCACTGCTGAACTTTAGTCTTGTTCTTATGGAGGATGAAGAGGCCTTTACTCTTAGATCAGGGGAGTCCAAACTCAGATACTGGAGGGCCTGAGCCCTGCATGTTTTCTATGTCTTCCTTCTTTAACACTCCTGAATTGTTCATCACCACATTCAGCACAAAGCTCCATAAGGAGCCACTCATTGCAATCAGCCATGTTGAAGCAGGGTGACGTGGAAAACATGCAGGGCTGAGGCCCTCCAGGAACTGAGTTTGAGACCCCTGATCTAGACCATGATCTTTGACCCCATCAGCTCCCTGGGAGCTTCACCTTGTCACCAACTCTTTCATACTCATCCTGTTTGAAATAAATCGTTTCCACCACTCAGTATGTGCCGGTACTTTATGATACAGTACGGGTTTTCATGTGTTTTCACTGACTGAAGTTGAACCCAGGACTTCCTATTTACTAGACAGGCACTTTGACCAGCTAAGCCACAGCGCCTCCTTTGGCTGTCTGTCACACAGCTCACCTTCTGGCTCTGTTCATTCAGGAGGAATAAGAACTTACAAAATAGATTGATCCTGGAATTAACTCCTTTTCTGCACCGTAACACATGCTTTGTTGTCCTGTCTGGGTCCATCATGTGTGGGAGAAGAAGAGCCTGATCTGAAGGTGGAGGTCAGAGGAGAGTGACATCATGGAGGTCAGAGGAGAGTGACATCATGGAGGTCAGTGGAGAGTGACATCATGAGGCCAGAGGAAAGTGACATCATGGAGGTCAGAGGAGAGTGACATCATGGAGGCCAGAGGAGAGTGACATCATGATGTCAGAGGAGAGTGACATCATGGAGGCCAGAGGAGAGTGACATCATGGAGGAGAGTGGCATAATGGAGATCAGAGGAGAGTGACATCATGAAGGTCAGAGGAGAGTGACTTCATGAGGTCAGAGGAGAGTGACATCATGGAGATCAGAGGAGAGTGACATCATGGAGGCCAGAGGAGAGTGACATCATGGAGGCCAGAGGAAAGTGACATTATGGAGGTCAGAGGAGAGTGACATCATCAGTTTGTGCCTTCTCCTGCACCTCCTCCTCCCCCACTTCTTCCCCCTGATGCACCTCCTCCTGCACACACATATTCTGCCAAGAAACCAAGAAATGACTGTGTTGTATTTGGTGCTATATAAGTAAAGTTGAACTGAATTAATGTTGTGGGGAACTGCTGGGATTTAAGCTGATGTAAGACAGGATGATAAGAATGATAAGAAGATGATAAGAAGTGGAGGAGTTTGTTTTGTTAGACAGAGAAGTGACTCAGGTTTCTGAGTGAGTTCTGTCAGAGCCTCTTCAGCTTGTGTGTCTCATCAGGTCTTTCTGGGCCGTTCACACCTGGTTAACATCTGTTTCAGCTGATCACATCACATGGAGCAGCCCTGATCCACACTGGTTACACTTGTCTGGATCCTGGGTTACGCTGTGTCAGTGTCATGTGTCTGTTACCATGCTTCCACATTGTGACATCACAGTGATGTCACAATGTGGAAGCTTTGTGACATCAGGTCCAGATGTTCCCCAGCTGTCATGAAGCCACTCTTCTGTAAATCCAGCATTAGTTCAACAGGTGAGGAACACCTGTACGATGCCATCTGCTCTCTGAAGTTCACTTCAACAAGTTCTGACACTAGGTAATGCAGCACTACATTCCACCAAAGGAGGCGCTGTGGCTTAGCTGGTCAAAGTTCCTGTCTAGTGAACAGGAGTTCCTGGGTTCATATCCCAGCAGTGCCTCATGACATCAATTCAATGAATCTTTATTTATATAGCACCAAATGCAACACAGTCATTTGTAGTTTGTTGTGATAATAATAATTACTATAGGTTTGTATTTCCAGAAGAAAATGCAAGTGTGAATGCTGAAGGTTGAATAAAGCTGATCTCCTTTGATCTCTGTGTTTCCATGGCTTCAGTGCTGAGATCATATCAGATTGAAGGAGATCATCTCCTGCTTTGATCTGCTCTGATCTCCGTGAGGTGCCTCTCCCATCTTCTTTGTATGACACATTTTTTCAAAGATTTGTGTGATTTGAATATATATATATATATATTTGAATGGCATTAATCAAGTTGTAAAGTTGTAGTTTTGTGTTGGTTAGTTTTTAAAACGCAGATGAGTCATTATCAGTAATAAAAAAAGAGTTTATTTCTAAGTGTTTTGGTTTTGAAGGAAACATCAAAGTTGAGTTTTGTAGTTCAGACTAATGTTCATGTAATCAGATTCCAGTGTGGTGTCCAGCTTCTCACTGCACTCTGGAATATTAAAAGCTGGATGACACAATCTTGGATTTTCCAGCAGAAGCTGCATGATATTGTTTCTGAGATTGCAGAATTCCAGAGCTCAGCTGTACTTCTTAGATTACATCAACACAACACTTGCTGTGGATCTCTGTGTTTGTGTTCTTGAGGTCAGACATAAAGCTTGGAGATGCTGGGGATTGATCCCAGGACCTCATACATGCAAAGCATGCACTCTACCACTGAGCTACATCCCCTGTCTTTTATGTTGTATGTAAATGTATGTGAATGTAGAACTGGACCACATCCTGTAGAACTGGACATGATGACCTGGAAGAGATGAACAGGAGCTCATCAACTAGTTCATCAATACATTTGTTGGGCCCATTGAAAGTGTTTTCCAACTTTAAGAAGAAAAGGACAAACTTGTCCTTAATGTCTTGAGACAACCAATCAGTCTCATTTCAGAGTAAACATATGAATGGTGGTCCATCTTTCATCTTTTTGTGTGTGAACATTAGGGATGGGAATTGATATGATTTTTCTGATCCCGATTCCATTTTCGATTCTGTTTAACGATTCAATTCTGTGAACATGTATTACCGTGTCCTATTATTTTGTAGTTAGACCATCTTCCTCTCCATGTTTTCTCCTGGTTGAAGGAGCTCTGTATGTGACATCATGCAACGTACTGCAACGCCACTTGACGTCATGCTGGGAAATGAATCGTTAAGAAGAATCAAACACATTTAAGAAGTACGATTCCGATGGAATTGATCAATTGGAACCGGTTCTCAGTCAGAACCGGTTTTCAATTCCCATCCCTGGTGAACATGAACCAGAGACTCTGTTCTGTTGTGATGAGCACTCTATTCAAGCTGAAGCAGTAGTGTGGCCGAGCGGTCCAAGGTGCTGGATTAAGGTTCAAGTCTCTCAGGAGGTGTGGGTTCAAATCCCACCACTGCCACTTTCTAAGTTTGGATGGATTTACTCCAATCAGCAAGTAATGAGACACTGCCATCAGTTCTGATACGTTGGAGACTTGCTCCACCCCTGTGAACTTTCACCCCAGCAGAACCTTCAGATTCTTGTCCTGTGAGTTTGACAGCTTCTTCTCAGAGTATGAACTCTCCTGCCTAACAAGCATTTCTTCAGATGTCACTGTTCTTCTGGGTTCTTATAGAACTATGCAGAGTTCCATTCCAAGCCAATCAACAGATCTTTTCTCAACTATCCTCCTGTGTGAGCTTTCACAACCCAGTCACATATTAACGGGTCGGTTCTGACCCGAGTCTTCCATCAACGTTTCAAGAGACAACATCTTGTTTGTTAACAACAACAATGTAGTTTCTACAATGTGGGCAAGCCACAGTCAACAGTGGTGGTCTTCTGTGTAGGACATTACAGGGAACCTTCCATGGTTACACAACACGTTGCCTTGACTTAGGACCTGAAGCTTGCAGTTATAAGTCTTACAGGTACAGAGGTCTCCACGGTACGTCTCTGAACCCGTTGTGGATGCTTCACCTTGTCTACAACTCCTTCATATTCATTGTGTTTGAAATAAACAAATGTCTTGTTTCCACCACTCAGTATGTGTCAATATGTTATGATACACTTCAGGTTTTCATGTGTTTTCACTGACTAAAGTTGTGGATCGTACTGAAAGTACCGTACCAAACAGTAACGCTCCGTCGAGGTACCTGCCACCTTGGGGGGACGGGTGTCCACATGATTATGCTTGATGATGTGGACTTGTTGGGTTTCTCCTGTAAAAAACACCAAGAAATGACTGTGTTGTATTTGATGCTATATCAGTAAAGTTGAAGTGAATTAATGCTGTGAGGCACTGCTGGGATTTGAACCCAGGATCTCCTGTTTACGAAACAGGCACTTTGACCAGCTAAGCCACAGCGCCTCCTTTGGTGCACTTTTAGTGCTGCATTGCCTGGTGTCAGAGGTTCTGCAAACACATCCTTACATTCAATGACAGTGAAAAAAACACATTTGATTCTATGATCAGAATAATAAAGTAGAACTCAGCCCGTCACAGTACTAATATCAATACAAGAGAAGACTGACTCCTCACTAAAACCCAAAGGTTTGGTTCTATCTGTTGACTTGCAGTGGTGGACACACTGATTTCTAGACGATTGAAGTGGAAGATATGCAGTTCATATCCCATCCTACAGGGGGAGCTGCAGCACTCTCAGCTCTCCTACTTGCCTCAGTCTTCAATCTATTGGTACCAAGTGAAGTCCAGAGTATTTATGGATGATGGTTCTCATAATATTTGAGAAGATCATGGGGATCTTGTTGCCTCCAACAGGGGACTTGCCTGTCAGGCAAGGACCTTGAGGACATTGGACATTGAGGACCACCAAGGACGTCCTCAGCCTGCCCTGCCTGAATGTTTTGATGTGCTTTGTGAATCCGTGCAACCAAGCTAACATGCTAACATGTTTTTTATTTACATGCCAATATGTATGTTAGCTAATGTGTGCTATGTGACGATGTTTCAATAAAGTATTAGTAAAAGTGAAAAAATATCAGAAAATAATAATTACAGTGAAAAAGTATCAATAACATATCAGCTAGAACTATACTCGGTAGAGCGCAGCTCTTCACCAAAGCCACATTTGTTGAAGGAACCAAGTTAGCAACACTAGCATGATATCTATTAGCTTATCTCAATGCCAACCAGGTAGAACATTGGTTCTCAAAGTGTGGCCCGCGGGCCAATGGCGGCCTGCAGAAACATTTCTGGTGGCCCGCCATGATTTTACAGTTGTTATTTTTAATCTAACTGCAAATTGCAGTATGAAGCTCCGTTTCGTGGTCTTTAATGCCATCTATTGGGATAAGCGGTAATTACAGGATAAGCGGTAATTACAGGTGTCGTTAAGCCCTCACTTGACCTTACTCCCAGAAATCCATGGTTCAATGTTTTTTTTTCACCACTGGGATGCGCACTCCCACGGCAGGGGGTGCAGATTCTGCCAGGGGGTATTTACTTTGGCACGGCACCGTAACAGCAGTAGTGAATATGGAGTCGGAGCGGGAGCCGGGCTCCTCGAGAAAAAAGCATTATATTGGCGAGGAGAAAAGGCGTTTTCAAGATAAGTGGACATACGCTTACTTTGTCCTACCTCACAGGGCGGATAAAGTCCTGTGCCTGATCTGCAAGCAGGTTAATGCAATGCTGAAGGACTTCAACATAAAAGGCCATTATGATACCAATCATAAAACCTACGACAAATTCACCGGCGAAGAGCGCAGCAGTAAGCTTGAAGGACTTAAAAGAGGCTCCACTGCACAGCAGTTAGTTTTCTCAAATCTGTCCAAGTCTGGTGACGCTGTAACACAGGCTAGCTACGTAGTAGCTCAATCAGTAGCCTGCCGGAGCAAGCCGTTCAGTGACAGAGAATTTGCGCGAGAGTGCATTTTGAAAGTGGCCTGGAGCAAAAAACAAAGCTCTGTGGCATAAGTTTGCCGAATGACACAATGACAGGATGAATGGAAGATCTGGCCAAAAATCTGAAAGAGCAACTGGGACAAGGCATGGAGTGCCTGGGAAAGGGAGCCTTTTCCATTGCACTGGATGAAAGCAGGGACATTTCCCGTACAGCACAGTTGCTGACTTTCATCCAAACAGTGACGGAGAACTTTGATATAGGCGAGGAGCTGCTGAGCTTGGAGAGTATCAAAGACAGAACAAGGGGAGTCGACATTTGTGATGCTGTGTGTCACAGTCCCGATGCATACAATGCCAAGCTGCCGTCTGCGGTCGGTGTCACAACAGATGGAGCACCGGCAATGGTCTGGAGAAAGACAGGCTCCGTGTCGCTGCTCTCTGAGAAAGTAGCCAACAATGGAGGTGAGGAATTAATTAAATATCACTGCATAATACAGCAAGAAGCCCTCGCTGCTCAAACACTTGAAATGAAACATGTCATGGAGATTGTTGAGAAGACGGATCATTTCCTGAAGTCCAGAGGTCTGAATCACCGCCAATTTAGGCCTTGTTTGGAGCAATCAGAGGCAGATTTTGGTGACGTCATCTACTTCTCTGCCGTCAGGTGGCTGAGCAGAGGTGCCACACTGAAGCATTTTTTAACCTGAGGAAAGAAAAAAGAGAGTTCATGGAGTCAAAAGGACAAGATGAGACACAGTTAAGTGACACTAAATGTCTCTGTGACCTGGCGTTCCTTGTTGACTTGAATACTTGTCTCAGTGATCTCAATGTGAAGCTGCAGGGCCATGGGAAGCTCATTTCCACACTATCTGACGTCAAAGCTTTCCAGCAAAAACTTGAACTGCTGCAGGGACAGCTCAAACTGGGACATCTCAAACAGGGACAGCTCAAACAGGGACATCTCAACCATTTTCCCGCCTGCAAGGCGCTTGTAGACGACACAGACGGGCGCCACGTTTTACGTCACCTGCGTTCAAACAAGAACCATAACATCATAAATAAACTCAGACAGGAATTCGACCACCGCTTCTCCGACTTCAGGGTCCATGAGAAGTCATTCAACCTCTTCAAACCTTTCTCATGTGTGTCCCTGAGGAAGAGCCTGCAGAAATGCAGTTTGAGCTCATTGACTTACAGGAGATGTCACCCAGCTTTAAAGCAGCCAACCAGATCTGGAGTCAACTTCCTCTCCAGAAAACTCTGAACCAGCTGCTGCAAGACGTCTGGCCTCAAGTCCAGGCTGCAGCTTGTTCTGTCACACCTGACAATGGAAAAGTACTCACCACTTGTCCTCAATCATTATTTATTGTCCATGTAATGTTCTTACTATTGTGGTGAATGTTGACCACAGCAGAGCAGCACCAGTAAAGTCTAGTTCCACTGAGATTTGAACTCAGATCACTGGATTCAGAGTCCAGAGTGCTAACCATTACACCATGGAACCACAGAGAGCTGCTCAGCATGGTGCATTCATGGACATCTAGTCAATGAAAACACTTCAACTCCAGACGCTGCAACATTTTTCCGAGCTTTTTTAAGTTTGTCTGCAAATTGTGAATACACAGATACTTTGAAACGTACATGGTGATTTAATTTAAATGCACCTTATTTCTTTACAGCAACTAACTGGTTGTCAGAATAGTTGATTATTTATTGGTTTTCAGGAGGATTTTGCAGTAAAAACTTTGAAGATTTAAACTTGGATCTTTGGAGTCAAAGTGTGTTTCTTTGACTTCAACTCCCTCCTTCATTTCAACTCAAGTCATAGGAGAGTGACATCATGGAGGCCAAAGGAGAGTGACATCATGAAGGCCAGAGGAGAGTGACATCATGGAGGCCAAAGGAGAGTGACATCATGAAGGCCAGAGGAGAGTGACATCATGGAGGCCAGTGGAGAGTGACATCATGGAGGCCAGAGGAGAGTGACATTATGGAGGTCATAGGAGAGTGACATCATGGAGACCAGAGGAGAGTGACATTTAAAGAAAATGGTTGATGAGGCTTCATTTGGCCAAGGCTCCATCGAGGCTCAGTGCCGGTGTAAGATTGTAAAAGGACTCTCATAGAATCTGAACCCCGAGGTCAATTTTCCACAGCAGGTAATAAGGACCCCTAATATTTGTACTGAAATGTTAATAGAATTTAAGAACAGAAATAAATATGAACAGAAACAACAACATATGATAGATAGTGAGTAACTGTTTTATTCTAGATAAACTAGGAGAGAGAGAGACATACTGATGGTATATTTTAAAAGAGTTAGAATCTTCTTGAGATTCCTTCAGTCTACAAGTTGATGATAAAGCAGGTTCATGAGTGACGACAACATCAACACTTCAGGAGCCACTGCCGTGACCCAGATTCGAACCGGGGTTGCTGCGGCCACAACGCAGAGTACTAACCACTATACGATCACAGCCACATGGACATGGGTATAAAAAGATATATATCATTCATTATGTTTTTAATTATTATTAGTGTTTCAGCTGTACAGTTTAGCTTCGTCACATCAACACAGTAAAATGTCGGCTAATGTCTGGAGCTTCAGCTGTGATGTGATAAAGAAGTAATTTTCTTTGATGGACTGGTTGTTCTTATGAAGTGACCAGCAGGCTGAGAGAGAGAGAGAGAGAGAGAGAGAGAGAGAGAGAGAGAGAGTGAGAGCACAGACCTGTAAGAAAGTATAAGTCCAATGAAATAGAAAGTATAGAGCCTTATCTTACTGTCAGCCTCCCTGAGTTTTTGTCTCATCTTGCCTCAGCTGCACCTCGACACCCTGTCCATGAAAATCACAAACAGAAGGGCTGACAAGACACAACCTTGGTGGAGTACTATGTCTTCCAGAACTTTCCCAGGGAGGCTGTGAAGTGTGATACCCTGATGTTTCTATCTGCTGACTCTGTTTGGTGATGTCATAGTGATGTCATAAAGGAATGGAAACAATCAAAGTTCTTTTACTTCGATCTTCACTTTGATCTTGACAAAATTATTATTTGTTGACTTCAACCAAGTTGTTTTTATCTGTGTGTATTTATTTATTGGATTTTAAGTATGTATGTATGTATGTATGTATGTATGTATGTATGTATGTATGTATGTATGTATGTATGTATGTACTGTATGTACTGTATGTACTGTATGTATGTGTTTTAACTACTTGCATGAAGTGTCACATTTCAGAGGGGTGGAGTCATGGGCCCTTACAACCTATTGGCTCTTTCACTTGTTAACAAATCACTTTAAGATTCTGATGTGGATCTGAACTGAATTTGGTCGCTGCCAAAAACAGACTGGATCAACAGCTTTTATTTCAAAAATAAAAATAAAGTGTCAGACCTGAACAATCAACACATAAATAACAAAGTAAATCCTACATTAGACACTGTGACAGTGACAGCCTGTAATAACACAACTGATCAATTAGTAGGATTAATAATGGAAACAGAGACAGAAGGCAGAACAGAGAGAGTGTGGATTGAGCAATTTTTTGTTTTCAAATTAAAGTGAACATCAATCCACTTCAATTAAAAAACATCCCATTTCACTATTCACTATTCGCACTTGGGTGCCAGAGGTCCTGGCATTCCCGGATGTGCCCTTGGGATTACCATGACCTCCTACAAATAGATGGTCTGGTGTTTCTTTCATGTTGTGGTTTTATTTCCCATTGCCCCTGAAGGCAACAGACACACTCACCAAAGCCAAGCAGCAACTAACCAACCAATAGAGCAACAGGAGCAGCAGGTTAGGAGGTAAAAGGACAATGAGGACGGAGGGACCACTGAAAGTCAGTCCATGTAAACTTAAGATGCTATCGGAAGATCAAGTTTTTGACACGATGACTGTTGAGTAATTTCATCTGTGACTTTAGCAGATCCAGGTCCAGGATCAGTTTAACATCCAGACCCAGAGCATCGAGTGTTTTTATGAGAAAAACATGAAATGTGTTGGCGTTGCTGTTTGAAAGCTCCTCAAAGTGAGTCCTGATACGCTTGTATGATCACTGGACCTTTTGAAAGCAGTCAGACTCTCATACTGTACCAGGAGCATCTGTGTCGTTCACAACCCGCCTACATTTTAACTGGACTTTCTGTGGTGGACCAAACAACACAGTTGGGTCACACATTTAGCATCTTTACATTTAAAGAGATTCAGACCTCAAACTCCAGATATGCTGTCTGCTACATTTAAAGAGTATCAGGTGTCGTACTCCAGAGATGATACATGCCACATTTAAAGAGTTTCAGGCCTCATCTCTGGTGTTTGAGGCTTGAAACTCTTTAGCATGTATCATGTAGCATCTTTGGTGTGTGAAGCCTGATATGCTTTAAATGTAGCATGTAGCATCTCTGGTGTACGAGGCCTGAAACTCTTTAAATGTAGCATGTAGCATCTTTACATTTAAAGAGATTCAGACCTCAAACTCCAGAGATGCTGCCTGCTACATTTAAAGAGTATCAGGCCTCGTACACCAGAGATGCTACATGCTACATGCTACATTTAAAGAGATTCAGACCTGGTACACCAGCGTTGCTACATGATACAGGCTTATGAGTTTCAAGCCTCTCACGCCATAGATGCTACATGCTACATCTAAAGAGTTTCAGGCCTCATCTCTGGTGTTGGAGGCCTGATACGCTTTGAATGTAGCATGTAGCATCTTTACATTTAAAGAGATTCAGACCTCAAACTCCAGAGATGCTCCATGCTACATTTAAAGAGTATCAGGCCTTGTACTCCAGATGTTATGAACTTACATTTTGTCTCACTAAGTAACTTAGTAACTAAGTAACTAAGTAACTAACTAACTAACTAAATTTTTTTTTATCAATTTATTTAAAAATACACAATAAATATATTTATGTGTAGTCAACCTCGTAGTACTGTGGGTAAAAATGGCTGTGATGAAGGTTGAGTTGGATGGTTTCATGGAGGATTCATGTCAGACGGTGAGTTCAGTTCAGCTCCAGGTCGGGCTGTCTGAGGTGGGGGAGGGGAGCCATCAATTAAACACCTGCTCTGTCTGCGCCACAGTATTGCTGCTGTTGCATTCACTGAGCGTGGGAATTACTGTGTTTCCAAACTCACTACATTTTCTGCATAAAACTACACAACTGTTGAGCTCGCAGACGTTTTGGTGATCATTTCAAGAGCAAGCAACAATTTCAGCCCCATTTGATTCTTCATTTTCAAAGACTGATTGAAATTTAAAGGCTTTTAACAATGTAAAGGCTGATTTACTAGCATTTAGAGAGTTAAAGTTCTGATTAGTATTAAGCATTTGATAGTTCTTATCAGTACTAAAAGTATTACTAAGATATAACCCAGTAAGTAGACAAAATATAGAGTTCAGTACTTTTATATCAGTTTTCAAAGTGTATGTTTTTGTCTTCAATGATTTATGAGTGTGGTTACTTATTTCTGAATGTGTTTAAGGATAACACCACCAGTTAAATTGATGTTTATTTTTGTTTTATTTGTGTATGTTTACTTGAAACATTGGTTTTTGTTAATATGTGAAATGTTCCCAATTTGTCTTCACAGAAGATGAAGAACAAGGAAAAGGAGAAAGAAGTGGATGAAGTGGTATGTATTGTTTTTAAGTCTTATTTCTTATTTTGACGTGGATCATACCAAAATAATGGACATAGAGTTTATTTGATAAATTCACGGTGTCCCAGAAGGGCCAACATCACAATACAACAGAAAAAGCCACAATACAACAGTAAAAACTCAAAATGCAACAGCAAAGACCACAAATGTGACTGAATCATCCTACTTAACTAGTTATATCAGGGGTGTCCAGCTCCGGTCCTGGAGAGCCGGTGTCCTGCATGTTCTAGTTCCTCCCTGCTTCAGTTTACCTGACTCTAATGATGATGTCATCACCAAGGGTGTGAAAAAGCCCAATAAGGAGCCCTTCATTGCAATCAGGAGTGTTACAACTGGGAGAGAGCTAAACCTGCAGGACGCCGGCCCTCCAGGACCCAGTTTAGACACCCCTGAGTTATATTAATAAAGTTGAATTGAATTGAACATCTGACAAACATCATATTTTGGTATCATTTCAGGAGGATTGCATATCAGAAGATATTTCTTCAGAAAGCAGTCATGATGAGGACAGTGATTATGTCCCATTGTCTTCTGAGGCCTCAGATGATGACATGGTTCCAACATTGAAAGGAACAAACCCAAAACTTCAAGAATCGGAAAAATCTCACAACAGAAATATAACTGATTCACAAAAATGCAACAGAAAACTAAGGGAGACATCGACTCGGATGAAAACAGAAACTCTGAAGATTGGAACAGGAACGAAGATGATGACGATCAGGGTAGGCCGCATGTCACGGATAAAAAATGCTCAAAAGGAGAAAGTGGGACAAGAAACACTATTGTGTGTATTGTGAAAAACAACAGAGTAAGATGGAACGGCACCTAATGAGGAAACATGGCGACCAAAAAGAAGTGGCCGAAGCAGTGATTCTTCCTCTGAGGTCAAAGACGTGCCGCCAAATGTTTGAGCTGCTCCGCAGAAAAGGCGATTTCAATCACAATATTAATGTGCTGGAGAAAGGAAAAGGGGACATCATAACATAGAGACAGCCTTCAGACAATACAGATGCGGAAGATTATTTGCCATGTAACATGTGTTACGGATTCTTCTTAAAAACTGAGTCATGGAGACATGAGAAAGCATGTCGAAAGACAATGAACGCTGGAGATGAATCAAAAGAAAAGCCAAGAGTCCAATCTGCTGCATCATCTCTCCTCCCATATCAAACATAGTCATCTGAGAGCTGTTCAACCATTGTCAGAAGAATGGTGATTGACAAGGTGCCAAGTGAAGTGAAAAATGACCCCCTGATTTGTGAATTTGGTGACAGGCTCTTGGAGAAACATGGGGGTGATAAGTCAAAAGATGGCCATGTTAGTCAAAAGATGAGAGAATTGGGGAGGTTGCTACTTGCTGCTAAGTCTCTTAACACACAAGTACAGAGACTAGAAGACATCCTGGTGCCACCCAAATTTTCATTGGCAGTGGCAGCAGCAAAAAAAGCCTCTGGATTCATGACGTCAACATACATGTATAACACGCCGTCCCTTGCCATTAAGTTAGGACATTCATTAAAGGCAGTTTGTGATATCTTGATTGGGCAGCATGTGAAGAATGAAAATGAAACTGCTGCTGCAAGAGTGAGAAGCTTCTCAGCACTGATCGCTGCAGAGTGGGACCTTTATGTTTCAGGACGGGCCAGAGCAAACTTAGAAGAGGACAGATGGAACAGGAAGGAAATGATCCCTCTCACAGAGGATGTTGTCAAACTCCACCAAATGTTGAAGTCCACAGAGGAGGACGCAAAAGAAAAACTATCAGAAGGATCAAATGCACCATCATATAAAACCCTCAGCGAATGTCTGCTGTCACAAATAATTCTTTTCAATCGAAGAAGACAAGGTGAGGCGGCTAAAATACTTCTCTCCTCCTTCAAGAACAGAGCGAGTGACAAGCCAAATGAGGATATAATGCAGTGCCTTTCAAAATTAGAAAAAGACTTGAGCAATGACTTCAGCAGGTTGGTGATTAAAGGAAAAAGATGGAAAAGTGCCTGTGCTTCTCACAACACAAACAATGAAATCGCTTGATTTTCTGATTGAAAAAAGGGGCATGGATGATGACATGTTGGAGAACAACATTTACCTTTTTGCAAGACAAAATTCTGAGTCCCATCTTAGAGGTTCCGACTGCTGGAAGAAACATGCGGCTTCATGTGGGGCGAGGCGGCCTGAAACGCTGACCTCCACCCAGCTGAGGAAGCATGTTGCTGCACTCAGCCAAATCATGAACCTTAAGGAGAATGAACTCCATCAACTTTGAAACTCATGGGACATGATATTCGTGTACATGGTGAATATTACCGCCTCACAGAAAACACTCTACAACTAGCAAAACTCAGCAAATTGCTCATGGGCATTGAACTTGGAACGGACATCTCCAAGGGCAAATCTCTTGATGAGACAGATTTAGGTTTAGAACGTGAGTATGACATTGATTTCATCTGGATCAAATCACAGGAAGGATTACTGATGGGAATTGATCAGATTTTTATCATTAAGATTAAGTTTTCGTCCTTGCCTAACAATTTGGTTCTCATTTGGAAAACAGGATCAGTAATTACCTACAGAAGACATGCTAATGTTGCTAACAGGTCGTGCTAAGATTGCCACTAAGATTGGTTCTTAACAAGAACCGGTTTTCTATTCCCATCCCTTCTCATGACTAATCTGTGTTCTTGTACTTTTGATTGAACATAATCTGTTTTTTCTTTGGAAACAGTTGCTTTGTCAGCAGAAACTATGCAACAGGGCAGTCAACGCCATGCTGAGGTCCTCAGTGAGGAGTCTTTGGAAAAAGCTCAGCATTTAGACGGTATGAACTAATCTGACTACTTTCACTTTTTCCATACATGTCACTAGCGAAGCCAGTAAATACCTAGTGACTACTATTTACCTCACATAGAGTAACACATCTGGAGGGATCGTCTTGGGAAAGAAAGGCTCACTAACAAACGTTGAGAGAAATTTGTGGACATTATTTGTGAGAAATAGGCTTTTTGTGTACATAGAAAAAGTCTTGGACCTTTGAGTTGAGTTCATGAAAAATTGGAGCATGCAAAAAATAAAAATGTATATTTTGTCAATCATTGTTCAGAAGTCAGGTTGAAAATGGTCAGGTAGTTTGAGTTTCCTATGTGAAATATCATTCTACATAATACTGAGGTGATGTATGACGGTGTTGTAGGTGAAACAGATTTGAGCTCTTCTAAAAGTGGAGTTTGTAGTCGTGTACCATGAGTTGTGTACTTGTAGATTGTTTTTCTCTCCACAAATACACCACACTTCCACATTTACAAGGAGTGGATTAGACTTGAGGCCCAGGCACATGACCACCTCAGCTTCCACCCAGAGCCAAGACCAGCTGTTCAGATTTGGACACTTGGAGCTGAGAAGGGGGAGGCTCCATGATTCCTGTTCATGCAGAGGTTTTATTTCCCTTTGCCACTGAAGGCAACACACTCACTAGTCACCAGTCCACAGAAGAAAACACAAAATCATATGTGTACACAGAAAGTCCAGTTAAGATGGAGACGGGTTGTGAAGGACACAGATGCTACTGGTACAGTATGAGAGTCTGACTGCTTTCAAAAGGTCCAGTGATCATACAAGCGTATCAGTCACTCTCATACTTTCTCATGGTTCTATTGACAATGAGAAGCAACAACACAACACTACTGCTTGGACATGTTTACTGGATCACATCATGGATGATGGATGGATGGATGGATGGATGGATGATAGATGTAATATACAGACATGACTTATGTTCACTCTGGATGTGAGGACTGATGTTCCCTTCCACAGGGAGAAGCTGCTGGTAGCTCACTCTCTATGTTCCTCTGGAGGTGAGGGGGGAACTCCTGTTCTCACTTTCATTGTCACTTTAATTTGAAAAAAACATATATTCTATTTTCACCAAGATGTTGGTGAGTTAGTTTTACCAGTAAATGGCTGCTCCATCCTCAATTCTCCTATAACCAACCAACCAACCCCCCCCGAAACACACTCACACACAACAGCCGGGTCTCCTGGGGGTCGTTTGGAGGGTCATAATTTATTTACACATGTTATAGATAATATCAAAGTAAGTGGTGTATTACTCAATGATATCAGTGATTTCATGTCTGTTTGTTTTTGTTTTTTTACTGTTTACAATAAAAAACACAGAAACATTAAAACAGACAACAGATAGATATCAGTACACATGAGTCAGAAGAGAGGAATCCCTGGAAATACTAGTTATTGAGGTGCAATCAGATGACTGGGAACTCATTTATAAATACAAGAGAAAGTGAAATATAAAGATGTTTAATGGATGACAAAGGGCTTAAAATTGCATCCAAGAAGAAGAATACATGACATAGAGAATCCAATAAATGTAGAACGAAGGAGATGGAAAATAAATACAAGAAATGTAAACATAAGTTCACTCATATAATGAGAAAATGTAGGAAGAATTATTTAAAAAAAGTACCAGAAAACAATAAAGACCATGTCAGCAGTAAATAGAAGGTTCTACATAGTATTATTCAACAGGCTTCCAGTAAGGATATTGTAATTGAAAACAGACACACTTCACAAAGTACAGACACACAATTCTCCCAAATCCTAGAAAAACTCTTCAACGACATACTAGATACATTCAGAGAAATTAACTCTAATTCATTAAATCTAGGTAAAACCAAAATCATGATATTTGGAAAATACGAAATAAATAAACACGTAAAGGTTCAGGTAGAGGAAGTAGCTCGAGAAAAGGTGATTGAAGACATATTTCTCGAAAAATGTAAGGATGAGTACGAGCACATTACAACTCTACAAAGCTGATTTCCTTTGATCTGAGTGTCTCCATGGCTCCAGTGCTGATCTCCTATCAGATCAAAGGAGATCAGTGCCTTTTGCCATGGAGATGCCCAGATCCAAGATTTCCTCCGGCTTTGATCTCCGTTGATCTCCATCCGGTGCCTCTCCCATCCACTTTGTGATGAAAGGCTTATTATTGTTCTTTTTCACAACCTTGGTGATGACGTCATCATTAGATTCAGGTATGCTGAAGCAGGCAGAGAACTAAAACATGCAGGACACCAGCACTCTCTGACCCAGTTTGGACACCCTGTCGTAGTCCATCAAGAGACAGCTTAGTTTTATCCTACTGATGATGTGTTGCTGCAATAGTCATCTTGCTCAGTTTCAAGTTTGTTCCCACAAACACCAGAGAACTCTGTAACAGAATTTGACAGATAGTGACGGGGGGCGGCCACCAGGGGGCATTGGTTATTGATGTAGCTTAAAGAGGTGGAACAGATTAAACATTCAGATGAAACAATCAGCAAATAAAAGTCAAATGAAGAAAACGTATAAGGGTGTATTAGTCAGTTTACAATTAGTTTACAATAAAAAACACAGAAACATTAAAAAAGACAACAGATAGATGTCAGTACAAATGAGTCAGAAGAGAGGAATCCCTGGAAAAATTAGTTATTGAGGTACAATCAGATGACTGGGAACTCATTTATAAAAGAAAAGACGTCCTGTCACTATGAGTGTACAATCAAAAAATACAATCGAAAGTGAAATATCGATCCTGGACTCTGGGAGTAGTGGGCGGAGCTGAGGTTGCACCGTGAGAGAAAGAGAGAGAGAGAGAGAGTGCACCAAGAGAGAGACTGAGACTGAGACTGAGTTTTACACTCGGACTTGGACTTGGACTTGAGTGGATTAGACTGGAGGCCAGGCACACGACCACCTCAGCTTCCACTCAGAGCCCAGACCAGCTGTTCAGATTTGGACACTTGGATCAGTGGAGGGAGAGGCTCCATGATTCCTGTTCATGCAGAGGTTTTATTTCCCTTTGCCACTGAAGGCAACACACTCACTAGCCACCAGACCACAGATGAAAACACAAAATCATATGTGTAACCAGAAAGTCCAGTTAAGATGGAGACGGGTTGTGAATGACACAGATGCTACTGGTACAGTATGAGAGTCTGACTGCTTTCAAAAGGTCCAGTGATCATACAAGCGTATCAGTCACTCTCATACTTTCTCATGGTTCTATTGACAATGAGAAGCAACAACACAACACTACTGCTTGGACATGTTTACTGGATCACATCATGGATGATGGATGTATGTATGTATGTATGGATGGATGTATGTATGGATGGATGGATGGATGGAATATACAGACATGACTTATATTCACTCTGGAGGTGGGGACTGATGTTCTCCTCCACAGAGAGAAGCTGCTGGTAGCTCACTCTCTATGTTCCTCTGGAGGTGAGGGGGGGACTCCTGTTCTCTCTTTCATAGTCACTTTAATTTGATAGAAAATCATATTTTCACCTTGATTTTCAATTTAATTAAAGAAAACTCCCATTTCCAATTTTGTGTTCACTTTAATTTAAAAACAAACTATATTCTGTTTTCACCTAGAATCGAGAAAAATCTGATGAGTTTGAGTCCAGAAAATGTGATGAGTCCAGAAAAAAAAATGTGATGACTCCAGAAAAAAAATGTGATGAGTCCAGGAAATGTGATCATTCTGGTTCCAGAAAAATGGGATGAGTCCCGGAACATGCGATGAGTCAGGAAAAAAAAATCTGATGAGTCCAGAAAAATCTGGTGAGTCTGAGTCCAGAAAAATCTGATGATTCTGGAAAGATGTGATGAGACCAGAAAAATGTGATGAGTCCGGAAATAACCGATGAGTCCAGAAAAATGTGATGAATCCAGAAAAAAAATGTGATGAGTGCAGAACATCTGATGAGTCTGAGTCCAGAAAACTGGGATGGGTACAGGAAAAATTGATGAGTCCAAAAAAATGTGATGAGTCTGAGTCCAGAAAAAATATGATGAGTCCATAAAAATGAACCATCTGGATCAATTCGTCACTTCATCATTTGGTTCAATTCACCACTCTCATCATCTGGTTCAATTCACCACTTCATCATCTGGTTCAATTCACTACTTCACCAATTCACCACTTCATCATCTGGTTCAATTCACGACTTCACTAATTCACCACTTCATCATCTGGTTCAATTCACCACTTCACCATCTGGTTAATTTCACCTATTCATCATCTGGTTGTCATCTGGTTCATCTTTAGAAGTTTTGAGCAGAAGTGTCTCTTCTGTCAGTTAATAGTGTTTTGAAGCCGATATGATGTTCACCCTCAGAGGAGGGTGAACATCACCCTCAGAGGAGGTAGTGTTTGAGGGAGAGCCAGATTAAATTTGGGGCGTAAATCTTATTTTGAAGGGCAAATTGAAATAGAAAGAATTCTACCACTGAACCACCAATGCTCACATAGCAGCAGATTCCCACCAAGAGAGGTCATGTGATCCAACTGCTGTGCTGCGTGAGTCCCTCCCCCACAGTTTGAGTGACACTCCGCTGTGGTTACACAAGCGTATGTGCAAAGTTTGGCTCCGCCCCTTAGAGACTTGGACAGTGGTTGAATGCACTTCTCCTTGTTAGTATAGTGGATACTGTCCCTGTCTGTCATGTTGGAGACAGTAGTTCAATTCCCTGACAGGGAGAGCAAATCCTTTTAGTGTTGTTATTGAAAACCATGGGGTTCAGACTGGGAACGACCCCTTCCAGCCATTCCAGCTGTTGCCAATGTGAACATAAAAGTTGCACAGTAAGACTCTGGAGTCCATTTGTTGTTCCCTTTCTAGGACCTCATCACTGGACACTGGGTTCTGTGCACCTTTTGTTTAGGGACCGAGCCCAGAAGGGAAGCTGCCTGGAGGCGAGGACTCTATTGCATTTGTGGTGTTTCTTTCTTTCTTTCTTCTCCTGACCACATTTAACCCAAATTTGACCCTAAACATTCTCAACAAATTTGGCACACTCATCAGGACTGGTGCAGTCTATAAGAAAATGTTAAAAATTAACCCACAAAGTGCCGAAATGTGCTTTTTTTATTTGTTTCTTACTGGTCAACGTATTACTCTTCATTGTAATCATTTTGAGTGATTTAAAAAAAAAAAAGTGCTTTGTTGTTTGCTTTTTATAACTTTAACTGTTTCTGAATGCATTGAAAAAAAAATGTCTCATACAAATCAGATGGGAGAGGCACCTCATGGAGGTCAGAGCAGATCAAAGCAGGAGAAAATCTTTGATCTGAACATCTCCATTGCAACAGGTGATGATCTCCTTCAATCTGATATGATCCCAGCACAGGAGCCTTGGAGACGCAGAGATCAAAGGAGATCAGCTTTATTCAACCTTCAGCATTCACACTTGAATTTTATTCTGGAAATACAAACCTCTAGTAATTATTATTATCATAACAGGTCTCTGATATCTGGTGGAGTCAGACCATCCAAGGCTTTAAAAACAAGCAGGAGCATTTTAAAATCTCTTGTAAAACTGACAGGCAGCCAGTGAAAGGAAGAAGGGATTGGTGAAATGTGGTCCCTCCTCCTGGTGCCTGTTAAAAACCTGGTAGCACCATTCTGCTCCAGCTGCAGTCTTTGAACATTGAGCCTACTGATGCCAGAATAAAGGGAGTTACAGTAATCCAGCCTGGACCAGATGTCCTGCATGTTTTAGTTCTCTCCCTCTACTTCATCTGATGATGTCAGCACCAAGGTTGTGAAAAAGCACCATAACGAGAACCTTCATTGTGATCAGGTGTGGTGCAACATGGAGAGAGCTAAACCCTGCGGGACGCCAGAGCTCCAGGTCCCAACTTGGACACCCCTGTCCTTGACCAATGTGCTGACATGTTGAAGAAGCTAAAGGAATCAACTCATTGTCATAAATAAGGCAGGAGATCAAGACTCTGGATGGTCTCCAGTCCATCACAGGACAAACACACAGAGACAAACAGTCACACACACCTTCACACCTGGAGGACATTTACTGTCACCAGTTAAACTCAAATGCCTGTTTTTGGACTGTGGAAGGAAACCAGAGTACCTGGAGGATGGATGGATCCATGTAAAGTTTCTTCTTCAGTATTTTAAATCAAATCTCAGCAAGGAGCTAGTGGCGCAATGGACAACGCGTCTGACTAAGGATCAGAAGATTCCAGGTTCAACTCCTGGCTAGCTTGATAATGTTCTAGTTAACTTCACCGACAACATTTCCCTTGTTGTTGTTGGAACCTTCACATTGTTCTACAAAGACCCCAAAAGCCTTAGAAGTCTTGGATTCTTTAAAAAGTTGAAAAGAAAAACTTTCTTCTATCATTTGTTCCCAAGATTCACACCAACACTGAGTAAAGGAAACTTTTTCCAAGTGAACATAAGTCATGTCTGTATATTCCATCCATCCATCCATCGTCCATCGTCCATCGTCTATCATCCATCCATCCATCCATGATGTGATCCAGTAAACATGTCCAAGCAGTGATGTTGTGTTGTTGCTTCTTATTGTCGATAGAACCATGAGAAAGTATGAGAGTGACTGATACTCTTGTATGATCACTGGACCTTTTGAAAGCAGTCAGACTCTGATACTGTACCAGGAGCATCTGTGTCCTTCACAACCCGCCTCTATTTTAACTGGACTTTCTGTGGTGGACCAAACAACACAGTTGGGTCTGGGTGAGCTTTGCTTTATCTTACCGTCCTGGTCCGCTCTAGAAGGTACGACTTGGTAGAACCACGGCTAAACTAAGCTTTGAATAGTGATGATCGTTATCAATGAATGCTCTTTAATCTGAGCTTCCACCATTAAAATCCCTGTTCAGGTTTGCTGTAAAACCAAGCAGTTCTTCATTCCAGCTTCAAATGGAGAGAAAACTGGTTTTCCTGAAGCAAAACTTCTCACCTGCAGCCAATCAGGCAGTGAGAAAATATGATGCAATACAGCCAGCAGTCTGCTCAGATGTTTCCTGATTGTTTTCAAATCCAGAGCGGAGCTTTTCAGCATCTTCAGGAAGGAACAATGGACTACAATTTGTTGAGTTTCAAAACAGCGAGCAAGAAGAGTCTCCACTTCTGCACCTTGGTGGTCAGGATCAGTGTCTGCTTCGTCTCACTCATAAGTGAGAATCATATGGAGACACAGCACTGTGTTGGCAGGCCTAGGCAGATCAGACGGTAGAGCATCAGACTTTTAATCTGAGGGTCCAGGGTTCAAGTCCCTGTTCAGGCTGTTTGTGGGAACAAACTTGAAACTGAGCAGGATGAGTATTGCAGCAACACATCATCAGTAGGATAAAACTAACCTGTCTCTTGATGGTCTACATCAGGGTGTCCAAATTGAGTCCTAGAGTGCTGGTGTCCTGCATGTGTTAGTTCTCTGCCTGCTTCAGCATACCTGAATCTAATGATGACGTCATCACCAAGGTTGTGAAAAAGAACAATAACGAGCCTTTCATTACAAAGCAGATGGGAGAGGCACCAGATGGAGATCAATGGAGATCAAAGCCAGAGGAAATCTTTGATCTGAGCATCTCGAAGACCAAAGGCACTGATCTCCTTTTATCTGATAAGAGATCAGCGCTGGAGCCGTGGAGACGCTGAGATCAAAGGAAATCAGCTTTACTCATTCTGTGGCATTTATACTTGCATGTTCTTCTGGAAATATAAACCTCTAGTAATTATTATTATCATAACAGTTGGGATGTTCAGTTCACAACTGTTCAGTTGTGTGTCGTCTTCATAAAAATGAAAGTTAACATTAAGGCCACCCAAAACAGAGCCTTGAGGGACACCACAACAAAGAGCAGCACAAGAGGAAGAGGTCTCTCCAAGCTGAACAGAAAATGATCTGTCTGATAAATACCTGGAAAACTAGTTAAGAGCAACACCAGTGATGCCAACATGATTTTTCAGAGGGTTAATTAAAATCTTATGATTGACTGTATCAAATACTGAGTCAAGGTCAAGGAGGATTAAGAAGAAGTACAAATCAGTATTGGCTGAAAGTAGTAGATGGTTGGTGACCTTAACCAGCACAGTGTCAGAGCTATGATGTGCAGGAAACCAGACTGAAATGTCCCAAAGGTTTGATTTCAATCCATCAAAGAAATGAGCTGGGAAGCAACAGTTTTTCTAAAACCCTTGATAAAATGAAGTTTTGAGGCCAGAGTAGAGCGAGGTGGGGTAGGGGACTAGATCTGGACCTATCAGAACCACATTTTATGTCTAGTCTCTATTATTACATGGACACAATCTGAAATAAATTCCTCGGAGCGTTCTGGTGTGGGTTCAACCTGCTATTTAGGGACTGATCATGGAACGACATGGTCACTCCAAGGGCTCATCTGGGAATTGGACTGCAACTGATTGTCCTAAATAAGGCAGGAGATCAGGACTCCTGACAGCCTTGACAGAGCTCATGGAATGACCACATCCTGACAAAAGTCAATGAAAACATTAGTCATGGCCGACCTTGAAGAAATGAAGCTGAAAGTTCAACTGCTATTGGAGGATTTGTACCTTTATAGTACATAATGAGTTTCTCACAGTAAAAAGAAACTACAAATTACTTTGTTTCACTTCCTGCTATATAAATAAAGATTAATTGAATTGATGTTATGAGGCACTGCTGAGATTTGAACCCAGGAACTCATGTTTACTAGACAGGTACTTTGACCAGCTAAGCCACAGCGCCTCTTTTGGTGCATTTTTAGTGCTGCATTACCTGGTGTCAGATGTACTGCAGGAAAATATTTACATTTGATAGCAGTCTGTTAAAAACTTAAAAAAACTTAAAAAAATACACGTCTGATTCTGATCTGAAAGAAATCAGACATCACAGTATTAATGAATAACCGTTAGCCGCGACCTTTATCTGACCAGGTTTGAGCACATCATGAGTGAAGTGCAGGTCGTGTGGCTGAGTGGTCCAAGGTGCTGGATTAAGGCTTCAGTCTCTCAGCATGTATGGGTTCAAATCCCACCACTGCCACTTTCAAAGGTTTGGGAGGATTTACTTCCTCAAATGAGACACCGTCATCAGTTCTTCCCCTGGTACATTGGAGACTTAAGGCCCCTGCATACTCCCTTTTTGAACAAGAAGAAAAAAAAGCTTTTTCGGCAGCAGGACTGTTCATACTCCGATAAGAAGCTGCCGAACCCGCAGGCCACACCCCCTCACATCAGCCACACCCTGTGATGCGGCGTTTGAACTTTTCAACTGCAGTTTATTTCTGTCCTCCAGTGCTTCCAGAAATACATTTCTCTGAACTGTTTCAGTAATAAAAGAGAGTTTTTGTCAGAGCGCCATGTTGGTCCGGTTTTAACTACAGGAGCTGACAGTCTTCACTCCGACATTTAAACGAGCTGCGGCTCTCGTACAGTAGCGATGTTACAAGCTAAATATGATTAAAATATGACTGATAGTCATGAGCGAACTGGAACACGCATGAGCAGCACACGGCAGTGCGGCACCTGCATAATTCGGCCAGGACGGTTGGCACAGCCGAAACAAATTTCTTCGGCCAGAGGGAGCTGGCCGAAGAAATTTTGAATTTTGAAAATTACGTAATTTTGTTCGGCAGGACCTGAACTGCTGAACTTTAGTCTTGTTCTTATGGAGGATGAAGAGGCCTTTACTCTTAGATCAGGGGAGTCCAAACTCAGATCCTGGAGGGCCTCAGCCCTGCATGTTTTCTATGTCTCCCTTCTTTAACACTCCTGAATGGTTCATCACCACATTCAGCACAACGCTGGATAAGGAGCCACTCATTGCAATCAGCCATGTTGAAGCAGGGAGACGTGGAAAACATGCAGGGCTGAGGCCCTCCAGGAACTGAGTTTGAGACCCCTGATCTAGAGCATGATCTTTGACCCCATCAGCTCCCTGGAAGCTTCACCCTCTCACCAACTCTTTCATACTTATCCTGTTTGAAATAAATGGTTTCCTCCACTCAGTATGTGCCGGTACGTTATGATACAGTACAGGTTTTCACGTGTATTCACTGACTAAAGTTGTGGATGGTACTGAAAGTACTGTACCAAACCGTCACCCTCATGCTTGATGATGTGGACTTGTTGGGTTTCTCCTGTAAAAACAACAAGAAATGACTGTGTTGTACTTGGTGCTAGATAAGTAAAGTTGAACTGAATTAATGTTGTGAGGCACTGATGGGATTTGAACCCAGGAGCTCCTATTTACTAGACAGGTACTTTGACCAGCTAAGCCATAGCGCCTCCTTTGGTGCATGTCAGTGCTGCATTAGCTGGTGTCAGAACTTGTTGAAGTTAAGAAGTTTATGTTTTCTACTGCATGAATTTATTGATTTTTATGTATGTATGTATGTATGTATGTATGCATGTATGTATATGTGCAGGAGGAGGTGCAGGAGGAGGCGCAGGATTGTGCAGAAGGAGGCGCAGCATATGGGCAGGATGTGTGCAAAAGGAGGCACAGGAGGAGGTGCAGGAGAAGGCGCTCGAGGAGGAGCAGGATTGTGCAGGAGGCGCAATGAGGAGGCGCAGGAGGAGGTGTAGGATGAGCTGCAGGAGGAGCTGCAGGATGTGTGCAGTAGGAGGCGCAGGAGGAGCTCCAGGAGGAGGCACAGAATTGTGCAGGAGGAGGCGCAGGATTGCGCAGGAGGAGGTGCAGGAGGAGGCGCAGGAGGAGGCACAGGACGAGTTGTAGGATGAGCTGCAGGAGGAGCTGCAGGATGTGTGCAGTAGGAGGCGCAGGAGGAGCTGCAGGAGGGGGCACAGGATTGTGCAGGAGGAGTTGCAGGAAGAGGCCCAGGAGGAGGTGCACAAGGAGGTGCAGGAGGAGGCAGTACCATGAAAGAGAAGTGTTCTAGGAGTGTCGTCGGATTAGAGGGAGGAGTTTCTGAACGAAGTGGCAGGTCCTGAGTCTAAACCATGAACGATGACACACTGAGTATCTGCACCAGAAGGAGGTGCAGGAGGCGCAGGAGGAGGCACAGGGGGAGGTGCAGGAGCAGGCGCAGGATGTGTGCATGATGTGTGCAGGAGGCGGCACAGGAGGAGGCACAAGAGGAGGTGCAGGAGGAGGTGGAGGAGGAGGCACATGATGTGTGCTGTAGGAGCTCCAGGATGTGTACAGGAGGAGGTGCAGGAGGATTCGCAAGGAGGAGGTGCAGGATAGTTGCAGGAGGAGGCGCAGAATGTGTGCAGGAGGAGGTGCAGGATGAGACGCAGGATGTGCGCAGGAAGAGGAGTAAGAGGAGGAGCAGGTTGAGGAGGAGGAGGAGGAGGAGGAAGAGGGGGAGGGGTGGAGGAGGAGGCACAGGAGGAGGTGCAGGAGGAGGCGCAGGATGAGACGCAGGATGTGTGCAGGAAGAGGAGGAAGAGGAGGAGCAGGTTGAGGAGGAGGAGGAGGAGGAGGAGGAGGAGGAAGAGGAAGAGGGGTGGAGGAGGAGGCACAGGAGGAGGTGCAGGAGGAGGTGCAGGAGGAGGCACAGGATGAGATGCAGAATGTGTGCAGGAAGAGGAGGAAGAGGAGGAGCAGGTTGAGGAGGAGGAGGAGGCACAGGAGAAGGCGCAGGATGTGTGCGGGAGGAGATTGTTTGTGATGCGTTCAGGTGCATCATGTAAAAGCCTGCATTCCGGCATTTTAACGAGCTGCGGCGCTCGTACAGTCGCGATGATACAAGTTAAATATGATTAAAATATGACTGATAGTCATGAGAGAACTGGAACACATGAGCAGCACACGGCAGAGCAGAAGTTTCAAACAGAGCAGCTCCTACACAGTTCAGCCAGGATGGTTGGAACAGCCCAAACTAATTTCTTCGGCCAGAAGAAGCTGGAAGTAGGAAATTACGTCATTTTGTTCAGCAGGACCTGAACTGCTGAACTTTCTTCTTGTTCTTATGGAGGATGAAGAGGCCTTTACTCTCTCATGTCTGCCAAGGCAAGATAATCTGGAAGGAGGTGGTTGGTAGAAAGTCTGTTCCTGATTTGAACCCAATGGTTTTCCATGACTAAACTAAAACACACACACACACACACACACACACACACGCACACACAAACAACACAAATATTCCGTCAAGAAAAAGGCAAAACTATATTGTGTTCAGCATTATATGTGGAGGGGTCTCGTCTCAAGATGCACCGATACCGATACCGATACCAGGATGGGGTAGTGAAAGTGCTTCGGTGTCTGTTTCCACTTGTCTTCAGAGCTCATCACATGTGATCAGATGACCTGAGACCAGAGTTAATGCTGGGAGTAAACGGGCCCAGTGACATTTGACTGATATGACTGGATTGTCTTTGGTCTTTGAACGTGAACCGTTCTCGTTCAACACCGAGAATTAGAGCTAAAACATTTGCCCTTTGTGAGGCTCGAACTCACAACCTTCAGATTATGAGACTGACGCACTGCCTACTGCTCCAACGAGGCCTGGAAAACTTCTGCAATGGGTGTTTCTTCATGTCTATATACTATATACTGCACAGAACTATGATAGATAGAATCTATGACATGAAATATTTCAACTCACAACCTTTATTCAGACAAGGCAGGATAGTTAAATTTGCTCATTATTGATGACGATTATAACTTGATGTTGCATTGGCCGGGAATTGAACCCGGGCCTCCCGCGTGGCAGGAGAGAATTCTACCAACAACCAATGCTCATGTTGGATGAGAGGTCATGTGATCTAACAGCTGAGCTCCGTGGACTCAGGGTACATTGATAAGCCCCTCCCCCACTCTGTGTGTGTGTGTGTGTGTGTGTGTGTGTGTGTGTGTGTGTGTGTGTGTGTGTGTGTGTGTGTGTGTGTGTGTGTGTGTGTGTGTGTGTGTGTGTGTGTGTGTGTGTGTGTGTGTGTGTGTGTGTGTGTGTGTGTCCTGTGATGGACTGGTGAACCTGTCCAGGTGTCTCCTCCCTGCAACCCTGCACAGGATGAAGTGTAATAGAAGGACTGAAAGAGGATTTGCTTCTTAATGTCAGTAGAATGATCAGCCACCAACTAAGAAAGCAGGACTTCTAGTCCAGGATATACGGTAATGAACAATAGAAAACATTGGACCGGGACTGAAACATGTTTATCCTGATTGATCACAGAGTAAAAGAAGGTTAAAAAATGTTCTGAAAAAACAGAAGGAGAACTCATTGAAAGCACTCATGTGTGTTCTCTAGAGACTGAAAGACAGAATGTTTGTCACAAGACGTGGAGAAGATCCTCTAACTTCCTGACATCCCAGCTGCTCTCTAGTTGCTTTGTCATGTTAGAGAAACATTGAGTGAAGGAGCTGCAGTGTGATGGTGACAATGAGCTGCTTGAACCAACACTTTAGCCTCTATCAACTTCAACACCCCAGATGGGACTCCAACCCACAACCCCTGGACATTCTGACCTACAAACATACAAGGTCACGTGTGCAGGAGAATTTTCTGGGCTTTCCTTGCTCCACCCGTCTCACAGCCTTTACCCTGATGAGCTTGTTTGCTTGTTCAAGCCTCTTCTATCCAAGCCAACACTGTCAACAAGGCCAACAACAGCCTGGAAACTAATCACACTGCAGGAAATGGAAGGTGGAATTCCTTGAAGTGGACTTTCATGTCCCCCATGTCCCTGAAGGACCTCAGTGGGAAGAAGACCCTACAAGGAACCTGGATTGTTGAAGAACACATGTTCCACAATAAAGCACAGAGAGTCTGGTTGTGATGAAACAATGAGTGCTCATGTTCTCCACTGAAATGATTTTCTCAACAAAGCAAAGCAAAGAGAAGTGCTAAGTCCAGTGGATGATGTTGCTCTCAGACCCTCCTTGTGATTCCTGCTCTGAGCAGAGTGGAGCAGTGGAAGCCTGCTGGGACCAGAACCCAGAGCTCCATGGATCCAAACCTTCCTCTGCTACTGACACTTTCTGGACTATGTATTCCAGAACTTTACCAGGGAGGCTGTGAAGTGTGATACCCTGATGGTTCTATCTGCTAACTCTGTTTGGTGACGTCAGAGTGATGTCATAAAAGAATGGAAAAGATCAAAGTAACAACATTTCTTTCTTCAATTTATCTCCACTCTCTCTCTCTCTTTCTCTCTCAGCAACAACATTTCACATATACGGTACAAATCCAGCTTTTAGACATTTTACACCTCACTTGGGTTTGAAGGAATCACATCCAGAACAGGATGGAACACAGGAGCCATCTTGGATGGGTCTACTGTCCTTTACAGAGCTCTGGAACCTTCTGCATGTATTATTGAAGAACAATGTGAAGGTTCCAACAACAACAAGGGAAATGTTGTCTGTGAAGTTTGCTAAAGGGTTTTCAAGCTCGCCAGGAGTTGAACCTGGAACCTTCTCTGGTACGTCCAGTAGCATTACTGGTGTGTGAGCCCCAAAACTCTTTCACATGTTGCATGTAGCATGTAGCATGTAGCATGTAGCATGACACAGAGTTACGAGCTGAGCAGCTTTACTGAGTGACATCATTCTACCTCTGGTGGTCCAAATGTCTCTGGTGGACAAGTTGCTGGTGTTGGACGGACTATCTTTTTCCTACTCTTGATATTTTGTCTTGGTCTACTTTTGTCACTCATTCATACTAAAGAATCTCCTCATCGTGGACTTCACTTCCGGGCTGTATCTGGATCTTGTCCGAGTATTGAATTGATCGAAAGTTTATTTTTGAACATGTACAGCAAACAAACTTCAAAAGTAAAAAGAGAAAAAAAAAAAAAAAAACAATTCCAAATGAATAACCAGAAGCTGGCTTTACATGTTCAAAAGAGGGTAGGAAGAAGTATAAACTTAATTGATCCTACCCCTTTTACAACTTTGTCTTTACTTTATTTTTAGTCACACAATAGTTTTTCCTAACTGAACATCAATGCTGTTATATCCATACTCCCAAATATCTACAGTGGCAGTTTGTACAATTAATGAAACAGTGGCAGCTGGTGATAAAGTCCTTAGTTTCACTCCTCATTATTATTCAGTTTCAGCCCATGTTAACTTCATTTAAATACACTTCCTATATAAAGCACGTTACAACAATCTTGCCTCTTTTAGATTGAGAGAGCCCCCTAGTGGTGAAAATCATTGTGCTTTTAAACAGATCAGGTCTATTTTCAAACGACACATCAATCCGTCTTTCAAAGCTTTTTAGAATGATTTGTTCTTCTGAATCCCTGATATCAAAATGGTGGAGCAAAACCAGGGAGAATGTTCAATCCAGAATAGTTTAACAGGAAGTAAAGAAATAGAGTTGTAATGTGCTCGTACTCATCCTTACATTTTTCTAGAAATTTGTCTTCAATCACCTTTTCTCTATCTACACCCTCGACCTGAACCTTTACCTGTTTATTTATTTTCTTCTGCTCATCCGTTTCCGGGTCACGGGGGTGTCAGTCTGAGCACCGTCACCCAGATAACAATGCACCAATTAAGAACCTTCCTGCAGGTGGTGAGCCCACGGGAAGGTGACGCCCGGCGTGGGACACAAACCCACTACCCCTGAGATTGTGAGTCTCATGTTCCACCTACTGAGCTAGCCGGGGGTTTTACCTGTTTATTTATTTCATATTTTCCAAATATCATGATTTTGGTTTGACCTAGATTTAATGAATTAGAGTTCATTTCTCTGAATGTATCTAGTATGTCGTTGAAGAGTTTTTCTAGGATTTGGGAGGATTGTGGGTCTGTAGTTTGTGAAGTGTGTCTGTTTTCAATAACGGTATCCTTACTGGAAGCCTGTTGAATGATACTATGTAGAACCTTCTATGTACTGCTGACATGGTCTTTATTGTTTTCTGGTACTTTCTTAAAAGAATTCTTCTTACATTTTCTCATCATATGAGTGAACTTTGTTTTACATTTCTTGGATTTATTTTCCATCTCCTTCGTTCTACATTTATTGGATTCTCTATGTCATGTATTCTTCTCCTTGGATGCATTTTTAAGCCCTTTGTCATCCATTAAACATCTTTATATTTCACTTTCTCTCGTATTTATAAATGAGTTCCCAGTCATCTGAATGTACCTCAATAACTAGTTTTTCCAGGGATTCCTCTGTTCTGACTAATTTGTAATGATATCCATCTGTTGTCTCTTTTAATCGTTCTGTGGTTTTTATTGGAAATATTAAAAAAACAAAAACAAACAGACATGAAATCACTGATATCATTGACTAATACACCCTTGTAGTTTTTCTTAATTTGACTTTTATTTGCTGATTGTTTCATCTGAATGTTTAATCTGTTCCACCTCTTTAAGCTACATCAATAACCAATGTAATACACCCCCTGGATTTGGTCACGACAGTCAAAGGGTCAAAGGGCAAGTCAGCCTCGCTGCTGCCCCCTGCTGGCCGCGCCCAGTCACTATCTGTCAGATCCTGTTACAGAGTGCTCTGGTGTCCATGCTGAGTCCTGGAGGGCCGACGTCCTGCAGGGTTCAGCTCTCTCTCTCAGTTGTCGCACACCATTAGAGCTCTAGAAGAAACGAAAGACACACATTGAAACAAACAATAAAGACAAGTATAATCAATAGGGGAGGGATTTATCTAGCTTAGTTTACTTAGTTAGTCGAGTATATTTAGTAGCATCTGTGTCGTTCACAACCCGCCTCTATTTTAACTGGACTTTCTGTGGTGGACCAAACAACACAGTTGGGTCTGGATGAGCTTTGCTTTACCGTCCTGGTCCGCTCTGGAATGTAGGACTTGGTAGAACCACAGCTAAACTTTGAATAGTGATGATCGTTATCAATGAATGCTCTTTAATCTGAGCTTCCACCATTAAAATCCCTGTTCAGGTTTGCTGTAAAACCAAGCAGTTCTTCATTCCAGCTTCAAATGGAGAGAAAACTGGTTTTCCTGAAGCAAAACTTCTCACCTGCAGCCAATCAGGCAGTGAGAAAACATGATGCAATACAGCCAGCAGTCTGCTCAGATGTTTCCTGATTGTTTTCAAATCCAGAGCGGAGCTTTTCAGCATCTTCAGGAAGGAACAATGGACTACAATTTGTTGAGTTTCAAAACAGCGAGCAAGAAGAGTCTCCACTTCTGCCCCTTGGTGGTCAGGATCAGTGTCTGCTTCGTCTCACTCATAAGTGAGAATCATATGGACACACAACACAGTGTTGGCAGGCCTGGGCAGCTCAGATGGTAAAGTATCAGACTTTTAATCTGAAGGTCCAGGGTTCAAGTCCCTGTTCAGGCTCTCTGTGGGAAGAAACTTTAAACTGAGCAGGATGACTATTGCAGCAACACATAATCAGTAGGATAAAACTAACCCGTCTCTTGATGGTCTACATCAGAGTGTCCAAATTGGGTCCTAGAGTGCTGATGTCCTGGATGTTTTAGTTCTCTGCCTGCTTCAGCATACCAGAATCTAATGATGACGTCATCACCAAGGTTGTGAAAAAGAACAATAACAAAACTTTCATTACAAAGTGGATGGGAGAGGCACCGGATGGAGATCAAAGGAGATCACAGCCGGAGGAAATCTTTGATCTGAGCATCTCCATGGCAAAATACATTGATCTCCTTTGATCTGATAGGAGATCAGCACTGGAGACATGGAGACGCTGAGATCAAAGGATATCAGCTTTATTCAACCTTCAGCATTCACACTTGTATTTTCTTCTGGAAATACAAACCTCTAGTAATTATTATTATCATAACATGTCTGATATCTGGAGGAGTCAGACCATTCAAGACTTTAAAAACAAGCAGTAGCATTTTAAAATCTCTTCTAAAACTGACAGGCAGCCAGTGAAAGGAAGAAGGGATTGGTGAAATGTGGTCCCTCCTCCTGGTTCCTGTTAAAAAGCTGGTAGCAGCATTCTGCTCCAGCTGCAGTCTTTGAACATTGAGCCTACTGATGCCAGAATAAAGGGAGTTACAGTAATCCAGCCTGGACCAGATGAAGGCATGTATTACTTTCTCCAGGTCTGCTGGGGAGAGGAATGACCTGGTCTTGACTAGTCGTCCCAGCTGAGCAAAGCAGGATTGGACTACCTTGGTCACCTGACATTCAAAGGACAGGTCGGAGTCGAATACCACACCTAAATTGTGGGCCTCTTTTCAAACATTGCTCAATGAGCTACCAAGACTAGAGCAAAGGTTGTTAAAACCAGCAGAACTGGGTCCATTGGGGGCGATCAAAATGATTTCAGGTTTTAAACCGTTTCGTTTAAATCGTTAAAAGATTTTCAACTTTGGTTCTTTCTTTGGTTTACAGATTACTGAAGGAGCAGTTATTCTCTGAGATTATGAAGAATTAAAACACATCCAGCAGCTCAAAGCAACATTGATGTCATATTAATTACATCATTAATATTATTAATCATTATAAAATGAATGTTACATCATTAATGATGAAATATTAATTAGCTTCGCTTTAATATAGGTTGTTTATGATGTTTACTAATGTTGCTGTTAAATACTTACCCGGACCTGAGTAAACCTGTGATGTGTGTGTTAGAGTGGTTATACTCAGTTTGTGAGGACCATCAGTAGAGCCAGGGGGGGACGGCGGGGTCTCGGAACAGCTGGCCGTTGACATAGAGCCTGTCCACTGTGAGGACAGCTTGGTATCCCTCAGCAATGAGCTTCTTCCTCACAGGAGAAAGCAGGCGGCGGCGGTCCAGGATCTCCTTCAGGAACTGCTTGTTGACGCTGAAGTCCGTCCCTCACAGTTCCTGCCCCGGCTCTTCACCTGGTCTTTCTGTTTGAAATAGTCAAACTAGGAGACGATGGGCGGCGGGCGCTGGTTGTCAAAGTGTTAAAGTGCAGAGAATCTCACAGCAAATCCACAATGTGAAACATCAAGTAGATCCAATTGTCATTGAACACACACACACACACACACACTGAAACACAACCGTCTCAATGATACATCATCCGAAAAGTTGTTTAAAGTTTATCCCTCTTCCTTCTCAGCCAGGGGTTGTGGGTTTGAGTCCCATCTGAGGACTGATGTTCTCCTCCACAGAGAGCAGCTGCTGGTTGCTCACTCTCTATGTTCCTCTGTAGAAAGTGATGAGGACTGATGTTCTCAGAAGAACTTTTTTATCATCAAGAACAACTTTTCCCTCAGAGTGAGATGAGCTGAGTGAGGAAACCAAGCGGTCCAAGGAGCTGTGTTCTTGTTCCAGTCTCTTCTGGATTGAGTTGCTGCTTGTAGTCAAATGTTTTCACACGACCCTGTTAACCTCCAGCAGAGTTTCTGTAGTGTAGTGATTATCACGTTTGCTTCACACGCAAAAGGTCCCCTGTTCGAAACTGGGCAGAAACATAAAGCAAGATTTTTGAAAGTCCAAAGGACAGTTTCCAATATATCAGGAGCTTAATGGACAATGATGTCTTGTTATATAATCCCAGAGCTTAATTTGGGCCGGATCTTGCCGGAACAGGATCCGGCCCCTCCCACATTTTGACCGGCACTTATTTGATTGGATCCAGCACCTCATTACAAAAAACCCCCCCCAAAAAATCCAACCCCTTTTTCACTTTTATGTATTTAATTATTATTTTTAAATATTCTTTATGGACAGCTGTGTATTTTATTGAGTTGAAATCAGTAGAAAGTTCATTGTACACAAAACTGAAGGTAAAAACTGAACGGTGAGGAGGAGAGGGAATTTCCGGCGCTCCCACGCCACGTCACTCTAAACTGTGATTTTGAGTTAAAACTGTGTGTGTCAGCTCGCTGGGAAGACGGTGGGAGACGATTGACAAAAAGAGACAGATGGATTTGAAGAGCTTTTTAAGCCAGGGCTGTTTTTTGGGCTGTTTTGGACGATTAAAAAGGTAAACAGGTTTTTTCTATTCATTTTCTGCTGCTGATTCATGAGAGGATTTGTGGCCTTATGGGTGTAAAAGCTGGTAAATATTTATTATTTTTAGATTTTTCTCTTCTGAAAGTTTAGTGAAATTTGATGAGTGGACAAATTAGCAGTGATGCGCTGAGTGCTGAAATATGGAAGATTTGACAGCTGTCACTCAGAGAGAGAGAGAGAGAGAGAGGGAGAGAGGGTGAGGGAGAGGGAGAGGGAGAGGGAGAGGGAGAGGGGGAGAGAGAGAGGGAGGGAGAGCGAGAGGGAGGAGGGGAGAGAGAGAGAGAGAGAGAGAGAGAGAGAGAGAGAGAGAGAGAGAGAGAGAGAGGGAGAGGGAGAGGGAGAGGGAGAGGGGGAGAGAGAGAGAGAGAGAGAGAGAGAGAGAGAGAGAGAGAGAGAGAGAGAGAGAGAGAGAGAGAGAGAGAGAGAGAGAGAGAGAGAGAGAGAGAGAGAGAGAGAGAGAGAGAGAGAGAGAGAGAGAGAGAGCACCCTACCAACTGATTCTCAATAAAAAATAAAAAATTTGGTCAATTGCATTGAGAGACCAGCTGATCAATTCCATGGTTGTTTCAGTTCAGATGGGGATGTAGAGAGAGGCTCTTGTTAGATTCTCACACAGGAAGAACGAGCGGAGCGGTTTGGGGGACAGTAAACTCACGGAGCTGATAGAAAATATGTCGGCGCTGCTGGGATCAGATGACACTTCGTTCCTCTTCACCCAGCTTTTTCTGCTTCAGCTCCCGCCGGCGGTGTGCTCGGCTCGAGCCACTTGGCCTCTGGTGCAGGATAAGGACTATCATGGTGGAGGAAGTTGGAGGCCTTGTGGGGACTTTCGGCACCTCAACAATATCACAACGCATGACCGGTACCTGCACCTCCTCCAGGGGTGGTGCAACGCAGCCGTTATGGCCGCGTGCTAAGACCTCCGAACAGGACTTGAGTCTGGGTGCTACCATTCTGAATGTTCAGGGGGGGGAGGGGCCTGTGTGGTGCACCTTTGGGAAAGGTTCTCTTATTCAGAGAGGAGTGGGTGTGTCGGTGACGTGTGTGGTGATGCGGTAGCTGTTAAAGGAGGAGGTGCGGTGATGTCACGGTGTAAAATGTTTGACAGGACGACCGTCGTTCTGTGTGGAAAGAATAAAGAAAATCGACTCGACAACTCTGTCCGTCTCTTCTTTCACGGCTTCCACAAGTTATTATTAAGTTATAGTTATTAAGGTATTTATTCAGTTGTCTACTATAAAATACAAACAAAATCTTCCTTCCATAACATATTTGCTGTTTGGTTCATTCTGGTCCTACAACTTGTCCTCATGACGAGACCCTCTGAAGAGGAGAACATGTCTTCTGGGGACTCTGGTCCTTGGATTTCAGGGAGTCTCTACATCAGAGGTTTTACTTTATAAAATAATCCACAAGAAGAGTCTTTCTCTTAAATTCACAAAACACTGAACAACGTTGTTGGCAGGATTTGAACCTACGCAGGGAGACCCCAATGGATTTCTAGTCCATCGCCTTAACCTCTCGGCCACAACAAAAGTGTGAAGTGTTTTATGGGAGTGTAAGGTTCTCTGTGTGTGGTTTCTGATAACCCTCAGGTTCAGATCAGAAACGTCCTTCCAGGACAGACGTTCTTCCCAATCACTCCCTCTCAGGTCACAAAGTGTTTGCCAAGGTGAGTGTCCATGTGACTCGTGACTGTTCAGCCCCATTTCCACTGTACAAAATGTGTCTGTACAGTTTGGTTCAGTACTTCGGTCGCTTCAGCTCACTTGGAACCTCAACCGAGCAGGTACCACGAAAGTACCAGGTACTACCATGTAGTGGAAAAGCATCAAAAGCGAGGCGAGTCAAGTAGGGCTGAGTAGGTACTAGTGGAAAAGCACCATAAGTTGACAAGTAAGAAATAAACCCCCAAAAAACATGGAGTGATACTTACATCAACTCTTCACAAAGTAGGGTTTGGAAAAGTTCTGTTGCATTGGAACTGAACCTGTGCCTCCTGTGTGGCAGGTGTGAATTCTTCCACTGAACCACCGATGCTTACAAGTGATCACAGTCTAACCAGGAGAGGTCAGGTGAAACAACTGCTCTGGTCCATGAGCCCCTCCCCCGCAGTTTGAGTGATACTCAGCTCTGGTTAAACTTTTCCAAAGTAAAGTTTGGCTACTTTGACTCCTGAGCTGCTCTGACAGAAAGTTTAAACTACCAACATCTGCTCATTTGTATAGTGGAGCCTATCCCCGCCTGTCACATGGGAGACTGTAGTTCAATTCCCAGATGTGAAGATAAAACCTTTTAGTGTTGTTATTGAAAACCATGAGGTTCAGACTGGGAACGGCCCCTTCCAGCCGTTCCAGCTGTTGCCAATGTGAACATAAAAGTTGCACAGTAAGACTCTGGGGTCCATTTGTGGTTCCCTTTCTAGGACCTCATCACTGGACACCGGGTTCTCTGCACCTTGTTTTAGGGACCGAGCCCAGAAGGGAAGCTGCCTGGAGGCGAGGACCCTATTGCATCTGTAGTGTTTCTTTCTTTGTTTCCTCTCCTGACGACATTGAACCCAAATTTGACCTAAACTTGCTCACCAAATTTGGTACACTCATCAGGACTGGTGCAGTCTATAAAAAAAAAAATTAACCCATAAAGAGCCAAAATGTGCTCTCCAGCGCCACCTACAATCACTAAAATGACCGATGACCACCACAGCCATGGTGTGATCTCTCTAAGAATGTTGTGGAGATCAAACTAAAACTCATCATCTCATTAAGATCTAAAAATCATGTGAAGACATTCCTGACCTAAGTGTAACAGGAAGTCCACAAGTTGACTTTCAAAGTAAGATTATCGCCTGAAATTAAAATTGGGTCTCACGGTCCGTAATAAAGTCATAGAGACATGAAACCAAAACTCACCTGTTTGTCTCAGCAAGACCTGGAAAACATGCAATGACACCTCTGACTTAATCCAACAGGAAGTCCACAATTTGCCTTTCAAAACAAGACTTTCACCCCAAATTCAAATGGGCTCGTACGCAAACACTATCTCCTCTGAGGGAGAAAATCGTATCGGCTTCAAAACACTATTAAATGACAGAGGAGACACTTCTGCTAAAAACTTCTGTACAACTTTGTGGTTACTTGAGCGGTTTGGATTTGATGAGCAGTCAAATCTCTGAATGATAAATCCCACTGCCTCTATTCTCTCATTCAAATATATTGCAAAACCAAACAACACGACCAGCAGGAATGTCGTAGAGAGATCAAACCAAAACTCATCTGTTTATCTCATCAAGATTTAAAAATCACACATTGACACCCCTGACCTAAATCACACAGGAAGTCTGAAATTTGAGTTTGTGGACACGCCTCAAACTTTAATATTCACCCTCAAACAGGAAGTCTACTGAAACTAGAGGTTTGCATGTCCAGAAGAAAATGCAAGCATGAATGCTGAAGGGGCTGAATAAAGCTGCTTTCATGACCCAAAGCTCATGACCATAGGTGAGGGTAGGAACGAAGATCGAGCGGTAATTCGAGAGCCTCGCCTTTTGGCTTAGCTCAGTGGTTCTCAAACTTTTTTTTTCATCCCCCACTTTGGCCAAGGGGGAGTTTTCAAGCCCCACCTGCCCCCATCGCCCCAACAGAACGCTAATGCCAAGCTTAACATTTTCAAATTTATTGAACATCAAGTAACATCATGTGGTATACATTCAAACTCAATAACATAAAATAACATCAAGTTCAATAATAAATAAAATAACTGTGCCGCTGTGTTATAACTTGCATAAAGTTCAATAATAAATCAAATAACATGCATCACGTTCAATAATAAATTAAATAAAAGTGCCACTTTGCGAATCTTTGCAAAAAAAAGGAGGAGCTATGCATTTGGCAAGACAGGGCAAGTGAACATGAGTTTTACAGTACTCCAGCATTAGTGGCTGCAATGAGCCTGTTTTGCACTGCACAGCTTTTCAAATCGGGGTTGCAGGCTTGACACTGCCACTCTTAAGTCATGCTCAATGTTCAGCTGAGACCTGTACTTCGTTTTGAGTGAAGCAACAGCTGAAAAACCTATCTCACACAGATAAGATGTGGCAAAGGGGAGAAGAATGCACACAGCTCTCTGCCCGATGAGTGGATACTCCCTCTCCACTCCAAACCAGAATTGAGAAAGAGTCTGAGTGGTGAACCTCAGCCTCAGGGTGGAGTCAGATGTCAGTTCAATAAACTGGTCCTCCTCAGCAGACATGAAATCAGCAGGTGCTGTAGATAAAATATAAATTAATAGGCTTACTTTATTTTTCATTGCATAATAAATACAAATAAATCAGTTTGACAACAATCCATTCCAGTTAGAAAGTAGCATACAACACAGATAAAATGCATGTATAATATGAGTATAATATTCAATAAAATGTCAAAATACCAACCTGCTGCATTGAATGGATCCATAACCCAGTTGTACTGAGCACTGTTGATGGGGAAGTATTTGTGAAACATTTCTCTCAGGGAGGAGATGTGTTGCTTGATGCAGGGGATCCCTGTGGTGGCACCAGAATCAGTGGTTTCAGCAACCTCACCCAGGTTCTCAAAGGCATCAATATTTTGTTGGTCGAGGCGCCTGCCCCATCCCTCGAGCTTTCGGGAGAACGCAGTGATTTTGTCTGCCAGTTGGGGTATGTGCTTATCCTTGCCTTGGAGCTGAAGATTTAACTCATTCAGCTTGCCAAACATATCGCTGAGGTAGGCCAGCTTCAACAGAAATTGTTCATCACTGAACTTGCTTGCAGCCTCATGCATGCGCTCCTCCTCCAAAAAGATCTGAATCTCTGCCCTGAGCTCAAAGACGCGCGTCAGCACTTTGCCCCTGGAGAGCCACCTTGCTTCGCTGTGAAACAGCACAGCTGTATGATCAGCTCCCATTTCCTCACACAGTGCAGAGAACAGTCGCACTTTCTGTGGTCGGGTTTTGATAAAATTTACCGCGCTCACAACATCTGTTAAATCCTCATTGAGTTCGGGGCTGAGCTGCCTTGACGCGAGTGCTTCCCTGTGAATGACACAGTGTGTCCAATGCGCATTAGGCGCAACCCTCTTTATTAGCGCCCGCAGCCCGTTTCGGGACCCTGCCATGGTCTGTGCGCCATCAGAACAAAAGCCCACACAGTTTTCCCATTTAAGGTTATGTTCTTTGAAGAAACTGTCCATTATCTTGAACAGCTCATCAGCAGTGGCTCTATTTTTTATGTATTTGCAAAACAGTAAATCGTCGCACAGTGACTCGCCATTCACAAAGCGAACGTATGCGATGAGCAGGCAGCCTTTACTGTTGTCAGTAGCTTCGTCCACTTGTAAAGCAAAACGACTTTCTTTAAATTTGTCTACAAGTTGTTCCACAAGATCACTTGCAATGTCGCATATACGTCTCGCAACTGTGTCGTTTGACAGGGGGACAGCTTTTAATTTTGCTGCGCTTGTCTCGTCAAGCATGACCGACACCATGTCTATTGCAGCGGGGAGAATGAGCTGCTCAGCAATTGTGTGTGGTTTTTTGCATTGTGCAATTCTGTATGCAACTCTATATGAAGCCATGAGAGCGTTACTGTTGACTGATGCAGCTTTTACCATGCGCTTCTCCTGTTGACGGTACTCTGACAGTCTTCTTTGAAAGAAATCAAGTGGCTTATTGACGTGATTGGGGTGTGTGGTCTCTAGGTGTCTCTTCAATTTGTTGGGTCTCATGCTGTCTGCTGCTAGCGGTTTTAGACACAGAACACACAGGGGTCTCTCCTCTGCCCCCACCACCGCTGCTGTGAATCCAAGAGCAAGATACCCTTCATCATATTTTCTTTTCGGTTGATTAGACCGCTCAGATTGTTGTTTCTCTGCAGGCGCTGGCTCTGGCTTGACGGCCTTTAAGGTGCGTGTCACAAATTGATCCATATTGTGTAATTGTGGTCCACACACTAGCCTGCTACCCATCCGTGCGAAAGTTTGTTCCGCTTAGCCCCGCCCCCATTAGTTACTGTTGCTGTGACTGTCAAACTTTCGCTCCTACCTAGAAATTAAGAGCCTACAGGAAAAATAAGTAATTTACATTTATTTATATAGCGGTTTTCACAGACAGAATCACAAAGTGATTTACAGTGTGTAGAGAAAATGAAAGCATAGTAAAAAAAAAAAAATCTAAGAATATTATAAAAAAAAGGGAAAGTTCCTGTCATGTCTCCATTCCCCATCAGTGGGGCGCGCCCCACACTTTGAGAAACGCTGGTATAGAGAGTTTTCAGTTACATATGCCAAAGTACCCACTGTTCTTGAAGGCACCAAAATCCCACACCCCTCTCAGTGGAAGCCACGCCCCTCTCAGTGGAAGCCACGCCCCCACACCGGAACAAGGCCAAAAGTTTGAACTTGAAAAAATACGATCTGAGAGTAAAAAACAAAATTAGAAACTTGAAACCAGGATTTGAATGTGAAAGAAATAAGAACCTAATCTGAAAACATTAAACCTGCAACTGAAAAAATAACACCTACATTTTAAAAAATATATGAGAGAAACATGAAAATAAAGGATTTTATCAAAAGAATTCCAGAGCTGAATCAAAATTATATGTGAGGTGAAAAAACTTTTCATACTCTTATTTTTATTTTGAATACAGTGTTTTTAATTTTTCAAAATTGAAGCTCAAACCTTGAACATTCAGATTCAAAATATATTTTTTTAATCACATTTATTTTTCAGAAGAATAAACCTTTGGACCTGGATCCAGCTGCATACAGACCGCTCCAATCAGCTGAGGTTGTTTTTACTTGGTCTCTAGAGAGACTTTAACTCTTTAACCTCTGGATCAGCAACCACCTTAAAAAGCTGAGAAGAGTTGACGTCTTTCAAAGTTTGACCTTTTGCTTAGTGGTTTGGCGGCCGCTTCCACTGAGCCTGGAATAATGTGAGTGCACAGCTTTACACATTTAGAAAAAAAAAAACTACTTTTGGGATATTCAGGGCCTAAATTCTCACACAGTATATCTGCCTACAGTACAAACTCAAGTCATCACTCTTGTTCTGATGGAAATGTCAGGATGAACAGATGAACTATTGAGTTATCAAGATCAAGCTGCAAATCACAAAGTCTGGAAAAAGTTCTATTTTCTTAAACCTAACAGGCCAACATGCGATATTTAAACTTGATTCAAAGTACGGAGAAACTTTACTTTAGATTTATTTTTTATATTTTAAGCAGCAAATACTGTATGAATTAAAATAAATGTCAACATTTATGATTTATTTCTCTTTCAAAGAACATAAGTATTAAAAAGAAATATTATGATTAAAAATATTTTGGGGTGTCATTTATCTACAGACTAAAAATAACATTGATGGACTTTTCATTCTTATGGCACCTCATGGAGATCTAAGGATATAAAAGGAGATCTGTGTCTGTTGCCATGGAGATGCCCCCTGCCCAGTGTTGTAGCTACCTGGTCTACCTAGTTACATCTTCATTTTGATTTTAAAAAGAGATTTCTGACAAAATCAAGTAAATTAAAGTGAACATCACAATGAAAATAGGACTTTGTTCAAAAAGTTCTTGGTGAAGAAAGAAATCTTGTCAAATCAACGTATAAAAATGAATTTTGCGAAATTGAAGTTCTTAGATTGTTATCAACTGAATCAGTTCCTGAAAGACAAGGAGGAAAACTCCTGAGGAGCTTGTCTTCACCATTCACTATCAAAGCTTTGATTGTGTGTCCGGTTGCTGGAGCTGCTTTTCTTGGAAGGGTGTGGCTCATTTGTCCAAGAGTTGGTTTCTCCTGATTCAATGATCAGGAGTCTTTGAATAAAGGTTTGAAACTACTACTACTCTGAGTGGCTTCATCTGTCAAAGATGATAAAGAATATAGAGCGATGGTGAAGAAGACTTGAAGAAGTTTGTAGAATGGGACAGAAAAGTGTCTCTTGTTTGTGAATGAGACGTGTCAGAGCCTGTTTGTCTCTTGTCTCCTCACAATCAAGAGACACTAACTCACTATTAATCTACTTGCTGCTGTTGAGGTGAGACATAAAGCTTGGAGATGCTGGGGATTGAACCCAGGACCTCATACATGCTAAGCATGCACTCTACCACTGAGCTACATCCCCTGTTTTGGTGTTTTTTATTGAACTGAATCAGTTGATGTAAGACAAGGAGGACAAGCCCTGAGCAGCATGTGTCCCTCTCTCACCAGGACACTGTCCCTGTCTCACCAGGACACTTTGGATTGTGGTGTGTGGCTGCTTGCTGGAGGGGAGGATTTATGGAAGTGTTGTCTCTTAGTGAGGATTTCATGGTTGGAGTCAGAACATTTTAGGAGATATTTCACTAACCTGACAACTAAATCATTATCAAACAATTTCTTCACCAACATGTTTGTAAAGGTGTATATAAGGTGTTGTAGACAGCTGTTGGAAATAACTAAAGAAGTTACTTGTAATCTAACTTAGTTACTTTTAAAAGCAAGTAATCACCAAAGTAACTAAATTACTTTTAAAGGAGTAATGAGTAATCAGTAATATTACTGATAACCCTCAGAGTAACCCTCTCTCTCTCTCTCTCTCTCTCTCTCTCTCTCTCTCTCTCCAGCCACAGCTGTTCCCTCTTTTCACTTCCTCCCTGGGAACGTGTGTAGTTCACTGCCACTTAAACACACATTCAAATAAGTATGAAGCACTATTTTTGTACAGTTTCATCCATATAACGGCCCCTGCTGGCCAGCGCAAGCTGGAGACGGACGTCAGACAGGCTTGGTGTGGGACTCAGACCGAGAGGAGGTGGCTGCTGTAACAGAATCTCCTCAGTGATGTATCCGAGTATGAAGCACTATTTTCGGAGAGTTTCATAATTTTTTGGATTCTCTATGTCATGTATTCTTCTTCTTAGATGCATTTTTTAATCCCTTTGTCATTCATTAAATATCTTTATATTTCACTTTCTCTCGTATTTATAAATGAGTTCCCAGTCATCTGATTGTACCTCAAAAACTAGTTTTTCCAGGGATTCCTCTCTTCTGACTCATGTGTACTGATATCTATCTTTGGTCTGTTTGAAGAGTCTTGTTGAAGAGTTTATCTAGGATTTGGGAGAATTGTGTGTCTGTAGTTTGTGAAGTGCCAGAAATAAACTGTGCAGTTGAAAAGTTTAAACGCTGCATCACAGACGTGTGGCTGCTACGAGGGGGCGTGGCCTGCTGTGAGGGGGCGTGACCTGCAAGTTTGGCAACTTCTTTTGAACACACATTCTGGTAGTTCCAGTGAGAGATGGTATCATTCAGTAGGTTTCAGTATTTCAGGGAAAAATGAAGCATCTGGATGATAAATAACAAGATGATTGAAGTTTGTGTGTGTGTGTGTGTGTGTGTGTGTGTGTGTGTGTGTGTGTGTGTGTGTGTGTGTGTGTGTGTGTGTGTGTGTGTGTGTGTGTGTTAGGGCTGAACGATTTTGGAAAATAATCTAATTGCGATTTTCTTCCTCAATATTGCAATTTAATATGTGATTATTTTTTCAAGGTTCTCTTCTCATGTATTTCTCAACAAACAAGCAATAAATCAATGTGTATTATAATAAACAATATCAGGTTTATTCTAAATAAATTGTTCTTTCTTATAGGCGAGGCTCATGTTACGATAAAGTCCAATGAAGCATGTATTAATATGAAAGACAGTTTATTTATCTTCTACTTCAATTACAGTAGTAAACTTACGAAGTACTGTGACTTGCAGTCTAGTAAGCGTTCACCACAACAAGCCAACCGCTGGTCCATTGTGCTGATCAAAGCCCTAAACCCAGGCTTGGTCACTATACTAATGCAGGGCTGGACATTAAGGATCAAAGCCCTAAACCCAGTCTTGGTCACTATACTAATGCTGAGCTGGACATTAAGGATCAAAGCCCTAAATCCAGGCTGGGTCACTATACTAATGCAGGGCTGGACATTAAATATCAAAGCCCTAAACCCAGGCTTGGTCACTATACTAATGCAGGGCTGGACATTAAGGATCAAAGCCCTGAACCCAGGCTGGGTCACTATACTAATGCAGGACTGGACATTAAGGATCAAAGACCTAAACCAGGCTTGGTCACTATACTAATGCAGGGCTGGACATTAAGGATCAAAGCCCTGAACCCAGGCTGGGTCACTATACTAATGCAGGACTGGACATTAAGGATCAAAGCCCTAAACCCAGGCTGGGTCACTATACTAATGCAGGGCTGGACCTTAAGGATTCTGAGCCGTTTGCTCATCTACACTGCAGTAGGGAAGCACCGATCCACGTTTTTTCACTTCCCATCTGATCCCGATACTTAAATATGTATATCTGCTGATACTATTCTGATAGCAGAGCTCTGTTTGCTTTATTATTATTAGTATCATTATTGTAGGGATGTGAACCGATTTGTGATCCGCATTTTGGACGGAGACGCGCTGCGTCTTATCCGGAAAATATGCATTTCGATTGGATAGCGTCGCATAAGTCCTCAGGATTCCCTCGAAATACGTCGTCAGGAAACTCCTCGTCGTCCGCCATTTTGAATTTTTTACTTCGGTCAACATTCAGATCATCTCCGGAACGTATTAAAACCTCACTGGACTTCAACACATAAAAACAACTTCAACGGATTAAATGACGCTTTTGAAAAGTAAATCGACATATTTGTGATTATATTGACTTTCTAATCCCAAAGTTTCATAACTTTTTATGGTTCAGAATAAAAGTTGACTGAGGAGGAAGAGGAGGAAGAGAAATAGGAGGAAGAGGAAGAGGAAGAGGAGAAATAAGTGACTGGATTTGATTTGTTATTTACCATTAATAAAAATACATGATACACATTTATCATGTTATTAAAAAAAAAACATGTATATGGATAAAAAGTGACTAATAAAATATGGTGTGGTAATAGGTAGTATGTAGTATGTAGTAGTATGGTAGTAGGGTGTGGCAGCTCCAATCTTAATACTATCAAATGTATTTCACGCCAAGAACAAACTTAAAATATATAATATTATTCCTTCAGATTAAAGAGTATAAAGAGTGTTTTTATGGAAAAAGTTTTCGGTCACAGATCTCTGTACCTCTTCGCTTTCAAAAAATTTAACTAATTCATAAAATTCGTTTGCCTAGAAATTCCTCATTTGTTAAGATATCTGAATGGTTTTGGTGACATTTTCTTAATTTTGTTCTACTCTTTCCAGTGGTACCAGTAATTTTATATTTGGTTGACTTTTTAATTTGTCTTCACATACCTAATTATTGTTGATTCTATATGAGGCTGTAATAAACTCCTCTCTACAGTAAAGTATGAAATGTACTAATGTATACATGTACTCTCTCTAAAGACAACTTGAGGTTAGTATCAGGTCAGAAAAGGAAGCAGTACAAAGTATTTTTGTTCCATGTGGACAATGTGGGGGTCTGCATGACGTCATCATCTCATAATAAACTAGTTCTATCTTTAGAACCTCAGAGTGACTTTATTAATCCCTGGGGAAATTCTTTAGCAAGGCAGCACCAACAGCAGTGTTTTTAACACAACACAAATGATTGGGACTATTTTCAGGGAGTTTAGCGTGGAGTAGGACGCAGCTTCACATAGGTGTGAATCGCCTGCTGACAGCCTGGAGGAGCTGCTGTTCATTGTTTTGATGTCAGTGCTGTTCTCCTCCGAGAGCTGGAGTTTGAAAACGCTGAAGTCTGGCTGCATAGCGGCGCCTCGGTGTACAACTGCTTTGCTAACGTCCACGTTGCTGTGTTGCTTTGCAAACATCTGATTTGCTGTGTTGCTTTGCAAACATCTAATTTGCTGCGTTGCTTTGCTAACATCCACGTTGATGTGTTGCTTTGCTAACATCCATGTTGCTGTGTTGCTTTGCAAACATCTACTTTGCTGCGTTGCTTTGCTAACATCCACATTGATGCGTTGCTTTGCAAACATCTACATTGCTGCGATGCTTTGCTAACATCCACGTTGCTGCTTTGCTTTGCAAACATCCACGTTGCTGTGTTCCTTTGCTAACATCCACATTGATGTGTTGCTTTGCTAACATCCACATTGCTGCGTTGCTTTGCTAACATCCACGTTGCTGTGTTGCTTTGCAAACATCTACGTTGCTGTGTCTCTTTGCTAACATCCACGTTGCTGTATTGCTTTGCTAACATCCACGTTGCTGCGTTAATTTGCAAACATCCACATTGCTGCGTTGCTTTGCAAACATCCACGTTGCTGTGTTGCTTTGCAAGCATCTACGTTGCTGCGTTGCTTTGCTAACATCCACATTGCTGCGTTTCTTTGCAAACATCCACTTTGCTGTGTTTCTTTGCGAACATCCACGTTGCTGTGTTACTTTGCTAGCAGCCCCGTTGCTGTGTTGCTTTGCTAACATCCACGTTGCTGTGTTGCTTTGTGGTGTTTTGAGTGTGAAATCCGTCCAAACATCAACATGTTGCTATGAAAAGTTGGATAGCAGAGTGCTACTTCCCCAGCCTGCTCGCTGGCTGCAAACTGTGGAATGGATTTCCTGACTCATTCCTCCTGGTCTCATTGAGACCCACCTCCCTTCAGGAAATCCAGTCCACAGTTTGCAGCCAGCGAGCAGAGCAGCAGCAGGGAAACACTGGGGATCATTTCAGCACCATGAAGCAGACGAGGATCATGGATCAGAAATCTCTGCAGGTTGGATCAGAACTTTCTAATCCGTGAATTACGTTGGTATCAGAACCTGATCCTGGATCGACTCCATTCCTAAAGACCACCAGCCCGTTCAGACAAGGTGGGCAGATGATTCACTTGCCCGAGCAAAGCTTTTACTAGCCCCGGATGGTCGGACAGTCCTTAATGTCAAGCCCATTAAATGGGCATCATATCTTTTACTATGAACTCCGTTATGGCCTGAGTTAACCTGATCTGAGTCCAGTTTGACCAGTCCACCAGGATCCTGAACCTGGTCTGAGTCCAGTATGACCAGTCCACAAGGATCCTAAACCTGGTCTGAGTCCAGTATGACCAGTCCACCAGGATCCTAAACCTGTTCTGAGTCCAGTATGACCAGTCCACCAGGATCCTAAACCTGGTCTGAGTCCAGTATGACCAGTCCACCAGGATCCTGAACCTGGTCTGAGTCCAGTATGACCAGCCCACCAGGAACCTAAACCTGGTCTGAGTCCAGTATGACCAGTCCACCAGGATCCTAAACCTGGTCTGAGTCCAGTATGACCAGTCCACCAGGATCCTGAACCTGGTCTGAGTCCAGTATGACCAGTCCACCAGGATCCTGAACCTGGTCTGAGTCCAGTAGGACCAGTCCACCAGGATCCTAAACCCGGTCCGAGTCCAGTATGACCAGTCCACCAAGATCCTGAACCTGGTCTGAGTCCAGTAGGACCAGTCCACCAGGATTCTTCACACATTCACATTCATTCAGATGTTCTTTTGTTAACTTTATTAATGAGCTGATTTTCAGGAACAGTTTTGACAACTTCAGCTTTGGACAGCAGCTCATCGTGTTCACATTCATTTCTCATCACAGACGTCAGCAAATTCTCATGGTAAGGTTTGTTGGATTTTATTTTGGAAACCAGGCAACCTTATATTTGACTGACCCCTAAATATATCTATTTTTTAATGTTTTTGGGGTAATTTTCAACAACCAGGGACATGACATAGAGAATCCAATAAATGATGAACGAAGGAGATGGAAAATAAATACAAGAAATGTAAAACAAAGTTCACTCATATGATGAGAAAATGTAAGAAGAATTATTTTAAGAAAGTACCAGAAAACAATAAAGACAATGTCAGCAGTACATAGAAAGTTCTACATAGTATTATTCAACAGGCTTCCAAGGATACTGTTATTGAAAACAGACACACTTCACATACTACAGACCCACAATTCTCCCAAATCCTAGAAAAACTCTTCAACGTCATAATAGATACATTCAGAGAAATGAAATCTAATTCGTTAAATCTAGGTCAAACCAAAATCATGATATTTGGAAAATATGAAATAAATAAACAGGTAAAGGTTCAAGTAGAGGGTGTAGCTGGAGAAAAGGTGATTGAAGACAAATTTCTAGAAAAATGTAAGGATGACTACGAGCACATTACAACTCTACAAAGCTGATTTCCTTTGATCTGAGCGTCTCCATGGCTCCAGTGCTGATCTCCTATCAGATCAAAGGAGATCAGTGCCTTTTGCCATGGAGATGCTCAGATCCAAGATTTCCTCCAGCTTTGATCTCCGTTGATCTCCATCCGGTGCCTCTCCCATCCACTTTGTGATGAAAGGCTCATTATTGTTCTTTTCCACAACCTTGGTGATGACGTCATCATTAGATTCAGGTATGCTGAAGCAGGCAGAGAACTAAAACATGCAGGACACCAGCACTCTCTGACCCAGTTTGGACACCCTGTCGTAGACCATCAAGAGACAGCTTGGTTTTATCCTACTGATGACGTGTTGCTGCAATAGTCATTTTGCTCATTTTCAAGTATTTTCCCACAGACAACAGAGCACTCTGTAACAGGATTTGACAGATAGTGACGGGGCGCGGCCAGCAGGGGGCAGCAGCGAGGCTGACTTGCCCTTTGACCGTGTGACTGTGGTGACCAAATCCAGGGGGGGTATTACATTGGTTATTGATGTAGCTTAAAGAGGTGGAACAGATTAAACATTCAGATGAAACAATCAGCAAATAAAAGTCAAATGAAGAAAACGTACAAGGGCTTATTAGTCAATGATATCAGTGATTTCATGTCTGTTTGTTTTTTTACTATTTCCAATAAAAACCACAGAAAGATTAAAACAGACAACAGATAGATATCATTACAAATGAGTCAGAAGAGAGGAATCCCTGGATAAACTAGTTATTGAGGTACAATCAGATGACTGGGAACTCATTTATAAAGGAAAAGACGCCCTGTCACTATGAGTGTACAATCAAACAATACAAGAGAAAGTGAAATATGGATCTGGACTCTGGGAGCAGTGGGCGGAGCTGAGGTTGCACCGTGAGAGAGAGAGAGAGACAGAGAGAGAGAGAGAGTGGACCAAGATAGAGACTGAGTTTTACACTCGGACTTGGCCTGGAGTGGATTAGACTGGAGGCCCAGGCACAAGACCACCTCAGCTTCCACTCAGAGCCCAGACCAGCTGTTCAGATTTGGACACTTGGAGCTGAGAAGGGGGAGGCTCCATGATTCCTCTTCATGCAGAGACCTTATTTCCTTTTGTTCAGTCCACCAGGATCCTGAACCTGGTCTGAGTCTAGTAGGACCAGTCCACCAGGATCCTAAACCTGGTCTGAGTCTAGTAGGACCAGTCCACCAGGATTCTTGGACACTTGGAGCTGAGAAGGGGGAGGCTCCATGATTCCTGTTCATGCAGAGATCTTATTTCCTTTTGCCCCAGAAGGCAACACACTCACTAGTCACCAGTCCACAGATGAAAACACAAAATCATATGTGTACACAGAAAGTCCAGTTAAGATGGAGACGGGATGTGAACGACACAGATGCTACTGGTACAGTATGAGAGTCTGACTACTTTCAAAAGGTCCAGTGATCATACAAGCGTATCAGTCACTCTCATACTTTCTCATGGTTCTATTGACAATGAGAAGCAACAACACAACACTACTGCTTGGACATGTTTGCTGGATCACATCATGGATGGATGGATGGATGGATGGATGGATGGATGGATGGATGGATGGATGGATGGATGATGGATGGATGGATGTAATATACAAACATGACTTATGTTCACTCTGGAGGTGAGGGCTGATGTTCCCCTCCACAGAGAGAAGCTGCTGGTAGCTCACTCTCTATGTTCCTCTGGAGGTGAGGGGGGAACTCCTGTTCTCACTTTCATAGTCACTTTAATTTGATAGAAAATCATATTTTCACCTTGATTTTCAATTTAATTAAAGTAAACTCCCATTTCCACTTTCGTGTTCACTTTAATTTAAAAACAAACTATATTCTGTTTTCATCTAGAATCCAGAAAAATCAGTCTGATGAGTCCAGAAAATCTGATGAGTCTGGTACCAGGAAAAATCTGATGAGTCCGGAAAGATGTGATGAGTCCAGAAAATCTGATGATTCTGGTTCCAGAAAAAATGGGATGAGTCCAGGAACATGTGATGAGTCCAGAAAAAAATCTGATGAGCCCATAAAAATCTGGTGAGTCTGAGTCAAGAACATGTGATGTGTCCATAAAAATCTGATGAGTCCAGAAAATGTGATGAGTCCAGAAAAGGCAAATGAGTCTTATTCCGGAAAGATGTGATGAGACCAGAAAATGTGATGATTCTAGTTCCAGAAAAATGAGATTAGTTCAGAAAAATCTGGTGAGTCTGAGTCCAGAAAAATCTGATGAGTCCGGAAAGATGTGATGAGACCATAAAAATGTGATGAGTCCAGAAGAAAACGTGATGTGTCCAGAAAATGTGATCATTCTGATTCCAGAAAAAATCTGATGAGTCCGGGAAATCTGATGAGTCTGAGTCCAGAAAAATCCAATGAGTCTTGTTCCAGAAAACTGGGATGAGTCCAGGAAAATGTGGTGAGTTCAAAAAAATCCAATGAGTCTGAGTCCAGAAAAATCTGATGAATCCAGAAAAAAATGTGATATGTCCAGAAAATTGCAGAGTCTGGTCCCACAAAAATGGGATGAGTCAAGGAACATGTGATGAGTCCAGAAAAAAATTGATGAGTCCAGAGAAATCTGATGAGTCTGAGTCCAGAAAAATGTGATGAGACAAGAAAAATCTGATTAGTCCAGAAAAAAAAGGTGATGAGTCCAAAAAGATGTGATTTTTCCAGAGAAATGTGATGAGTCCAGAAAATGTGATGATTCTGCTTCCAGAAAAATGAGATGAGTCCGGAAAGATGTGATGAGACCAGAATAATCCGATGAGTCCAGAAAAATCTGATGAGTCCAGAAAAATCCGATTAGTCTGGTTCCAGAAAACTGTGATGAGTCCAGGAAAAAAAACGACGAGTCAAGAAAAGATGTGATGAGTCCAGAAAATGTGATGTGTCCAGAAAATCCAAGAGCCTGGTTCCAGAAAAATGTGATGAGTCTGAGTCCTGAAAAATCTGATGAGTCCGGAAAGATGTGATGAGACCAGAAAAATCTTATGAGTCCAGAAATAACCGATGAGTCCAGAAAAATCTGATGAGTCCAGAATATAATCTGATGAGTCTGAGTCCAGAAAAATCTGATATGTCCGGAAAGATGTGATGAGACCAGAAAAATCTGATGAGTCCGGAAATAACCGATGAGTCCAGTAAAATCTGATGATTCCGGAAAAAAAATGTAATGAGTGCAGAAAATCTGATAAATCTGAGTCCAGCAAAATCCAATGAGTCTGGTTCCAGAAAACTGGGATGGGTCCAGGAAAATGTGATGAGTACAAAACAATGCGATGAGTCTGAGTCCAGAAAAAATATGATGAGTCCATAAAAATGAACAATCTGGTTCAATTCGTCACTTCATCATTTGGTTCAATTCAACACTTCACCATCTGGTTCAATTCACCACTCTCATCATCTGGTTCAATTCACCACTTTATCATTTGGTTCAATTCACTACTTCACCAATTCACCACTTCATCATCCGGTTCAATTCACCACTTCACCACTTCACCAATTCACCACTTCACCAATTCACCATTTCACCATGTGGTTGAATTAATCATTTTATCATCTGGTTCAATTCACCACTTCATCAATTCACCACTTCATCATCCGGTTCAATTCACCACTTCGCCATCTGGTTCAATTCACCACTTCATCATCTGGTTCAATTCACCACTTCACCATCTGGTTCAATTCAATACTTCATCATCTGGTTCAATTCACTACTTCACCAATTCACCACTTCACCATCTGGTTAATTTCACCAATTCATCATCTGGTTGTCATCTGGTTCATCATCAGAAGCTTTGAGCAGAAGTGTCTCCTCTGTCAGTTAATAGTGTTTTGAAGCCGATATGATGTTCACCCTCAGAGGAGGTAGTGTTTGAGGGAGAGCCAGATTAAATTTTGGGCGTAAATCTTATTTTGAAGGGCAAATTGAAATAGAAAGAATTCTACCACTGAACCACCAATGCTCACATAGCAGCAGATTCCCACCAAGAGAGGTCATGTGATCCAACTGCTGTGCTGCGTTAGCCCCTCCCCCACAGTTTGAGTCACACTCTGCTGTGGTTACACAAGCGTATGTGCAGAGTTTGGCTCCGCCCCTGAGAGACTTCGACAGTGGTTGAACGCACTTCTCCTTGTTAGTATAGTGGATACTGTCCCTGTCTGTCATGTTGGAGACAGTAGTTCAATTCCCCGACAGGGAGAGCAAAGCCTTTTAGTTTTGTTATTGAAAATCATGAGGTTCAGACTGGGAACGGCCCCTTCCAGCCATTCCAGCTGTTGCCAATGTGAACATAAAAGTTACACAGTAAGACTCTGGAGTCCAGTGGTGTTTCCCTTTCTAGGACCTCATCACTGGACACCGGGTTCTGTGCACCTTGGTTTTAGGGACCGAGCCCAGAAGGGAAGCTGCCTGGAGGCGAGGACTCTATTGCATCTGTAGTGTTTCTGTCTTTCTTTCTTCTCCTGACGACGTTGAACCCAAATTTGACCCTAAACATTCTCAACAAATTTGGCACACTCATCAGGACTGGTGCAGTCTATAAGAAAATGTTAAAAATTAACCCACAAAGTGCCGAAATGTGCTTTTTTTATTTGTTTCTTACTGGTCAACGTATTACTCTTCATTGTAATCATTTTGAGTTATTTTTTTAAAAAAAAAAGTGCTTTGTTGTTTGTTTTTTATATCTTTAACTGTTTCTGAATGAATTGAAAAAAAATGTCTCATACAAATCAGATGGGAGAGGAACCTCATGGAGGTCAGAGCAGATCAAAGCAGGAGAAAATCTTTGATCTGAACATCTCCATTGCAACAGGTGATGATCTCCTTCAATCTAATATGATCTCAGCACTGGAGCCTTGGAGACGCTGAGATCAAAGGAGATCAGCTTTATTCAACCTTCAGCATTCACACTTATATTTTCTTCTAGTAATTATTATTATCATAACAGGTCTCTGATATCTGGAGGAGTCAGACCATTCAAGGCTTAAGCATATACCTAAATTGTGGGCCTCTTTTCAAACATTGCTCAATGAGCTACCAAGACTAGAGCAAAGGTTGTTAAAACCACCAGAACTGGGTCCATTGGGGGCGATCAAAATGATTTCAGTTTTTAAACCGTTCAGCTGTAAAACGTTTTTGCACTTTGGTTCTTTACTTTTGTGAGGCAGGACAGGATAGAGGCAGCATCCGTAGAGCAAGGCTTTATAGGGAAGTTCAGTTGTGTGTCATCTTCATAAAAATGAAAGTTAACTTAGTTTGCTCATGTTGTAGATGTTATCTGGTGATGTAGAAGCTACGTCCACTTCAGTGCAAAAGTGAAGAGACGCAACATGACAATGAAAAAAGGTGTAAAGAATGTTGACTTCAGCTCCTCTCAGGATCTGAGCTTTGTCCATTTAGTTGGCAGATTTTCATGTTTCTCTTACTATTGACAGTTTGACTCTTATTTTCCAGCATCAGACAAAAAGTGTCCGGTCACAGTTTGGTTCAGTTTCACTCAGTGACAGTGAGAATCACTCAAACTGTGGGGGAAGGGTTCATGGAGCACTGAAGGTGGAACGCTTCACATTTCCTGGCTGGAATGAGCTGAAGTTTAAGCATTGGTGGGTCAGTGGTAGAATTCTCTCCTGCCACTCAGGAGGGTTCGATTCCCGGCCAATTGATGCAATAGATCTTCTCTTCACCCTCCTCCTGTGTGAGCTTCCACAACCCAGTCTCATGTTAACGGGTCGGTTTGGACCCCATTTACATCACAAGGTTCCAAGTGACAACAACTTGTCTGTTGAAGAAAAGTGTTACTTTTACACAACAGCAGCAGAAACACTGACAACAATGGAGTTTCTACAATGTGAGCCAGCCACAGTGAGCAGTGGTCGTCTCATGTGTAGGATATTAGAGTGAACCTTCCATGACCACAGAGCAAGTAGCCAGGCTAGCTCAGTCGGTAGCGCATGAGACTCTTAATCTCAGGGTCGTGGGTTCGAGCCCCACGTTGGGCGGAGCTCTGTTTTCAGATATTCACCACTTCACCATCTGGTTCAATTCACTACTTCATCATCTGGTTCAAGTCACCATTTCACCATGTGGTTGAAGTAATCATTTTATCATCCGGTTCAATTCACCACTTCATCATCCAGTTCAGTTCACCACTTCACCAATTCACCACTTCATCATCTGGTGCAATTCACTACTTCATCAATTCACCACTTCACCATCTGGTTCAATTCACCACTTCACCATTTGGTTCAATTCACCACTTCATCATCTGGTTCAATTCACCACTTCACCATCAGCTCTACCAGTTTTCCCCCGTAACAAAAATGTTCCTGGTCCAGGTCCATTGTTGTCATACTAGTACACACAGTCTCCTCCTAAGTTTATTTTAGATCACAAACTTAGTGTGGAAAGTGGCGTACGCATCTTTCAGGACCTGTTTTGTCATAATCCACCTTTATAAATGAGGCCAGACATTGTTCTGGCTCCATCGTGTTCCTGGTCCAGGATCAGTTTAACATCCAGACCCAGAGCATCGAGTGTTTTTAGGAGAAAATCCTGAAATGTGTCGGCGTTGCTGTTTGAAAGCTCCTCAAAGTGAAAAAAGCCCCGATACTGTTGGTTGAGTCCTTTTGCTTCTTGAAGATGTTGCTGGTTGGTCTGGGAGGAGGATTCTCACACACAAAGTCAAGCCTCTTTTGAAATTTAACACAAAGGATCATGGTTGATGACCAAAGGGCTCGTCCAGGAATTGAACCCGCGAACTCTCGCACCCAAAGCGAGAATCATACTCCTAGACCAACGAACCAGTGTGAGATGAGTTGAGTGAGGAAACCAGGTTGTCCAAGAAGCTGTTTTCTTATTACAGTCTCTTCTGGAGGTGTCGGTTCAAATCCCACTTCTACCAGCAGAGTCTGGTTCAGGACATTTCTAGTTTCCTGCTGCTGGTTGATCCAGGATGCAGAAGATTTGGATGAATGACTGATGGTTTCTTTGTATGTTTCACATCTTGTTTTGCTCTTGTATAGAAAACATTTACAATCACATTCAACACAAATATTGGAAGAAAGAAAGTAGATGTTTTCACCAACGTGGGCCGGGGAGCTCAGCTGGTCAGAGTGTGGTGCTAATAAAACCTAAGTCATGGGTTCAATCCCCATACTGGCCAAATGAAGTGTAATTTTCTGAAGCCACTGGATGGCACTGTTTTCTTCAAAAAAATTTGATAACAGACATCAGATCAGACCCGCCTCCATTGTAAATGTCAAAGAGAACTTGTCCTCATGGCAGAAAGCCATGTATTAAAATGAATCCTGATGGAGACACACAAGACGAACACCAGTGATGTCAACAAAAAATTAATCAATCAATGACAAAAAGTCCCTCTTTCATTACAGAGCTGAAGATGTGAGCACAAAGGAGTTTGGACTCTCAGACTGTTCAATGTCCACAAGATTCTTTCACATTAGTTCCTCATGTTAAAAAAAAGAAAAGTTAATATTTCATTACAGAGCTGAGATAACTGAACTCCACAGATTTCCTTGTTAGCAGTCAGCTCTACAGCCAGTTTGAGAATTGAACCCAAGACCTTGGTGTGATTAACACCACACTCTGACCAGCTGAGCTAACCAGCCAATCACATGACTGATCCAGAAGAACCAGGAACCATCAGGGATCACCAGAAGAAGAACCAGACTCAGTGACCTGCAACTGTTGTGTTGTTTATTTCAGTAGTATCCAGACCATCTTGTTCATCGTAGAAACAGTTTGATAGTTTTTCTCTGCCTGGCCGGCAAGTACATGTAGGGAGAGATCAGACGGAGATTACTGAGTGTATACTGAGAGCGCTGAATCTGACTACAGTATATTGTTGTTAATAACTTTGATTTCCTCAACAAAAGACAGTACTGGAGAGGAGACAACTGTAGATTTTCCTGCTGTGTTTCTCCAAGGTAAGTACAGTAACTATCAACTTTTAATAAATCATCCATACTGGGGGTCAATATGACTTGATACTATGATAACTTTGTTTGGTTATGTACCAATTCATCATAAATATACTGACGGCTGGTTAAGGTTTTATTGAAGATTTAAATTTGATAGTGTTTTTTGGTGTCAGCAGAGTCCTGTGTAGTTTCCTAAATGACTCTCTATCCTGCTTCCATTACGACCACTAGTAGAGCAGTTTTTGCCAAAACCCGGGATTGAATCAGGGACCTTTAGATCTTCAGTCTAACGCTCTCCCAGCTGAGCTATTTCAGCCTATATGAGTCATTTTCTCATGAAGATATGGAAATTTAACATCAGAACCCCTGTACTAACTACTGGAACACCTATCAGCTTGGTTTCCATTGTGCTAACTCAAACTTCCTCCAGAAGCAGTGAAGACTCTCCATCCACCTGGTTCTGGGTCTAAAGACACCCAACGAGTGTCAGTGATTCAGTCGACATGGTCCAGCAGTCGTGTTGTTGCTGCTTATTGTTAATGGAAGATCAAACAGATATAGAACTGTGACAGTAGAATTCCAAAGAAAGCAATCGGACACTGATACGTCACCAGAACAACAAAAACAACTTCATGACAATTTGAGAGTCAAAGACTTTTTCTACTAGTTTCTTCTTCAGTGTTATAAATATAAACAGATACAAACATGTGAAAACTTACCTTACCAAGGAGCTCGTGGCGCAATGGATAACACGTCTGACTACTGATCAGATTGTTCCAGGTTCAACTCCTGGCGAGCTTTAAACCCTTTAGCTAACTTCACAGACAACATTTCCCTTGTTGTTGTTGGAACCTTCACATTATTCTACAATAATACAGACAAGAGGTTCCAGATCTCCTTGTGCACCTCCTCCACCCCTCTTCCTCTTCCTCCTCTTCTTGCACACATCCTGCACCCTATTTCTGCACCTCTTCCTGTGCCTCCTCCTGCACCGCCTCCTGTGCCTCCTCCTGTCCACAGCCTACACCTCCTCCTACGCCTCCTCCTGCACACATCCTGCGCCTTCTCCAGCACCTCCTCCTGTGCCTCCTCCTCCACCCAATCTTCCTCTTCCTGCACACATCCTGCGCCTCCTCCTGCACACATCCTACGCCTAATCCTGTGCCTCCTTCTGCACCTCCCCCTGCGCCTCCTCCTGCGCCTCCTCCTGCTCCTCTTCTTGCACACATCATGCACCCCCTCCTGTGCCTCCTCCTGTCCACAGCCTACACCTCCTCCTGCGACTCCTCCTGCACACATCCTGCGCCTTCTCCTGCACCTCCTCCTGTGCCTCCTCCTCCACCCAATCTTCCTCTTCCTGCACACATCCTGCGCCTCCTCCTGCACACATCCTACGACTCATCCTTTGCCTCCTTCTGCACCTCCTCCTTCAACCTCCTCCTGCACACATCCTGCACCTCCTCCTGTGCCTCCTCCAGCACACATCCTGCGTCTAATCTTGCACCTCCTATTGCAACTCATCCTGCGCCTCCTCCCTCACACATCCTGCGCCTCCTTATGCAACTCCTTCTGCGCCTCCTCTTACACCTCGTCCCGCACCTCCTCCTGCGCCTCCTTCTGCGCATCATCATGCGTCTCCTTCTCCACCTTCTCCTGCGCCTCCTCCTGCACCTCCTCCACCTTCTCCTCTTCCTCCTGCACACATCCTGCGGCTCATCCTGCACCCTACTTCTGCACCTCCTCCAGCACCTCCTCCTGCTCCTCCTCCTGCAAACATCCTGCACCTCCTCCTGTGCCTCCTTCTGCACCTCCTCCTGCGCCTATTCCTGCACACATCCTGCATCTCCTCCTGGGCCTCCTTCTGCACCTCCTCCTGCACACAAACATACATACATACATAAAAATCAATAAATTCATGCAGTTGAAAACATAAACTTCTTCACCTACTTGTGGGGGTCACTTCTTTTATTTTAAGAATTAACAGAACTATTTGATAATATCACATCCAAACTGTAAAAACATTGTTGAATATGTTTGTTTCTTTAAGAAACTCAGACCAACTTGTTACTACAGAAGAGTTTTAGTTCCACTCATGAGAAAATAAAATAAGACTTAGTTTGTTTTAATGCATTTTGATAAAAAGTCAGAAAACAATGTTAAGATATTTTTCATCCTGATCTTTGAAAAAGGTTGAATTACATGGTTGTTATGCAGAACATCCTGTCCATCCACCAGGTGGCGCTATCACTGTGACTGTATATTGGTCTATGGAATTGATCAGGGCAGGACTCTGATCACACCTGTAAAGAACTGTATAATAAGTGTAGTACTGAGTAACAGTCACCTTGATCCAGTGATACAGCAACAGTGTTGCTTTGTCCTGGATGATGGCTTTGAATTCTTCATCTTATTGAAGAAGACTTGTCTGCTCCTCCATCGAGACCGAGGTTACTCTGCAGGGTTTCTCCATGATTGTGATTGGTCAGATGCTGCAAACTCCGCCCCTTTTATGTGAACGAGCTCTGATCAGGAAGGAACAGCCTGGGTTGGATTACTGAGTTGATCACCTGCTTTGTAGTAACTTCATACCCTAAGTTGTGTAGTGATGAAGGACGACTGTAATGTCCTACACAGGAGACCTTCAGGGACCACGGTTGACTGTGGCTATTTTAAGCTCCATCCACAGTTGCTATGGATACAGGAGCAGAAGCAGAACTCTTTCAGAACCATGACATCATCACAAGAACAGCTGATATAAGACAGGATGATAAGAATGATAAGAAGATCATAAGAAGTGGAGGAGTTTGTTTTGTCAAACAGAGAAGTGACTCAGGTTTCTGAGTGAGTTCTGTCAGAGCCTCTTCAGCTTGTGTGTCTCATCAGGTCTTTCTGGGCCGTTCACATCTGGTTAACATCTGTTTCAGCTGATCACATCACATGGAGCAGCCCTGATCCACACTGTTTACACTTGTCTGGATCCTGGGTTACGCTGTGTCACTGTCATGTGTCTGTTACCATGCTTCCACATTGTGACATCACAGTGATGTCACAATGTGGAGTCTTTGTGACATCAGGTCCAGATGTTCCCCAGCTGTCATGAAGCCACTCTTCTGTAAATCCAGCATTAGTTCAACAGGTGAGGAACACCTGTACGATGCCCTCTGCTCTCTGAGTCTCACTCCAACAAGTTCTGACATCAGGTAATGCAGTACTGAAATGCACCAAAGGAGGTGCTGTGGCTTAGCTGGTCAAAGTGCCTGTCTAGTAAACAGGAGATCCTGGGTACAAATCCCAGCAGTGGCTCACAACATTAATTCAGTTCAACTTTACTTATCTAGCACCAAATACAACACAGTCATTTCTTGTTGTTTTTACAGGAGAAACCCAACAAGTCCACATCATCAAGCATGAAGGTGACGGTTTGGTACAGTACTTTCAGTACCATCCACAACTTTAGTCAGTGAAAACACATGAAAACCCGTACTGTATCATAAAGTACCGGCACATACTGAGTGGAGGAAAGGATTTATTTCAAACAGGATAAGTATGAAAGAGTTGGTGAGAGGGTGAAGCTCCCAGGGAGCTGATGGGGTCAAATATCCTGCTCTAGATCAGGGGTCTCAAACTCAGTTCCTGGAGGGCCTCAGCCCTGCATGTTTTCCACGTCTCCCTGCTTCAACATGGCTGATTGCAATGAGTGGCTCCTTATGGAGCTTTGTGCTGAATGTGGTGATGAACCATTCAGGAGTGTTAAAGAAGGGAGACATAGAAAACATGCAGGGCTGAGGCCCTCCAGGATCTGAGTTTGGACTCCCCTGATGTAAGAGCAAGTATCCAATGTACCAGGAGCAGAACTGATTACTTGCTGAATTGAGGTAGTAAAACCTCCCAAACCTTTGAAAGTGGCAGGATTTGAACCCGTATCTCATGAGAGACTGGAGCCTTAATCCAGCACCTTGGACTGCTCAGCCACACAACCTGCACTTTACCAATAATTTGCCCCAACCTGGTCAGATAAAGGTCGCGGCTAACGGTTATTCATTAATACTATGATGTCTGATTTCTTTCAGATCAGAATCTAATGTGTTTTTATCAGACTGCTATCAAATGTAAATATTTGCCTGCAGTACATATGACACCAGGTAATGCAGCACTAAAAATACACCGAAGGAGGTGCTGTGACTTAGCTGGTCAAAGTACCTGTCTTGTAAACAGGAGATCCTGGGTTCAAATCCCAGCAGTGCCTCATAACATCTAGTCAATGAATATTTTATTATAAATCCTCCAATAGCAGTTGTACTTTCAGCTTCATTTCTTCAAGGTCGGCCATGACTAATGTTTTCATTTACTTTTGTCAGGATGTGGTCATTCCAGGAGCTCTGTCAAGGCTGTCAGGAGTCCTGATCTCCTGCCTTATTTATGACAATCAGTTGCAGTCCAATTCCCAGATGAGCCCTCTGAGTGACCATGTCGTTCCATGATCAGTCCCCAAATAGCAGGTTGAACCCACACCAGAACGCTCCGAGGAATTTATTTCAGATTGTGTCCATGTAATAATAGAGATTAGACATAAAATGTGGTTCTGATAGGTCCAGATCTAGTCTCCTACCCCGCCTCGCTTTACTCGGGCCTCAAAACTTCATTTTATCAAGGATTTTAGAAAAACTGTTGCTTCCCAGCTCATTTCTTTAATGGATTGAAATCAAACCTTTGGGACATTTCAGTCTGGTTTCCTGCACATCATAACTCTGACACTGTGCTGGTTAAGGTCACCAACCATCTACTACTTTCAGCCAATAATGACTTGCACTTCTTTTTAATCCTCCTTGACCTTCACTCAGTATTTGATACAGTCAATCAGAAGATTTTAATTAACCCTCTGAAAAATCATGTTGGCATCACTGGTGTTGCTCTTAAATAGTTCTCCTGGTATTTATCAGACAGATCATTTTCTGTCCAGCTTGGAGAGACCGCTTCCTCTTGTGCTGCTCTTTGTTGTGGTGTCCCTTAAGGCTCTGTTTTGGGTGGCCTTAATGTTAACTTTCATTTTTATGAAGACGACACACAACTGAACAGTTGTGAACTGAACTTCACACCTGTTATGATAATAATAATTACTAGAGGTTTATATTTCCAGAAGAACATGCAAGTATAAATGCTGAAGATTGAGTAAAGCTGATTTCCTTTAATCTCAGCATCTCCATGGCTCCAGTGCTGATCTCCTATCAGATCAAAGGAGATCAGTGCCTTTTGCCATGGAGATGCTCAGATCAAAGATTACCTCCAGCTTTGATCTCCATTGATCTCCATCCGGTGCCTCTCCCATCTGCTTTGTAATGAAAGGCTCGTTATTGTTCTTTTCACAACCTTGGTGATGACGTCATCATTAGATTCAGGTATGCTGAAGCAGGCAGAGAACTAAAACATGAAGGACACCAGCACTCTCTGACCCAGTTTGGACACCCTGATGTAGACCATCAAGAGACAGGTTAGTTTTATCGTACTGATGATGTGTTGCTGCAATAGTCATCCTGCTCAGTTTCAAGTTTCTTCCCACAAAGAGCCTGAACAGGGACTTGAACCCTGGACCTTCAGATTAAAAGTCTGATGCTCTACCATCTGAGCTGCCCAGGCCTGCCAGCACAGTGTTGTGTTTCCATATGATTCTCACTTATGAGTGAGACGAAGCAGACACTGATCCTGACCACCAAGGTGCAGAAGTGGAGACTCTTCTTGCTCGCTGTTTTGAAACTCAACAAATTGTAGTCCATTGTTCCTTCCTGAAGATGCTGAAAAGCTCCGCTCTGGATTTGAAAACAATGAGGAAACATCTGAGCAGACTGCTGGCTGTATTGCATGATATTTTCTCACTGCCTGATTGGCTGCAGGTGAGAGGTTTTGCTTCAGGAAAACCAGTTTTCTCTCCATTTGAAGCTGGAATGAAGAACTGCTTGGTTTTACAACAAACCTGAACAGGGATTTTAATGGTGGAAGCTCAGAATAAAGAGAATTCATTGATAACGATCATGACTTTTCAAAGCTTAGTTTAGCCGTGGTTCTACCAAGTCGTACCTTCCAGAGCGTGCCAGGACGGTAAGGTAAAGCAAAGCTCACCCAGACCCAACTGTGTTGTTTGGTCCACCACAGAAAGTCCAGTTAAGATGGAGACGGGTTGTGAAGGACACAGATGCTCCTGGTACAGTATCAGAGTCTGACTGCTTTCAAAAGGTCCAGTGATCATACAAGAGTATCAGTCACTCTCATACTTTCTCATGGTTCTATTGACAATGAGAAGCAACAACACAACATTACTGCTTGGACATGTTTGCTGGATCACATCATGGATGGATGATGGATGATAGACAATGGACGATTGATGATGGATGGATGGATGGAATATATAGACATGACTTATGTTCACTTCGAAAAAATTTCCTTTACTCAGTGTTGGTGTGAATCTTGGGAACAAATGATAGAAGAAAGTTTTTCTTTTCAACTTTTTAAAGAATCCATGACTTTTTAGGTCTTTGTAGAACAATGTGAAGGTTCCAACAACAACAAGGGAAATGTTGTCGGTGAAGTTAGCTAAAGCACTATCAAGCTAGCCAGGAGTTGAACCTGGAATCTTCTGATCCGTAGTCAGACGCGTTGTCCATTGCGCCACTAGCTCCTTGCTCAGGTTTGATTTAAAATACTGAAGAAGAAACTTTACATGGATCCATCCATCCTCCAGGTACTCTGGTTTCCTTCCACAGTCCAAAAACAAGCATGTTAGTTTAACTGGTGACAGTAAATGTCCTCCAGGTGTGAAGGTGTTTATGGCTGTTTGTCTCTGTGTGTTTGTCCTGTGATGGACTGGAGACCATCCTGAGTCTTGATCTCCTGCCTTATTTATGACAATGAGTTGATTCATTTAGCTTCTTGAACATGTCAGCACATTGGTCTAGGACAGGGGTGTCCAAGTTCGGTCCTGGAGCTCTGGCGTCCCGCGGGGTTTAGCTCTCTCCAAGTTGCACCACACCTGATCACAATGAAGGTTCTCGTTATGGTGCTTTTTCACAACCTTGGTGATGACATCATCAGATGAAGCAGAGGGAGAGAACTAAAACATGCAGGACATCTGGTCCAGGCTGGATTACTGTAACTCCCTTTATTCTGGCATCAGTAGGCTCAATGTTCAAATACTGCAGCTGGAGCAGAATGCTGCTACCAGCTTTTTAACAGGCACCAGGAGGAGGGACCACATTTCACCAATCCCTTCTTCCTTTCACTGGCTTCCTGTCAGTTTTAGAAGAGATTTTAAAATGCTACTGCTTGTTTTTGAAGCCTTGATTGGTCTGACTCCTCCAGATATCAGAGACCAATTATGATAATAATAATTACTAGAGATTTGTATTTCCAGAAGAAAATACAAATGTGAATGCTGAAGGTTGAATAAAGCTGATCTCCTTTGATGTCAGCGTCTCCGTGGCTCCAGTGCTGAGATCATATCAGATTGAAGGAGCTCATCGGCTGTTGCTGTGTAGATGCTAAGATCAAAGATTTTCTCCTGCTTTGATCTGCTCTGACCTCCATGAGGTGCCGCTCCCATCTGATTTTGTTTTTCTTTCTTCTTATCTCTATTGATATTAGTACTGTGATGGGCTGAGTTGTAAGAAACAATCCTTGATGGGTCAGAAAATTGATAACTTTTCCAGCCATTTCAATTTGTTTTCCTTAACTCATTGGCTGCCATTGACGAGTTTGACGAGTTTTTCATTTTTTTACACAGCGGGCTGTAGAAATGTCTGGCGCACCTTATGAATGAGCCTTTATACTGAGACATTACCTGTAATGATTAATCGATGCCACTAGAATGCAGTATTGCGCGATCGGTGGGGTCAAAAGTCTGCCGAGAGGCGGAAGTGTGTGGAGTGTTTGAAGAAAGTGGTGTGAGCAGGTAGCGGAGCGGCGGGAGTTAGCATTAGCGAGAGATAGCGGTTTAGAGAGAGACAGGATAGCAAGAGACATGGCGAAGAAGGGTGGTTATAAACAGTTAACACCGTGGGAGAGTTTGATCCACGGATCGGTGAGTGAGGTTGAGAGGGGAGATAGCGGAGATCCAGGTGAGGGTCCATCTGGGGAGCCAGCGTTGCGGGGAGGAAGACCGCGGCGCCGGGAGACACCTCGTGCCTCACGGAGCGTATCACCGGCTGGCTAGAGTGACGCAGGCTTTTACAGCGAACCAGATCCGGATTCCTCAGATGAGTGGTTGCCATCTGGATGGCATCCACCTGATGGCCAACAGCAAGAAGGAGAGACCGACGAGAAGATGTCGGGTGTGTGCACGCAGGGGTCTTCGCAAGGAGACCAACAAGTGGTGCGCAGCGTGTCGTGTTCCCTTGCACACAGGAGATTGTTTCACCTTCTACCACACAAAGCCGAACTACTGGGCCTGGGAGGATTGAAAAAGCACACACTCTCACACGCGCACACACACACACTCTAACACGCACACTCACGCACACAAACTCAATCACACACACTTCACAAACTCACTCTCACACACTCACTTTTTTTCTAGTTCATACATTTCTAGTTCTATTATCTATTTTTCTGTTGTTGTTGTTTCAAAATTTGTGTACTTTTTGAGATGGTTTAAAAAAGTTGCATTTTCTGTTTTGTGAATAAATTTCCAAAAATTTGCCATCAAAAGTATTTTTTCTGAGTCATGTTTTTATAATTTATATATTGGAAAAGGTGTTAAGATGTTTGAGGAGTCACTAAAGCAACAAAAATGCATATAAAAGTCACTTTTCTGCTTGATAAGTTACTGTTTACAAAAAGCTTGTTTTCTCTGTTTTTTGGTCAGAAGCAGGTGTTTTGGGTGAAACTTTGCTATGTTCTACGGCAGATTGCTCATGAATGGTAAAAGGTAGAAACAAATAGTTTTTTCCAGATGGAAGCAGTTTAGTAATTTAGTGCCCTTGGTTTTACATAGTCTAACAAAATGCATATTCTGTGGCCCTTCAAAGTTGGGTCAAATCCCCTGAAAACGCTGGCAGAACGCACTTCCCAAAGCTGAAAATGCCTGGCAGTCAATGAGTTAATTAAAATGTGTCTTGTCTTTGTATACTTCATATAGTCTTGAGTCTGCTTTTAAATTCAGTAGCTCTTATTTCTCAAACTCATAGAGCAGAGGTCTCCAATCCTGTTCCTGAGGACCCCTGCCCTGCATGTTCTAGTTCCTCCCTGCTTCAGCATACCTGAATCTAATGATGATGTCATCACCAAGGCTGTGACATAGCCCAATAACGAGCCTTTCATTGAAATCAGGTGTGTTGAAACTGGGAGGAGCTAACCCTGCAGGACAGGGACCCTGGAGGACAGTGACCCTAGAGGACCTGGGACCCTGGAGGACCAGGGACCCTGGAGGACAGTGACCCTAGAGGACCAGGGTTGGAGACCTCTGATCTAGACAATATCAACATCAATAGTGATTCTGTAGAAGCCCTCCAAAGTTGAATTCTTACCTTTCAATGAATTCTGTCAGAAAAAAATACGACATTACAAATGATGAACATAAACATTAATATCAACAAGAGTTTTTCCCCTTGAGAAAAAACAGTTGAGAGTTGATAGAAAAATAGGAATGTTGATAAAAACCACCCAACGTTTGAGGTTCAGCATTTCACATTCAAATGAATAAAAAATGACTCGTTTAGAGGTCTGGAATAAAAATGCATCTTTTATTAAAACTTATTCAAATATTGTCAAATAATACAAATACTTGGAAAAAACTTCTCCTCTCTCCCCCTCTCCTGCGCACACAAAGCCGCTCCTCCACCCAACAAAACAAGCTCCTGGCATGACTCCAGGAGCACACCTGGAAGGAAGGAGGGAGGGAGGGAGGGAGAGAGAGAGAGAGAGAGGGAGGGAGGGAGGGAGGGAGAGAGAGAGAGGGAGGGAGGGAAGGGGAGAGGGGGTTAGGACGCCGGTGCATATCTGGGAACGAAAGCCATTGGAAGTCTGCACCAAGAGCTCACTTCCGAATGGAGCCCGAAATCGTCTCTGTAAATGGAGCATCACTGACGGCCACTTACCTGCTAAAAGTAGGAGGCCCGGCCCGGCCCGGCCCAGAGTGGGGATATGGAGTCAGTCCGGCTGAGATCCGGCTGGGATGGAACCCGTAGCAACCAGGTTTGGAGACGGAGGCGTTGCTAACTGAGCCAGCTGTCAGGAGCACCTGGTGCCGAGCGGCATAGGCCACACGCTGCTGGTCAGATGGCAGGACATTCTGCCACAGGGCTCTGATATTACTGGCCTGCTGCTTTGATAAGGTCTGACCAGTTTCAGCCCGGAGCCCCACCAAGTACTCTGCCAGGCTGTCCACTCGGTCCATCCCCGGGAGATTATGCTCGTCCACAGCCTGGTAATAGAACAGTAAAAAATAAAGAAATAGATAAAAATAACATTAGCACAAGCAAAAACCTAAGACTTAAGTAGAATAGAAGATGTTAGTGAGACCGACCTCTTGCTCAGGTGCTGCTGGACACATAGCTGGTGGCCCAGGAGGAGGATCAGCTGAAGCAGTGGAGACAGAGGTTGTGATGGTGGTGGGGAGAGGAGCAGCAGAGGTGGTGCTGGAGGTGGAATGTGATCCACCACAGGGCTGTTCCACAAGACAAGATGAGCATTAGAAATATACCACTGGAATAAAATAATAACAATACCACTCTATGTTACTCATGGATTAACAAGAGTGCCCCCGCCTGTCTGTCATATTGTGTCTGGCTCCTGGCAGGTGGAGCAGTGGGAGCAGCAAGTGGGGCAGTGGGAGCAGCAGAAGGAGCAGTGGGTGGAGCAGTGGGTGGAGTAGTGGGAGCAGCAAGTGAAGCAGAGGGAGTAATGGGTGGAAGAGTGGGAGCAGCAGGTGAAGCAGAGGGAGTAGTGGGTGGAGCAGTGGGAGCAGTAGGTGAAGCAGTGGGTGGAAAAGTGGGTGGAGCAGTGGAAGCAGCAGGTTAAGCAGAGGGAGTAGTGGGTGGAGCAGTGGGAGCAGAAATGGGAGCAGCAGGTGGAGCAGAGGGAGTAGTGGGTGGAGCAGTGGGAGCAGCAGGTGGAGCAGAGGGAGTAGTGGGTGGAGCAGTGGGAGTAGCGAGTGGGGCAGTGGGTAGAGAAGAAGGAGCAGTGGGTGGAGAAGTGGGTGGAGCAGTGGGAGCAGCAGGTGAAGCAGAGGGAGTAGTGGGTGGAGCAGTGGGAGCAGCAAGTGAAGCAGAGGGAGTAGTGGGTGGAGAAGTGGGAGCAGCATGTGAAGCAGAGGGAGTAGTGGGTGGAGCAGTGGGAGCAGCAAGTGAAGCAGAGGGAGTAGTGGGTGGAGAAGTGGGAGCAGCATGTGAAGCACAGGGAGTAGTGGGTAGAGCAGTGGGAGCAGAAGTGGGAGCAGAAGTGGGAGAAGTAGGTGAAGCAGAGGGTGTAGTGGGTGGAGCAGTAAGAGCAGCAGGCCAAGCAGAGGGAGTAGTGGGTGGAGCAGTGGGAGCAGCAGGTGAAGCAGAGGGAGTAGTGGCTGGAGCAGTGGGAGCAGGAGAAGGAGCAGTGGTTTGAGCAATGGGTGGAGCAGTTGGAGCAGCAGAAGGAGCAGTGGGTGGAGCAGTGGGAGCAGCAGGTGAAGCAGAGGGAGTAATGGATGGAGCAGTGGGAGCAGAAATGGGAGCAGAAGTGGGAGAAGTAGGTGAAGCAGAGGGTGTAGTGGGTGGAGCAGTAAGAGCAGCAGAGGGAGCAGTGGGTGGAGCAGTGGGAGCAGCAGAAGGAGCAGTGGGTGGAGCAGTGGGAGCAGCAGGTGAAGCAGAGGGAGTAGTGGATGAAGCAGTGAGAGAAGAAGTGGGAGCAGCAGATGAAGCAGAGAGAGTAGTGGCTGGAGCAGTGGGAGCAGCAGGTGAAGCAGAGTGAGTAGTGGGTGGAGCAGTGGGAGCAGCATGTGAAGCAGAGGGAGTAGTGGGTGAAGCAGTGGGAGCAGCGAGTGAAGCAGAGGGAGTAGTGGGTGGAGACGTGGTAGCAGCATGTGAAGCAGAGGGAGTAGTTGGTGGAGCAGTGGGAGCAGCAGGCGAAGCAGAGGGAGCAGTGGGTGGAGCAGTGGGAGCAGCAGAAGGAGCAGTGGGTGGAGCAGTGGGAGCAGCAGGTGAAGCAGAGTGAGTAGTGGGTGGAGCAGTGGGAGCAGCATGTGAAGCAGAGGGAGTAGTGGGTGAAGCAGTGGGAGCAGCAAGTGAAGCAGAGGGAGTAGTGGGTGGAGACGTGGTAGCAGCATGTGAAGCAGAGGGAGTAGTTGGTGGAGCAGTGGGAGCAGCAAGTGAATCAGAGGGAGTAGTGGGTGGAGCAGTGGGAGCAGAAGTGGGAGCAGCAGGTGAAGCAGAGGGAGTAGTGGGAGGAGCAGTGGGAGCAGCAGGTGAAGCAGAGTGAGTAATGGTTGGAGCAGTGGGAGCTGAAGTGGGAGCAGAAGTGGGAGCAGAAGTGGGAGAAGCAGGTGAAGCAGGTGAAGCAGAGGGTGTAGTGGGTGGAGCAGTAAGAGCAGCAGGTGAAGCAGAGGGAGTAGTGGGTGGAGCAGTGGGAGCAGCAGGTGAAGCAGAGGGAGTAATGGGTGGAGCAGTGGGAGCATAAGTGGGAGCAGCAGGTGAAGCAGAGGGAGTAGTGGGAGGAGCAGTGGGAGCAGCAGGTGAAGCAGAGGGAGCAGTGGGTGGAGCAGTGGGAGCAGCAGGCGAAGCAGAGGGAGTAGTGGGTGGAGCAGTGGGAGCAGCAGGTGAAGCAGAGGGAGCAGTGGGTGGAGCAGTGGGAGCAGCAGGTGAAGCAGAGGGAGGAGTGGGTGGAGCAATGGGAGCATAAGTGGGAGCAGCAGGTGAACCAGAGGGAGTAGTGGGTGGAGCAGTGGGAGCAGCAGGTGAAGCAGAGGGAGTAGTGGGTGGAGCAGTGGGAGCAGAAGTGGGAGCAGAAGTGGGAGCAGAGGGAGTAGTGGGAGGAGCAGTGGGAGCAGCAGGTGAAGCAGAGGGAGCAGTGGGTGGAGCAGTGGGAGCAGCAGGCGAAGCAGAGGGAGTAGTGGGTGGAGCAGTGGGAGCAGCAGGTGAAGCAGAGGGAGTAGTGGCTGGAGCAGTGGGAGCAGGAGAAGGAGCAGTGGTTTGAGCAATGGGTGGATCAGTGGGAGTAGAAGAAGGATTAGTCGGTGGAGCAGTGGGAGCAGCAGGTGAAGCAGAGGGAGTAATGGATGGAGCAGTGGGAGCAGAAATAGGAGCAGAAGTGGGAGAAGTAGGTGAAGCAGAGGGTGTAGTGGCTGGAGCAGTAAGAACAGCAGGCGAAGCAGAGGGAGTAGTGGGTGGAGCAGTGGGAGCAGCATGTGAAGCAGAGGGAATAGTGGGTGAAGCAGTGGGAGCAGCAGGTGAAGCAGAGGGAGTAGTGGGTGGAGACGTGGTAGCAGCATGTGAAGCAGAGGGAGTAGTTGGTGGAGCAGTGGGAGCAGCAGGCGAAGCAGAGGGAGCAGTGGGTGGAGCAGTGGGAGCAGCAGAAGGAGCAGTGGGTGGAGCAGTGGGAGCAGCAGGTGAAGCAGAGGGAGTAGTGGATGAAGCAGTGAGAGAAGAAGTGGGAGCAGCAGATGAAGCAGAGAGAGTAGTGGCTGGAGCAGTGGAAGCAGCAGGTGAAGCAGAGGGAGTGATGGGCGGAGTAGTGGGTGTAGCAGTTGAAGCAGAGGGACTAGTGGGTGGAGCAGTGGGAGCAGAAGTGGGAGCAGTCGGTGGAGTAATGGGTGGAGCAGTGGGAGTAGCAAAAGGAGCAGTGGGTGGAGCAGTGGGAGCAGCAGGTGAAGCAGAGTGAGTAGTGGGTGGAGCAGTGGGAGCAGCATGTGAAGCAGAGGGAGTAGTGGGTGAAGCAGTGGGAGCAGCAAGTGAAGCAGAGGGAGTAGTGGGTGGAGACGTGGTAGCAGCATGTGAAGCAGAGGGAGTAGTTGGTGGAGCAGTGGGAGCAGCAAGTGAAGCAGAGGGAGTAGTGGGTGGAGCAGTGGGAGCAGAAGTGGGAGCAGCAGGTGAAGCAGAGGGAGTAGTGGAAGGAGCAGTGGGAGCAGCAGGTGAAGCAGAGTGAGTAATGGGTGGTGCAGTGGGAGCAGAAGTGGGAGCAGAAGTGGGAGCAGAAGTGGGAGAAGCAGGTGAAGCAGAGGGTGTAGTGGGTGGAGCAGTAAGAGCAGCAGGTGAAGCAGAGGGAGTAGTGGGTGGAGCAGTGGGAGCAGCAGGTGAAGCAGAGGGAGTAGTGGGAGGAGCAGTGGGAGCAGCAGGTGAAGCAGAGGGAGCAGTGGGTGGAGCAGTGGGAGCAGCAGGTGAAGCAGAGGGAGGAGTGGGTGGAGCAATGGGAGCATAAGTGGGAGCAGCAGGTGAAGCAGAGGGAGTAGTGGGTGGAGCAGTGGGAGCAGCAGGTGAAGCAGAGGGAGTAGTGGGTGGAGCAGTGGGAGCAGAAGTGGGAGCAGAAGGTGAAGCAGAGGGAGTAGTGGGTGGAGCAGTGGGAGCAGTAGTGGGAGCAGCAGGTGGAGCAGCGGATGGAGCAGAAGGTGGCGCTGTAGCAGTGGCGACAGCAGTGGTGGCAGTGGGAGGGAGAGGTGGAGCAGAGGCTGGGCTGCTCCAATCCACAGTCTGAAAAATATTACAAGACTAATAAAGTTCCCACTTCAAAAGAATCCTTCCTAAAATGAAGTTTAGAATCTTACAAAGGTTTTTCACACCAGAACATTCTACTTAGAGAAAGTGGAGTGGCCAGCAGAGGAGCTGGAAGGTGGGTGGAGCAGGGAGGTATGGGGCGGAGGAGGTGGGATCAGATGCAGGAGCTTGTTGAGAGGTGGGAGTTCCAACAACACAGGCTGAGGAGGTGATGGAGGCTGCTGATGGCTGAGATGATGGAGCTGTCATGTCTAAAGTCAGCACCATCCCCACTGTTGGAGCTCCTTCCTTCAAATAGATTCAAACAAAGAAACACTGGGAGCGCTTCATTTTGGCACCTTGCCATCCTGACCCTGTCTGGCCATTGGAGGGCTCTAAACTCACACAGGAGGTCAAAGGTCACTTCTCTTGCTGGTGAATAGTGATTAATACTCACCTGGAATGAAGCTCTGGAGGTGGAGGAGGAAAGATTCCAGTGATGTGGACCCCCTGGCACAGCGGGATTTAGGGAGAATGAGTCCCTCCTTGGTGGAGGTCCAGCCTCCCTCTGTGTAGAGCAGCACACCCGCTTGGTCCTCAATGCATTTGACGTGCCTCTTCTGGACTCTCCAGATGTTCTGCATCCTCTCCTGGTCCAAGAGAGGCATACCAAGAAGGTCTCTGCCCTTCACACCCATCAGCTGATGGAGCAGCCCCTCCCTCCATCATGAGGACAGAGTGAGCACCACCACCTCAGCTTAATAGTCACTTTACTTTGATAGAAAATCTTGATTTCACCTTGATTTTCATTTAGATTAAAAAATATAAACTCCCATTCCCACTTTCATGTTCATTTTAATTTGAAAAAAACATATAATTCTATTTTCACCTAGATGTTAGTTAGTTTTAGAAGTAACTGGCTGCTCCACCCTCACTTCTCCTCCAACCAGGCACACACACACACACACACACACACACACACACACACACACACACACACACACACACACACACACACACACACACACACACACACACACACACACACAATAGCCAGGCCTCCTGGGAGTCGTTTGGAGGGACGCACCAGCGCCATCTAGTGTCCCTGAGATGGTGGTGCCTGTCAGATTCTGTTACAGCAGCAGCTTCCTCTCAGTCTGAGTCCCACACCAAGCCTGTCTGATGTCCGTCTGATGTCACTCTCCTCTGACCCTCATGATGTCACTCTCCTCTGACCTCCATGATGTCACTCTCCTCTGGCCTCCATGATGTCACTCTCCTCTGACATCATGATGTCACTCTCCTCTGACATCATGATGTCACTCTCCTCTGACCTCCATGATGTCACTCTCCTCTGACATCATGATGTCACTCTCCTCTGATCTCCATGATGTCACTCTCCTCTGACCTCCATGATGTCACTCTCCTCTGACCTCCATGATTTCACTCTCCTCTGACCTCCATGATGTCACTCTACTCTGACCTCCATGATGTCACTCTCCTCTGGCCTCCATGATGTCACTCTCCTCGGGCCTCCATGATGTGTGCTGCTCCTCTTCTATTAAGCTGCTGGAACTTACATTTCCCTGACGGAGTCGTCCCAAGGGATTAATAAAGCTGAGTCTAAAGTCTAAAGTCTAAAGTCTAAAGTCTAAACCTCCTCCAGTCGTTCTCTTACTGCTTGATGTGAATCTTTAGCTGCCGGATTAACAAGGACTGTTTAGGATGAACTAGTTCTAGATGATATATTCTCTCATCTTCTCTCATCTTCTCATAACACCGTGTCAGCAGTTTACCATGCTACCTGAGATGGAGTGATAATGAGACGTCCTGATTTTAAATGTTGATTTATGAATCTTCAAAAAACGTCAATGTCCACAACTTGATTGAGCAGTTCATGTGGGACAATAGTAGTAATAGTTCCATTAATTGTTTATCCACCCATGACTAGATAGAGCGATCATTTATGATCATTAAGGACCTCCAGCAAGATGACATGACTCATGAGCTAATATTATGAAAAGGGAAAAATCTACTGAACATCTAAATAAATATGATCAAAAACTGATCATTTCCTTTCAAATATCTAGTGTAGAAATTAAAAACTGATGTTGTTGTTTAAATGTCTTGTCAGGGAGTTCCAGGTGATTCTAGATCTTCTTCTCTAGTTTCTGTGTTTTGATTCAAACCAGGAAATGTATAAAAAAGTCTGAGCTCAATCCAAGTTTCCCTCCAGAGACACAAACCCTGCTTCTGTGTGCGGTGGATAAACCAAACCCAGTCAGAACAATGGAGATCCTGCTCCAGTCACATTCATGTCTTCATTCCCACTTTTCCATCCCTGTTCTGTGGAGCTGGATTTGAGGGTTCCAGATGGTTTCCAGCAGTCTGCGCTGACGATCAACCTCCTCCTCGTGCTGGACGATCGTTTGTTCAAACTCTCCCAAAGCCTGAACTGAACTCCTTGTTGCTGCAGGAGATGAAATGTTTCCTCTGTGAGACACGACAACACAGCCGAGAGAGTCCAACAAGCTCCAACCAGTAGTGGTGGGCGGGGCCATCTGTAATATCCACATATCCACAGGAAAGGTTAGTAGTATTGATCAATACTTGCGTGGCTCTGAACGCTGCTCGAACTGACGTCACTCGTGCTGCTCCGCCCCTCCTTTTCCTGTTTCCGGTCTGACGTCACGTGATCACTCCAGATTTTTTTATTTTATTTTATTTTTAATTAAACTTTAACTCAGCACCTAAACCTCTTTCTAAAATTATCTCAATCCTGTCAGGTTCAAATACCTCAATATCCCTTCCCACCTTCAAATGGGAAGAAGATCTCAACATCAACAGAGACCCAACGTTTTGGTCAGAAATCTGTACAAATACATTCAAAATGAGCAAAAACCCCAATATACAGCTCATACAATACAAGGTCCTTCATAGAGTTCATTACACAGGACAAAGGATGTTCAAGATGGGGCTCACTCCCACTAACATATGTTCAAACTGCACAGGTGATCTCCCCGATACCTATTTACACGCACTTTGGCTGTGTACGCCAGTCCAAACCTTCTGGCAAAAGATTTGTGAAGACTTATCGTTATGCCTGGGCTACCCTATTCCGGTCTCACCTTCACTTTGCTTGTTAGGAGATCTCACAGAAATTAAAAGAGAAAAAAATGAGTCCTGCTGCTCCTGGTTTCCCTAAGCGTCGCAAAAAAGGCGATCCTCATGAACTGGAATTCCAAAAGTAATCTGAATATAAAGTTATTTAAAAACTTACTTCTAGACCACATCACATTGGAGAGAATGTCTGCTTGTAGGAAAAATCATTTGACACAATTTGAGTCCACATGGTCTCCAATAATTAAATACACCATGTAGCCCTGTGGGGGGGTGGTGGCTCCACCCCGGGGCTCTGGGGACCGTCAGTGGTTGGGGCGTCGTGGCTTTGGTGGTTGGTGGCTCTGTGGGCTCGGGGGCGTCCTAGCGTCTATGCTGGGGGGCTGCGGCCTGGCCTGGGGAGTCCTCGGCGGGGGTGTGGGGGGGGCTCTGCTCTGGGCCCGGGGTGCGCCCGCTGGGGTGGGGTGGGGGGGCTGGGCGTCGGGCCCCGGCTGGGCTGTCGGCTGGGGGGGATTGGGGGCGGAGCGTCCGAGCCCTGGGGGTGCGGAGCCTCCACCTTTCCGGTGGGGGTGCCCGCTGCGGCGCTGGGGGTGGGTCCTCCCTCTGGCCCCCTCCCCCGGTGGGGCGGGTTGGCCCCTGCTGCCGCGCTCCGGGTCTGCCTTGTTCCCGGATTGGGGGGAGCGAGGGACGGGGGGGCTCCGGGTTCTGGATGGACGGTTGACTGAGACTGACCTCCAGGGCCTGTTATATGGGTGTGTGTGTGTGTGGGGGGGGGGGGGGTGCGCGAATGAGGGGGGGTGCCCTAGCCACTGGCCTCCGGCTGGGCTCGCACTGGGCCTTGTTTGGGGAGGTGTGGCTCCCCGGGTCCTAGGCCGGCCGCTCTGGGGTGGGGTGGGGCAGCGCGGGGGGTCCAGCTGGGCCAAGGTCCTAGCGACGGGGGGACCCCCTCCCTCAGAACCCTCCCTGCCTTACCTCACCTTATATTACTCCACAATAGGGAACAGTGGTCCGGGCTACTTGACTGCTTGACTACTATCAATCAAGATCGGGGGGGAGAATCATGGGGCGGGTGGGATATGAGGCTCCTGGGGGTGTAGAGTTGACTGTCCTCGTTTTCCTGGGTCTCGGGGCGGGGCTGGGGCGGGGCTGGTCCGGGGCGCGGCGGCTGGGGCCGTCTCTGCCTTGCCGGGTGGGTGGGCAGGCTCCCGGGGGTGCGGCGGGACTCGCCGCCGGGGTTGGGGGGGCTCTCGGCCCGCTCGGCCCGGGGGCCCTGCTCCGGCCTTTTCTCGGCTTGGCGGCTTGGGTCGGGGCCTGGGGCCCTGTGCCCTTTATCCTTCTCTTGTGGGCCCCTCTTGCCTGGGGGGGGATTCCTCTCTGCATTCTCCGTCTGGTGCTTTTTGGGCGGGGGCGTGGCTCTCTGGGGTGGTTCGCTGGGGTCTCCCCGGGCCTGGGGGGCTGCCGTCTGCCGGGGTGGCGGTGTCCGGGCCCGATGGCCTCAGACCCCGGGGTGTCGCTACGGGTCCCCCCACAGCAGTTCCGGTCGCACCCAGTGGACAAACCACACACACACACACACACAGACACACACACACACACACACACTTCCACTCCTCACGAAAGGTGCTTCTGAAGTTGCTTGTTCTCTGTCATCATTTGCTCAAACTTTAAAAATCATGTTCCTCTTTTGTTGTTGCCTCTTTGTTAATTCATGTTCCTGCTTCACGTTACTGTCTAGATAGAGCTGCTCAGGCTGGTTAATCTAAGAAATCATCTTACTGTCTAAATAGAGCTGCTCTGGCTGGTTTAATCCAAAAATAGTTGGAAAGAATTTGGATCAGTGTGATAACTGCAAATAACATATGTAGCACAACAAGGATATTGTATGTTATCCCCTTCCCCCCTCCCCCCTCCTCCCTCCTCCCTCAACCTTTTTCTCTCTTTTCTCTTCTCTCTCTCTTTGAGCGTTCCCCCCCGGTCGTGTACAGCAGCCATGCCATCTTCTGACGGAGAAGGCAACAGGAGGAGACTCCAGGTCTCTCCCTGTTGCATGACCAAAAACTGTTCTGACTCCGAAGGCTCTCAATCACATCATATTGTTGGCCCAAGCTGCCGAACAGGACAAGGGCAAAAAAAAAAAAAAAAAAAAAAAAGGAATTAAGCTTTAAAATGAAAGATTGCAAAAATGCAATTCCATCTCCACCTCATGATGAGCCTGTGTTTAAGTGAAATACCTGAGCGAAGGATTGCCATGTGTTTGATCGTACCTAAAGGTTTAGTTTTAGGTTAAAGCTCAAATTAACATTTCAGAAAGGACAGTGTCCCAGTCTTTTATGAATACTTGTCACCAACAACTAATATATTTAATTTGTATAATCAGAGGTAATAATCTGTTTTAGCCTCGCTGGACTACAATGAATTTACGGCTCACTAACTGCAGTTGAACTATTGTTTCACCTTCTAGCGTACAGCATAGGACCGACTGAATCCGTTTCTGTGTGTGTTTGTTCTCCTCAAGGGTTGAAGAATCCAGTCAATCCGACAGAAATCTTGTTAGTTAATGTGATAAACTTTGTCTCTGAGCAGCTTGTAGAAGTGAGAGCTACAGAAACATAGAACACAAAAGCCTCATCAATGGTGGAGATGTTACACAATGAAAAACTTGTAGAATATACCTACATGGCAAACAGGAAATATTCCCTAGTTATTCAAACGAGAGGTGAGGAAATGATCTGACCTGTGATACTAACAGTGTGAGGACATGAGACATTTGTTTGACTGACGGCACGACATGACATGTTGCATCAAAAGATGCAAATAAGCAGAAATAATGAGGAACCCTCTGTTGGTGAAGGTGTTTTGTAATCACATAGTACAAAGTTCATAATACTCAGTGTAGAAGTCTATAGTCATCTTCTCAGGTTATTGACCCTGGGCTAAATGAAAAGAATATATCAACTTAGTACCTGTATTCCTGCTTTGTGATGTGATTTAACTAACAGAATGTCACACGTTAGAACAAGACCTATGATGTTTGCAACACGAGCATCGAGGAACACAGAACATGAATTTATATGGAGTACCCACTGCAGTACTCACATACCACTGAGCTCCTTCAAAATAAAAATCAATTTGAAAATGTTTCTTAGTAAGAAAAAAAATATATAATATAGAAGGAAAAAAGACAATAGAACATTCGATCCACATGAGAAATAAATATGATTTTTCCTTTTATTTGTTGAAAAACTGTTGTTATTCTTCATGTTTCCTCTTGATGTGTTTATAAAGTGTTGCTGCACCTTGCTGCACCAAGGCCCCTGAGGAGGATTGGTGTGTTTCAGGAGAAAACAGGAAGCAAAGGGGATTGAAAGAAAAACATCCAAACAGGAAAATAGTGACAGATGAAGAGCAAATCCAAACTGGTGAGACTGTGTGTGATGTGTAATTAAGCAGATCCAAGTGAAGTGTTTTGTTGTATCTAACAGTCTTCTGGTGCCTGGCTCAGTACACCAGCATGGAGCAAAGCGGGTCCCGAGAATAAAAAACATAACAAAACTTGTTGGGGAACAAAAAGTAAAGTCCGAGCTGAAACACATTGAACTATGTACTTTGGTGAAATACGTACCTTTATTATGCGTGCATGTGTGCAGAACTCTGATATGAGAAATGAAATCCATTCAGTGGTTAGTGTGATAGCCGGGAACTGAATGGCAAATTGAACTTCTCGTACTGGGTTCATATTTTTGTAAATTTGGCTATGAAGGAGTGAGTGGCTCATCTGATATAAAACTCACCGTACAATACTGGATTACACCAGTGGATATCTTTTACTGATGTTATACGTCAACATCCCATTAAACAATAATGTCATAAGGTAATAGATAGCTGCATCATTCTGTCCATCACATTTGGTCCTTCAGTGTCATTTCTGCCTTTGATAGTAAGTAAGTTGTTCTGTGGTTCTCAGCTCCAGCTCATGTAGAAGACTTCAGGACAAAGTGAGACCAGTGTCACTCTGCAGTGGAACAAAGTGAACAACAACATCAGCTTCATCCTCCAGTTCAATGGTTCCGAGACAAACATCAGAGCACCAGATGGAGACGGACCAGTAACTCACACAGTCTCATCTCTCTCTGCTGCAACTGAGGACACATTCACTGTCTTCTCTGTGTTTGGGAGCGTCAGAAGCAGTGGAGTCAGCATTAATGCAGTCACTGGTAAGATAACCAGTGATAACAGAAAACATTCTGTGAAGATCTCCAAGACAGAGATCTTCCCTTCTTCAGTCCTGTCATCAAAAAGCACAGCTGCTTTAAAAGCATCAATATAAACACATCGCTGACAGCTTGGTGGGAATTTCTTAAGGCTCCAGCCTCTCAGGAGGTGTGGGTTCAAATCCCACCACTGCCGCTTTGGATGGATTTACTTCCACCAATCTGCCATCAGTTCTGCTCCTGATATGTTGGAGACTTGCTCCACCCCTGGTAACTTTCACCCCAGCAGAACCTTCAGGTTCTTGTCCTGTGAGTTTGACAGCTTCTTCTCAGAGTATGAACTCTCCTGCCTAACAAGCATTTCTTCAGCAGCTGGCTGACATCACGGCCCAACTGTTCTTCTTGTTCTTATGGGTTCTTATAGGACTATGCAGGGTTCCAATCCAAGTCAATCAACAGATCTTTTCTCAACCCTCCTCTTGTGTGAGCTTTCACAACCCAGTCACATGTTAACGGGTCGGTTCTGACCCGAGTCTTAGGCCCTGATTTCATCAACATTTCAAGTGACAACATCTTGTTTGTTAACAACAACAATGTAGTTTCTACAATGTGGGCAATCCACAGTCAACAGTGGTTGTCTTCTGTGTAGGACATTACAGTGAACCTTCCATGGTTACACAACACGTTGCCTTGACTTAGAACCTGAAGCTTGCAGTTCTAAGTCTTACAGGTACAGAGGTCTCCACGGTACGTCTCTGACCCCGTTGTGGATGCTTCACCTTGTCTACAACTCCTTCATATTCATTGTGTTTGATATAAACAAATGTCTTGTTTCCACCACTCAGTATGTGTCAATATGTTATGATACACTTCAGGTTTTCATGTGTTTTCACTGACTAAAGTTGTGGATCGTACCAAAAGTACCGTACCAAACAGTAACCCTCCGTCGTGGTACCTGGCACATCTGGGGGAGGGGTGTCTACATGATTATGCTTGATGATGTGGACTTGTTGGGATTCTCCTGTAAAAACACTAAGAAATGACTGTGTTGTATTTGGTGCTATATAAGTAAAGTTGAAGTGAACTAATGTTGTGAGGCACTGCTGGGATTTGAACCCAAGATCTTCTGTTTACAATCCTTGACCAGCTAAGCCACAGCGCCTCCTGTGGTGCATTTTCAGTGCTGCATTACCTGGTGTCAGATGTTCTGCAAACACATCTTTATATTCAATAACAGTCTGAAAAATATGGGGAATAAAACACATTTGATTGTATGATCAGAATAATAAAGTAGAACTCAGCCCGTCACAGTACTAATATCAATACAAGAGAAGACTGACTCCTCACTAAAACCCAAAACTTTGGTTTGGTTCTATCTGTTGACTTGCAGTGGTGGACACACTGATTTCCTAGACCGTTGAAGTTGAAGATACGCAGTTCATATACCATCCTACAGGGGGAGCTGCAGCACTCTCAGCTCTCCTACTTGCCTTCAATCTATTGGTACCAAGTGAAGTCCAGAGTATTTATGGATGATACTTCTCATAATATCTGAGGAACAATATCTCATTAGTTTAGTGTCATGTGTGAGATGGGGCTTTAATTCCCTGAGCATCTCCATGGTAACAGACACTGTTCTCCTTTGATCTCTTTTGATCTCCATGAGGTTCCTCTCTCATCTGCTGAATTGAATCCACAGGTGGTAATGAGACATTGACGGACTCTGCTGCTCTCTGATTATGCAACTAAACACAAATTAATGTTGACTCAACACGCAGACTATATTTAAATTCAAGTACTATTTTTATAACGTCCTTTTAGCTTTGGGTGAAACTGTTTCTCTCCGAGATTAGCAAAATAATAAAAACATAAATAAATTAATAATAAACTTCTAACAAAAGTCTGGGTTTTGTTAGAGTTAGAGTGCCCCCCCCCCCCCCCCCCCCCCCCCCCACACACACACACACACACACACACACACAAACACACAGTATACAGGAGAGCCAGGGAAAGAGAGAAAGAGGAGAAATTAATATTTTACCTCTAAGTATTTCCTCCAGCTTTAGCAGTCTGGTGGCAACCTGTTGTTTTGCTGCAGAAGTACTTCTGTGGTCGTTAAATTCGGCTTTTCTAAGTTAAATTAATGACTTTCACTTTCTCAATCAGCTGACAGGGAACTTTTTAAAGTGAAACTTTCTACCTTAATATTATTCCACTCGGTGTTGTGCTGCTCTGTCGTCATGGCGATGCACCCAGAGACACTACACATGCTGCTCCGGTAAAGGAGTAAAAAAAACTAAAACAAAAAACGGAAGTAAACAAAACTGCTTTAATCACATAAAAATGTTATAACAAATTAAACGTTTCAAATCAATTAATTAAGTTAACGTGTTATTTTTGACAGCACTAGTAATTATTGATACTTTTTCATTGTTCCTGTTATTTTATTGATACACAGCACACATTAGCAGGTTAGCTCATTCATACAGCAAACTGCAAACAGTGGCGCTCTAGAGACAAAGTCATGATAGCGATGGCGTCCAGGAGGAAGACGTTTCACAATGTCTCCTCCCACAAGAGTCACCAGTGGAGGAGGTGAATGGTACCTGGAGGTAGTGATGGCCAAATGAAGCTTCATCAACCACTGTCTTGATTTTCTGAAGCCACTAGATGGCGCCGTCTGTTGAACAAATGTTTGAAAACACACTTCATTGTGAGTCCTTCAGCCTCTATCTTCAAACCAAGAGTGCCACCTGGTGGAGACAGAAGATAAAGCAGTTGGCCGTCACTACATGGAGGTCAGCAGGGTCCAATGTTTCACTTTCACAGAACAATATTGTTTGTGTATTTTGTTATTGTCCATGTTCTTACTATGGTGGTGAATGTTGACCACAGCAGAGCAGCAGCAGTAACGTTTGGTTCCACTGAGAGTTGAACTCAGATCAGTGGACTCAGAGCTCAGAGTTCTAACCATGACACCATGGAACCACAGAGAGCAGCTCCGCATGGTGCGTTCATGGACATCTAGTCAATGAAAACAGCCTCATCATGGTTTCACCACATTTACTAGACTTCAGCTGGAAAAGCTGCTTCTGCTAACGTCACAGATGAAATTACTCAACAGTCATTGTGTCAAAAACTTCCTCTTCTGATAGCATCTTAAGTTTACATGGACTGACTTTCAGTGGACGCTCCGTCCTCGTCCTTTTTTATCCTCTACTCGTCTGCTGTCCCTCCTTTTACCTCCTCGCCTGCTGCTCCTGTTGCTCACTGGTTGGTATCAAAGTGAAAATAGAAGGTTTTTAATTAAAGTGAACATGAAAGTGGAAATATGATTTTCTATCAAATTAAAGTGACTATCAAATTTAGAATATGAGCTTTTTTTTCAAATTAAATTGAACATATCCTGGAAAAATGTTTTTTTCAAATTAAATTGAACATCAGGGTGAGAATAGGAGTTTTTTTTTTCAAATTAAAGTGATTATCAAAGGGAAAATATGAGATGTTTTTTTCAAGTTAAAGTGACTATCAAAGTGAGAATAGGAGTTTCTTTCAAATTAAAGTGACTATCAAAGGGAAAATATGAGTTTTTTTCAAATTAAAGTGACTATCAAAGGGAAAATATGTTTTCTTTTCAAATTAAAGTGACTATCAAAGGGAAAATAGGAGGGTTTTGTTCAAATTAAAGTGACTATCAAAGGGAGAATAGGAGTTTCTTTCAAATTAAAGTGACTATCAAAGTGAAAATAGGAGTTTTTTTCAAATTAAAGTGACTATCAAAGGGAAAATTAGAGGGTTTTTTTTTCAAATTAAAGTTACAATCAAAAGGAAAATAGGAGTTTCTTTCAATCTAAAGTGACTATCAAAAAGAAAATAGAATTTTGTTTTTAAATTAAAGTGACTATCAAAGGGAAAATAGGAGGGTTTTTTTCAAATTAAAGTGACTATCAAAGGGAAAATATGAGTTGTTTTCAAATTAAAGTGACTATCAAAGGGAAAATAGGAGTTTCTTTCAAATTAAAGTGACTATCAAAGTGAGAATAGGAGTTTTTTCAAATTAAAGTGACTATCAAAGGAAAAATAGGATTTTTTTCAAATTAAAGTGACTATCAAAGTGAGAATAGGAGTTTCTTTCAAATTAAAGTGAATATCAAAGGGAAAATAGGAGTTTTTTTCAAATTAAAGTGACTATCAAAGGGAAAATAGGAGTTTTTTTCAAATTAAAGTGACTATCAAAGGGAAAATAGGAGGTTTTTTTTTTTCAAATTAAAGTGACTATCAAAGTGAGAATATGAGTTTTCTTTTCAAATTAAAGTGACTATCAAAAGGAAAATAGGAGTTTTTCGCAAATTAAAGTGACTATCAAAGTGAGAATAATTTTTTTTTAAATTAAAGTGACTATCAAAGTGAGAATATGCGTTTATTTCAAATTAAAGTTACTATCAAAGTGAAAATAGGAAATTTTTTAAAATTAAAGCTACAATCAAAGGGAAAATAGGAGTTTCTTTCAATCTAAAGTGACTATCAAAAAGAAAATAGAATTTTTTTTTAAATTAAAGTGACTATCAAAGGGAAAATAGGAGGGTTTTTTTCAAATAAAAGTGACTATCAAAGTTAAAATAGGAAATTTTTTAAAATTAAAGTGACTATCAAAGGGGAAATTAGAGGGTTTTTTTTTTCAAATTAAAGTTACAATCAAAGGGAAAATAGGAGTTTCTTTCAATCTAAAGTGACTATCAAAAAGAAAATAGAATTTTGTTTTTAAATTAAAGTGACTATCAAAGGGAAAATAGGAGGGTTTTTTTCAAATTAAAGTGACTATCAAAATGAGAATAGGAGTTTCTTTCAAATTAAAGTGACTATCAAAGTGAGAATAGGAGTTTTTTTTCAAATTAAAGTGACTATCAAAGTGAGAATAGGAGTTTCTTTCAAATTAAAGTGACTATCAAAGTGAGAATAGGAGTTTTTTTTCAAATTAAAGTGACTATCAAAATGAGAATAGGAGTTTCTTTCAAATTAAAGTGACTATCAAAGGGAAAATATGAGTTGTTTTCAAATTAAAGTGACTATCAAAGGGAAAATAGGAGTTTCTTTCAAATTAAAGTGACTATCAAAGTGAGAATAGGAGTTTTTTTCAAATTAAAGTGACTATCAAAGGGAAAATAGGATTTTTTTCAAATTAAAGTGACTATCAAAGTGAGAATAGGAGTTTCTTTCAAATTAAAGTGAATATTAAAGGGAAAATAGGAGTTTTTTTCAAATAAAAGTGACTATCAAAGTTAAAATAGGAAATTTTTTAAAATTAAAGTGACTATCAAAGGGGAAATTAGAGGGTTTTTTTTTTCAAATTAAAGTTACAATCAAAGGGAAAATAGGAGTTTCTTTCAATCTAAAGTGACTATCAAAAAGAAAATAGAATTTTGTTTTTCAAATTAAAGTGACTATCAAAGGGAAAATAGGAGGGTTTTTTTTTTTCAAATTAAAGTGACTATCAAAGTGAGAATATGAGTTTTCTTTTCAAATTAAAGTGACTATCAAAAGGAAAATAGGAGTTTTTCGCAAATTAAAGTGACTATCAAAGTGAGAATAATTTTTTTTTAAATTAAAGTGACTATCAAAGTGAGAATATGCGTTTATTTCAAATTAAAGTTACTATCAAAGTGAAAATAGGAAATTTTTTAAAATTAAAGTGACTATCAAAGGGGAAATAAGAGGGTTTTTTTCAAATTAAAGCTACAATCAAAGGGAAAATAGGAGTTTCTTTCAATCTAAAGTGACTATCAAAAAGAAAATAGAATTTTGTTTTTAAATTAAAGCGACTATCAAAGGGAAAATAGGAGGGTTTTTTTCAAATAAAAGTGACTATCAAAGTTTAAATAGGAAATTTTTTAAAATTAAAGTGACTATCAAAGGGGAAATTAGAGGGGTTTTTTTTCAAATTAAAGTTACAATCAAAGGGAAAATAGGAGTTTCTTTCAATCTAAAGTGACTATCAAAAAGAAAATAGAATTTTGTTTTTAAATTAAAGTGACTATCAAAGGGAAAATAGGAGGGTTTTTTTCAAATTAAAGTGACTATCAAAATGAGAATAGGAGTTTCTTTCAAATTAAAGTGACTATCAAAGTGAGAATAGGAGGTTTTTTTTTTCAAATTAAAGTGACTATCAAAGTGAGAATAGGAGTTTTTTTTCAAATTAAAGTGACTATCAAAGGGAAAATATGAGTTGTTTTCAAATTAAAGTTACTATCAAAGGGAAAATAGGAGTTTCTTTCAAATTAAAGTGACTATCAAAGTGAGAATAGGAGTTTTTTCAAATTAAAGTGACTATCAAAGTGAGAATAGGAGTTTCTTTCAAATTAAAGTGACTATCAAAGTGAGAATAGGAGTTTTTTCAAATTAAAGTGACTATCAAAGGGAAAATAGGAGTTTTTTTCAAATTAAAGTGACTATCAAAGTGAGAATAGGAGTTTTTTTCAAATTAAAGTGACTATCAAAGAGAAAATAGGATTTTTTTTTCAAATTAAAGTGACTATCAAAGTGAGAATATGAGGTTTTTTTTCAAATTAAAGTGACTATCAAAGGGAAAATTTGATTTCTTTTTCAAATTAAAGTGATTATCAAAGTGAAAATTGGAGGGTTTTTTTAAATTAAAGTGACTATCAAAGGGAAAATATGAGGGTTTTTTTCAAATTAAAGTGACTATCAAAATGAGAATGGGAGTTTCTTTCAAATTAAAGTGACTATCAAAGTGAGAATAGGAGGTTTTTTTTTCAAATTCAAGTGACTATCAAAACGAGAAAAGGAGTTTCTTTCAAATTAAAGTGACTATCAAAGTCAGAATAGGAGTTTTTTTTTTTCAAATTAAAGTGACTATCAAAAAGAAAATAGAATTTTTTTCAAATTAAAGTGATTTCCAAATAATGTAAAAAACCTCATCCTCCACTATGTGCAATTAAAAAGCAAATAAAGCTCCAGATGGATCAGAACTCCTGGAGTGAAACATAAAGTACTTCAGTACTTCAGGAAAGGAGGAGAACGCCGCCACTAGAAGTAAAGATATTTTCAGGATTGTTACGTTACGTTATGGAACGAACACTGAAGTTAACCCAGAAGTGGAGTATGGACATGATTGTGTGTTCATCTGTGGTCTGGTGGTGAGTGTGTGTGTTGCCTTCAGGGGAAAACATTTACAATCACATTCAACACAAATATTGGAAGAAAGAAAGTAGATGTTTTCACCAATGTGGGCCGGGGAGCTCAGCTGGTCAGAGTGTGGTGCTAATAACACCAAGGTCATGGGTTCAATCCCCATACTGGCCATATGGAGCTTCATCAACCACTGTCTGAAGCACCAATGCTGACACATCAGATCAGACCCGTCTCCATTTTAAATGTCAAAGAGAACTTGTCCTCATGGCAGTAAGCCATGTATTAAAATGAATCCTGATGGAGACACACAAGCTTCAGAGGCTCTGACAGAACTCACTCACAAACCTGAAAACTGCTTCAGGTCAAATGGACCATAAAGTCACAAATCCTCCAATAGCAGTAGAACTTTCAGCTTCATTTCTTCAAGGTCGGCCATGACTAATGTTTTCATTTACTTTGGTCAGGATGTGGTCATTCCAGGAGCTCTGTTAAGGCTGTCAGGAGTCCTGATCTCCTGACTTATTTAGGACAATCAGTTGAGTCCTTTAGCTTCTTGAACACGTCGTCTCGTTGGTCTAGGAGTATGATTCTCACTTTGGGTGTCAGAGGTTGTGGGTTCAATTCCTGGATGAGTCCTTGGAGTTACCATGACCCTCTCCTACAGATGGTTTTAACTTTGGTCATCAATCAGGATCTCTTTGTGTTTAATTTCTAAAGAGGCTGAGACTTTGTGTTGGAGGCTTGGCTCATCTCTGCTCTTCACCTCATGGACTTTTTATCAGAGAAACCTCGTTGTAATTTCCAGTTTGTGTCTTTATAACTGATTGAACCAAACTGAAGCACTTCAGCAAGTCTTTCATTTTGACTCAGATTTTAGCATTATGATTTGTTCCTTTAGCTTTTAGATCTGTCTAGAATCAGATTGGTCATGCAAAAGGTTCCAGATCTCTGTAAAGGACAGTAGACCCATCCAAGATGGCTCCTGTGTTCCATCCTGTTCTGGATGTGATTCCCTCAAACCCACGTGAGGTGTAAAATGTCTAAAAGCTGGATTTGTACCGTGTATGTGAAATGTTGTTGCTGAGAGAGAGAGAGTGGAGATCAAAGTGAAGAAAGAAATGATGTCACTTGATCTCTTCCATTTTTTTATGACATCACTATGACATCACCAAACAGAGTTAGCGGATAGAACCATCAGGGTATCACACTTCACAGCCTCCCTGGGAAAGTTCTGGAAGACATAGTAGAGAAAGTGTCAGTAGCAGAGGAAGGTTTGGATCCATGGAGCTCTGGGTTCTGGGCCCAGCAGGCTTCCACTGCTCCACTCTGCTCAGATATATCAGTATATTATAGTATTTCTGAATGTATGTATGTATGTATGTATGTATGTATGTATGTATGTATGTATGTATGTTTAGGAGGAGGCGCAAGAGGAGGTGCAGGAGGATGGGCAGGAGGAATTGCAGGAGGAGTTGCAGGAGGAGGCGTAGAAGGATGTGCAGGAGGAGGCGCAGAAAGAGGTGCAGGAGGAAGTGTAGGATGTGTGCAGGAGGAGGCGCAATAGGAGGTGATACAGGAGGCGAAGGTGGAAGCGCATTATGTGTGGAGGAGGAGGCGCAGGAGGAGGCACAGGAGGGGGTGCAGAAGGATGTGCAGGGGGAGGTGCAGAAGGCGGCAAAGGATTGTGCAGGACTAGGCGCAGGAGGAGCCACAGGATGTGTGCAGGAAGAGATGGAGGAGGAGGCTCAGGAGGAGGTGCAGGAGGAGGAGGCACAGGAGGAGGTGCAGTTGGAGGTGCAGGATTGTGAAGGAGGAGGCACGGGAGGAGGTGCAGGAGGAGGCGCAGGAGGAGGTGCAGGATCTGCGCAGGAGGAGGTGAAGGATTCTGTTGGTTGAGTTGCAGAAGGAGGTGCAGGAGGAGACGCATGATGTGTGTAGGGGGAGTTGCACAAGGAGCTGCAGGATGTGTGCAGGAGGAGGCAAAGAAAGAGGCGCATAATTGTGAAGGAGGAGGCACAAGGAGGAGGCGCAGGATGTGTGGAGGAAGAGATTGAGGAGGAGGCGCAGAAGGAGGTGCAGGTGGAGGAGGCACAGGAGGAGGTGCAGGTGGAGGTGCAGGATTGTGCAGGAGGAGTTTCTGGAGGAGGTGCAGGATTTGTGCAGGAGGAGGCAAAGGATTCTGGTGGAGGAGTTTCAGGAGGAAGCGCATGATGTGTGCAGGAGGAGTTGCATAAGGAGCTGCAGGATGTGTGCAGGAGAAGGCAAAGAATGAGGGGGAGCATAATTGTGCAGTAGGAGGCGCAAAGAGGAGGCGCAGGATGTGTGCAGGAAGAGATTGAGGAGGAGGTGCAGGAGGAGGTGCAGGAGGAGGCACAGGAGGAGGTGCAGTTCGAGGTGCAGGATTGCACAGGAGGAGTTTCAGGATGAAGCGCAGAAGGAGGCGCAGGAGGAGGTACAGGATGTGTGCAGGAGGAGGTGCAAGAGGAGGTGCAAGAGGAGGTGCAAGAGGAGGCACAGGTGGAGGCGCATTATGTGTGTGGGAGGAGGCGCAGGAGGAGGCACAGAAGGATGCGCAGGAAGAGGCACGGGGGAGGCACATGAGGAGGTGCAGGAGGAGATGGAGGAGGAGGCACATGAGGAGGCACATGAGGAGGCACATGAGGAGGCACAGGAGGATGCGCAAGAGGAGGTGCAAGAGGAGACACAGGTGGAGGCGCATTATGTGTGCAGGAGGAGGCGCAGGAGGAGGCACAGGAGGAGGTGCAGGAGGAGATGGCGGAAGAGGAGCAGGAGGAGGTGCAGGAGGAGGAGGCACAGGAGGAGGTGAAGGAGGAGGTGCAGGATTGCGCAGGAGGAGGTGAATGATTCTGTTGAATGAGTTGCAGGAGGAGGCGCAGGAGGAGACGCATGATGTGTGCAGGGGGAGTTGCACAAGGAGTAGCAGGATGTGTGCAGGAGGAGGCAAAGAAGGAGGTGCATAATTGTGCAGGATGAGGTGCAAGGAGGAGGCGCAAGGAGGAGGCACAGGATGTGTGCAGGAAGAGATTGAGGAGGAGGTGCAGGAGGAGGAGGCACAGGAGGAGGTGCAGTTGGAGGTGCAGGATTGCATAGGAGGAGTTTCAGGAGGAGGCGCAGGATTTGTTATATTTGCTTATGTAACAAGACGTCGTCGTCCATTAAGCTCCTGATATGTTGGAAACTGTATTGATGAATTTCAAACTTTTCGCTATGTTTCCTCCCGGTTTTGAACCGGGGACCTTTTCCGTGTGAAGAAAACAGGCCTGGGTAGCTCAGATGGTAGAGGATCAGCCTTTTAATCTGAGGGTCCAGGGTTCAAGTCCCTGCTCAGGCTCTTTGTGGGAAGAAACCTGAAACTGAGCAGGATGACTATTGCAGCAACACGTCATCAGTAGGATAAAACTAAGCTGTCTCTTGATGGTCTACGACAGGGTGTCCAAACTGGGTCAGAGAGTGCTGGTGTCCTGCATGTTTTAGTTCTCTGCCTGCTTCAGCATACCTGAATCTAATGATGACGTCATCACCAAGGTTGTGAAAAAGAACAATAACGAGCCTTTCATTGCAATCAGGTGTGCTGAAGCTGGGAGGAGCTAAACCCTGCAGGACGCCGGCCCTCCAGGACCGAGCTTGGACAGGATATTGAGTTTTCCTGCCTGAGTTCCAGAGCCGAGGGGCCGGAGAGTAAAGGCTCTGTCAGACTAAGGTTCAGCAGTTCAGGTCCTGCCGAACAAAATTACGTCATTTCCTTCTTCCAGCTTCTTCTGGCTGAAGGGATTATTTTGGGCTGTTCCAACCGTCCTGGCTGAACTATGTAGGAGCTGCTCTGTTTGAAACTTCTGCTCTGCCATGTGCTGCTCATGCGTGTTCCAGTTCTCTCTTGACTATCAGTCATATTTTAATCATATTTAACTTGTAACATTGCTACTGTACGAGTGCAGGCTTACGTGATGCACCTGAACGCATCACAAACAACTTTCTTCTTGTTCTTATGGGTTCAAAAAGGGAGGATGACGGGGCCTTTACTCTTTTTTTTTTTTTTTTTTAAAGAAGGAAAAAAAGGAAAAAAAAATGGAAAAAAGTAAGAAAAAGGAAAAAAAAGGGGGAAAAAGAAAAAAAAGGGGGAAAAAAAGAAAGAAAAAAAAAAAAGGTCCTTTCCACTCTGATGTCTGCCAAGGCAGGATAATCTGGAAGGAGGTGGTTGGTAGAAAGTCTGTTCCTGATTAGAACCCAATGGTTCTCCATGACTAAACTAAAAGCCTCTCACTCCCCGTCGGGGAATTGAACCCCGGTCTCCCACAGGCGGGGATACTCACCACTATACTAACGAGGAGATGCTGATGTTACTGCCTGTCTGTCATAGTGTCTCAGGGGTCCCCCAGCAGAGGGGACACTGTGTCCTGAAGATCCACTGAGGAGAGCAGAGGTCTTGTTTTCACCTGTGTTTTGCCTTGTATCCAGTCTATGATCTCCAGGATGATTCACAGCTCCATCACCACTGCCATGTTGACGCTGACACACCAACCCAACATGTCCAGGCCCAACAGAGATGAGGAGGAGGCTCCCCTCTCCTTGCCTGGTCTTTTCTCATGTTCTGACAAATATGACTATTACGACTTGTATTTCTCCACTGTGATCTTTTATGGTAAGGAGGAATATGGTCTGCAGATGGGAAGTGCCTTGAAATCAGATAAGAGGAACCCTAATAAAAGGAGAGGAGGCGGCAGAGGTTTTTCAGAGCGGGTTGGAGATTGTAACTGAAACACTCTCTGTCCGTTCTCCTCGCGAGTAAAACCATCTTAACTTGGTGTGTGTTCTTCCTTGCAGAATTAATAAATGATCAGAGGCTGGACCTGACAGGAAGTCCACAATTTGCCTTTCAAAACAAGACTTTTACCCCAAATTCAAATGGGCTTGTACGCAAACACTATCTCCTCTGAGGGAGAAAATCGTATCGACTTCAAAACACTATTAAATGACAGAAGAGACACTTCTGCTAAAAAATTCTGTACAACGTTGTGGTTACTTGAGCGGTTTGGATTTGATGAGCAGTCAAATCTCCGAATGATAAATCCCACTGCCTCTATTCTCTCATTCAAATATATTGCAAAACCAAACACCACGACCAGCAGGAATGTCGTAGAGAGATCAAACCAAAACTCACCTGTTCATCTCATCAAAATTTAAAAATCACACATTGACACCCATGACCTAAATCCAACAGGAAGTCTGCAATTTGAGTTTGTGGACACGCCTCACTCAAACTTTAATATTCACCCTCAAACAGGAAGTTGACTGAAACTAGAGGTTTGCATGTCCAGAAGAAAATGCAAGCATGAATGCTGAAGGGGCTGAATAAAGCTGCTTTCTCCTTTGAATAAATCCTCCTTTGATCTCAGCATCTCCATGGCTCCATGGCGTCTCCAGTGCTGAGGTCAAAGCAGATCAAAGGAGATCAATGTCTGTTGTAGATCAAACCCACTGAGCAAGTAACATCCATAGACATCCAAGACACGTCCATCCATCCAGGCCGTAATTCTAGACGTCTATTTGACCATCTATTACACCGTCACATTTAAGAACTGTCACAACTGTATTCCACAAGATTCTCCATGGTAAGTACAGTAACTATCAACCCTTAATAAATCATCCATACTGGGGCCAATATGACTTGATACTATGATAACTTTGTTTGATTATATACCAATTCATCATAAATACAGTGAAAGAGAGTTTTATTGCATTCAAGATGGAATTCAGTGTTTTACTGCATTTCTGTGTATGATACATGCTGTGTGGGATTGGTCTATATCTATATCTATATATATCTATATATATATATGTTGGGGCCGAAGATTCCAGTGAACTCCTCCAGAAATTTCTCCCCCGAAAGAGAATCACTAGGGACAATGAACAGGCCATAAAACAGCAGGGGAGCGAGCCAGACCCCGGAAGTGGCCAATGAGGATGCTTGAATCCGACCCGAACACCACAGGGGTCCAAAACTGAAGTTGGTGAGACCAACTTTCTACCAAATCTCTCTGCATTTCAATCTGACCATGGAGGGAGAGACATCTCTTTCCCTCATCAGGATGGTATTAGAGAGCACCAAGCAGAAACAAAGAGACAGAACCAACACCAGCCCGCTGGACGAACAGTACCCAGTTCGGACTACATCTTCTGTTCCCTCTATTTTTGCCTTTTTGGGGGATTCTGGAGACCAGAGCCAGCGTCTTCTCTTCTCCCCTCCTTCAACTGCCTTGCTGTCCACTGCTGCAGCTGGAGCCAGGCCTCTGAATTCAGGACGCTGAATTCAGACCCGGTAACAACCAGTTACCACCGCCTCCCAGAACCAACAGAACCACGGAGGGTGCTTTTCAGCACCAAACCAGGGAGGGTGAGAGCTTTTGTCTGGGCAGAGAATAGTCAGAATGATGTTCTGTTAACATGCAATGTGTGTTTCAATGTTCCGCTGATAAGGCAGCAGCATCTCATGTTGTTTGTGTATGCGCATTCATGCGCAACAACCAAGTCTAGGACTCTGGTTTTCCACCTCAGAACCAGAGGTCAAAGTGAGCTCCAGGCCCACTGGGAGCTCTGTGTGGAGGAACCAGGATTCAGAACCGAGCGTCGTCAGAATTCTCTGTCTTTCTCTTGTCTTCATCCTCTCTCATTCAAAAGGTCCAGTGATCATAAAAGCGTATCAGTCACTCTCATACTTTCTCATGGTTCTATTGACAATGAGAAGCAAAAACACAACACTACTGCTTGGACATGTTTGCTGGATCACATCATGGATGATGGATGATGGATGGATGGATGGATGGATGGATGGATGGATGGATGGATGATGGATGTAATATACAGACATGACTTATGTTCACTCTGGAGGTGAGGGCTGATGTTCCCTTCCACAGGGAGAAGCTGCTGGTAGGTCACTCTCTATGTTCCTCTGGAGGTGAGGGGGGAACTCCTGTTCTCACTTTCATTGTCACTTTAATTTGAAAAAAACATATATTCTATTTTCACCAAGATGTTAGTGAGTTAGTTTTACCAGTAAATGGCTGCTCCATCCTCACTTCTCCTATAACCAGGCCCAAACACACACACACACACACACACACACACACACACACACACACACACACACACACACACACACACACACACACACACACACACACACACACACACACACACACACACACACACAACAGCCGGGCCTCCTGGGGGTCGTTTGGAGGGTCATAATTTATTTACACATGCTATAGATAATATCAAAGTAAGTGGTGTATTAGTCAATGATATCAGTGATTTCATGTCTGTTTGTTTTAGTTTTTTTACTATTTACAATAAAAACCACAGAAACATTAAAACAGACAACAGATAGATGTGACAAATGAGTCACAACAGAGCAGTCCCTGGAAAAACTAGTTATTGAGGTACAATCAGATGACTGGGAACTCATTTATAAATACGAGAGAAAGTGAAATATAAAGATGTTTAATGGATGACAAAGGGCTTAAAACATGCATCCAAGGAGAAGAATACATGACATAGAGAATCCAATAAATGATGAACGAAGGAGATGGAAAATAAATACAAGAAATGTAAAACAAAGTTCACTCATATGATGAGAAAATGTAAGAAGAATTCTTTTAAGAAAGTACCAGAAAACAATAAAGACCATGTCAGCAGTACATAGAAGGTTCTACATAGTATTATTCAACAGGCTTCCAGTAAGGATACTGTTATTGAAAACAGACACACTTCACAAACTACAGACCCACAATTCTCCCAAATCCTAGAAAAACTCTTCAACGACTTACTAGATACATTCAGAGAAAGGAACTCTAATTCATTAAATCTAGGTCAAACCAAAATCATGATATTTTGAAACTATGAAATAAATAAACAAGTAAAGGTTCAAGTAGAGGGTGTAGATAGAGAAAAGGTGATTGAAGACAAATTTCTAGAAGAATGTAAGGATGAGTACGAGCACATTACAACTCTACAAAGCTGATTTCCTTTGATCTGAGCGTCTCCATGGCTCCAGTGCTGATCTCCTATCAGATCAAAGGAGATCAGTGCCTTTTGCCATGGAGATGCTCAGATCCAAGATTTCCTCCGGCTTTGATCTCCGTTGATCTCCATCCGGTGCCTCTCCCATCCACTTTGTGATGAAAGGCTCTTTATTGTTCTTTTTCACAACCTTGGTGATGACGTCATCATTAGATTCAGGCATGCAGAAGCAGGCAGAGAACTAAAACATGCAGGACACCAGCACTCTCTGACCCAGTTTGGACACCCTGTCGTAGACCATCAAGAGACAGCTTAGTTTTATCCTACTGATGACGTGTTGCTGCAATAGTCATCTTGCTCAGTTTCAAGTTTTTTCCCACAGACACCAGAGCACTCTGTAACAGGATTTGACAGACAGTGACGGGGAGCGGCCAGCAGGGGGCAGCAGCGAGGCTGACTTGCTCTTTGACCGTGTGACTGTGGTGACCAAATCCAGGGGGCGTATTACATTGGTTATTGATGTAGCTTAAAGAGGTGGAACAGATTAAACATTCAGATGAAACAATCAGCAAATAAAAGTCAAATGAAGAAAACGTACAAGGGCTTATTAGTCAATGATATCAGTGATTTCATGTCTGTTTGTTTTTTTACTATTTCCAATAAAAACCTCAGAAAGATTAAAAGAGACAACAGATGGATATCATTACAAATGAGTCAGAAGAGAGGAATCCCTGGATAAACTAGTTATTGAGGTACAATCGGATGACTGGGAACTCATTTATAAAGGAAAAAACGCCCTGTCACTATGAGTGTACAATCAAACAATACAAGAGAAAGTGAAATATGGATCTGGACTCTGGGAGCAGTGGGCGGAGCTGAGGTTGCACCGTGAGAGAGAGCGAGAGAGAGAGCGAGAGAGAGAGAGAGAGAGAGAGAGAGAGAGAGAGAGAGAGAGAGAGAGTGGGCCAAGATAGAGACTGAGACTGAGTTTTACACTCGGACTTGGAGTGGAGTGGAGTGGATTAGTCTGGAGGCCCAGGCACATGACCACCTCAGCTTCCACTCAGAGCCCAGACCAGCTGTTCAGATTTGGACACTTGGAGCTGAGAAGGGGGAGGCTCCATGATTCCTCTTCGTGCAGAGGTTTTATTTCCCTTTGCCACTGAAGGCAACACACTCAGTAGTCACCAGTCCACAGATGAAAACACAAAATCATATGTGTAACCAGAAAGTCCAGTTAAGATGGAGACGGGTTGTGAATGACACAGATGCTACTGGTACAGTATGAGAGTCTGACTACTTTCAAAAGTTCCAGTGATCATACAAGCGTAGCAGGCACTCTCATACTTTCTCATGGTTCTATTGACAATGAGAAGCAACAACACAACACTACTGCTTGGACATGTTTGCTGGATCACATCATGGATGATGGATGATGGATGGATGGATGGATGGATGATGGATGTAATATACAGACATGACTTATGTTCACTCTGGAGGTGAGGGGGGAACTCCTGTTCTCACTTTCATTGTCACTTTAATTTGAAAAAAACATATATTCTATTTTCACCAAGATGTTAGTGAGTTAGTTTTACCAGTAAATGGCTGCTCCATCCTCACTTCTCCTATAACCAGGCCCAAACACACACACACACACACACACACACACACACACACAAACACACACACACACACACACACACACACACACACACACACACACACACACACACACACACACACATAACAGCCGGGCCTCCTGGGGGTCGTTTGGAGGGTCATAATTTATTTACACATGTTATAGATAATATCAAAGTAAGTGGTGTATTAGTCAATGATATCAGTGATTTCATGTCTGTTTGTTTTAGTTTTTTTACTATTTACAATAAAAACCACAGAAACATTAAAACAGACAACAGATAGATGTCAACACAGATGAGTCAAAACAGAGCAGTCCCTGGAAAAACTAGTTATTGAGGTACAATCAGATGACTGGGAACTCATTTATAAATACGAGAAAAAGTGAAATATAAAGATGTTTAATGGATGACAAAGGTCTTAAAAAATGCATCCAAGGAGAAGAACACATGACATAGAGAATCCAATAAATGATGAACGAAGGAGATGGAAAATAAATCCAAGAAATGTAAAACAAAGTTCACTCATATGATGAGAAAATGTTAGAAGAATTCTTTTAAGAAAGTACCAGAAAACAATAAAGACCATGTCAGCAGTACATAGAAGGTTCTACATAGTATCATTCAACAGGCTTCCAGTAAGGATACCGTTATTGAAAACAGACACACTTCACAAACTACAGAGCCACAATTCTCCCAAATCCTAGAAAAACTCTTCAACGACATACTAGATACATTCAGAGAAATGAAATCTAATTCATTAAATCTAGGTCAAACCAAAATCATGATATTTGGAAAATATGAAATAAATAAACAGGTAAAGGTTCAAGTAGAGAGTGTAAATAGAGAAAAGGTGATTGAAGACAAATTTCTAGAAAAATGTAAGGATGAGTACGAGCACATTACAACTCTACAAAGCTGATTTCCTTTGATCTGAGCGTCTCCATGGCTCCAGTGCTGATCTCCTATCAGATCAAAGGAGATCAGTGCCTTTTGCCATGGAGATGCTCAGACCCAAGATTTCCTCCGGCTTTGATCTCCGTTGATCTCCATCCGGTGCCTCTCCCATCCACTTTGTGATGAAAGGCTCATTATTGTTCTTTTTCACAACCTTGGTGATGACGTCATCATTAGATTCAGGTATGCTGAAGCAGGCAGAGAACTAAAACATGCAGGACACCAGCACTCTCTGACCCAGTTTGGACACCCTGTCGTAGACCATCAAGAGACAGCTTAGTTTTATCCTACTGATGACGTGTTGCTGCAATAGTCATCTTGCTCAGTTTCAAGTTTTTTCCCACAGACACCAGAGCACTCTGTAACAGGATTTGACAGATAGTGACGGGGCGCGGCCAGCAGGGGGCAGCAGCGAGGCTGACTTGCTCTTTGACCGTGTGACTGTGGTGACCAAATCCAGGGGGCGTATTACATTGGTTATTGATGTAGCTTAAAGAGGTGGAACAGATTAAACATTCAGATGAAACAATCAGCAAATAAAAGTCAAATGAAGAAAACGTACAAGGGCTTATTAGTCAATGATATCAGTGATTTCATGTCTGTTTGTTTTTTTACTATTTCCAATAAAAACCTCAGAAAGATTAAAAGAGACAACAGATGGATATCATTACAAATGAGTCAGAAGAGAGGAATCCCTGGATAAACTAGTTATTGAGGTACAATCGGATGACTGGGAACTCATTTATAAAGGAAAAGACGCCCTGTCACTATGAGTGTACAATCAAACAATACAAGAGAAAGTGAAATATGGATCTGGACTCTGGGAGCAGTGGGCGGAGCTGAGGTTGCACCATGAGAGAGAGCGAGAGAGAGAGAGAGAGAGAGAGAGAGAGTGGACCAAGACTGAGACTGAGACTGAGACTGAGTTTTACACTCGGACTTGGAGTGGAGTGGATTAGTCTGGAGGCCCAGGCACATGACCACCTCAGCTTCTACTCAGAGCCCAGACCAGCTGTTCAGATTTGGACACTTGGAGCTGAGAAGGGGGAGGCTCCATGATTCCTGTTCATGCAGAGGTTTTATTTCCCTTTGCCACTGAAGGCAACACACTCACTAGCCACCAGTCCACAGATGAAAACACAAAATCATATGTGTACAGAGAAAGTCCAGTTAAGATGGAGACGGGTTGTGAATGACACAGATGCTACTGGTACAGTATGAGAGTCTGACTGCTTTCAAAAGGTCCAGTGATCATACAAGCGTATCAGTCACTCTCATACTTTCTCATGGTTCTATTGACAATGAGAAGCAACAACACAACACTACTGCTTGGACATGTTTGCTGGATCACATCATGGATGATGGATGATGGATGATGGATGATGGATGATGGATGATGGATGGATGGATGGATGGATGGATGGATGTAATATACAGACATGACTTATGTTCACTCTGGAGGTGAGGGGGGAACTCCTGTTCTCACTTTCATTGTCACTTTAATTTGAAAAAAACATATATTCTATTTTCACCAAGATGTTAGTGAGTTAGTTTTACCAGTAAATGGCTGCTCCATCCTCACTTCTCCTATAACCAGGCCCAAACACACACACACACACACACACACACACAACAGCCGGGCCTCCTGGGGGTCGTTTGGAGGGTCATAATTCATTTACACATGTTATAGATAATATCAAAGTAAGTGATGTATTAGTCATTGATATCAGTGATTTCATGTCTGTTTGTTTTAGTTTTTTTACTATTTACAATAAAAACCACAGAAACATTAAAACAGACAACAGATAGATGTCAACACAAATGAGTCAAAACAGAGCAGTCCCTGGAAAAACTAGTTATTGAGGTACAATCAGATGACTGGGAACTCATTTATAAATACGAGAAAAAGTGAAATATAAAGATGTTTAATGGATGACAAAGGGCTTAAAAAATGCATCCAAGGAGAAGAATACATGACATAGAGAATCCAATAAATGATGAACGAAGGAGATGGAAAATAAATCCAAGAAATGTAAAACAAAGTTCACTCATATGATGAGAAAATGTAAGAAGAATTCTTTTAAGAAAGTACCAGAAAACAATAAAGACCATGTCAGCAGTACATAGAAGGTTCTACATAGTATCATTCAACAGGCTTCCAGTAAGGATACCGTTATTGAAAACAGACACACTTCACAAACTACAGACCCACAATTCTCCCAAATCCTAGAAAAACTCTTCAACGACAAACTAGATACATTCAGAGAAATGAAATCTAATTCATTAAATCTAGGTCAAACCAAAATCATGATATTTGGAAAATATGAAATAAATAAACAGGTAAAGGTTCAAGTAGAGAGTGTAAATAGAGAAAAGGTGATTGAAGACAAATTTCTAGAAAAATGTAAGGATGAGTACGAGCACATTACAACTCTACAAAGCTGATTTCCTTTGATCTGAGCGTCTCCATGGCTCCAGTGCTGATCTCCTATCAGATCAAAGGAGATCAGTGCCTTTTGCCATGGAGATGCTCAGACCCAAGATTTCCTCCGGCTTTGATCTCCGTTGATCTCCATCCGGTGCCTCTCCCATCCACTTTGTGATGAAAGGCTCATTATTGTTCTTTTTCACAACCTTGGTGATGACGTCATCATTAGATTCAGGTATGCTGAAGCAGGCAGAGAACTAAAACATGCAGGACACCAGCACTCTCTGACCCAGTTTGGACACCCTGTCGTAGACCATCAAGAGACAGCTTAGTTTTATCCTACTGATGACGTGTTGCTGCAATAGTCATCTTGCTCAGTTTCAAGCTTGTTCCCACAAAGAGCTTGATAAGGGATTTGAACCTTGGACCCTCAGATTAAAAGTCTGATGCTCTGCCATCTGAGCTACCCAGGCCTGCCAACACAGTGTTGTGTCTCCATATGATTCTCACTTATGAGTGAGACGAAGCAGACACTGATCCTGACCACCAAGGTGCAGAAGTGGAGACTCTTCTTGCTCGCTGTTTTGAAACTCAACAAATTGTAGTCCATTGTTCCTTCCTGAAGATGCTGAAAAGCTCCGCTCTGGATTTGAAAACAATCAGAAAACATCTGAGCAGACTGCTGGCTGTATTGCATCATATTTTCTCACTTCCTGATTGACTGCAGGTGAGAAGTTTTGCTTCAGGAAAACCAGTTTTCTCTCCATTTGAAGCTGGAATGAAGAACTGCTTGGTTTTACAGCAAACCTGAACAGAGATTTTAATGGTGGAAGCTCAGATTAAAGAGAATTCATTGATAACGATCATGACTTTTCAAAGCTTAGTTTAGCCGTGGTTCTACCAAATCCTACGATCCAGAGCGGACCAGGACGGTAAGGTAAAGCAAAGCTCACCCAGACCCTACTGTGTTTTTTGGTCCACCACAGAAAGTCCAGTTAAGATGGAGACGGGTTGTGAATGACACAGATGCTACTGGTACAGTATCAGAGTCTGACTGCTTTCAAAAGGTCCAGTGATCATACAAGCGTATCAGTCACTCTCATACTTTCTCATGGTTCTATTGACAATAAGACGCAACAACACAACACTACTGCTGGGACATGTTTACTGGATCACATCATGGATTGATGGATGGATGGATGGATGGACGGATGGACGGATGGATAGATGGATGGATGGATGGATGGATGGATGGATGAATGATGGATGGATGGATCATGCATGGATGGATGATGGATGATGGATGGATGGATTGATGGATGATGGATGATTGATGATGGATGATGGATGATGGATTGATGGATGGAATATACACATATTACTTATGTTCACTAGGAAAAAGTTTCCTTTACTCAGTATTGGTGTGAATCTTGGGAACAAATGATAGAAGAAAGTTTTTCTTTTCAACTTTTTAAAGAATCCATGACTTTTAAGGCTTTTGGGTTCTTTGTAGAACAATGTGAAGGTTCCAACAACAACATGTGAGCTTAACTGGTCACAGTAAATTGTGAATGTGTGTTTGTGTGTGTGTGTGTGTGTGTGTGGGTGTGTGTGTGTGTGTGTGTGTGTGTGTGTGTGTGTGTGTGTGTGTGTGTGTGTGTGTGTGTGTGTGTGTGTGTGTGTGTTCAATGACAGTTGGATCTATTTGATGTTTCACATTGTGGATTTGCTGTGAGATTCTCTGCACTTTAACACTTGAATTGTGAATCTCTTTGTTTAGTGTTAAAGGTAAGATCAGAGTATTTAATAGATCAGATCAAAGTACTTTAATAGAATGTATTCAGTCCTCCTGACTGTCCTTTTGGAATGCCAACAGTTGCACCTCTTTGTGGATCAGTGAAGCCTGGAGCAGCCGCGGTAGAAAAGATGCTCTCTCAAACTGATGCTTCTCTACTTTATTGAGCCTTGCAGGTGAACACACCGTAAGAACTACAATGTAAACAAAAAAATACCATTGGCAACTCTTAACAGCAAGTTTGACCTTTAAACTTTTACCATATTTACTACCTTAAATGAATTGTCTTAAATTAAAACCGTTGATAATCTCTACCTTGAGTGCTCTTAATATGTAATTTCCGTGTATATTTACAACTTTGTCCTTTTTAACCATATGTCTGTACCATGAAATGATATAAATTACCTTTTACTTTACATTACAATTAAACTGTAAGCTTGAAATCACAGTACACTAAGCATGGCTTTTACTGCTCATCAACGTTCCTGGTACTTCCATCTGATTTCCAACAGTTACTCCTGATTTACCACACCTTGTCTGTGAATTCTTTTAAAGTAAAAGCATAAGCACTATACTATCAGTACAACATAAAATAAACACGTATGTACCATTGCAAAGAAAGAACTTAATGTCCAGGTCATTTATAAAGCCTATTTTCTGACATATTTGTATCCCTGCTAATCTCTTGTTGGTCATGCTGAGGTGATACAGTGGACCATTTTCACTGTTTCTCTTCTTTATTCAAAGATTGTCATTCATTCAAAATGTCAGATTCTGATCAAAGTAAAGCTCAAAGCAATGAAAGGAATTTAGTCACTTTGATCTTTCCCAATCCTTAGAAATAGTATAGACTAGTTAGAACCAGCAGATGGCGTAATACTACTTCATAGATACCAACTGCCATTAAAGCCAAAAGAAGAAGAAGAAAGTCACTTCAGGATAGTGTTGGTGACTTACAGACTGCACATCTCCATCTTCAGCCCACAACAATCAGGGTTCTAATTTACAGATGATTTAAGGCCCGTTTACACCACAACAAAAACAAGTGGAAGCACAAAACTTTAGTCACATTTTGGCTCCGCATATCCGACAGTGGTGCTCGGATCCACTGCAACCGTCACTTTTTGGTCCCGGCTCTCAAGGTGGAACTTTTCTTTCACACTCCCGACTCCCCCCACAGGGACAGGCGGAGGCTACGGAGCGCTGTTACTGAGCATGTGCTACTGAACCAGACTGTCAAACTGTGACCTGACAGTGTCAGAGTCTTGATCTCCTGAATTATTTATGACAATCACTGGAGTCCTTTAGCTTGTTCAGCATGTCGGCTCGTTGGTCTAGGGGTATGATTCTCGCTTAGGGTGCGAGAGGTCCCGGGTTCAATTCCCGGATGAGCCCTTTGGTCATCAACCATGATCCATTGTGTTAAATTTCCAAAGAGGTTTTGACTTTGTGTGTGAGAATCCTCCTCCCAGACCAACCAACAACATCCTCAAGAAGCAAAAGGACTCAACCAACAGTATCGGGCCTTTATTCACTTTGAGGAGCTTTCAAACAGCAACGCTGACACATTTCATGATTTTCTCCTAAAAACACTCGATGCTCTGGGTCTGGATGTTAAACTGATCCTGGACCAGGAACATGATGGAGCCAGAACAATGTCTGGCCTCATTTATAAAGGTTGATTATGACAAAACAGGTCCTGAAAGATGCGTACGCCACTTTCCACACTAAGTTTGTGATCTAAAATAAACTTAGGAGGAGACTGTGCGTACTAGTATGACAACAATGGACCTGGACCAAATGGCGAAGTGGTGAATTGAACCAGATGGTGAAGTGGTGAATTTAACCAGATAATGAAGTGATGAATTGAACTAGATGGTGAAGTGGTGAATTGAACCAGATGGTGAAATGATGAATTGAACCAGATGGTGAAGTGGTGAAGTGGTGAATTGGTGAATTGAACCAGATAATGAAGTGATGACCTGAACAAGATGGCGAAGTGGTGAATTGAACCAAATGATGAAGTGATGAATTGAACCAGATGATGAAGTGATTAATTGAACCAGATGGTGAAGTGGTGAATTGGTGACTTGAACCAGATAATGAAGTGATGAACTGAACAAGATGGCGAAGTGGTGTATTGAACCAGATGATGAATTGTTGAATTGAACCAGATAGTCAAGTGGTGAATTGAACCAGATGGTGAAGTGGTGAATTGGTGAAGTGGTGAATTGAACCAGATGATGAAGTGATGAATTGAACCAGACGGTGAAGTGGTGAGATGGTGAAGTGGTGAATTGAACCAGATGATTAAGTGATGAACTGAACCAGATTGTGAAGTGGTGAATTGGTGGCGTGGTGAATTGGACCAGATGATGAAGTGATGAATTGAACCAACTGGTGAAGTGGTGAATTGGTTACGTGGTGAATTGAACCAGATGAAGTGATGAACTGAACCAGATGGTGACGTGATGAATTGAACCAGATGATGAAGTGGTGAAAATGAACCAGATGATGAATGAACCAGATGTTCCTTTATTGAGCTGCAGTGTTCTAGATGTTTCATTATTGAGACTTTAGGCCGAATCCTGAATTTGCAGCACAATGATCATCTGTCAGACTTTCATCTCCAAATATCGATGAATTCTGGTGCTGACCTCATGATGTCACTCTCCTCTGACCTCCATGATGTCACTCTCCTCTGGCCTCCATGATGTCACTCTCCTCTGATCTCCATGATGTCGCTCTCCTCTGACCTCCATGATGTCACTCTCCTCTGACCTCCACCTTCAGATCAGACTCTTCTTCTCCCACACATGATGGACCTAGACAGGACAACAAACCAGAGTTGCAGCAACATGGTTGCCTGTCGTTAAAGCAATACCCAAGCAGACCCGGCGCTCCACCACACAGACAGCAATGAAAACAGCCAGCATCTATGACAAGCTGAGCCTCTGTCATCACTAATAACTTACTGATGAGGTTTTCATCCAGTGGTGGGTAGTTTGAATCCCATCCAGAAGACATGACAACAAGAATGTCTCTATTCCAGTAAAACATCCATTGTAGCCAACATGAAGTGTCCAGAGTCCAAAGTGTCCAATATAAAAGCCTCCAACAGTTTGAATTTCCAGTCTCCAAGGTATTTCTGAACTCTGTACAGTAACGTGGCCTCATATCTTATAGCACCATCTTCCTCTCCTTCATCCTCACAAACCTTTCAGCCACCTCCTTCTTATCAAGCACAATGTCTCTCTATGGAGAGCAAAGTGAGCTTTGAGAGTCTGGCCTCCTTCATGCCCAGAGAGAGTTTGGAATTCATTTCAGGCTGAAACTGCATTCTGCATTTGCACTAGTGACTGACTGGTATGTCCTTTCCATATGGCTGCAGATGAAGAAGGGCAGAACAGCTTCTGTGATGTTGAGCTTGATTTCTAGTTCACTACACATGGCAGAGAAAGAAAGAAATCCATCCCAGACCTGCTCAGCTGTATTCTGGCTCTTATATTGGTAGAATCATTACACATTACACTCTAGAATCATTACACTACTATGATAATAATCTTTGTGTCTCCATTTTGTCTCTTGCTGCCGACTCGTATCGTCTCCATATTAGAGGACAGATGCTGCAACGTTTTACTTTTTAAGTTTAGAGGCTTTTTTTGTGTTTTTCATCAAACCTCCGTCCACCTTGAATGAGAAGTTTTTCATTTTTTAATTTTTTTTTCTTTCAGAAACAATGAGCCAAATCTTAACAAAAGTCACACTATTCCTGAATGTTCTGAATGTTTTGATGTACTTTTTGAATCCGGGCAACTAAGCTAACATGCTAACATGTTTTTTTTTTTTTACATGCTAATATGTATGTGAGCTAATGTGTACTGTGTGACGATGCTTCAATAAAGTATTAGTAAAAGTGAAAAAATATCAGAAAATAATAGTAACAGTGAAAAAGTATCATTTACATATCAGCTAGAGCTACACCCGGTAGAGCGCAGATCTTCACCAAAGCCACATTTGTTTCAGGAACCAAGTTAGCAACGCTAGCATGATATCTATTAGCTCATCTCAATGCTAACTAGGTCGACCAGGGAGCTACAACACTGAGCAGGGAGCATCTCCATGGTAACAAACACTGATCTCCTTTAATCTCCTTTGATCTCCATGAGGTGCCTCTCTCATCTGCTGAATTGAATCCACAATGAGACATTGATGGACTCTGTCGCTCTCTGATTATACAACTAAACACACCTGTGAGCTACAAGCTTTAAATATTGGAGTTTCAATCACAGCAGGAGATAATAACTCAAGGGTTTTTTGTCAAGAAGTATCAAATCATTTCTATTAGTTTAGGAGGCTTCAAGGAAGCCCAACTGGTGGACAGAATGACAACATTGCTTGATTCAAATGTTTGTCATTGACATTTTTTGAAAGCTGTACGTCGTCACAGGAGCGTTTGAAATGTTGTGCTGAGTGGTTCAGGCCATGTACTTGAAATCCATTGGGTTCAAATCCTGCCGACAACACTTCCCAACAAGGAGTGACAGTCACATTGTCACGTTGTCCACACCTCACCCTGTCAGGACCTTACAACTGACCAAGTTCTTCCAAAGCTTCTTCAACTTGTGGATAAAGCAAGAGAAGCAAGTTTTATTGTGAAGGAGAAGTTTCACTAAACCTCAGCAGGGATTTTTTTCTTCCCAGTAAGAAAACAAGGCCTGATGACAAGTAGAAGACCAGACTCTCTTTGTTTCAATTTGCTTATTTAAACTCCAAGTTGAGATCACAGCCAACCAGATCTGGAGTCAACTTCCTCTCCAGAAAACCCTGAACTGGCTGCTGCAAGACGTCTGGCCTCAAGTCCAGGCTGCAGCTTGTTCTGTCCCACCTCAACATGTTGAAAAGATGGACAAGCACAATTTCAAGGTGTCCTGCAAACAGTGGGACTCTGGAGACAAAGTCATGATTGCGATGGTGTTCCAGGAGAAGGACGTTTCACAATGTGTCTCCTCTTCTCTGATTCCCAGCGTCACTTTCCAAAACAGACCCAACATCTTCAGGAGGCTCTTCTCTGCTCTGACAAAGGTTGTCTGCTGGACCTGATAATGAGAATTACTCATCACTTGTCCTTCTTATTATTCTTGTGAATGTTGACCACAGCAGAGCAGCACCTGTAAAGTCTGGTTCCACTGAGATTTGAACTCAGATCACTGGATTCAAAGTCCAGAGTGCTAACCATTACACCATGGAACCACAGAGAGCAGTGCAGCATGGTGCATTCATGGACATCTGGTCAATGAAAACACTTCAACTGCAGACGCTGCAATCTTTTTCAGAGCTTTTTTAAGTTTGTCTGCAAATTGTGAATACACAGATACTTTGAAAAGTACATGGTGATTTAACTTAAATGCACCTTATTATTTTTTTTATTTCTTTACAGCAACCCACTGGTTGTCAGAATAGTTGATTGTTTATTTGTTTTCAGGAGGATTTTGCAGTAAAAACATTGAAGATTTAAACTTGGATCTTTGGAGTCAAAGTGTGTTTCTTTGACCTCAACTCTCTCCTTCATTTCAACTCAAGTCACTGGACTCATTCATCCTTTACACCACGAGTCTCCTCATCAATGTTACTCAGGAACTGTAATCTTTTTTTCATACTTTATTTTTATTATTGAAAGTTTTAATAAACTGAGAGAAAGTATCAATAAACTACTAATAAATAATAATTTTGTCAAAATCAAAGTCAAAAAGGATCAAAGTCAAGAAAGGGATTTGGTCACTTTGATATGTTCCATTCTTTTATGACATTACTATAACATCACCAAACAGTGTTAGCAGATAAAACCATCAGGTTGTCTGCAAATCTTGAATACACAGACACTTTGAAACTTACATGGTGATTTCATTTAAATGCAACTTCTTTACAGCAACCCACTGATTGTCAGAATAGTTGATTATTCTTTTGTTCTCTGGAGGATTTTGCAGTAAAAACACTGAAGATTGAAACTTGGATCACTTGTAGGTAGCAGGTCACTGTGTCTGGTTTTCTTCTGGTGATCCCTGATGGTTCCTGATTCTTCTGGGACAGTCATGTGATTGGCCGGTTAGCTTAGCTGGTCAGAGTGTGGTGCTAATAATGGCGAGATCTTGGGTTCCATCCCTAAACTAACTGCGAAAAGGTTTATCTGTGGAGTTCAGATTTCTGAACTCTGTAATGAAAGAGTAAGTTTTATTTTTTTTTTTTACATGAGGAACTTATTAGAAAGAAACGTGTGGACATTGAACAGTCTGAGAGTCCAAACTCCTTTGTGGTCACATCTAGTTCCTCTTGCAGTTTCAATGTCTTCAAGAATATCGGGTCATGCAGTGAAAAGAGACAATATATGACATAAATGTATTGTGTACAATAAATACAAATTAAAACTTAACATACTGAGCAGAACATAATTCATTCTAGATCCTTTCACTTTGAAAACTAATGGCAGAGATCATGAATGCATCAGTAACTAATAAAACATGCCTAAACCCCAGAACATGAACACAGTTACCATATATTTGGCGGTGTACCAATCCTACACAGCGTGTATTACGCAGTAGAACACTGTTTCACAATGAATTGGTACATAAAACACAACCTTGTATAGTGATCATACAGTGGTTAGTACTCTGCGTTGTAGCCGTTTGCATGTGAAGCAAACACGACAGCCACTACACTACAGAAACTGTGTGACAGTCCAACATGGTAGTGTGGACACGTTTGGCTTGAAGCAGCATTGACACTGAGATTAAATGTTTTGGGAAACTGGTGCATGTCTTAACCTCTCTGGTGTCAGAAGTGGGATTCAAACCCTCACCTCTAGAATAGACTGTGACCTGAACACAGAGCCTTGGACCTCTCGGCCATTCTGACCTGAAAAGGAACACGGTCACATGTCCCAGAGACCTTGGTCTTTCCTTGCTCCACCCATCTCACAGCCTTTACCCTGATGAGCTTGTTTGCTTGTTCAAGCCTCTTCTATCCAAGCCAACACTGTCAACAAGGCCAACAACACCCTGGAAACTAATCACACTGCAGGAAATGGAAGGTGGAATTCCTTTCAAGTCCACTTTTATGTCCACCATAAACCTAAACAAAGACCTCAGTGGGAAGAAGATCCTACAAGTCACCTTGTTTGGAAAAAAGAATGTTCAACAATTAACCACAGAGGGCCTCTTCCTGATGAAACAATGAGTGTCCTTGTCCAACATAAAAAAAAACATCTGATGTTGCTCACGTCCATATTGGATGATCACTCAATTCAAGCTGCTGCAGGTCGTGTGGCCGAGCGGTCCAAGGTGCTGGATTAAGGCTCCAGTCTCTCAGGAGGCGTGTAAAATAAGTCAGGAGGAGTTGCAGGAGGATTCGCAGGAGGAGGCGCAGGAGGAGGTGCAGGATGTGTGCAGGAGGATGCGCATAATTGTGCAGGAGGCACAGGAGGAGGTGGAGGCACAGGAGGAGGTCCAGGAAGAGGCGCAGGACAAGGTGCAGGAGGCGCAAGAGGAAGCACAGGAGGAGGTGCAGGAGGATTCGCAGGAGGAGGTGCAGGATGTGTGCAGGAGGAGGTGCAGGAAGATTTGCATGAGGAGGTGTAGGATTTGTGCAGAGGTGCAGGACGAGGCACAGGAGGTGGTTCAGAAGGAGGTGGAGGAGGAGACACAGGAGGAGGTGCAGGACGAGGCGCATGATTGTGCAGGAGGAGTTGCAGGATGACCTGCAGGATGTGTGCATGAGGAGGCACAGAGGAGGCAAAGGAGGAGGCGCTGTATGTGTTGCAGGAGGAGCTGCAGGATGTGTGCCGGAGGAGTCGCAGGAGGAGCTCCATTGTGTGTGCAGGAGGAGGCACAGGATGTGTGCATGGGAAAGGAACAGGAGGAGGCTCAGGAGGAGGCACAGGAGGAGGCGCAAGAGGAGGTGAATGATTGTGCAGGATGAGGTGCAAGAGGCACAGGAGGAGGTGGAGGAGTAGGCGCAGGATGTGTGCAGGAGGAGGCACAGGAGGAGGTCCAGGAGGAGGTGCAAAATTGTGCAGGAGGAGGCGCATAATTGTGCAGGAGGAGGTGCAAGGAGGAGGCGTAGGATTGTGCAAGAGGAGCTGCAGGATGTTTGCAGTAGGAGGTGCAGGAGGATTCGCAGGATGAGGCGCAGGATTGTGCAGGGGAGGTGCAGGATGTTTGCAGGAAGAGGTGCATAATTGCACAGGAGGAGGCAAAAGGAGAAGGTGCAGGAGGAGGCGCCGGATTGTGCAGGAGGAGGCACAGGAGGAGGTGCAGGAGGAGGCACAGAAGGAGGTGCAGAAGAAGGCACCAGAGGAGGCGCAGGAGGAGGTGCAGGAGGCGCATGAGGAGGCGTGGGATGTGTGCACGAGGAGGTGCAGGAGGAGGCACAGGATTGTGCAGAAGGAGGTGCAAGGTGGAGATGCAGAAATGTGCACACACACACACACACACACACACACACACACACACACAAGCCAAGGAATTGATGAATTCTTCATCCATCAGACACCCTGTCAGAAAGGGTGGAGGTGAAGACTGATGTTCTCCTCCACAGAGAGCAGCTGCTGGTAGCTCACTCTCTATGTTCCTCTGCAGAAAGTGATGAGGACTGATGTTCTCAGAAGAACTTTTTTATCATCAAGAACAACTTTTCCCTCAGAGTGAGATGAGCTGAGTGAGGAAACCAAGCGGTCCAAGGAGCTGTGTTCTTGTTCTACTCTCTTCTGGATTGAGTTGCTGCTTGTAGTCAAATGTTTTCACACGACCCTGTTAACCTCCAGCAGAGTTTCTGTAGTGTAGTGGTTATCACGTTTGCTTCACACGCAAAAGGTCCCCTGTTCGAAACCGGGCAGAAACATAAAGAAAGGTTTTTGAAATTCATCAACACAGTTTCCAACCATACTTGGTTCACTGGTGTGTGTGTGTGTGTGTGTGTGTGTTCAATGACAGTTGGATCTATTTGATGTTTCACATTGTGGATTTGCTGTGAGATTCTCTGCACTTTAACACTTGAATTGTGAATCTCTTTGTTTAGTATTAAAGGTAAGATCAGAGTCTTCAGTAGATCAGATCAAAGTTCTTTAATAGAATGTATTCAGTCCTCCTGACGGTCCTTTTGGAATGCCAACAGTTGCACCTCTTTGTGGATCAGTGAAGCCTGGAGCAGCCGCGGTAGAAAAGATGCTCTCTCAAACTGATGCTTCTCTACTTTATTGAGCCTTGCAGGTGAACACAACGTAAGAACTACAATGTACACAGATAAATACCATGAGCAACTCTTAACAGCAGGTTTAACCTTTTACCATATTTACTACCTTAAATGAATTGCCTTAAGTTTTTAACCGTTGACAATCTCTACCTTGAGTGCTCTTAATATGTAATTTCCATGTATATTTACAACTTTGTCCTTTTTAACCATATGTCTGTACCATGAAATAATATTAATTACCTTTTACTTTACATTGCAATTTGACTGTAAGCTTGAAATCACAGTACACTAAGCATGGCTTTTACTGCTCATCAACATTCCTGGTACTTCCATCTGATTTACAATAGTTACTCCTGATTTACCACACCTTGTCTGTGAATTCTTTCAAAGAGTAAGCATAAGCAGTATACTGTCATTACAACATAAAAAAACCTACTCATGAACCATTGCAAAAAAAGAACTTAACATCCAGGTCGTTTACAAAGCCTATTTTCTGACATATTTGTATCACTGCTAATCTCTTGTTGCTCATGCTGAGGTGAGACAGTGGAGCATTTTCACTGTTTCTCTTCTTTATTCAAAGATTGTCATTCATTCAGAATGTCAAATTCTGATCAAAGTAAAGATCAGAGCAAAGAAAGGAATTTTGTCACTTTGATCTTTCCCAATCCTTGGAAATAGTATAGCCTAGTTAGAACCACCAGATGGCGTAATACTACTTCACGATACCAACTGCCATTAAAGCCATAAGAAGAAGAAGAAAGTCCATTCAGGATAGTGTTGGTGACTTACAGACTGCACATCTCCATCTTCAGCCCACAACAATCAGGGTTCTAATTTACAGATGATTTAAGGCCTGTTTACACCACAACAAAAACAAGTGGAACCACAAAACCTTAGTCACATTTGGGCTCCGTTTATACGACAGTGGTGCTCGGATCCACTGCAACCATCACTTTTTGGTCCCGGCTCTCAAGGTGGAACTTTTCTTTCACACTCCCGACTCCCCCCACAGGGACAGGCGGAGGCTACAGAGCGCTGTTACTGAGCATGTACACCTCCGCCGTGGTAAATAGTGCTTCTACTCATGTGAGTAACAAACATGGCGGCCTCCGTAGTGCTGCTGTCCTGTAAAAGCTTCACTTTTCCTTAACGGACAAGTTGTTGTCACTTGGAATGTTGTGGTGTAAACGGAGCCGAAGACTCAGATCAAAACTGACCCGTTAATGTGTGACTGGGTTGTGAAAGCTCACACAGGAGGAGGGTTAAAAACATGTTGCATTGGCCGGGAATCAAACCCTGGACTCCTGAATGGAAGGAGAGAATTCTACCGTGTTGTGTGTCTGGTTGCTGGAGCTGCTTGTCTTGGAAGGGTGTGGCTCATTTGTCCAAGAGTTGTGTTTTCTCTCAGTGGACATTCAATAATCAGGAGACTGAGTCTTTGAATAAAGGTTTGAAAGAACTGAAAAAGATCCAACATCACAACTAGTAGAGGAAAGTCTCTCTTCTGTGACGGCCGGGAATCGAACCCGGGTCAATTGCTTGGAAGGCAGCTATGCTCACCACTATACCACCATCACTACTCTGAGTGGCTTCACCTGTCAAAGATGATGAAGAATATAGAGCGATGGTGAAGAAGACTTGAAGAAGTTTGTAGAATGGGACAGAAAAGTGTCTCATGCTTGTGAGTGAGACGTGTCAGAGCCTGTTTGTCTCTTGTCTCCTCACGATCAAGAGACACTAACTCACTATTAACTACTTGCTGCTGTTGATGTGAGACATAAAGCTTGGAGATGCTGGGGATTGAACCCACAACCTCATACAGCTAAATCCTTGTTTTGGTGGTTTTGATTGAACTGAATCAGTTCATGTAAGACAAGGAGGACAAGCCCTGAGCAGCATGTGTCCCTCTCTCACCAGGACACTGTCCCTCTCTCACCAGGACACTTTGGATTGTGGTGTGTGGCTGCTTGCTGGAGGGGAGGATTTATGGAAGTGTTGTCTGTTAGTGAGGATTTCATGGTTGGAGTCAGAACATTTTAGGAGATATTTCACTAACCTGACAACTAAATAAGTAAATAACTGTAACTAGCTGCTCCCACATTACTATGGACGAGGACAGGATCCACTCTGGAGGGTCTCCTCCATCACAGGACAGTCAGAGACAAACAGCCACACACACACACACACACACACACACACACACACACACACACACACACACACACACACACACACACACACACACACACACACACACACACACACACACAGACAAACCTTCACAATTTATTGTCACCAGTTAAGCTCACATGTTGTTGTTAGAACCTTCACATTGTTCTACAAAGAACCCAAAATCCTTAAAAGTCATGGATTCTTTAAAAAGTTGAAAAGAAAAACTTTCTTCTATCATTTGTTCCCAAGATTCACACCAATACTGAGTAAAGGAAACTTTTTCCTAGTGAACATAAGTCATGTCTGTATATTCTATCCATCCATCCATCTACCAATCCATCCTTTCTCATCCATCCATCCATCTACCAATCCATCCTTCCATCCATCGTTCCATCCATCCGTCATCCATCCATCCATCATCCATTCAACCATCCATCCATCCATCATCCATCCATCCATCCATCCATCCATTCATCCATCCATTCATCCATCCTTCTGTCATCTATCTGTCATTCATCCACCCATCCCTCGATCCATCCATCAATTCATCAACCTTCCTTCCATCCATTCATCCATCATCAATCCATCCATTTATCAATCTGTCATCCATCCGTCATTCATACATCCATCCATCTACCAAGCCATCCTTCCATCCATCCTTCCATCACCCATCCATTCGTCATCCATCCATCCATCTACCAATCCATCCTTCTATCCATCCAGATGTCATCCATCCATCCATCCATCATTCATCCATTCATCCATTCATCCATCCATCATCCATTTACCAATCCATCCTTCCTCATCCATCCATCCATTCATTTACCAATCCATCCTTCATCTATCAATCCATCCATCATCCTTCCTTCCATCCACCATCCATTCATCCATCATGCATCCATCATCTACCAATCCATCATTCGATCCATCAATCATCCATCATCCTTCCTTCCATCCATCCACCCGTCCATCCGTCCGTCCGTCCGTCCGTCCGTCCGTCCGTCCGTCCGTCCGTCCATCCATCCATCCATCCATCCATCCATCCATCCATCCATCATTCATCCAACCATCCATTCTTCCGTCATCCATCCATCCATCATCTATCTGCCGTTCATCCATTCATCCATCCATCCATCCCTCCCTCCATCCATCCATTCATCAACCTTTCTTCCATCCATCCATCCATCATCCATCCATCTATCAATTTGTCATCCATCCGTCATTCATCCATCCATCTATCAATCCATCCTTCCATCCATCCTTCCATCATCCATCCATTCATCATCCATCCATCCATCTACAAATCCATCCTTCCTCATCCATCCATCCATCTCCCAATTCGTTCTTCTATCCATCCATATATCATCCATCCATCATTCATCCATCCATCATCCATTTATCAATCCATCCTTCCTCATCCATCCACCCATTCATCTACCAATCAATTATTCCATCCATCAATCCATCTATCATAATTCCTTCCATCCATCCATCTGTCATCCATCCATCATGCATCCATCGTCCATCATCTACCAATCCATCCATCGATCATTCGATCCTTTGATCCATCAATCCATCCATCATCCTTCCTTCCATCCATCCATCCATCCATCATTCATCCATCCGTCATTCATCCATCCATCCACCCATCTGTCATCCATCTGTCATCCATCCATCATTCATACGTCATTCATTCATCCATCTAACATCTGTCATCCATCGGTCATCCATCCATCCATCCATCCATCCATCCATCCTCCATCCTCCATCCTCCATCATACATCATACATCATACATCATACATCATACATCATACATCATACATCCAGCATCCTTCCTTCCATCCATCCATCCATCCATCCATCCATCCATCCATCCTAATGTGATCCAGTAAACATGTCCAAGCAGTAGTGTTGTGTTTTCGCTTTTTATTGTCAATAGAACCAAGAGTGACTGATAGAGTGAGTATCAGAGTGACTGATACTCTTGTATGATCCCTGGACCTTTTAAAAGCAGTCAGACTCTCATACTGTACCAGGAGCATCTGTGTCATTCACAACCCGCCTACATTTTAACTGGACTTTCTGTGGTGGACCAAACAACACAGTTGGGTCACACATTTAGCATCTTTATATTTAAAGAGATTCAGACCTCAAACTCCAGAGATGCTGTCTGCTACAATTAAAGAGTATCAGGCCTCGTACACCAGAGATGCTACATGCTACATTTAAAGAGATTCAGACCTGGTACACCAGAGTTGCTACATGATACAGGCTTATGAGTTTCAAGCTTCTCACGCCATAGATGCTACATGCTACATTTAAAGAGTTTCAGGCCTCATCTCTGGTGTTGGAGGCCTGATACGCTTTAAATGTAGCATCTCAGGTGTAAGAGGCCTGAATCTCTTTAAATGTAGCATGTAGCATCCTTACATTTAAAGAGATTCAGACCTCAAACTCCAGAGATGGTACAAGCTACATTGAAAGAGTATCAGGCGTCATACTCCAGAGATGATACATGCCACATTTAAAGAGTTTCAGGCCTCATCTCTGGTGGTTGAGGCTTGAAACCCTTTAGCATGTATCATGTAGCATATTTGGTGTGTGAAGCCTGATACGCTTTAAATGGAGCATGTAGCATCTTTACATTTAAAGAGATTCAGACCTCAAACTCCATAGATGCTGCCTGCTACATTTAAAGCGTATCAGGCCTCGTACACAAGAGATGCTACATGCTACATGCTACATTTAAAGCGATTCAGGCCTCTTCTCTGGTGTGGGAGGCCTTGTACTCCAGATGTTATGAACTTACATTTTGTCTCACTAACTAACTAAGTAACTAAATAAGTAACTAACGAACTAACAAAAATTTAAAAATACACAATATATAAATATATTTATGTGTAGTCAACCTCGTAGTACTGTGGGTAAAAATGTCTGTGATGAAGGTTGAGTTGGATGGTTTCATGGAGGATTCATGTCAGACGGTGAGTTCAGTTCAGCTCCAGGTCGGGCTGTCTGAGGTGGGGGAGGGGAGCCATCAATTAAACACCTGCTCTGTCTGCACCACAGTATTGCTGCTGTTGCATTCACTGAGCGTGGGAATTACTGTGTTACCAAAATCACTACATTTTCTGCATAAAACTACACAACTGTTGAGCTCGCACACGTTTTGGTGATCATTTCAAGAGCAAGCAACAATTTCAGCTCCATTTGATTCTTCATTTTAAAAGACTGATTAAAATTTAAAGGCTTTTAAAGATTTAACAGGCTGATTTACTAGCATTTAGAGAGTTAAAGTTCTGATTAGTATTAACCATTTGATAGATCTTATCAGTACTAAAAGTATTACTAAGATATAACTCAGTAAGTAGACAGAATATAGAGTTCAGTACTTTTATATCAGTTTTCAAAAGTGTATGTTTTTGTCTTCAATGATTTAAGCTACATAAATAACCAATGTAATATGCCCCCTGGATTTGGTCACCACAGTCACACGGTCAAGTCTAAGTCATGTGTGTATATTACATCCATCATCCATCCATCCATCCATCCATCATCCATGATGTGATCCAGCAAACATGTCCAAGCAGTAGTGTTGTGTTGTTGCTTCTCATTGTCAATAGAACCATGAGAAAGTATGAGAGTGACTGATACGCTTGTATGATCACTGGACCTTTTGAAAGCAGTCAGACTCTCATACTGTACCAGTAGCATCTGTGTCATTCACAACCCGTCTCCATCTTAACTGGACTTTCTGTGTACACATATGATTTTGTGTTTTCATCTGTGGACTGGTGGCTAGTGAGTGTGTTGCCTTCAGTGGCAAAGGGAAATAAAACCTCTGCATGAACAGGAATCATGGAGCCTCCCCCTTCTCAGCTCCAAGTGTCCAAATCTGAACAGCTGGTCTGGGCTCTGAGTGGAAGCTGAGGTGGTCATGTGCCTGGGCCTCCAGACTAATCCACTCCACTCCAAGTCCAAGTCCGAGTGTAAAACTCAGTCTCAGTCTCAGTCTCTATCTTGGTCCACTCTCTCTCTCTCTCTCTCTCTCTCTCTCTCTCTCTCTCTCTCTCGCTCTCTCTCATGGTGCAACCTCAGCTCCGCCCACTGCTCCCAGAGTCCAGATCCATATTTCACTTTCTCTTGTATTGTTTGATTGTACACTCATAGTGACAGGGCGTCTTTTCCTTTATAAATGAGTTCCCAGTCATCCGATTGTACCTCAATAACTAGTTTATCCAGGGATTCCTCTCTTCTGACTCATTTGTAATGATATCCATCTGTTGTCTCTTTTAATCTTTCTGAGGTTTTTATTGGAAATAGTAAAAAAACAAACAGACATGAAATCACTGATATCATTGACTAATAAGCCCTTGTACGTTTTCTTCATTTGACTTTTATTTGCTGATTGTTTCATCTGAATGTTTAATCTGTTCCACCTCTTTAAGCTACATCAATAACCAATGTAATACGCCCCCTGGATTTGGTCACCACAGTCACACGGTCAAAGAGCAAGTCAGCCTCGCTGCTGCCCCCTGCTGGCCGCGCCCCGTCACTATCTGTCAAATCCTGTTACAGAGTGCTCTGGTGTCTGTGGGAAAAAACTTGAAACTGAGCAAGATGACTATTGCAGCAACACGTCATCAGTAGGATAAAACTAAGCTGTCTCTTGATGGTCTACGACAGGGTGTCCAAACTGGGTCAGAGAGTGCTGGTGTCCTGCATGTTTTAGTTCTCTGCCTGCTTCAGCATACCTGAATCTAATGATGACGTCATCACCAAGGTTGTGAAAAAGAACAATAATGAGCCTTTCATCACAAAGTGGATGGGAGAGGCACCGGATGGAGATCAACGGAGATCAAAGCCGGAGGAAATCTTGGGTCTGAGCATCTCCATGGCAAAAGGCACTGATCTCCTTTGATCTGATAGGAGATCAGCACTGGAGCCATGGAGACGCTCAGATCAAAGGAAATCAGCTTTGTAGAGTTGTAATGTGCTCGTACTCATCCTTACATTTTTCTAGAAATTTGTCTTCAATCACCTTTTCTCTATTTACACTCTCTACTTGAACCTTTACCTGTTTATTTATTTCATATTTTCCAAATATCATGATTTTGGTTTGACCTAGATTTAATGAATTAGATTTCATTTCTCTGAATGTATCTAGTTTGTCGTTGAAGAGTTTTTCTAGGATTTGGGAGAATTGTGGGTCTGTAGTTTGTGAAGTGTGTCTGTTTTCAATAACGGTATCCTTACTGGAAGCCTGTTGAATGATACTATGTAGAACCTTCTATGTACTGCTGACATGGTCTTTATTGTTTTCTGGTACTTTCTTAAAAGAATTCTTCTTACATTTTCTCATCATATGAGTGAACTTTGTTTTACATTTCTTGGATTTATTTTCCATCTCCTTCGTTCATCATTTATTGGATTCTCTATGTCATGTATTCTTCTCCTTGGATGCATTTTTTAAGCCCTTTGTCATCCATTAAACATCTTTATATTTCACTTTTTCTCGTATTTATAAATGAGTTCCCAGTCATCTGATTGTACCTCAATAACTAGTTTTTCCAGGGACTGCTCTGTTTTGACTCATTTGTGTTGACATCTATCTGTTGTCTGTTTTAATGTTTCTGTGGTTTTTATTGTAAATAGTAAAAAAACTAAAACAAACAGACATGAAATCACTGATATCAATGACTAATACATCACTTACTTTGATATTATCTATAACATGTGTAAATGAATTATGACCCTCCAAACGACCCCCAGGAGGCCCGGCTGTTGTGTGTGTGTGTGTGTGTGTGTGTGTGTGTTTGGGCCTGGTTATAGGAGAAGTGAGGATGGAGCAGCCATTTACTGGTAAAACTAACTCACTAACATCTTGGTGAAAATAGAATATATGTTTTTTTCAAATTAAAGTGACAATGAAAGTGAGAACAGGAGTTCCCCCCTCACCTCCAGAGTGAACATAAGTCACGTCTGTATATTACATCCATCATCCATCCATCCATCCATCCATCATCCATCATCCATCATCCATCATCCATCATCCATGATGTGATCCAGCAAACATGTCCAAGCAGTAGTGTTGTGTTGTTGCTTCTCATTGTCAATAGAACCATGAGAAAGTATGAGAGTGACTGATACGCTTGTATGATCACTGGACCTTTTGAAAGCAGTCAGACTCTCATACTGTACCAGTAGCATCTGTGTCATTCACAACCCGTCTCCATCTTAACTGGACTTTCTGTGTATACATATGATTTTGTGTTTTCATCTGTGGACTGGTGGCTAGTGAGTGTGTTGCCTTCAGTGGCAAAGGGAAATAAAACCTCTGCATGAACAGGAATCATGGAGCCTCCCCCTTCTCAGCTCCAAGTGTCCAAATCTGAACAGCTGGTCTGGGCTCTGAGTGGAAGCTGAGGTGGTCATGTGCCTGGGCCTCCAGACTAATCCACTCCACTCCAAGTCCGAGTGTAAAACTCAGTCTCAGTCTCTATCTTGGTCCACTCTCTCTCTCTCTCTCTCTCTCTCTCGCTCTCTCTCATGGTGCAACCTCAGCTCCGCCCACTGCTCCCAGAGTCCAGATCCATATTTCACTTTCTCTTGTATTGTTTGATTGTACACTCATAGTGACAGGGCGTCTTTTCCTTTATAAATGAGTTCCCAGTCATCCGATTGTACCTCAATAACTAGTTTATCCAGGGATTCCTCTCTTCTGACTCATTTGTAATGATATCCATCTGTTGTCTCTTTTAATCTTTCTGAGGTTTTTATTGGAAATAGTAAAAAAACAAACAGACATGAAATCACTGATATCATTGACTAATAAGCCCTTGTACGTTTTCTTCATTTGACTTTTATTTGCTGATTGTTTCATCTGAATGTTTAATCTGTTCCACCTCTTTAAGCTACATCAATAACCAATGTAATACGCCCCCTGGATTTGGTCACCACAGTCACACGGTCAAAGAGCAAGTCAGCCTCGCTGCTGCCCCCTGCTGGCCGCGCCCCGTCACTATCTGTCAAATCCTGTTACAGAGTGCTCTGGTGTCTGTGGGAAAAAACTTGAAACTGAGCAAGATGACTATTGCAGCAACACGTCATCAGTAGGATAAAACTAAGCTGTCTCTTGATGGTCTACGACAGGGTGTCCAAACTGGGTCAGAGAGTGCTGGTGTCCTGCATGTTTTAGTTCTCTGCCTGCTTCAGCATACCTGAATCTAATGATGACGTCATCACCAAGGTTGTGAAAAAGAACAATAATGAGCCTTTCATCACAAAGTGGATGGGAGAGGCACCGGATGGAGATCAACGGAGATCAAAGCCGGAGGAAATCTTGGGTCTGAGCATCTCCATGGCAAAAGGCACTGATCTCCTTTGATCTGATAGGAGATCAGCACTGGAGCCATGGAGACGCTCAGATCAAAGGAAATCAGCTTTGTAGAGTTGTAATGTGCTCGTACTCATCCTTACATTTTTCTAGAAATTTGTCTTCAATCACCTTTTCTCTATTTACACTCTCTACTTGAACCTTTACCTGTTTATTTATTTCATATTTTCCAAATATCATGATTTTGGTTTGACCTAGATTTAATGAATTAGATTTCATTTCTCTGAATGTATCTAGTTTGTCGTTGAAGAGTTTTTCTAGGATTTGGGAGAATTGTGGCTCTGTAGTTTGTGAAGTGTGTCTGTTTTCAATAACGGTATCCTTACTGGAAGCCTGTTGAATGATACTATGTAGAACCTTCTATGTACTGCTGACATGGTCTTTATTGTTTTCTGGTACTTTCTTAAAAGAATTCTTCTTACATTTTCTCATCATATGAGTGAACTTTGTTTTACATTTCTTGGATTTATTTTCCATCTCCTTCGTTCATCATTTATTGGATTCTCTATGTCATGTATTCTTCTCCTTGGATGCATTTTTTAAGCCCTTTGTCATCCATTAAACATCTTTATATTTCACTTTTTCTCGTATTTATAAATGAGTACCCAGTCATCTGATTGTACCTCAATAACTAGTTTTTCCAGGGACTGCTCTGTTTTGACTCATTTGTGTTGACATCTATCTGTTGTCTGTTTTAATGTTTCTGTGGTTTTTATTGTAAATAGTAAAAAAACTAAAACAAACAGACATGAAATCACTGATATCAATGACTAATACATCACTTACTTTGATATTATCTATAACATGTGTAAATGAATTATGACCCTCCAAACGACCCCCAGGAGGCCCGGCTGTTGTGTGTGTGTGTGTGTGTGTGTGTTTGGGCCTGGTTATAGGAGAAGTGAGGATGGAGCAGCCATTTACTGGTAAAACTAACTCAATAACATCTTGGTGAAAATAGAATATATGTTTTTTTCAAATTAAAGTGACAATGAAAGTGAGAACAGGAGTTCCCCCCTCACCTCCAGAGTGAACATAAGTCATGTCTGTATATTACATCCATCATCCATCCATCCATCCATCCATCCATCATCCATCATCCATCATCCATCATCCATGATGTGATCCAGCAAACATGTCCAAGCAGTAGTGTTGTGTTGTTGCTTCTCATTGTCAATAGAACCATGAGAAAGTATGAGAGTGACTGATACGCTTGTATGATCACTGGACCTTTTGAAAGCAGTCAGACTCTCATACTGTACCAGTAGCATCTGTGTCATTCACAACCCGTCTCCATCTTAACTGGACTTTCTCTGTACACATATGATTTTGTGTTTTCATCTGTGGACTGGTGGCTAGTGAGTGTGTTGCCTTCAGTGGCAAAGGGAAATAAAACCTCTGCATGAACAGGAATCATGGAGCCTCCCCCTTCTCAGCTCCAAGTGTCCAAATCTGAACAGCTGGTCTGGGCTCTGAGTGGAAGCTGAGGTGGTCATGTGCCTGGGCCTCCAGACTAATCCACTCCACTCCAAGTCCAAGTCCGAGTGTAAAACTCAGTCTCAGTCTCAGTCTCTATCTCGGTCCACTCTCACTCTCTCTCTCTCTCTCTCTCTCTCGCTCTCTCTCACGGTGCAACCTCAGCTCCGCCCACTGCTCCCAGAGTCCAGATCCATATTTCACTTTCTCTTGTATTGTTTGATTGTACACTCATAGTGACAGGGCGTCTTTTCCTTTATAAATGAGTTCCCAGTCATCCGATTGTACCTCAATAACTAGTTTATCCAGGGATTCCTCTCTTCTGACTCATTTGTAATGATATCCATCTGTTGTCTCTTTTAATCTTTCTGTGGTTTTTATTGGAAATAGTAAAAAAACAAACAGACATGAAATCACTGATATCATTGACTAATAAGCCCTTGTACGTTTTCTTCATTTGACTTTTATTTGCTGATTGTTTCATCTGAATGTTTAATCTGTTCCACCTCTTTAAGCTACATCAATAACCAATGTAATACGCCCCCTGGATTTGGTCACCACAGTCACACGGTCAAAGAGCAAGTCAGCCTCGCTGCTGCCCCCTGCTGGCCGCTCCCCGTCACTATCTGTCAAATCCTGTTACAGAGTGCTCTGGTGTCCGTGGGAAAAAACTTGAAACTGAGCAAGATGACTATTGCAGCAACACGTCATCAGTAGGATAAAACTAAGCTGTCTCTTGATGGTCTGCGACAGGGTGTCCAAACTGGGTCAGAGAGTGCTGGTGTCCTGCATGTTTTAGTTCTCTGCCTGCTTCAGCATACCTGAATCTAATGATGACGTCATCACCAAGGTTGTGAAAAAGAACAATAATGAGCCTTTCATCACAAAGTGGATGGGAGAGGCACCGGATGGAGATCAACGGAGATCAAAGCCGGAGGAAATCTTGGGTCTGAGCATCTCCATGGCAAAAGGCACTGATCTCCTTTGATCTGATAGGAGATCAGCACTGGAGCCATGGAGACGCTCAGATCAAAGGAAATCAGCTTTGTAGAGTTGTAATGTGCTCGTACTCATCCTTACATTTTTCTAGAAATTTGTCTTCAATAACCTTTTCTCTATTTACACTCTCTACCTGAACCTTTACCTGTTTATTTATTTCATATTTTCCAAATATCATGATTTTGGTTTGACCTAGATTTAATGAATTAGAGTTCATTTCTCTGACTGTATCTAGTATGTCGTTGAAGAGTTTTGCTAGGATTTGGGAGAATTGTGGGTCTGTAGTTTGTGAAGTGTGTCTGTTTTCAAGAACAGTATCCTTACTGGAAGCCTGTTGAATGATACTATGTAGAACCTTCTATGTACTGCTGACATGGTCTTTATTGTTTTCTTGTACTTTCTTAAAATAATTCTTCTTACATTTTCTCATCATATGAGTGAACTTTGTTTTACATTTCTTGGATTTATTTTCCATCTCCTTCGTTCTACATTTATTGGATTCTCTATGTCATGTATTCTTCATCTTAGATGCATTTTTAACCCCTTTGTCATCCATTAAATATCTTTATATTTCAGTTTCTCTTGTATTTATAAATGAGTTCCCAGTCATCTGATTGTAACTCAATAACTAGTTTTTCCAGGGATTCCTCTCTTCTGACTCATTTGTAGTATTATCCATCTGTTGTCTGCTTTAATGTTTCTGTGGTTTTTATTGTAGATAGTAAAAAAACAAAAACAAACAGACATGAAATCACTGATATCATTGACTAATACACCACTTGAAGCCAGTTCAAACAAAGCTGCTTTCACACCTAAAAACGTCTTCCTGAATGTTACTCAGCCTCACGATACTTGATTTCCACTGTACCTTTGATATTTAGATTTAATTAAATATTTAACTTTAATTACATCTATGGGGTGAATACAGTGTATAGAGAGTTTTCAGTTACATATATCAAAGCACCCACTGTTCCTGAAGGCACCACGATCCCACACCCCTCTCAGTGATAGCCACGCCGCACTCAGTGGAAGCCACGCCCCCACGCCAGAACAAGGCCAAAAGTATGGCCAAATACGATCTGAGAGTAAAAAACAAAATTAGAAATTTGAAACAAGGATTTTAATGTGAAAGAAATAAGAACCTAATCTGAAAACATTAAACCTGCAACTGAAAAAATAACACCTACATTTTAAAAAATATATGAGTGAAACATGAAAATAAAGGATTTTATCAAAAGAATTCCAGAGCTGAATCAAAATTATATGTAAGGTGAAAAAAACTTTTCATACTCTTATTTTTATTTTGATTACAGAGTTTTTAATTTTTCAAAATTGAAGATCAAACCTTTAACATTCAGATTCAAAATATATTTTTTCAATCACATTTATTTTTCAAAAGAATAAACCTTTGGACCTGGATCCAGCTGCATACAGACCGCTCCAATCAGCTGAGGTTGTTTTTACTTGGTCTCTAGAACGACTTTAACTCTTTAACCTCTGGATCAGCAACGACCTTAAAAAGCTGAGAAGAGTTGACTTCTTTCAAAGTTTGACCTTTTGCTTCGTGGTTTGGCGGTCGCTTCCACTCAACCTTAAATAATAATGTGAGTACACAGCTTTACACATTTCAAAGAAAAAAAAAACTACTTTGGGATATTCAGGGCCTAATTCTCACACAGTATATCTGCCTACAGTACAAACTCTAGTCATCACTCTTGTTCTGATGGAAATGTCAGGATGAACAGATGAACTGTTGAGTTATCAAGATCAAGCTGCAAATCACAAAGTCTGGAAAAAGTTCTATTTTCTTAAACCTAACAGGCCAACATGCAATATTTAAACTTGATTCAAAGTACCTAGAAACTTTACTTTAGATTTATTTTTTACATTTAAAGCAGCAAATACTGTATGAATTAATATAAATCTCAACATTTAGGATTTATTTCTCTTTCAAAGAACATAGGTATTAAAAAGTTTAAATATTTTGGGGTGTCATTTATCTCCAGACTAAAAATGACATTAATGTATTTTTCATTCTTCTGGAGACTCTTCAGAATAAAAGTTCCATTTGAAGAAGAAGCAGGTAACACTGCTACATGGACAATATCCAGTGATCAACTCAGCAGGTCCTCCTGAAGGAGGGTGTATTGATCTTCATTAAAGGAGACAACCAGGCTTCTGAGGACACACACTCTTCCTCCTGATGGTGAAGACATCAGACTGAAACAGGAGACGGACAACAGAGCAGTTTAGTCCCATTTAGAAGAGGACAAAGTCAGCATGAAGAGGACAGACTGTGTGAAGTGCAGGCAGCCTGATTTGACTTGTTTTCCCCAGGAAGACTATCAACACTCTTAAAACCCCACAAATGTACCTGGAGTGGTCATTTCTAGTATACAAGGGGTCGTTGGTGGGTGTACATGGAGTACAATGAATACACTGTCCAACACTGGAAATAACAACACTTCACAATCATTTATGGAAAGATACCTCAGACAGTTTGTCTTCTTCTCAATGCTCGCTCTCAAACTGGAAGAAAATCTCAAACTGGAAAAAAATGGACTCTTCAGAACATAAAAATTATGAAAATGCTGAAATACTTCGGAGGTCTCCTGTAAATCTCAATAGAACCTTACAAATTCATTAAAATGATGTTCTCTACATTTTTACTGAGCTTCCATTAGATTGTTACGGAGCTCTTTATATTCTGCCCCGTCACTCCTCCTTTACCCTGGAAAGTTTTCACAAGTTTTTCTGTCCTGGAACAGAATAGAACCACTGTTCTGTGTCCTCCTGCACACATCCTGAGCCTTCTTCTGCACCTCCTCCTGTGCCTCCTCCTCCACCCCTCCTCCTCCTTGACCTGCACCTCCTCTTCCTGCACACATCATGCGCCTCATCCTGCGCCTCCTTATGCACAACCTCCTCTGCCTCTTCCAGCACCTCCTCCTTTAGCCTCTTCCTGCACACATCCTGCGTCTCCTCCTGCGTCTCCTCCTAAACCTCTTTCTGCGCCTCCTCCTGCACACTTCCTGCACCTCATCTTGCGTCTCCTCCTGCAATCATCCTGCACCTCTTCCTGCACACATCCTGCACCTCCTGCTGCGCCTCCTCCAACACACATTCTGCGCCTTCTCCTGCACCTCCTCCTGTGCCTCCTCCTCCACCCCCTTCTCCTCTTCCTATACTTCCCTCACACATCCTGCACCTCCCCCTGCACACATCCTGCACACCTCCTCCTGCACACATCCTACGCCACATCCTGCGCCTCCTTCTGCACCTCCTCCTACACCTCCTCCGGCACCTCCTCCTGCGCCTCTTCCTGCACAGATCCTGCGTCTCCTCCTGCACCTCCTCCTGAATACATCCTGCGCCTCCTCCTGCACACATCATACACCTCATCCTGTGCCTCCTGCTGCACCTCCTTCTGCGCCTCATCATGCGCCTCTTCCTGCGCCTCCTCCTGCACCTCCTCCTGCACCTCCTATTGCACCTCTTTCTGCACCTCCTCCTGCTCCTCCTACTCCACCCCTCCTCCTCTTCCTCCTCTTCCTGCACACATCCTTCTCCTCAACCTGTGCCTCCTCCAGCAGACATCCTGCACCTCATCCTGCACCTCCTCCTACACAATCCTGCACCTCCTCCTGCACACAAACATACAAACATACATACATACATACATACATACATACATACATACATACATACATACATAAAAAACCATAAATTCATGCAGTAGAAAACATAAACTTCTCTACCTACTTGTGGGGGTCACTTCTTTTATTTTAAGAATTGACAGCACTATTTGATAATATCACATCCAAACTGTAAAAACATTGTTGAATATGTTTGTTTCTTTAAGAAACTCAGACCAACTTGTTACTACAGAAGAGTTTTAGTTCCACTCATGAGAAAATAAAATAAGACTTAGTTTGTTTTAATGCATTTTGATAAAAAGTCAGAAAACAATGTTAAGATATTTTTCATCATGATCTTTGAAAAAAGTTGAATTACAGGGTCGTTATGCAGAACATCCTGTCCATCCACCAGGTGGCGCTATCACTGTGACTGTATATTGGTCTATGGAATTGATCAGGGCAGGACTCTGATCACACATGTAAAGAACTGTATAATAAGTGTAGTACTGAGTAACAGTCACCTTGATCCAGTGATACAACATAGTAACACCAGGACAACAAAAGCTGCCGTCACAGTGAGGAATTAATATTCCAACAAACAAACAGGCTCACACGGGGGGCGGAGCCTCAAAAGAACTCAATGAAAATGTAAAGTAAAGGAAGAGCAGTGAGGAAGCTCTGCCTGAAACGTCTGTGCTGGAATAAAGTGAAACTGACTGATCACAGTGTTTCTATTGTCCCATGAATTAATATTGTAGAATCTCACAAAGTGACTCATTAACAGAGTCGCTCATTTTCTGCAGCAATCCTTCAGGTTAACTGGTGAAGGTGTGTGTGTGTGTGTGTGTGTGTGTGTGTGTGTGTGTGTGTGTGTGTGTGTGTGTGTGTGTGTGTGTGTGTGTGTGTGTGTGTGTGTGTGTGTGTGTGTGTGTGTGCCTGGTTGGAGGTGAGGGTGGAGCAGCCAGTTACTGCGAAAACTAACTAACTAACATGTCGGTGAAAATAGAATATATCTTTTTTTTTCAAATTAAAGTGAACATGAAAGTGGAAATGGGAGGTTTTTTTTTATTAAAATGAAAATCAAGGTGAAAATCAGATTTCAAAGTAAAGTGACTATTAACTCATTGGCTGCCATTGACGAGTTTGACGAGTATAATGTATAGTAACGCTCACTGCCATTGACGACTTTGACGAGTTTTTCATTTTTTTACACAGCGGGCTGTAGAAATGTCTGGCGCACCTTATGAATGAGCCTTTATACTGAGACATTACCTGTAATGATTAATCGATGCCACCAGAATGCAGTATTGCGCGATCGGTGGGGTCAAAATTCTGCCGAGAGGCGGAAGTGTGTGGGGTGTTTGGAGAACGTGGTGTGAGCAGGTAGCGGAGCGGCGGGAGTTAGCATTAGCGAGAGATAGCGGTTTAGAGAGAGACAGGATAGCAAGAGACATGGCGAAGAAGGGCGGTTATAAACAGTTAACACTGTGGGAGAGTATGACCCGCGGATCGGTGAGTGAGGTTGAGAGGGGAGATAGCGGACATCCTTTGTGACTCAGCCACAGGGTACTGCCACAACATGCACCCCTATGTTGGGACAAGCTCCACACTGGAGGACACGGTCTTCTCCCTCCTGGATCGTCTCCAAGGCCGAGGACACACACTTTTCATGGACAATTTCTACAATTCTGTGTCACTCAGTGAACATTTACTCATAAAAAAAACAAATGTCTGTGGAACAATTAGAAAAAATCGGGGGGAACCAAACATCATAAAAGAGGTCACAAAAACTCAGGTTGGAGACAGGATTGTGCGACACAATGGGAAGGTGATGGTGGTGGCGTGGCAGGACAAGAGGCTGGTCAAGATGGTGACGACCTGTCACCACAATGCCATGGAGAGGGTTGAAGTGTGGCAGAAGGGAGCGAAGCAGAAGGTGCCGAAGTGGAAGCCAGCGTGTGTTGTGGCATACAACACATCCATGAACGGGGTGGATAAACTGGACCAAAACGTGGCCTACTACCCCTTCATCAGACGGTCACTGAATTGGTCAAAAAAATTTCAGCTGGCAATTTTCAATGCCTTCATCCTGTTCAGAGCCAGACATCATGAGAGAGGAGAGAGCAAACACCTCTTGCAGTTTCTCAAGAGTGTTGCAAGATCGTGGACGTCAAGGAGGCAGGAGGGAGGAGGAGGAGGAGGAGAAGGAGATGTTGCTGCTGTTGTGGGGGCTGTCTTGGGTGCGCACAACACCAGGGCTCCTTATATGGTTGACCCAGAGAGCAGGCTGGATGGACAAACAAAAAGGCACATGATGGAACACCTGATGGCCACCAGCAAGAAGGAGAGACCGACGAGAAGATGTCGGGTGTGTGCACGCAGGGGTCTTCGCAAGGAGACCAACAAGTGGTGCGCAGCGTGTCGTGTTCCCTTGCACACAGGAGACTGTTTCACCTTCTACCACACAAAGCCGAACTACTGGGCCTGGGAGGAATGAAAAAGCACACACTCACACACGCGCACACACACACACTCTAACACGCACACTCACACACACAAACTCAATCACACACTCTTCACAAACTCACTCTCACACACTCACTTTTTTTCTAGTTCATACATTTCTAGTTCTATTATCCATTTTTCTGTTGTTGTTGTTGTTTCAAAATTTGTGTACTTTTTGAGATGGTTTAAAAAAGTTGCATTTTCTGTTTTGTGAATAAATTTCCAAAAATTTGCCATTAAAAAGTATTTTTTCTGAGTCATGTTTTTATAATTTATATATTGGAAAAGGTGTTAAGATGTTTGAGGAGTCACTAAAGCAACAAAAATGCATATAAAAGTCACTTTTCTGCTTGATAAGTTACTGTTTACAAAAAGCTTGTTTTCTCTGTTTTTTGGTCAGAAGCAGGTGTTTTGGGTGAAACTTTGCTATGTTCTACGGCAGATTGCTCATGAATGGTAAAAGGTAGAAACAAATAGTTTTTTCCAGATGGAAGCAGAGATCCTAATCTTTAATTTGGTGCCCTTCGTTTTACATAGTCTAACAAAATGCATATTCTGTGGCCCTTCAAATTTGGGTCAAATGCCCTGAAAACGCTGGCAGAACGCACTTCCCAAAGCTGAAAATGCCTGGCAGTCAGTGAGTTAAAAGACTGATTACAATTTAAAGGCTTTTAAAGATTTAAAAGGCTGATTTACTAGCATTTAGAGAGTTAAAGTTCCAATTAGTATTAACCATTTGATAGTTCTTATCAGTACTAAAAGTATTACTAAGATATAACCCAGTAAGTAGACAAAATATAGGGTTCAGTACTTTTATATCAGTTTTTAAAAGTGTATGTTTTTGTCTTCAATGATTTGAGAGTGTGGTTACTTATTTCTGAATGTGTTTCAGGATAACACCACCAGTTAAATTGATGTTTATTTTTGTTTTATTTGTGTATGTTTACTTGAAACATTGTTTTTTGTTAATATGTGAAATGTTCCCAATTTGTCTTCACAGAAGATGAAGAACAAGGAAAAGGAGAAAGAAGTGGATGAAGTGGTATGTATTGTTTTTAAGTCTTATTTCTCATTTTGACGTGGATCATACCAAAATAATGGACATAGAGTTTATTTGATAAATTCACGGTGTCCCAGAAGGGCCAACATCACAATACAACAGAAAAAGCCACAATACAACAGTAAAAACTCAAAATGCAACAGCAAAGACCACAAATGTGACTGAATCATCCTACTTAACTGGTTATATCAGGGGTGTCCAGCTCCGGTCCTGGAGAGCCGGTGTCCTGCATGTTCTAGTTCCTCCCTGCTTCAGCTTACCTGAATCTAATGATGATGTCATCACCAAGGTTGTGAAAAAGCCCAATAAGGAACCCTTCATTGCAATCAGGTGTGTTACAACTGGGAGAGAGCTAAACCTGCAGGACGCCGGCCCTCCAGGACTCAGTTTGGACACCCCTGAGTTATATTAATAAAATTGAATTGAATTGAACATCTGACAAACATCATATTTTGGTATCATTTCAGGAGGATTGCATATTAGCAGATATTTCTTCAGAAAGCAGTCATGATGAGGACAGTGATTATGTCCCATTGTCTTCTGAGGCCTCAGATGATGACATGGTTCCAACACTGAAAGGAACAAAACCAAAACTTCAAGAATCGGAAAAATCTCACAACAGAAATATAACTGATTCACAAAAAATGCACGCTGTTCAACAGAAAACTAAGGGAGACATCGACTCGGATGAAAACAGAAACTCTGAAGATTGGAACAGGAACGAAGATGATGACGATCAGGGTAGGCCGCATGTCACGGTTAAAAAATGCTCAAAAGGAGAAAGTGGGACAATAATAAAATAAATACATCTGCGTGTATTTATTTATTTATTTTTATGTATGTATGTATGTATGTATGTATGTATGTATGTATGTATGTATTATGTGTTATGTTTGTACTGTATGTACGTGTTTTAACTACTTGCAGGAAGTGTCACATTTCAGAGGGGTGGAGTCATGGGCCCTTACAACCTATTGGCTCTTTCACTTTTCAACAAATCACATTAAGATTCTGATGTGGATCTGAACTGAATTTGGTCGCTGCTAAAAACAGACTGGATCAACAGCTTTTATTTCAAAAATAAAAATAAAGTCTCACACCTGAACAATCAATATATAAAAAACAAAGTAAATCCTACATTAGATACTGTGACAGTGACAGACTGTAATGACACAACTGATCAATTAGTAGGATTAATAATGGAAACAGAGACAGAAGGCAGAACAGAGAGAGCGTGGATTGAGCAATTTTTTGTTTTCAAATTAAAGTGAACATCAACCCACTTCAATAAAAAAAAATCCTGAGGTCCTGGCATTCCCGGATGTGCCCTTGCGATTACCATGACCCCCTCCTACAAATTAAAAAATTAAAATGAAAATCAAGGTGAAAATATGATTTTCTATCAAATTAAAGTGACTATGAAAGTGAGAATAGGAGTTCTTTTTCAAATTAAAGTGACTATGAAAGTGAGAACAGGAGTTCCCCCCTCACCTCCAGAGGAACATAGAGAGTGAGCTACCAGCAGCTTCTCTCTGTGGAGGGGAACATCAGTCCTCACCTCCAGAGTGATAATAAGTCATGTCTGCATATTACATCCATCCATCCATCCATCCATCCATCCATCCATCCATCCATCCATCCATCCATCCATTATGTGATCCAGTAAACATGTCCAAGCAGTAGTGTTGTGTTGTTGCTTCTTATGGTCAATAGAACCATGAGAAAGTATGAGAGTGACTGATACGCTTGTATGATCACTGGACCTTTTGAAAGCAGTCAGACTCTCATACTGTACCAGGAGCATCTGTGTTCTTCACAACCCGTCTACATTTTAACTGGACTTTCTGTGGTGGACCAAACAACACAGTTGGGTCTGGGTGAGCTTTGCTTTACCTTACCATCCTGGTCCGCTCTGGAACGTAGGACTTGGTAGAACCACGGCTAAACTAAGCTTTGAAAAGTCATGATCGTTATCAATAAATGCTCTTTAATCTGAGCTTCCACCATTAAAATCCCTGTTCAGGTTTGCTCTAAAACCAAGCAGTTCTTCATTCCAGCTTCAAATGGAGAGAAAACTGGTTTTCCTGAAGCAAAACTTCTCACCTGCAGCCAATCAGGCAGTGAGAAAATATGATGCAATACAGCCAGCAGTCTGCTCAGATGTTTCCTCATTGTTTTCAAATCCAGAGCGGAGCTTTTCAGCATCTTCAGGAAGGAACAATGGACTACAAGAAGAGCGAGCAAGAAGAGTCTCCACTTCTGCCCCTCCGTGGTCAGGAGCAGTATCTGCTTCGTCTCACTTATAAGTGAGAATCATATGGAGACACAGCACTGTGTTGGCAGACCTGGGTAGCTCAGATGGTAGAGCATCAGACTTTTAATCTGAAGGTCCAGGGTTTGAGTCCCTGTTCAGGCTCTTTGTGGGAACAAACTTGAAACAGAGCAGGATGACTATTGCAGCAACACATCATCAGTAGGATAAAACTAACCTGTCTCTTGATGGTCTACATCAGGGTGTCCAAACTGAGTCAGAGAGTGCCGGTGTCCTGCATGTTTTAGTTCTCTGCCTGCTTCAGCATACCTGAATCTAATGATGACGTCATCACCAAGGTTGTGAAAAAGAACAATAATGAGCCTTTCATTACAAAGCGGATGGGAGAGGCACCGGATGGAGATCAACGGAGATCAAAGCCAGAGGAAATCTTTGATCTGAGCATCTCGAAGACCAAAGGCACTGATCTCCTTTTATCTGATAAGAGATCAGCGCTGGAGCCATGGGGACTCAGAGATCAAAGGAAATCAGCTTTACTCATTCTGTGGCATTTATACTTACATGTTCTTCTGGAAATATAAACCTCTAGTAATTATGTGATGGAGCGGCTCCATCAGCAACGGGGCAACAACGCTCGCCCGCGCTCGCCCGCACTCCGCCCTGCTGTTACGCAGGCAGCGGAGACCCGCGGTCAGTGAACGCGCAGTGACACCCGAACGCATACACACACACACACACCCTGCGTAGCAGACGGCACACCACGATACACGCCACACTCATTTCCTCATTACCCTCCGTATTTTGCATGACATCATTCACTGAATTCATCTTTCGTTCCCCACCTGTTAGTATAGTCAGCCAGGGGTGCACACTTGGACTGGCTATGTTTTACCTGCGCATACATTCAAACATCCTCACACACACACACACACACACACAACACTTACCGGTGACATGACGCCTGGTGACAGGCAAGACGGGGGTGGAGTTAACCCCCGGGTTTATAACGAAGCCTGAGCGGGACTTTAGGGTCATGTGATCGTTTGGTGTTTGGTTTAATTATTAATTTTTGTTTATAAAAGGAAGTATGTCGTGACTTTATTTGGAGAATGTTTTTGTTCATTTAAATGGAAAAATGAAGTGTCCTAAAAATAGGATGTTATTATTATTTGTGTTATTAAATTATGATTGGTGCAGAGGACTCAATCACACCCCTCGGAGGGGCATAACGGTATAAGAGCCGTAGGCAAAGCTGCATACGGGAGTCATTACTGGAAGTTGCACTGTAGAGCGACACGACTCAGACTAGAACTGTTTTTTTCAAACCCACCCAGCTAAAGGAAGAGCTGGGATCATGGTTATGTTTTTCGGTTCTTATTGTAAATATTTTTTCTCACTGTAAATATCGAGCACCGGCACTGTTTGGGGACAATAAAAGGAAAAAGTCGACTTGCCATTTGGAATTACGGAGGTTGTTCTTTGAACAGGAGTGAACCCCGCCACAGGATGGTACATTGTTAGCTAGGCTAGGGGTGAGCTGGAATTTCAAAATCAAAGCCCCAAACTCCTTAAAAAAAAAGTCATTTTTTATTAAAACCTTCAAAAAACCTTTTTGATCATTATTTAAATGAGCCAGAGGCCATGAGTGTGCCGACCCCGGCAGGCCAGCCACAAACTCCTTCAAAGTAAAAGTCCTTGGTTCTTGAAAATTACACTCAAAACATTAAAAATAAAATATATATATATATATATTAGGGGTTAGTCAAATATAAGGTTGCCTGGTTTCCAAAATAAAATCCACCAAACCTTCCCATGAGAATCTGCTGACGTCTGTGATGAGAAATGAATGTGAACATGATGAGCTGCTGTCCAAAGCTGAAGTTGTTAAAACTGTTCCTGAAAATCAGCTCATTAATAAAGTTAACAAAAGAACATCTGAATGAATGTGAATGTGTGAAGAATCCTGGTGGACTGGTCATACTGGACTCAGACCAGGTTCAGGATCCTGGTGGACTGGTCATACTGGACTCAGACCAGGTTCAGGATCCTGGTGGACTGGTCATACTGGACTCAGACCAGGTTTAGGATCCCGGTGGACTGCTCCTACTGGACTCAGACCAGATTCAGGATCCTGGTGGACTGGTCATACTGGACTCAGAACAGGTTCAGGATCCTGGTGGACTGGTCATACTGGACTCAGACCAGGTTTAGGATCCTGGTGGACTGGTCATACTGGACTCAGACCAGGTTTAGGATCCTGGTTGACTGGTCATACTGGACTCAGACCAGGTTTAGGATCCTGGTGGACTGGTCATACTGGACTCAGACCAGGTTCAGGATCCTGGTTGACTTATCATACTGGACTCAGACCAGGTTTAGGATCCTGTTGGACTGGTCATACTGGACTCAGACCAGGTTTGGGATCCTGGTGGACTGGTCATACTGGACTCAGACCAGGTTAACTCAGGCCATAACGGAGTTCATAGTGAAAGATATGATGCCCATTTAATGGGCTGGACATTAAGGACTGTCCGACCATCCGGGGCTAGTAAAAGCTTTGCTCGGGCAAGTGAATCATCTGCCCCCCTTGTCTGAACGGGCTGGTGGTCTTTAGGAATGGAGCCGATCCAGGATCAGGTTCTGATCGGGTTCTGATATCAGCGTAATTCATATGTTGGATCAGAGATTTCTGATCCATGATCCTGGTCTGCTTCATGATCCTGGTCTGATCCATGATCCTGGTCTGCTTCATGGTGCTGAAATGATCCACAGTGTTTCCCTGCTGCTGCTCTGCTCGCTGGCTGCAAACTGTGGACTGGATTTCCTGAAGGGAGGCGGGTCTCAATGAGACCAGGAGGAATGAGTCAGGAAATCCATTCCACCGTTTGCAGCCAGCGAGCAGGCTAGGGAAGTAGCACTGTGCTATCCAACTTTTCATGGCAACATGTTGCTGTTTGGACGGATTTTACACTCAAAACACCACAAAGCAACGTGGATGCTTGCAAAGCAACGTGGATGCTTGCAAAGCAATGCAGCAACATGGATGTTTGCAAAGCAATGCAGCAATGTGGATGTTAGCAAAGCAACACAGAAATGTGGATGTTCGCAAAGCAGTTGTACAGCGAGGCGGCGCTCTGCAGCCAGACGTCAGCGTTTTCAAACTCCAGCTCTCGGAGGAGAATGGCGCTGACTCAGCACTGACATCAAAACAATGAACAGCAGCTCCTCCAGGCTGTCAGCAGGCGATTCACACCTCCGTGAAGCTGCGTCCTACTCCACACTAAACTCCCTGAAAATAGTCCCAATCATTTGTGTTGTGTTAAAAACACTGCTGTTGGTGCTGCCTTGCTAAAGAATTTCCCCAGGGATTAATAAAGTCACTCTGAGGTTCTAAAGATAGAACTAGTTTATTATGAGATGATGATGTCATGCAGACCCCCACATTGTCCACATGGAACAAAAATACTTTGTACTGCTTCCTTTTCTGACCTGATACTAACCTCAAGTTGTCTTTAGAGAGAGTACATGTATACATTAGTACATTTCATACTTTACTGTACAGAGGAGTTTATTACAGCCTCATATAGAATCAACAATAATTAGGTATGTGAAGAAAAATTAAAAAGATATATTTTAAGTTTGTTCTTGGTCTGAAATACATTTGATAGTATTAAGATTGGAGCTGCCACACCCTACTACTATACTACTACATACTACATACTACCTACTACCACTACATATTTATTAGTCACTTTTTATCCATATACATGTTTTCTTTAATAACATGGTAAATGTGTGTCATGTATTTTTATTAATGGTCAATAAAAACTCAAATCCAGTCTCTTATTCTGCTCTTCCTCTTCCTCTTCCTCTTCCTCTTCCTCTTCCTCTTCCTCTTCCTCTTCCTCTTCCTCTTCCTCTTCCTCCTCCTCCTGCTCCTCCTCTTCCTCCTCAGTCAACTTTTATTCTGAACCATAGAAAGTTATGAAACGTCGGGATTAGAAAGTCAAAATAATCACAAATACGTCAATTTACTTTTCAAAAGCGTCACTTAATCCGTTGAAGTTGTTTTTATGTGTTGAAGTCCAGTGAGTTTTTAATACGTTCCAGAGACGGTCTGAATGTTGACCTAAGTAAAAAATGCAAAATGGTAGACGACCAGGAGTTTCCCGACGAAGTATTTTGAGGGAATCCTGAGGAATTATGCGATGCTATCCAATAGAAATGCATATTTTCCAGATAAGACGCAGCGCGTCACCGTCCAAAATGCGGATCACAAATCGGTTCACATACCTACAATAATGATAATAATAATAACAATAAAGCAAACAAAGCTCTGCTATCAGAATAGTATCAGCAGATATACATATTTAAGTATCGGGATCGGATTGGAAGAGAAGAAACGTGGATCGGTGCTTCCCTACTGCAGTGTAGATGAGCAAACCACTCAAAATCCTTAATGTCCAGCCTGCATTAGTATAGTGACCAAGCCTGGGTTTAGGGCTTTGATCCTTAATGTCCAGCCCTGCATTAGTATAGTGACCAAGCCTGGGTTTAGGGCTTTGATCCTTAATGTCCAGCCCTGCATTAGTATAGTGACCAAGCCTGGGTTTAGGGCTTTGATCCTTAATGTCCAGCCCTGCATTAATATAGTGACCAAGCCTGGGTTTAGGGCTTTGATCCTTAATCTCCAGCCCTGCATTAGTATAGTGACCAAGCCTGGGTTCAGGGCTTTGATCCTTAATGTCCAGTCCTGCATTAGTATAGTGACCAAGCCTGGGTTTAGGGCTTTGATCAGCACAATGGACAAGCGGTTGGCTTGTTGTGGTGAACGCTTACAAGACTGCAAGTCAAAGTACTTAGTAAGTTTACTACTGTAATTGAAGTGGAAGATAAATGAACTGCTTCATTTGACTTTATTGTAACATAAGCCTCGCCTATAAGAAAGAACAATTTATGTAGAATAAATCTGACATTGTTTATTATAATACACATTGATATATTGCTTCTTTGTTGAGAAATACATGAGAAGAGACCTTGAAAAAATAATCCTGTATTAAATCGCAATATTGAGAAAAAAAATCGCAATTAGATTATTTTCCAAAATCGTACAGCCCTAACACACACACACACACACACACACACACACACACACACACACACACACACACACACACACACACACACACACACACACACACACACACACACACACACACACACACACACACACACATTTCAATCACCTTGTTATTTATCATCCAGATACTTCATTTTTCCCTGAAACCTACTGAATGATACCATCTCTAACTGGAACTACCAGAATGTGTGTGTCACGGGTCCAGTTTTCAGAAAGAGAACACGATGCAAAAATGATGGCCAGTCAGCAAACTGCAGTTTGAGGTGGTTTTTATTTACACCAAAGTGCTCATATTTACAGTGCAGGATTTAAACTAGAACGAAACAAACAAACAAAACAAACAAACAAACAACTAGTTCGGTAGAGGACATTCATGTTCTTATTCCCAGCTCGACAACCCACCATACTCCTAGGCTCAGCGACAGCCCCGTTTAAGTGAGCAGAGCTCTCCTTTATACTATAAGCCCCTCCCTCGGGTAAACCAACTATTTATTACAGGGTTTTTTCCCCACAATTTAAGTAACTGTAAAACAAATGTTCTTCACGTGATTTGAAACATTCACATAATTGTGCCTCGGGCCAGCTCTTCTTATACCGGTTTGCTCTAGGCCGGTTTAAGCCCGTTACCATAGGGTATACCAATTATCCGCACTATAATGGTATAACCCCGTTCCTTTTGCGCGCCACTAGGCGCTCTTAACCGAGAACCCGGAAGTACCTCCGTTTGACAGTTCCAGCCACAGGTAAGCGCGTGTGTGTGTGTGTGTGCGTGTGACGTGTATGTCTGTGTGACGTGTAGGCAAAGAGTGTGCACCCTACTTTGCCTACAGCAGGGAAGCATGTCCAGGGACCCGGGATCAGTTTCTGGAGTTGATCTTTCCCACAACACTGACAGCGCTGTGCGCGCGCTCCCAGCACCGGCTCTCTCCGCCAGCGGAGAGAGGAAAGGCGCACCGCTCCGGGCATGACGGTGCGTTCAAGAGCGCTCCATTCCGGGCATGACGGCGCGCTCAGGAGCGCTCCGTCACAGTGTGTTTATGTTTCCTGCTGTGTGTGTGTGTGTGTGTGTGTATGTGTGTACACGCTGGTACTCCAGTCTCCTCCCACAGTCCAAAAAACCTGCACCGTGTATCCCTGAGCGAGACCTTCAGCCAAACCAGCTGCTCCCGAGGGGTCACTTTGTTAAAGAAATTGCCCTCAGGGGATTAAGATAGTATGATACACTCGTCTCGCATTAGTAGACATCCTGGAAAGACGTCCAGCCTCTTTCCTGTGAGTTGCACTTTTGTAGCGGTGAAACTAGTTTGTTGTCTGACCTGAACTTTTCGTGTCAACATGCCGGCTCCACCCACTGTTGATCTGAAGAGGCGGGACCAAGGAAATATGTGGACCGACTTGATAGGCTTTGAGCCTTGAGGCGAGACGAGCTCAAGTCACAAGAGGAGGATTTCTTCTTTGCAATCTGGAAAATCCCCAGGACCTGACAGAGTACCTGCTGAATGTTTTAGTACTTTTCCTGGCTCTCGGTGCTCCGGTTGAGTTTAATGTTTTCAGGTACAAGAAAGCTGGGCCAGCTTCCTAAATCACCCAAGAGGCCTTGCAAAGAAAGGTAAAGATCCATCAGAGGACTCCTCTTACAGATCAATATCCTCGCTTAAGGGAGATGTAAATATTTCAGCTATTCTCAGCTAGAGAATATGTATTCTCTGCAAGGTGGCCGTACACATGTATGACAGAATGGAAGGCTTTCTCCAAACCAGCAGAAGATGGAGGGAGCGCGTCAGAAAGGGAAGATCCTCCATGTCTCCATCAGTGGAGGAACTGGCAGGTTCTGCTGTGCTCTCTCCTCCTGTGACACCAGCAATTCCTGACCACTGGGAGGCGCTGGAGGGAGGATTTCAGAGCTTGACCTCAGCCTGACGACCTCCGTCCGTCCAAGGACACATCAGTTGCTGCTCATCAGGGTCAGAGGTCACACTAATGTGGGAGTATGTGAGCGTCCACAGACGGCTTGAGGATTGACGTCACTTCTACATGTCTGCTTCAGATAAAAACATGAATCTGAATTATTCCAACAGCTCAGTGTCGTAGGCAAGAAGTCTGTTTGTAACAGGCAGTGGCACGGCCACCCTGCAGCTTGTTCATGTTTAAAAACCTGAAGATATCAACCTGTGTATTACTTCAATAGCTTAGTATTGAATGGACAATAACAAAGTAGCTCTGTTTATACATGGCACCAGGCCAGCTTCATATAAAACACAGTTTCATACAATATATATAGTTGGGGTCCCTGCTCCGTCTCTCCATCAGTTTGGGGTCCTTGGCCTGGAAAACCTTGAAGACCCCTGGATATGATACAAGCTCTGAAGTGTGTCTGATGTTGCTTCATAAAGTTTCAGTTACAATCCAGGCTGGTCAACATTTCATTAGCAGCTGTTTGGAGCAGTTTCATATTCATATTCAGGTTCATATTTAATTTTTTAAAGTTTTAAAACTCTCATCATTTCTGTTTTTTTCCACATTACTAGTTTTTGCTTGTTTTTCTTTTTCATTTGTTGTTTTTTTCAAAGTGTTTTTCACAAGAGACCAGATTCCTTTTGAAAAAGAATCTGGTGTGTAAATAGAATGAAAATAAAAGAGTGTAGAAGTGGTGGAAGCAGACAGACGGTGGGTGGAGTGGAGAGTCTTTGTTTCTCCACACAGACTGAAGCTGTCAGGCCAAACATTCCAACAGGTGAAGCTCCACCCCCTCTGACTCCACCCCTGACGTCAGAGCACCAAACCTCCTCTCGCCGCTTATGTCACCTGGCCCCGCCCCCTTCTAATGTGAGCCCTTCTTCCCAGTGCAACCACAACACAATGTTGGTTTCAGTGTGATTCAGTGAAGCTTCAGGGAGCCGCTACAGAAGAGCTGAAGAGCCACATGTTGAACAGCTGTTCTAAGAGAAAAGTTCTTCCTCCAAATAAAGTGTCACACTTTATATTAAAGCTCCACCTTCACTTTAAAGTTCAGATTGACGTCATGAAGCAGGTTTCAAACAGGTTTTTCTCAGGAATGTCCTCCTCTGGGTGTGTCAGAGCAGGAAAGAGAACTTTGTGGTTGTCAGACATCAGAGACCGACTGAGACGGACAGGGACGAAGAGCAGCTTCTTCTCTCCACAAGTTTCCTCACACATGGAAAAGTGTCTGTAAGAAGAAGAGAAGAGAGTTCAGGTGAGAATCTGTCAGCTCTTTAGAAGCTTCCACAACGGAGCAAAAGACTTTCTAACTTCTCTTTTTCTCTTTCATTCACACCATCACAAACCTCTGACAGCTGCTTTCTTCTTCTTCACCTGTTGGACAAACATTTCATCCTCCATTTAACTCCTTTCTTCACTTCTTTTCTTCTCCATGGAGAAACTCTGAAAACATTCAGCAGTGGGCGGGGCTTCAGCCCTCCTTCACTCTGATTGGCTCATGTTTGTGTAAATCTAAAACATTCAAACCAAACCACACACACACACACACACACACACACACACACACACACACACACACACACACACACACACACACACACACGACTCAATCATCACATTATTTATCATCCAGACGCTTCATTTTTTCCCTGAAACCTCCAACTGACATTAATCCTAATGATTGTTGTATTTTTCATGTTTCTATATTTTCTTCTCTCATCTTATTTCCTCTGTTTGTTCATTATTTATGCTTCTTGTTTTTCTTCTTTCTCTGTTTTGTCTCGGCTGTCGCTCTCTGATCTCAGTCTACTGAATGATACCGTCTCTAACTGGAACTACCAGGATGTGTGTTTCTGTTTCCTGCTGCACCACCCACATGATTTCCTCTGTGTGTGTGTGTGTGTGTGTGTGTGTGTGTGTGTGTGTGTGTGTGTGTGTGTGTGTGTGTGTGTGTGTGTGTGTGTGTGTGTGTGTGTGTGTGTGTGTGTGTGTGTGTGTGTGTGTGTTGAGCAGGTTGGTGTGTTTCTCTCTGTCTGACTCAACATGTGTGACGTGGATGAAGAAGACCCACCAGAGTGTGTGGACAGGTAAGAGACGTCCCCCCCTCCTGCATTCAGTCAAACAGCAAACAGAAGAATGGACACTAAATGTAAACTCCATAGAAAGATGAAATGTAGTAAAAGTGGCTCTGCTGTATTGACACGTCTCAAGGCTCAGTGATTTCAAGTCATCCAAAGTGAGCTGAAGTGATTTCAACAGGCAGCAGAAAAAGAGCTGCAGTAAAGGACATGAGGTGCAGAGACATTCCACCGTCCCCATGATCAGTCCCAATGTGATCATGAAAGACACAAGGACAAGCAGTGGTGGTTGAAATGTTTGACAGGTGAACTGTTGATGTGTTTGAAATGATATCACACAGTCACATGTCACACAGTCATCAAAGTATGTGTGTGTGTGTGTGTGTGTGTGTGTGTGTGTGTGTGTGTGTGTGTGTGTGTGTGTGTGTGTGTGTGTGTGTGTGTGTGTGTGTGTGTGTGTGTGTGTGTAGAGGTGAGAAGCTCAGACACACAGCAGGGTCTTCAGTATCCAGCAGCTTGTCTATGAAGAGTGACTGGTCCAATGATATTCCACCAGACTTCAGTGCTGAACCTGGACCTTCAGACACAAAGTAAGAAACTCTTTCTTTTCTTTCCTCAAAACCAGAGTGAGAGAAGTTGTGCTCACTCTAAGATTCACTTCCAGTATTTTAGGGAACTGAGTTTTAGTCCAGATGGAGTTTCTGGAGGATTTGAGAGGGAGATGGAGGTGACCAGGGTGTGGAGCAGTGTGGAGATGCTGCAGGAAGGTGGTTTGGTGGAGACGTAGAGCTGAGTGCCGTCTGCATAGCAAAGAAACTTCATGATGTATTTATGAGAAATATGGACAAGTGGAGGAGATGGACAATGAAGAAGGTGGGACCAAGTACAGAGCCCTGGGGAACACCAGAGGAGAGGGGGATGGGGGGGATGTAAAAGATTTGAACTGAAGGATTTATAACTTTAAAGTTATTCTACCAGAATCTATTTGGGAAACATGAAACATGTAGGATCCAGTTTCAGTTGTTGATGTTGATCTCTGATACATTAATACCTTTCTGAATGGAATTGGTCATGACACTCACACAAACACATAATTCCAGCATTTAAATTTAAAGGAACATACCAGTGTGTTGACCTCTTGCTGATTAATGATCAGTTTCACAACATTTAAGAATATTCTGGAGGTTCTAATCCTCTTTCTCTGAGAAAGTCCAGTCTTTTATTTTGGGCTGAATCGGTCCAATCTTGATCATTTTGCTTCAGCTTCTGCGACGCCAGCTTTGATATCCCAGAAACCCTTGTGCCAGATTTCCCAAGATGATGTCAGTTAGGAAACATCAACACAGTTTGATGTTTTGTTTGTAAACATCAACTTTGGTGGATCGATTTGGGAAACTGCAGGTTGGAAATGAGTCCAAATGAGTGTTTATGGTCTTGTTTTGGTGTTTTGGTTTATTCTCTCTGCAGAAGGGAGATGTTTTATGGGAAGTACATTTTGAAGATTGTTTTTCTGGTAGAGTGACTTTAAATGTGGAACTACAGTTTATAACTATTAAATATCCTCACAGTATTTTCACAAAGTCTGACTGAGAGAATCAAAGTCTCAGTTCTTCCATGTATCTTCCATTGTTCCAGTCAGTCTGTTCCTGATGTTGTTTGTTTTTAGCTCTGACTCTTCATCCAGCTGTGTGTCCATGAAGAGTGACCGCTCTAAGGAGGAACCCTTAACCTTTAAATGTGGAGCAGGAAGTGGTGATGAGGGGTGAGAATCAGTGTTTGTCTCAGGATTCCTCATCACACCACACAGCAGCTTTAACAAAGTCAACATGTTTCTGCAGCGTGAGCCAGCAGAGCTCCCAGCTTCTCCCTGGTGGCTCCGCCCCTCAGCATCAAAGACATCTGGACTCCACATTTATGGTGAGAACACGTCTCCATTCAACACTTTACTGTCACATCATGAGACAGAAGAAGCTGCTGTGACTTCCAGCTGAAACATGAAACAGACACTCAGCTTATTAGATCCATTCAGGTCCAAAGTGAAACAGTCCAACCTTCATCCAGCTTCCAGTCTTCACTGATGCTTGAAGCTGCTTCTGCTGGAGATCCCACATGAAGTGTGATTTGGCTTCACATGTTGTCCATCCTGCTCTCTGCACTGGATTTACACTCACATCTCAATCTGGCTTCAGTTTCAGCTCAAAGTCAACTCCAGATGTTTCTCTGTTCCAGCTGCTGGAGGACCACATGGTGACTTTCATGAAGAAGGAGCTGAAGAAGATGAAGAAGCTCCTGAGTCCAGATTACCCAGCATGCTCAGAGAGTGAGAGGGAGGATGAGGATGAAGAGCAGAGGAGCAGCAGAGAGTCATTTCTGAGGATCACCCTGGACTTCCTGAGGAGGATGAAGCAGGAGGAGCTGGCTGAGCATCTGTGGAGCAGTAAGAGGATTTGATCTCATTTCACAGGATGGAGATGAAGCTGAAACCAAACATCAAACATCTGCATCAGATCAGAGGCTGTTTGGTCTCCACTGAGGAGCTGGATGGAGCTGATGGAGGAGAAACATCTCCACTAACACACTGTCATCTTCACATTCAATGTCAAACACACTCAACTCATTCCTGCTTTCTTCTTTTCAGGAACTTCTGCTGGAGTCTGCCAACAGAAGGTGAAATGTGCCCTGAAGAAGAGGTTCCAGGTTGTGTTTGAGGGGCTCTCTAAAGCAGGAGAGTCCACCCTCCTGAAGCAGATCTACACAGAGCTCCACATCACAGAGGGAGGGACTGCAGAGGTCAATGAGGAACATGAGGTCAGACAGATTGAAACAGCATCCAGGAGAGCAGCCAGAGCAGAAAGCAGCATCAGACCAGGAGACCTCTTTAAAGCCTCACCTGGAAGATCTCCACCAATCAGAACAGTGCTGACAAAGGGAGTGGCTGGCATTGGGAAAACAGTCCTGACACAGAAGTTCACTCTGGACTGGGCTGAAGACCAAAGCAACCAGGACGTCCACTTCACATTTCCATTCACCTTCAGAGAGCTGAATGTGCTGAAGGAGAAGAAGTTCAGCTTGGTGGGACTTGTTCATCACTTCTTCACTCCAACCAAAGAAGAAGGACTCTGCAGCTTTGAAGACCTCCAGGTGCTCTTCATCTTTGACGGTCTGGATGAGTGTCGACTCCCTCTGGACTTCCAGCACCCTGAGATCCTGACTGATGTTACAGAGTCCACCTCAGTGGATGTGCTGCTGACAAACCTCATCAGGGGGAACCTGCTTCCCTCTGCTCGCCTCTGGATCACCACACGACCTGCAGCAGCCAATCACATCCCTCCTGACTGTGTCGGCATGGTGACGGAGGTCCGAGGCTTCACTGACCCACAGAAGGAGGAGTACTTCAGGAGGAGGTTCAGAGAGGAGCAGCAGGCCAGCAGGATCATCTCCCACATCAAGACCTCACGAAGCCTCCACATCATGTGCCACATCCCAGTCTTCTGCTGGATCACTGCTACAGTTCTGGAGGAGGTGTTGAAGAGCAGAGAGGGAGGAGAGCTGCCCAAGACCATGACTCAGATGTACATCCACCACCTGGTGGTCCAGGCCAAAGTCAAGAAGGTCAAGTATGATGGAGGAGCTGCCACAGATCCACACTGGAGTCCAGAGAGCAGGGAGATGGTGGAGTCTCTGGGAAAACTGGCTTTTGATGAGCTGCAGAAAGGAAATCTGATCTTCTATGACTCCGACCTGACAGAGTGTGGCCTGGATCTCAGAGCAGCCTCACTGTACTCTGGAATGTTCACACAGGTCTTTAAAGAGGAGCAAGGCCTGTACCAGGACAAGGTCTTCTGCTTCATCCATCTGAGCCTTCAGGAGTTTCTGGCTGCTCTTCATGTCCATCAGACCTTCATCGACTCTGGAATCAACCTCCTGGACGAACAACAACAAACCTCCTGGTGGTCAACAGTCCTGATGAAGAACAATCTCCACCATCTCCATCAGAGAGCAGTGGACGAGGCCTTGAAGAGTCCAAATGGACACCTGGACTTGTTCCTCCGCTTCCTCCTGGGTCTTTCACTGCAGACCAATCAGAGTCTCCTCCGAGGTCTGCTGACACAGACAGGAAGTAGCTCACAGACCAATCAGGAAACAGTCCAGTACATCAAGGAGAAGCTGAGTGAGAATCTGTCTGCAGAGAGAAGCATCAATCTGTTCCACTGTCTGAATGAACTGAACGATGGTTCTCTGGTGGAGGAGATCCAACAGTCCCTGAGATCAGGACGTCTCTCCACTGGTAGACTGTCTCCTGCTCAGTGGTCAGCTCTGGTCTTCATCTTACTGTCATCAGAAGAAGATCTGAAGGAGTTTGACCTGAAGAAATACTCTGCTTCAGAGGAGGCTCTTCTGAAGCTGCTGCCAGTGGTCAAAGCCTCCAACAAAGCTGTGTACGTGGGTCATGAACAAATATGTAGAACTGAGTCCATGACAAACATTGAACTGGTTTTCATTGTTGTTTCTTCTTCAGGTTGAGCAGCTGTGGTCTGTCAGAGAGAAGCTGTGGAGCTCTGTCCTCAGTCCTCAGCTCTCAGTCCTCCAGTCTGACACATCTGGACCTGAGTTACAACAACCTGCAGGATTCAGGAGTGAAGCTGCTCTCTCCTGGACTGGAGAGTCCTCACTGTAAACTGGAAGCTCTCAGGTTCTGACATTATTGATCATTAATATCCACCACTCTCTGTTCTCCTGCTCACATCTCTAGAACATCAGTAAAACATCTCAGTAGAACACTGCAGCCTCTTGATGTTTTCTCCTCTATTAATCAGGAAGTAAAACTACAAAGTAAAGTTTCCAGTGTAAGTTCAGGTGGAGAGCAGCAGCTTTACTTCCTCCACTCACTGTGTTTGTGATGCTCCATGTCACAGAGTTCTGCCTCAGACTCTGACACCGACACGACTACGAGCAAGAACACCACACATGAGACAAGCCCAGCAGCAGCAGGACACTCACTTCAGGTGTGCTCCTGTGGCTGGATGATAATATCATCACTTAGGAGGCTGAGGATCCAAAAAGGAAAGAGAGGAGGATGAGAGAGCAGAGGCAAGAGCCTCACAGTGACCAGTACTTCTTATGAAGCAACCAGTCAAATTAGTGGAGTGAAGCACAGCGACGGGACAAAATAGAATAGAATAGTTTATTCTAGTGATGGCCAGATGAAGCTTCATGAACCACTGTCTTTACTTTCTGACCCTCACACAGAACCTGTGTAGTTTTCTTCTTTTCATTTTAAATGAATATAATCTTAGGAATCCTACTGTCACTACTTGTTGTCTTATTAATGTGTAGAAAGGTGAATGAAATGTCGACCTCTTCTGTGTCAGGAAGTCTGAAATTCTTCTTCCTTTATGATTAATTGTGTTAATTGTTATTATTAAACTAAGAATTCAAATTCTAAATGAATAGTTTTGTACAGTACATCTTGATGAGACTGATATAAATTGGCATCATTTCCTGTTAAACAGCTGGTGCTCCGAGGTTTTCTGATGCTCATCAGATTCCATATTTTGTTCATGATCCATGACTCTTTGATCAATACTAATCAGTGTTGACACAGTTAGTTTGAAAAAGTAATCCAAGTACTGATTACTAGTTACTCCTTTTTGCCACAAACTCAGTTCTGATCACTGCCTGGCCTCCTGCTGTTAGATATTTAACCTTTAACCTTCATTAAACTAGTGATCTATTTATATATTTGCACTATCTGCTCTATCTGCTCTATCCGACCTTTTAATTACCCCCCTCTGGGGCAAATAAAGTATCCGATTGATTGATTGATTGATTGATTGATTGATTGATTGATTGATTGATTGATTGATTGATTAAAAAAGAAAAAAAATACAAAAAGAGTTCAACATCTCTGCAGTTCTTCTTGCAATGATATGGTTTAGTGTTGACATTTCTTGGTTCCAATTCTTTTGTGTCACTTGAATTAGTGAGAGTGAGTTTGTCTGTGATTGGCTCAGAGTGGAGAAGGGGGCGGGTCAGGTCGGACTGCATGCTCTGTGTGTGTCTGTTAGTTTGGAGGAGAGAACGACCTGAACCGCTACAATAGTAATGCCACAATAGTAATGCTACAATAGTAATGCTACAATAGTAGTGCTACAATAGTAATGCTACAATAGTGATGCTACAATAGTAACGCTACAATAGTAATGCTACAATAGTGACGCTACAATAGTAATGCCATAATAGTAATGCTACAATAGTAATGCTACAATAGTAATGCTAAAATAGTGACGCTACAATAGTAACGCTACAATAGTAAGGCTACAATAGTAATGCTACAATAGTAACGCTAAAATAGTAATGCTACAATAGTAACACTACAATAGTAAGGCTACAACAGTAATGCTACAATAGTAACGCTACAATAGTAAAGCTACAATAGTAACGCTAAAATAGTAATGCTACAATAGTAATGCCACAATAGTAATGCTACAATAGTAATGCCACAATAGTAATGCTACAATAGTAATGCTACAATGGTAATGCTACAATAGTAATGCTACAATAGTGACGCTACAATAGTAACGCTACAATAGTAATGCTACAATAGTGACGCTACAATAGTAATGCCACAATAGTAATGCTACAATAGTAATGCTACAATAGTAATGCTAAAATAGTGACGCTACAATAGTAACGCTACAATAGTAAGGCTACAATAGTAACGCTAAAATAGTAATGCTACAATAGTAATGCTACAATAGTAACGCTACAATAGTAAGGCTACAACAGTAATGCTACAATAGTAACGCTACAATAGTAAAGCTACAATAGTAATGCTAAAATAGTAATGCTACAATAGTAACGCTACAATAGTAAGGCTACAATAGTAACGCTACAATAGTAACGCTACAACAGTAAAGCTACAATAGTAACGCTAAAATAGTAATGCTACAATAGTATCGCTACAATAGTAATGCTAAAATAGTAATGCTACAATAAAAAATGCTACAATAGTATCGCTACAATAGTAATGCTAAAATAGTAATGCTACAATAAAAATGCTACAATAGTAAGGCTAAAATAGTAATGCTACAATAGAAATGCTACAATAGTAACACCACAATAGTAATGCTACAATAATAATGCTACAATTGTATCACTACAATAGTAATGCTACAATAGTAACGCTACAATAATCATGCTACAATAATAATGCTACAATAGTAATGTTACAATAGTAAGGCTACAATAGTATTGCTCCAATAGTAAGGCTACAATAGTAACGCTACAATAGTAACGCTACAATAGTAAAGCTACAATAGTAACGCTAAAATAGTAATGCTACAATAGTAATGCTGCAATAGTAATGCTGCAATAGTAAGGCTACAATAGTAATGCTACAATAGTTAGGCTACAATAGTAACGCCACAATAGTAACGCTACAATAATTAGGCTACAATAGTAACACTGCAATAATAATGCAACAAAAGTAATGCTACAATAGTAATGCTACAATAGTAACGCTGCAATAGTAACACTACAATAGTAATGCTACAATAGTAACGCCACAATAGTAACACTACAATAATAATGCAACAAAAGTAATGCTACAATAGTAATGCTACAATAGTAACGCTGCAATAGTAACACTACAATAGTAATGCTACAATAGTAACGCCACAATAGTAACACTACAATAATAATGCAACAAAAGTAATGCTACAATAGTAATGCTACAATAGTAACACTACAATAGTAACGCTACAATAGTAATGCTACAATAGTAATGCTACAATAGTAATGCTACAATAGTAAAGCTACAATAGTTACGCCACAATAGTAACGCTACAATAGTAAAGCTACAATAGTAACGCTAAAATAGTAATGCTACAATAGTAATGCTACAATAGTAATGCTACAATACTAACACCACAATAGTAACACTACAATAATAATGCAACAAAAGTAATGCTACAATAGTAATGCTACAATAGTAATGCTGCAATAGTAACACTACAATAGTAAAACTACAATAGTAATGCTAAAATAGTAACACTACAATAGTAACACTGCAATAGTAACACTGCAATAGTAACGCGCATGGACTTAATATAAGAAGTAACTTTAATCTGATTACTGGTTTGGAAATAGTAACACGTTAGATTACTCATTACTGAAAAAAGTGGTCATATCACTGTTACTCATCATCATCAAAAGTCAAATTGCCTGATGTACAACCAGTGTTCCCAACAACATCAACTGTTTACAAAACAATAAGGACAACAGACGGTAATACAGACGGGTTTGGACTGAGGACTTAATGGAGTTACCAAAATAAACTTAATGCACTTTTCCTCTAGTTCCTACTGTAGGAGCCATTTAAGGTTTCATATGGGTTTGTTTGTTTCTGTTTGTGTGTGCCCTCCTATTGACTGGCCATTTGGGTTTAGAATGTATGTTTGCCCACTAGGTGGAGCTAGGGCAAGGTGGAGGTTCTAAAGCCTCCACCTAATGGATGCCAGGTGTGCAGACACAGTTTGTGAACCGGGCCAGGGAGAGTGGCAGTAGGAGGAAACATTTATTGTGTTAGAGGAACTCAGTATTGGGCGAGTCATTGAGGACAGGAATCAACAATTGGACTGTGGATATCAAGTAAATACTTTGACATGTCCAAAGGAAAAACTGCTGATTGGACCTGATCAGTGTTGCTCCTGAATACGTTCTAAACAAGTTACCTATCCTCACCAGAGGGGCACCTTAAATAGGTTAAGGTGCTGCTCCACCTCCTCAGACTTACTCCACTTGACTCTACTCACTTTTGACACTTTTCCACAACACATGATGGTCCCTGCTACGAGGTACTTTCATGGTAGACCGTAGTAGACTGAGGTTCCAAGCGAGCGAAGTCGAGAAGACGGCAAGCTGCTCATTCACCCGCCATTTTTTAAACCAGAACACAATAAAAAACAAAAAACAACCAAAGTCTGCAGCTGTCCTGGTGAACGCTGTTTAACCACATTTCCATTCGAATTTAAAGTATCGTATGGTTTGTTGTTCTTATTTTAACATCAGTAGCTACTAACAGCTTGTGGCAGAAGTCACCAGTTAACAGGAGCACCAGCGAAACCGAAACACCGGACAGTGAAGCATCACATCGGGGTGATTACTTGTGCATGACGGGGAAAGCTCCGATGACTCCGCCCACGCCGTGGTCGCTCTATTGTAATGGAAAACAACTGAGGCTGAGTGGAGTAGAGGCAAGGCCAGTAGGGTCAAGTGGAGTAAGGCTGAGTAGGAGCTGGTGGAAAAGAGCTATTTATTACAAGTGACTGGGAATCAGAATATCTAGACAACAATGTGAATAAAGCTGTAAGAAATGCAGAATTAGGAAGAAATGTTAAACAAAGAAAACAATAACAAAGATCATCTATTGATCAAAGAAGGATTAAAAGATTCTGTCAAAAGGAAAAATACATGATACAGAGAATCTGTAAAACACAAAACTAAAGAAGTGGCACATAAATATGTGAAATATAAAAATACTTTAACTACTACTGTGAGAATTGTCATAAATCTACAAAAATAAATGTGGTGAAATGTAAGAAAAGAAGAATCCTATTAAAGACACATGGAATCTATTAAAGAGTGTAAAGAGAAAGACCCAGAGACATTTCATTAGTAAGGAAGAAATCATAGAAATTATTATCAAATGTAAAACCAAATCTTCAGATTGAGACTAAATGGAGATGAAACCAGTAAAGAGGGAGATTGAGTTTATCTCCAAACTACTGACTCACATCTGGAACCTTTGTCTTTCCAAACTGGACAATTTCCTGACAAAAAGACTCAAATCAAAGTGAAGTACAAAACTAGAACCAAAGAAGATTGAACAAACTCCAGGACAATGTCTCTGCTCCCACAGTTCTCACAAACTAAACCATGAATGAATGAATGAATTGTGTCTCTCAGAAGAATGATTGTCTCCACTGTCCCCGTCTCTCCAACCAAACACTCTGTAATGAATAGAAAGAAGTAGCAGGACGTCCAGCTCCACTCCACAGCTTCACTTCAACATCTGGAACTGAAGACATGAACAAAACATGTGGACCTCCACGTCCTCTCCTTCACGTCCACATGAAGCCAGAGTCAAACCCAGAGAAGACGATCTGAAACTCTGAGGTCCAACAAAGTCCTCATAACAATGTCCTGTCCTCTCTGTGTCTCATTACAGCCTTTCTTCATGTCAACTCTCCGACTGTGAAGTGATCTCCTCGGCTCTGAAGTCTGACTCCTCCCATCTCAAACATCTGGACCTGAGTCACAACCAGCTGAAGGATTCATCAGTGAAGGTTCTGTGTGCTGGACTGGAGAGTCCAAACTGTAACCTGGAGACTCTGAGGTCAGTTCACTGTCTGAAGTTAGAATGTGTTGAAGTCAAACCACTGAGAGGAGTTTAGGAGGATCCAGATGTTGGAGGACAGAGATGGACTGAGCTCTGCAGCATGTTAGTGATCAGCATGTTGATGAGACTCTTCTCCTCCTGGTGGCTTCAGCTGTTTGGACTTTACATTTCTAAACTCTTCCAGTCTGAACCTTCTTCAGTCTCAATGACTTCAACATCAAACTTTGTCCTCTAATCTCACTTCTTTCTCTCTTTATTCAGGTTGTGGGGCTGCAGGTTGTCAGAGATCAGCTGCTCTTCTGTGGCCTCAGCTCTGAAGTCCAACCCCTCCCTCCTGAAACATCTGAAACATCTGGACCTGAGTGAGAACCAGCTGCAGGATTCAGGAGTTGAGCAGCTGTGTGGTTTTCTGGAGAGTCCACTCTGTAGTCTGGAGACTCTGAGGTCAGACTCCATGTTTGAGTTTGTGTGCAGTGAAAGTTGTGTTGACACTAAAGGTCAGACATCAGGCTGATATGAGATGATCCACACTGAGGATCTCCATGAGAAACTGAGACTTCTTCTCTGGGCTTTAGTCCTGTGACTGTGGCAGAGCCGTGTGGAGCTCCACATTTCAAAGCTTGGTAGAAGAAGCAAGGTGCTGCAGTGGAGAATTCTCCGTCAACCTCTGACACGCTCCATGTTGAGCTTCAGCTTTCAAAGCAGGCTGATCTCTCCTGGATGAAGAGTCACTGATCTCCCAGCTGGAGCTCCAAACTCTCCCTCACTCTGCCATTGTTGCCCCCCTGACCCAGTGTGTGTCATGTAGGGGTGTGATTCCATCCTGTAATAGGAAACAAAGAGGCAGACCACTTGAGCTGGTGTTTGGCTCGGCTGCAGGATTTAATGTGCTGCTGCCTCTGTGCAGCTTTTAGGCTCCTTCAATCGCCATGCGCCCTCTGCTGGCCTTTTAGAGTAACACACTACTGCTTTCGCCTGAAAAGTACTACTCTATTTGAGCCTTTTAAACTCTATTTGAGACACAGTACAATAAAATATATCTATAGGGTAGTTTTAATCACTTTGAACTTATTTCATTTATTGTTTTAACCCTGAGCTGTAATTTAGTCCTATTGACTTTTTAACATCTTTTAAATACGCTTTAAATTGCTGCACCTTTTTTTATCCTTAACACCGGGGCTCCTCAATTAGTTTTCCTCGAGGGCCAAAATCAGAGCAGCATGTCAAACCAAGGGCTGGAACATCTGCAGGTATTCTGCACTCTGGCAGTAAAAGATTTTTTAATTGCAGATGTTTGAGCTGATGTGACCATTATGAGGGACCGAGCAGAAAGACCAGGACCTCCAAAGGAGGCCAGGACCTGGAGGGCAGGACCCTGTTGTATTTAAAATGTTTATTAATATTAGTTTTTCGCAAAAAAAAACCAAAAAAAACCTGTATAAAACCCCCCTAAACATGCTCAAAAACTCACCAAATTTGGCACGCTCATTAAGCCCCAGAGAGCCAAAATGTCTCTCTAGCGCCACCTAGAAAAACCAAAATGGGCACCACGGCCCACAGGAATGTCGTAGAGAGATCAAACCAAAACTCAATTGTTCGTCTCATTGAGCCCGACAAATCACATGCTGGAACCCCTGACCTAAATCTGACAGGAAGTCTGCAATTTGCCTTTTAAAGTAAGATTTTCAAACGTTAGCTACTCTGAGCACGAATATCTATCAACTTCAGAAACCTGCTAAATGACAGAGGAGACTCTCCTCCTCAATAATCCCCAATATCATTTTCAGTGGTGGAGCGGTTCTGTTTTTATTAGTCGTCAAAGTTTTGAACACCGAATCCGCCTCCTCGTCCAGTTTAAAGGTTTTGTGCTTTGAATGACACGACATTTTGTCTTTATTTGAAACGGTTCTCCTTTAACAATCATTTCTTCTTGATGTCCACATCGGCAGTGCTGATTCTCTCTCTCTCACACACACACACACACACACACACACACACACACACACACACACACACACACACACACACACATACACACACATACACACACACACACACACACACACACACACACACACACACACACACACACACACACACACACGGTGCAATACTGCCCTCTTGTGACGAGTTGGTAAACATGCAACTGTGACAAGGGCGAGAGGTGTGTTCATGGGAGATTCTTTTCTGTGTAGCTCTATGAATTAGTTCTGTGTCTGTAGCTCTAGAAACAGCAGCCCAAGGCTTTAACTTTTTTTTTTTTCCACACCTTCAAAAGAATTGTACTCACAGTGAGTACAGGATTCCAGCTGGTGGCGCCACTGATCCTTAAAGCCTGTTTTATTCTTGACGCGTCGGCGAGCTCTGTACGGCTCTGTGCGGCCGAATGATGTCATTGTAGCCTCCAGGCCCCTCCGAGCGGCTCTGTTCACGCTGACGTCACCGCTCCATGCTCCTCCAACTTCTTGTGACTCCAGTAGAACCTGTGAGGTGTGGAGCGGTAAGAGCTCCACCCTGTACTGAGCAGACACGTCACTGTGCACGGACACATATTTAACTGTTAACACACCGTGATGAGGGACAATGACAACCTACAGAAACACTCTGATTCTACTTTTCTTTCACATGAAGCCGTTAAAAGGATCATTTTATGGCTCCAAATCCAAGCTTTCCTTTCCAGTAGTATGTGGTTTGTTTAGTCGTTACTGATGAAGCAAAAGTCTGGCTTCATCAGAAAGAAGTTCTATTAATGATGCGTCTCATAGCGGAGCGCCCCCTGCTGCCTCATGCAGACCTCAGCCTGCGGTCAGAACGCCATACAAGACCTGGAAGTGAAGTTAGTTCCAATCAGGTTCCATGATTACTTCATAAAACACTCTGGCTTCACTTCCATGCAGTAATGTAACATAATGATCCCAAAGATCCCTGCAGAGGGGCGGAGCCTCCAGCACAGGGTGGAGGAGGAGGAGGAGGAGGAGGAGGAGTAGGAGGAGAACAGAGCAAGAGCAAGAGCAAGAGCAAGAGCAAGAGGAGGAGGAGGAGGAGGAGGAGTAGGAAGGGGAGGAGGAGTGGAGGAGGAGGAGGAGAACAGATCAAGAGGGGAAGGGGGAGGAGTAGGAGCAGGAGGACGGGGAGGAGGGGGAGGAGGAGCAGGAGGATTAACAGGACTAGCAGGAGGAGGGGGAGGAGGAGGAAGAAGAGGAGGAGGAGGAGGAGGGGTAGGAGGGAGAAGAGGAGGAGAACAGAGCAAGAGGGGGAGGAGGAGGTGGGGAGGGGTGGAGCAGGAAGAGGAAAACAGAGCAAGAGGAGGAAGAGGAGTAGCAGGAGGAGGAGGGGGAGGAGCAGGAGGAGCAGGAGTAGGAATAGGAGGAGGAGGAGGAGGAGGAGGAGGAACAAGAGGACAAGGAGGAGTGTTTGTGTGTGTGTGTGTGTGTGTGTGTGTGTGTGTGTGTGTGTGTGTGTGTGTGTGTGTGTGTGTGTGTGTGTGTGTGTGTGTGTGTGTGTGTGTGTGTGTGTGTGTGTGTGTGTGTGTGTGTGTGTGTGTGTGTGTGTGTTGTGATCCAGATGTTGGAGGACAGAGATGGACTGAGCTCTGCAGCATGTTAGTGATCAGCATGTTGATGAGACTCTTCTCCTCCTGGTGGCTTCAGCTGTTTGGACTTTACATTTCTAAACTCTTCCAGTCTGAACCTTCTTCAGTCTCAATGACTTCAACATCAAACTTTGTCCTCTAATCTCACTTCTTTCTCTCTTTATTCAGGTTGAGGGGCTGCAGTTGGTCAGAGATCAGCTGTTCTTCTGTGGCCTCAGCTCTGAAGTCCAACCCCTCCCTCCTGAAACATCTGAAACATCTGGACCTGAGTGGGAACCAGCTGCAGGGTTCAGGAGTTGAGCAGCTGTGTGGTTTTCTGGAGAGTCCACTCTGTAGTCTGGAGACTCTGAGGTCAGACTCCATGTTTGAGTTTGTGTGCAGTGAAAGTTGTGTTGACACTAAAGGTCAGACATCAGGCTGATATGAGATGATCCACACTGAGGATCTCCATGAGAAACTGAGACTTCTTCTCTGGGCTTTAGTCCTGTGACTGTGGCAGAGCCGTGTGGAGCTCCACATTTCAAAGCTTGGTAGAAGAAGCAAGGTGCTGCAGTGGAGAATTCACCGTCAACTGGGGCTGCAACTAACTATTATTATAATAATCGATTAATCAGTGATTATTTTTAGATTAATAGATTAATGGGATAAAAAACTAAAACATTTCAAATTGTAGGACCAGTTGATATTGAACAAACCAAACACTAAATATGTTCTGGTTATTTAAAAGCACATAACTGAACCAGTACAAAGATGTATACAATATATATCCATATATTCATGTATATAAGATGTATACAAGGTAATTATTAAATCAGATTTAATGTACTTCAGGGACCACATACAGTCCAGTTTCATCCTGAGTGGACCAGACTGGTACAATATTACTATAATAACCTTTAACTTTACACTTCAAAGTTTTTCTTTGTTGTTGTCACAGTGGATGTAATGAAATTATTTATATTTTTACAAGATCAAAGAGTTTGTACTGAAAATGACAACAATCTCAACATAAAGTAAATTTTAATGAAACATTGTGGAGCAAAATAGAAAGAAATGTGAAAAAGAAAGTTGTGTAAATCCTCTATAAGCTCTTGCTTGGTGGGACCAGATTAGAGCCTCTGGTCAGTTTGGGCCTCATGTTCTCTGCTGGAAAGGGAAAGTGAAACTAAAGGAGAGCAGCTCCACAGAGCAGCACTGGGCTGCAGGGAGGCGGCCAGAATTCACCTCTCAAACTAACCTCCTGACACCACAATGTCTGAATATTACAATAATCTGCTCCAGACCAAGTTTTCTGGTCCTTTCAGTGTCGCTCAGCTTGGAATTTAGCAGGAGAACCTGTCTGTTGTCCTCGTCAGGCAGGTTGTCCTCATTAAGGTGTGTTAACAGGTAAATATGTGTCCGTCCACAGTGACGTGTCCAGTACAGGGTGGAGCTCTGACCTGGTCCTCAGAGGTTCTACTGTATCTGAAGAACTGTGTGTGTGTGTGTGTGTGTGTGTGTGTGTGTGTGTGTGTGTGTGTGTGTGTGTGTGTGTGTGTGTGTGTGTGTGTGTGTGTGTGTGTGTGTGTTGTGATCCAGATGTTGGAGGACAGAGATGGACTGAGCTCTGCAGCATGTTACTGTACATTTCTAAACTCTTCCAGTCTGAACCTTCTTCAGTCTCAATGACTTCAACATCAAACTTTGTCCTCTAATCTCACTTCTTTCTCTCTTTATTCAGGTTGATTAACTGCAGTTTGTCAGAGATCAGCTGTTCTTCTGTGGCCTCAGCTCTGAAGTCCAACCCCTCCCTCCTGAAACATCTGAAACATCTGGACCTGAGTGGGAACCAGCTGCAGGATTCAGGAGTTGAGCAGCTGTGTGGTTTTCTGGAGAGTCCACTCTGTAGTCTGGAGACTCTGGGGTCAGTTGACTGTCTGTTACTGTTGTAGAAGGAGAAATGTTTGTGAGCAGCTGTGATGTGAGACTCTGATCCTGCAGTGAGAGATGGACTGAGCTCAGCAGCTTGTTACTGATGTGTGTGGACATGAGGAGGAGTGGCAATGTTGTGCTGACATGTGGAGGATGAGTGTGATGAAGATCCACAACAACAGAACAGCTCATTGATCAGGACTCAGTAATGTGGAGCTGCTCATTTCTCCATCAACACATCTGATTGGTTCTCCTCATTCATTCTGCTGCTTTCTCTCTTTATTCAGGTTGAGGGGCTGCAGGTTGTCAAAGATCAGCTGTTCTTCTGTGGCCTCAGCTCTGAAGTCCAACCCCTCCCTCCTGAAGGAGCTCGACCTGCGTTACAACAAGCTTCAGGGTCCAGATGTGCAGCAGCTGGTTGGTCTTCAGCAGAGTCCAGACTGCAGCCTGCAGACTCTCAGGTCAGTAGATGTTGGAGTGAGTCCATGCTGCTTCCAGCAGGTTTCTACTAAACACAGTTAGTGTGAGAACAAAGATCCAGAGTTTGACTGCTCAGTGAGGCTGTGAGAGGAGAACGCTGAGCAGCTTCAGGATTGGACAGCAGAGGACACAGTCAGCCAATCAGAGGAGCCTCAGGCTTGTTGTGTTGGTCTGACAGTGGTGGTCCTTCATGAGCTCTGAGCTGCTGCTGTGGACAGGACTGAAGTCCTGGCTGCTCCACAGAGACTCTCCTCATCACCTCTCATCTCTCTCATCTCTCTGCAGGTGGTGGGGGTAGAGAGGACGCTGTGTGTCCTGAAGATCCACTGAGGAGAGCAGAGAGGACGCTGTGTGTCCTGAAGGTCCACCCCCATCAAACCAGGGTTCCTGGGGATGTGACGTCGAACCATAACTGTGTGGACTCACCCTCCTCCTCCTCTTCCTCCTCTTCTTTCTCCTCCTCCTCCTCAGCCTGCTCCTCCTCCTCCTCCTCTTCCTCCTCCTCCTCTTCCTGCTGCTCCTCCTCCTCCTCTTCTTCCTCCTTCTCCTCCGCCTCCTCCTCCTCCTCAGCCTGCTCCTCCTCCTCCTCCTCTTCCTGCTCCTCTTCTTCCAGGGTTCCTCTGAATGTGATGCAGAACCATCACTGTGTGGGCTGAACCTCCTGCTCCTCCTACTCCTCTTCCTCTTCCTCTTCCTGCTCCTCCTCCTCCTCTTCATGTGTTGGTTCATTGTGTTGGGCCTGGCCTCCATGGCTCACCCCCTCAGGACAAAGGAACATTTGGTCGCCACTGGAAAAATTCACCATTGGTCACGTGACCCCCACCAGGGGGTCCACAGCAACCCCTCCCTAGAAGCTGCATCCCTGCATCTCACCACCAGGGGGATCCACCAACTGCATCCACAGCCATAGAAAACGCCCCGGAAACTCTGAAGCCAACCCGGCTCTGATTGGCCAAGGCCATGGCGAGCACAGCAGGGAGCCGGACCATGATGCGCCGGTATAAAAGTCCCACCTGCGAAGACACACCGTCTCCAAGACGGATTCACGTCCATCCAGACGCAGGACTTCGTACGGAGACACAAGGAGCCGCGTGTTAACTCACGTGGACCGGCCCAGAACTTTTTAACTCCCTTCTCTCTCTCCCCCTCCTTCACTAATCCGCCGCCGCTCCTGTTATCTGATCAGATAAGCTCACACACACACACAGTCACATTTAGCAGCCAAACTGCTATCTGGTGCTGCTAAACCACATCCACATCCATCACCAGAGTTCTAACTGCATGTCTCGTTAGAATTCCGGCGCTCAGAACCGGGCCCACAAAGTCCACCAGTCTTTACGGGAGTAGGTGAGACCGCATCGTTCCGAGACCCCCTTGCGCATACTCGCGCAACGGGCATCTTGTTTATCTGGTCGCTAAGCAACTGCTGCGTCCCCAGAAAGAGCGAATCAAATGCCTCTAGTGGTCATGTGGTTCATTGCAATTCCTCTTGACATCCACCTGGTGGACACATCAGGCCATTGCGCTCTCCCTCTCTGTGCCGTCGTCACAGTCACCACATTGACCCGCCAACGTCTGCCTCCCTCTGGTGGACATTCAAGGTCATTACACCCATTCCATTCATCACTCCAGGCCAGACACACACACACACACACACACACACACACACACACACACACACACACACACACACACACACACACACACACACACACACACACACACACACACACACACACACACACACACACACACACACACTCTTTGTACATAGTGTTTGCTGTTTAATAGATTAAATCTCAGTGTTAGATGTCGTTTGCTACTTGAATGTGTTGATTTATGAGATGATTTCAGAATTATTTATGAAATTAATACATTTTGTTATTAAACCCCTGTTAGCTGAATTGAACGATTCTTGGTGATAATTGTGTATTTATTGTTGACAGTTCACTGGTTTGTAACAGTCTGTGCTTGGATCTCACACCTCCCCTTTTATTTTTATTTAAGATTGTTATATTTTTACACAGATATATTAACTAACTTAAATAAACCTTTATACAAACGAGACTCATATTTTGGTATTAGCTATTTCCAGTTTATCTGGTAGTGCCCCCCATTTTCATTATTAATAAATAAAAAACAAATTTTAACTTTTAAATTAACTTTTAAGTAATTACTCGATTACTTTAGGAGTTGTTGATGAGTAAATGACTGTTTACGTCCATTAATAATATATATTTTTCATACAATTACTTCCAGTGATTTATTACTTTCAGTAATTTAATGCCATTAACCAACCATAAATCCCAACACCCTGAAACAGATGTTAACCAGGTGTGAACGGCCCAGAAAGACCTGATGAGACACACAAGCTGAAGAGGCTCTGACAGAACTCACTCAGAAACCTGAGTCACTTCTCTGTCTGACAAAACAAACTCCTCCACTTCTTATCATCTTCTTATCATTCTTATCATCCTGTCTTCTACCAGCTGTTCTTGTGATGATGTCATGGTTCTGAAAGAGTTCTGCTCCTGCTCCTGTATCCATAGCAACGGTGGATGGAGCTTCAAATAGCCACAGTCAACCGTGGTCCCTGAAGGTCTCCTGTGTAGGACATTACAGTCGTCCTTCATCACTACATGACAAGTTGCCTGACGAGCTCAGTCGCTAGAGCATGAGACTCTTCATCTCAGGGTTGTGGGTTTGAGTCCCACGTTGGGCGGTGCTCTCTTTTCAAGCAGTGGTTCACAGTGATGAATCCTACAGCTGACCACTCACCACTGTGGCTCCCTGAGCATGACCTTTGACCCCCATCAGCTCTCTGGTTCCTCACCAACTCCACCAATCCAGATCTCTCTCCGTTATCTGGATTGACAAACATTTTCATTCCTTGATAAGCGTTACTACGAAGCAGGTGATCAACTCAGTAATTCAACCAGGCTGTTCCATCCTGATCAGAGCTCGTTCACATAAAAGGGGCGATGATGAAATAAACAATACTAACTCTTCTCTTATGTTCTCATGAGAGGCTCTAATACTCTTCTGTAATAACCAGCTGGTCTGAGCTTCTTAAAAAACATCTCCAACATTGTGTTTACAGTCTGTGGCAGACAGAAGAACCAGACAGGAGGTAAAGCTGTGCCGAGCCGAGTGAATTCATTCTATGATGCAACAGTTACCGTGACAACATGGCAAGCGCTCCTTTCTGACATCACTGTGATGTCATCAGTCTCAGTATCTCCTCCATGACGAGCAGAACAAAATGAGAAGTGTTGAAATGTTGAAGTGTTGAAGTGATAGAAAAGCTGCAGTGAGAGTCCTGACAGGAACCAGCAGGAGAGACCACATCACTACAATATGAGCTTCTCTTCATTGGCTTCTTGTTCAATCTACAATAGAATTTAAAATCCTTCTTTAACCTCTAAAGCTCTTAACAACCAGGCTCCATCCTATCTTAAAGAGCTCTTAGTCCCATATTACCCACAAGAACCCTTGGTTCCTCCATTTCAGACACAAGTTGTCCTCAATCAACTTCAACACTTGAACGTTGGTTTAAAATGTGTTTCTTTGATATTTTGAGATTCAGGAATTATGTCACCAATGAGCCTGAAATATATGTTTGGAGGTTTTCAGGAAAACAGGAGCACCTGGAGAAAACCCAGGAGGGACAAGGAGAACATACAAACTCCAAGCCGGCCCTGACTTGAAGTGTGGAAATGCTCCAAACCTGCAGCTTTATGACAATCACTGGAGTCCTTTAGCTTCTTCAACATGTCTGCTCGTTGGTCTACGAGGATGATTCTCACTTAGGGTGTGAGAGGTCCCGGGTTCAATTCCTGGATGAGCCTTTTGGTCATCAACCATGATCCTTTGTGTTAAATTTCAGAAGAGGTTTTGACTTTGTGTGTGAGAATCCTCCTCCCAGACCAACCAGCAACATCTTCAAGAAGCAAAAGGACTCAACCAACAGTATCGGGGCTTTATTCACTTTGAGGAGCTTTCAAACAGCAACGCCGACACATTTCATGATGAACTCATAAACAGTGGAGCTAAAAGGGGGTTAGTACTATAAGTGGCACATAGTGACTCTGTACTACAAGGAGCCAAGACGGTAGATTCTGGATTTAACAGGTTTTTCGACATGTGTGAATGATATGATCAATAACAGAGGCCCTATTATATACGTGTAAATATGTATATATATGTTGTATACAACTTTATATTGGTTCAGTTATGTGCTTTTAAATAAGTATGTTTCTTCCATAACATATTTGTTTTTTGGTTCGTTTAATATCAACTGGCCCTACAGTTTATCACATGTCACAATGTAGTATTTAATAGTCCACAATCTATTACAATTTACCATTTGAAGTCCATTTACATCAAAATACAATCCACACTCTCTATTCTGCCTTCTGTCTCTGTTTTCATTATTAATCCTACAAATTGATCAGCTGTGTCATTACAGGCTGTCACTGTCACAGTGTCTAATGTTGGATTGACTTTGTTTTAAGTAATATCTGGCTGTTGATCTATGATTTTATTTCATATTTTGAAACAAAGCACCAATACGACTACAAAATTAAGGGCAGAACATATGGACACTTAAGGTGAGAACTGAGTGACTTCAGTTGGGCTTTCTTCAATTCAGCAGATGAGAGAGACACCTCATGGAGATCAAAGGAGATCAGTGCCTGTTGCCATGGAGATGCTGCCTGCTCAGTGTTGTAGCGACCTAGTCTACCTAGTTAGCATTGAGATGAGCTAATGGATATCATGCTAACTCGGTTCCGTAAACAAATGTGGCTTTGGTGAACATCTGTGCTCTACCGAGTGTAGGTTGGTAGGTTATTGATACTTTTTCACTGTTACTTTTATTTTCTGATACTTTTTCACTTCTACGAGTACTTTATTGAAATGTCTTTACACAGTACACATTAGCTAACATACATATTAACATTCAGGAATAGTGTGCTGTGAAAAAATAAAATAAAATTCTCATTCAAGGTGGACGGAGGTTTGATGAAAAACACAAAAAAAGCCTCTAAACTTAAAAATCAAAACATTGCAGCATCTGTCCTCTATTATGGAGACGATACGAGTCGGCAGCAAGAGACAAAATGGAGGCACAATGATTATTATCATAGGAGTGTAATGATTCTAGAGTGTAATGTGTAATGATTCTACCAATATAAGAGCCAGAATACAGCTGAGCAGGTCTGGGAGGGATTTCTTTATTTCTCTGCCATGTGTAGTGAACTAGAGGTAAATATAGCAACATATATAACATATATGAACATCCCAGCTGCTCTCGAGTTGCTTTGTCTGGATCAGTCAACCAGGAAACTGAGAGATCCTGGATGTGTTGATCAGGGTTTGTAGTACAGACCTCAGGGCAGTTTGGATTGTGGTGTGTGGCTGCTTGCTGGAGGTGAGTATTTATGGAAGTGTTGTCTGTTAGTGAGGATTTCATGGTTGTAGTCAGAGCAGTTTATGATATATATCACAAATCTGTCAACTAAATCATTACCAAACAATTTCTTAACCAACATGTGTCTTTAATCAGATGAAGAAATCAAACCCATCATCCAGTACAAAGCAACACTGTTGCTGCAACAAAACCCAGGAAGGATTGCTGCAGAAAATGAGCGACTCTGTTAATGAGTCACTTTGTGAGATTCTACAATATTAATTCATGGGACAATAGAAACACTGTGATCAGTCAGTTTCACTTTATTCCAGCACAGACGTTTCAGGCAGAGCTTCCTCACTGCTCTTCCTTTACTTTACATTTTCATTGAGTTCTTTTGAGGCTCCACCCCCCGTGTGAGCCTGTTTGTTTGTTGGAATATTAATTCCTCACTGTTACTATGTTGTATCACTGGATCAAGGTGACTGTTACTCAGTACTACACTTATTATACAGTTCTTTACATGTGTGATCAGAGTCCTGCCCTGATCAATTCCATAGACCAATATACAGTCACAGTGATAGCGCCACCTGGTGGATGGACAGGAAGTTCTGCAAAATGACGCAGTATTTCAACTTTGTTATCATATTGTATGATGAAAAAGTATATCAACATTTGGAATTTTTATCAAATTACATTAAAAGAAAAAAAACTCTTATTTTATTTTCTCATGAGTGGCCCTAAAACTCTTCTGTAGTAACACGTTAGTCTGAGTTTCTTAAAGAAACAAACATATTGAACAATGTTTTTACAGTTTGGATGTGATATTATCAAATAGTTCTGTCAATTCTTAAAATAAAAGAAGTGACCCCCCCAAAAACAAGAATATTAATCATGAAAAGGTCTTTATTAAAAGCTGCTAGTGAATTTCAGTCCACCATGTCTGTGGCAGACAGAAGAACCAGACAGGAGGTAAAACTGTGCTGAGCTGAGTAAATTCATTCTATGAACAACAACCCAAATTTCGACAAGGTTTTGGTGACGGTGTCACTCTGGTTCATCTTGTGGATAAAACTTTGGTCTGAATGAAACTTTCCCTCCGTTGAAGGAAAACGACAGGAAGTGAGAGAGAGGGGAGCGTGTTTCCCTTTAAGAAATGTAACAGGTGGAAGTGGAGCGAGTGAGAGACATGAGAGCTGCTGGGCAGGAGACACAACGTGATTTGTCCTGCAGGACAAAGTGGTTGTTTTATTGTAGGACAAGAAATACCAGGAAGAAAGGTTTGGTGAGTGAAAGTATTGTTGGGGTTCGGGTTTGATCAGAATATGCAAATTACTCTAGTGATCGGCCAATGGAAGGTTCTGAACCACCAGAGGTCATTTACATATAAACAAATCATCAAACAGGTAAATTGCTATTTACTTTTGGACAATTACTGATCACTAGTGGTAGACCACCAAAGTAATGGATTACTGGAGTAATAGATTACTAAAGCAATGTACCAAGTGTTCCTGTGGGCTCACCACCTGCAAGAAGGTTCTTAATTAGGTGTGATGTGATCTGGGTGACAGTGCTCAGACTGTCACCCCCGCAACCCGGAAACGGATAAGCGGAAGAATATGGATGGATGGATGGATGGATGGATGGATGGACCAAGTGTAAGTTATGCAGGGCTACAAGGGTTGATTAAAGTAAATAGTCAGTTGTTGTCCGACACAGCGGTCAAGCCAGCCGTCCTTCGTTTCTGTTTGGTGAAGTGAGCCGCGCCAACATTTTTATGGTCGCTCGTAATGGGAACTTTACGGTAATGTCTCAAGCAGAGTTGAGCTCTCACTTTTCAAAATAAAGGACATTTTGAAATGATATGGTTTCAACTTTGTTTTTCGAATATGGACTGATTAGTAACTCGTGTTGTGGGAGACGTGATTCAACACAGATTTGGAATCTGTTACCTGGGAGTTATTAAGCTCCAGAAAAGTTGTTTTTTTTAGAAATATGTGAATATGATAAAAAAAATTACCATTAAGAGGTCACAGGAAGAGCTGTACCTTCATCAGCTTATATACTTATGGGATCCAATACAGACTTTGAGCCAGTAGGTCACATGACCTGGAAGCTACTGAGCAAAATTACTATATTTTTCAAAAATATTGTAATATTTTTCATTAAAACCATTTAATGCTAATTCAACAACATGTGTCTGAACAAGCATGACTAGTGACACAATACAACACTGATTTGGAGTCAATAGGTCACATGACCTGGGAGCTGTTGAGCAAAATTACTGTATTTTTCATCACATTTTAATGAAAAATACTGTAATTTTGCTCAATAGCTCCCAATTCATGTGAGCCACTGACTCTAAACGAGTGTTGGATCATGTGAGTAGTCAGTGTTGAGACACATGTCATTAAATTAGCATTTAGGGGGGCTTTGTGGGGGGCTTCACACCCACATGGAGCCATAGCAGAGGATTAAACTACAAGTGTCACCTGGACGGTGGAAACGTACTGAAGAAAGACATGAAGCCACTTCAGTTTCAGATCTAAAGATTTGGAAGACACAAGGGTTAAGAATTTCAGCATTTATTTCATGGTATGTACACCGTTTTTCATCAAAGCTTCAGGTCCTGATGGACGTGTGTGTGTGTGTGTGTGTGTGTGTGTGTGTGTGTGTGTGTGTGTGTGTGTGTGTGTGTGTAGGAGAGAGAGAGAGGTGAGTGAGGGTCTGAGAGTGTCTTTGTTGTCTTTCTGTCCCTGCTGTTACCAGACAAGCATTGATAGTACCTGTCTGCTCTCACATTGTCCTTTTACCTCCTCGCCTGCTGTTCCTGTTGCTCATTGGTTGGTTGGTTGCTGCTTGGCTTTGGTGAGTGTGTTTGTTGCCTTCAGGGGCAATGGGAAATAAAACCACGACATGAAAAAAAAAACTAGACCAACCATTTGTAGGAGGGGGTCATGGTGATGTTGGACTCACTTTGTTTTTTATATGTTGATTGTTCAGGTGTGAGACTTTATTTTTATTTTTGGAATAAAAGCTGTTGATCCAGTCTGTTTTTAGCAGCGACCAAATTCAGTTCAGATCCACATCAGAATCTTAATGTGATTTGTTAACAAGTGAAAGAGCCAATAGGTTGTAAGGGCCCATGACTCCACCCCTCTGAAATGTGACACTTCATGCAAGTCCTTAAAACACGTACATACATACATACATACATACATACATACATACATACATACATACATACATACATACATACATACATACATACATAAAAACCAATAATTAAATGCAGCAGATGAAAACATAACCTAACTTGGTTGGTGAAGTTAATAAATAATAATTTTGTCAAGATCAAAGTGAAGATCGAAGTAAAATAACTTTGATCATTTCTATTCTTTTATGACATCACTATGACATCACCAAACAGAGTCAGCAGATAGAACCATCAGGGTATCGCACTTCACAGCCTCCCTGGGAAAGTTCTGGAAGACATAGTACTCCACCAAGGTTGTGTCTTGTCAGCCCTTCTGTTTGTGATTTTTATGGACAGGGTGTCGAGGTGCAGCTGAGGCAAGAGGAGACAAAAACTCAGGGAGGCTGACAGTAAGGTAAGGCTCTATACTTTCTATTTCATTGGACTTATACTTTGTTACAGGTCTGTGCTCTCTCTCTCTCTCTCTCTCTCTCTCTCTCTCTCTCTCTCTCTCTCTCTCTCTCTCTCTCTCTCTCTCTCAGCCTGCTGGTCACTTCATAAGAACAACCAGTCCATCAAAGAAAATTACTTCTTCATCACATCACAGCTGAAGCTCCAGACATTAGCCGACATTTTACTGTGTTAATGTGACGTAGCTAAACTGTACAGCTGACCCACTAATAACTAATAATTAAAAACATAATGAATGCTATATATCTTTTTATATCCATGTCCGTGTGGCCGTGATCGTATAGTGGATAGTACTCTGTGTTGTGGCTGCAGCAACCCCGGTTCAGCTCCGGGTCACGGCAGTGGCTCCTAAAGTGTTGATGTTGTCGTCACTCATGAACCTGCTTCATCATCAACTTGTAGACTGAAGGAATCTCAAGAAGATTCAAACTCTCTTAAAATCTACCATCAGTATGTCTCTCTCTCCTCGTTGATCTAGAATAAAATAGTTACTCACTATCTATCATATGTTCTTAAATTCTATTAACATTTCAGTACAAATATTAGGGGTCCATATATCCTGCTGTGGAAAATGGACCTCAGGGTTCAGATTCTATGAGGGTCCTTTTACAATCTTACACCGGCACTGAGCCTAGATGGAGCCTTGGCCAAATGAAGCCTCATCAACCATTTTCTTTATTTTCTGACTCCACCAGATGGCGCTGTTGGTTTGAAGATAGAGGCTGAAAGATTGGCAATGAAGTGTGTTTTCAAACATTTGTTGAACAGACAGCGCCATCTAGCACCATCTGCTTGTATGGGAGGCTGCCTGAGAATAGCAGGTGCTGTGAGCTTTTAATCCCCCTGGCTAGAGGGCGCTCTTCTTGCTCTTTTTCAACTCAAATTTTCACAAACACATCAATGTTGGTAAACTCTGTGTGACCTGAGGCCTGAGACCTGAGGCCTGAGTACTACGAAGCTGGATTTTCTCTTATCGAGATAAGTTCAGGATAAACTCTGGTTTTCCGTACTATGATGCTAGTTCACTTCTCACCAGGATAACTCACCTGGTAACTTACCCTGAAAATCTAACCTGCTCCGGAGCAGGTTATGTTCTGGATAAGATGTCAAAGCTCCGCCTCCTGACCAATTGGAAAATGCCCCGCCCATTCTTAAATGATGGTGATTGGTGGGCAGGTCCAGCACTGAGCTGCAGCAGAGCGGAGATGAGAAATGAATTTAGAAATCTTTTTGACATAATAAAATAAATCCTGGTCTCTGAGGCTTTGAAGGATGTTTTTGTTCTTGACTTGTTCCAGGTCTGTTTATCTCCACGAGGGTTGATCTGGAATGATGAGCTTAATGATCACACCTGACAGAACTGCAGAACCATGAATTTATGGAACCAGAACTACTCCTGTCGTCACGGTGATGAATTAATATTCCAACATAAAACACTCTAACAAGAGAAACTCAGCCTCAAAACAACTGGATGGAAAATCTAAACTAAAAGAAGATCAGTGAGGAAGTTCAGCCCGACACGGTTCTGCTGTAATAAAGTGAAACTGATTGATCAGCAGACGTGCTGTCTGTTTATATTGCTGATGAATTAATCTGGTATAATCTCACTAAATCAGCATTAACAAGTCAGGAATGTTCTGGCTTTGGCTGCAGCAGCAGTGTTGCTTTTAGCTGCTGGATGTGTTTTAATTCTTCATAATCTCAGAGATTAACTGCTCCTTCAGTAATCTGTCAACTGCTCTGCTGAGTTTCTCTGTGTGTGATTGGTCAGACGCTGCAAGCTCCGCCCCTTTCATGGGAACGCGCACATGTAGGTCTGGGTTGAACCAGCGAGTTGATAACCTGCTTGGTAGTAACGGTGATCAGGATCAGTCAACCCAGGAAACAGAGAGATCCTGGATATGTTGATTAGGGTTCCTAGTACAGGCTATTGTACTGCAAACAAACTGATCCGGAGTACGTGATCCTGATCACCGTTCAAAGGATCAAAGGAGATTTATTCAAAGGAGAAAGCAGCTTTTTTCAGCCCCTTCAGCATTCACACTTGAATTTTCTTCTGGAAACGCAAACCTCTAGTTACAATAGACTTCCTCCTCGATGGCGAATATTAAAGTTTGAGGTGTGGAAAAAAATTCAAATTGCAGACTTCCTGTAGGATTTAGGTCAGGGGTGTTAATGTGTGATTTTTAGATCTTGATGAGATGAACAAGTGAGTTTTGGTTTGATCTGTACAATATTCTTACTGGCCGTGGTGTTTGGTTTTCCAATATATTTGAATGAGAGGAGGCAGGCGGCAGGATTCAGCATTGTGATCTTTGACAGCAAATAAAATCCAAACCACTCGAGTAACTACAAAGTTGTACAGAAGTTTTGAGCAGAAGTGTCTCCCCTGTCAGTTAATAGTGTTTTGAAGCCGATATGATGTTCACCCTCAGAGGAGGTAGTGTATGAGGGAGAGCCAGATTAATATTGGGGTGTAAATTTTATTTTGAAAGGCAAATTGAAAAGCAAATTGTGGACTTCCTTTTGGATTTAGGTCAGGGGTGTCATTGTGTGATATTTAGGTGTTGATGAGATGATCAAATAAGTTTTAGTTTGATTTCTCTTCGACATTCCTCGAGAGATCACACCATGGCTGTGGTGGTCATTTAAGTGATTGTAGGTGGCGCTAGAGAGCACATTTTGGCACTTCGTGAGTTAATTTTTACATTTTCTTATAGTCTGCACCAGTCCTGATGAATGTGCCAAATTTGGTGAGGTTTGGAGAATGTTTAGGGGTCAAATTAGGAACGCCGCCTGCGTTACGCGTCAAAAGTGAGGCAAGTCAGGTGAAGTAGGGCTGAGTAGGTACCAGTAGAAAAGCAGCATAGGTTGACCAGTAAGAAAAAACCCCACGGCGTGATATTTATGTCAACTGTTCACAAAGTAGGGTTCAGAAAAGGTGTCTTGCATTGACCGGGAATTGAACCCGGGCCTCCCACATGGCAGGCGAGAATTCTACTACTGAACCACCAATGCTCACATAGCAGCAGATTCCCACCAAGAGAGGTCATGTGATCCAACTGCTGTGCTGCGTGAGCCCCTCCCCCACAGTTTGAGTGACACTCCGCTGTGGTTACACAAGCTATGTGCAGAGTTTGGCTCCGCCCCTGAGAGACTTAGACAGTGGTGGAACTCACATATCCTCGTATAGTGGAGAGTATCCCGGCCTCTCACATAGGCAACCGTAGTTCAATTCCCCAACAGGAAGTACAAAGCCTTTTAGTGTTGTAATTGAAAACCATGAGGTTCAGACTGGGAACGGCCCCTTCCAGCCATTCCAGCTGTTGCCAATGTGAACATAAAAGTTGCACAGTAAGACTCTGGAGTCCATTTGTTGTTCCCTTTCTAGGACATCATCACTGGACACCGGGTTCTGTGCACTTTTTTTTTAGGGACCGAGCCCAGAAGGGAAGCTGCCTGGAGGCGAGGACCCTATTGCATCTGTAGTGTTTCTTTCTTTCTTTCTTCTCCAAAACTCACCAAATGTGAAACACCAATCAGGACTGGTGCAGACTATAAGAAAATGTAAAACAACATATTAACATCGTTAACATACAAACATGGTATTAAATGACAGAGGAGACACTTCTACTCAAAACTTCTGCACAGTGATAATTTTGACAAGAAACTCTGATTTAGTCTCAGTCTTTTGAGGAACTCACCATTTAGTTTTAGTCTTAGTTTAGTCATCAGAAATCTGTCTTGTCTTAGTCTAGTTTAGTCGACTAAATATCATCAGAGTTTCAGTCGACTAAATCCACAGTAGACTTAGTCCATGAAGTGCTTCTCCAGAATATCCAGTCATTGGAAATATCCATCAGTCTGTTCTAGAAGGTATTCAAGTTTCAATTAGCAATACAGACTCAGATTGAACTGTTGTATTACAAAGAATGAATTCATTTTATTCTCAATGTCAAAAACTTGAGCAAGGCATTTTCACAAAAGATGTGAAAACCAGCATGTTACTCTGCAGAGTTTCTCCATGATTGTGATTGGTCAGATGCTGCAGACCAATATACTAAGGAGGAGATGTTGTTCCTCAGATATTATGAGAACCATCATCCATCAAAACTCTGGACTTCACTTGGTACCAATAGATTGAAGACAGAGGCAAGTAGGAGAGCTGAGAGTGCTGCAGCTCCCCCTGTAGGATGGGATATGAACTGCATATCTTCCACTTCAAAGGTCTAGAAATCAGTGTGTCCACCACTGCAAGTCAACAGATGAACCAAACCTTTGAGTTTTAGTGAGGAGTCAGTCTTCTCTTGTATTGATATTAGTACTGTGACGGGCTGAGTTCCTCTTTATTATTCTGATCATAGAATCAAATATGTTTTTTTCTCCATATTTTTCACACTGTTATTGAATGTAAAGATGTGTTTGCAGAACATCTGACACCAGGTAATGCAGCACTGAAAATGCACCAAAGGAGGCGCTGTGGCTTAGCTGGTCAAAGTGCCTGTTTCGTAAACAGGAGATCCTGGGTTCAAATCCCAGCAGTGCCTCACAACATTAATTCACTTTAACTTTACTTATATTGCATCAAATACAACACAGTCATTTCTTGGTGTTTTAACAGGAGAAACCCAACAAGTCCACATCATCAAGAATGATCATGTTTAACCCCTCCCCTCGATGTGCCAGGTACCTCGTTTGGTTGGTACGTTTGGTATGGTTGAGAAAGGATCTTTTGGATTGGCTTGGAAACAAACCCTGCATAGTCCTATAAGAACCCAAAAGAACAAGAAGAACAGTTGGGCCGTGACGTCAGCCAGCTGCTGAAGAAATGCTTGTTAGGCAGGAGAGTTCATACTCTGAGAAGAAGCTGTCAAACTCATAGGCCACGCCCCCTCACAGCAGACACATTACTGTGAAGCACTGTTTTAAATGTTCAACTGCACAGCCTATTTCAATGTTTTTACAAATACATTTTGTCTGTTTCAGTAATAAAAGAGAACATTTGTGTCTGGGCCATGAGGTTGGTCTGGTTTTAACTGCAGGAGCTAAGAGCTTTGAGTGATGCGTTCAGGGGCATCACGGAAATCTACCCTCCAACATGTTAATGAGCTGCAGGGCTCATATAGTAACAAGGCTACATGCTTTACATGATTGATATACAGTCATTAGTGAGCTGGAAAGTGTATGTGCAGGACATGGCAGTGCTGAAGTTTTGGCAGTGCGGTAAAGACATACTTTGGTCCAGACGGTTAGCACAGCCCAACCAAATTTTCTAAATTTCAAAACCGACCCGTTAACATGAGACTGGGTTGTGAAAGCTCACAAATGAGGAGGGTTAAGAAAAGATCTATTGCATTTGCCGGGAATCGAACCCCGGCTCCTGAATGGCAGGAGAGAATTCTACCACTGAACCACCAAAGCTTAAACTTCAGCTCATTCCAGCCAGGAAATGTGAAGCGTTCCACCTTCAGTGCTCCATGAACCCTTCCCCCACAGTTTGAGTGATTCTCACTGTCACTGAGTGAAACTGAACCAAACTGTGACCGGACACTTTTTGTCTCCTGCTGGAAAATAAGAGTCAAACTGTCAATAGTAAGAGAAACATGAAAATCTGCCAACTAAATGGACAAAGCTAAGATCCTGAGAGGAGCTGAAGTCAACTTTCTTCCATTTGTCATCAGGAAACAGACAGGATTAAACAGCTTCATGTTTCTCTCCTCCTGCCTTGCTCATGAGCAGTCACTCCTCACTCTGGGCAGCGGGGTGGCTGATCAAAGCCCACCATCCCGAGTTCCCACACTCCAACTGGAATGGCTGGATGAACAGAATCCATGCATATGACGCAGAGTAGAGCACACAGATCCACTTCCTCCCAGTCATTGAAGGTGACCTCATGACCTCAACACCATCTTTACCTTCTCAAAGAGCGCAGACGGCTCTCTGCTCCACTGCTCCACTCTGCTCAGAATGGATATCCTGTCAAATGCCTCCTCCCTGATTGAAACATTTATCACATAGACGGTCACATAGAGCAGGTAGTGCAAATAAATAAATAGATAAATAGTGCAACGGCAGACTACAACTTGGTACTAATAAATAGCAGTAATAGTAAAAATGTGATAATAAAAGAATATAAATACAACAAAGAATGAAGGTCAAAGGTTAAATATGTATCAGCAGGAGGCCAGGCAGTGATCAGAACTGAGTTTTTAGAAAAAACAGTTGTCATTTCTATCTTGAGACGGTGGGGGGGTGTTGTCGGCAGATGCTGAAAGTAAGTAAAAGTTACTTATAATCGAATTTAGTTACTTGAAAAAACAAGTAATCAGTAAAGTAACTAGTTACCTTTAAATGAGTAACTAGTAATCAGTAATCAGATTACTTTTCAAGGTAAATGTGGCAACACTGCTCAGTTCTCACCTGAGGTTTTTAAAATACCTTAGGTGCTTAAAACAAGAACATTCCAGATGAAATAGTGTGTGCCTGCCTCTACTTTGTTCTCAGCATCTCCATGGCAACAGACGTTGATCCCCTTTAATCTCCTTTAATCTCGTTTCATCTCTTCCATGAGGAGCCTCTCCCATCTTCTTTGTACGGGACATTTGACATTATTGTTTGGAAGCGGTTATCTGAATCGTTAACAAAAGTCCTAGCAACCTGTTCCTGATGAGCTTTTTGTGTCTGTGCTCCAGCAGTGCAGGACTAGTTATACACCAAATAACTGAGACCCTGTCACATTGTGGAGGGGGCGGAGCCATGCTGTACTGCACCTTACAGACCATTTCCTTTTTCCCTTGTTAACAAATCACATTATGGATCTGATCTGGATCTGAGCTGAATTTGGTCGCTGCCAAAAAGAGACTGAATCAACGGCTTTAACTTCAAAAATAAAAATGAACTCTCAAACTTTGAACCATCAAAACATGAAATAAAATCATGGATCAACAGCCAGATATTACTTAAAACACAGTAAATCCAACATTAGACTCTGTTACAGTGACAGCCTGTAATGACACAGCTGATCAATTAGTAGGATTAATAATGGAAACAGAGACAGAAGGCAGAACAGAGAGAGTGGATTCTATTTAGAAAAAATGGACTTCAAATGGTAAATTCTAATACATTGTGGACTATTAAATAATCAATCAATCAATCAATCAATCAATCAATCAATCAATCAATCAATCAATCAATCAATCAATCAATCAATCAATCAATCACACTTTATTGTCAAAAGAGAGACAATGAGAGGTGAGAAGAGGAGAAAGAAAAGACAGATTTCAGACTGTGTTCTAAGAGAGGACAGTCTGTAATAGGAACAAAAACACCTCAGCACATTTAAAGCATCAACACAGGTTACAACATGTCCCCAAGACAAAGCACATGTGGACATAGGAGGTGGGGTTAGGTTGCAGCCAGCCGCTGGGTTAGGTAGGTGGAGCTCACAGCCTCTCCTAGGAGCTCAGCTCACCTCCCCCACCTCCTCCACCTGCCTCTGTTGGGAGGAGGGGAGGGGCCAACAGAGGTGGTGAAGCAGTACTGTTGTTTATCTCTGCAGTGTCAGTCCAGCGTCTGTTGTCGTGAGACGGCCTTGATAGTTCTGAACAGAGACAAGTTCCCAGTGGGACGGGTGTGAGGAGACATCAGGGAAGGACAGAGCCTCCGTTTTAACATCCACATCCAGGAGAAATAGAAAAACAATCTAGCTTTCGGCCTCTGGACGTCTGAGGGAATCTGAATGTAGATAAGATTTGTTTTCTGTCAGGACGTCTTCAGCTTTCTCTTGTCCTTCAGTGTCTCTGGTCTCCATGCTGCTCCAAAACGGTGGCCGTTTTATTTTAGCGTTCCAGTAGAGCTCTACAATTCTCCAAGTTGGTTTCCATTGTGCGTACATGTTAAAGAGTCACGTCTTGCGTACTTTTGAGTTCATTTATCACGAGTCTGAGGGTTCAAATCCCTGCACAGTCCCTCAGTGAGGATTGGCAGCCTTCCCAATACAGCTGCCTGCATCTTCTCCACTTTGTGATCGATCAGAAAGCTGCCAGCTCCAATCAGCAGCAGACCTGTTATCATAAATCCAGTTATGTAGAGGTCTTCCACGTCCTCCATGGAAAGAACTGACAGACACAGGATCCTCCAGCTGTCCCAGGAGTCGAGCGTGTGTCCGGCAGCAAATGTCCCCTCGGGACATGTGGGCTCTCCCTTGCCCAATCGTCTTGTCGATAAAGTTTGGTCAATTGCATTGAGAGACCAGTTGATCAATTCCATCGTTTCAGTTCGGTTCAGATGTAAAGAGAGGCTCTTGTTAGATTCTGACAGGAGACAGAAGAAGACAGGAGCAACAAGCAGGGAAGACGAGGGAGGACAAGATATTGGATGAGCACTCAATTCAAGGTGATGCAGGTAGTGTGGCCGAGCGGTCCAAGGCGCTGGATTAAGGCTCCAGTCTCTCAGGAGGCGTGGGTTCAAATCCCACCACTGCCATTTTCAAAGCTTTAGATCGATTTACTTCCTCAGATCAGCAAGTAATGAGACACTGCCATCAGTTCTGCTCATGATATGTTGGAGACTTGCTCCACCCCTGTGAACTTTCACCCCAGCAAAACCTGGGGGTCAAACTGGTCTGTTCCTACAAGCAGGCAAAGCAAGGTGATTGACACAAAACACTATGGATACCATAGACCACTGTCTGAACATGAGGCTAAACATCTGGAAGTAAGACACACGGCAACAGACAAGACACTGCTTGAGAATGAGGTAATTCCTCACACCTCAAGGAGAAGACACATTTATTTGAGGACATCTTGTCAAGAGAAGACCCATGGCATCAGCCAATAGAAGGAAGCTTCGCTTGTCTGAATAGAAACTCCATCTTTGGACGAGTGTGTGGGCCAAGACAACACGCTGCTCCAGTCTATTGTTCCTGACCAACATTTGATCTGTTTCATTCATTGATAACAGTTGAGCTTGACCACTTCCACCTGACAGGGACTGTTGTTGACACTCTTCACTTTTAATTTGAAAAAAATACCATTTTCACTTTAATTTAAAAAAAGAAAAAAAAAACATTTTGATGTTCACTTTAATTTGAAAAATAAATTCTACTGTCACTTTGATGTTGACTTTAATTTGAGACAAGATCAAAGTAAATATCAAAGTATATCTTGTTGTAACACTATAAAATAGTGTTTGTTATAAATAAGTGATAAGTGGAGGTTACGACAAAAGAGATGTTTTGTTGTGAGCAGTGTAATGGAAAGTTGGTGACGAAATCACTCTGTTGTGCACTGTTAAATACTTGAGAACAAGTACAGAAAAAATGTAATCCGACTATCAATGGCAGCTCTCGGGTATTCATTTCGGTGTCCATTGTCTGTCTATTTTCAGATTGCATATTCACTGTGTCGTGGTAAAATTATATCTTGTCCTTATACTCATTATATTTGATCATCATAGACTTCCTACCTTCCTGGCTTTAAATAAACTTTTTACAAATGAGACTGATATTTTGGTATTAGCTATTTCCAGTTTCTCTGGTGGTGCCCCGATTTATTATTAATACATAAATGACAAGTTTATGCGAATTAATAATTTTTTTATTAATAAATAATTTTTGATAATTTATTCTTTTTTTTTTCCTTTTTAAGTAATTACTCAATTACTTTAGGAGTTGTTAATGAGTAAATGACCGTTTACTTCCATTAATACTTTCAATTTTTCATGAATTACTTCCAGTGATTTATTACTTTCAGTAATCTATTACTTACAGTAATTGAATGCTAATAACCAACCATAAATCCCGACACTACCAAATTCAAACCTTCAATAAAACCTTAACCAGCCGTCAGTATATATATGATGAATTGGTACATAACCAAACAAAGTTATCATTGTATCAAGTCATATTGACCCCCAGTATGGATGATTTATTAAAAGTTGATAGTTACTGTACTTACCTTGGAGAAACACAGCAGGACAATCTACAGTTGTCTCCTCTCCAGTACTGTCTTTTGTTGAGGAAATCAAAGTTATTAACAACAATATACTGTACTCAGATTCAGCGCTCTCAGTATACACTCAGTAATCTCCGTCTGATCTCTCCCTACATGTACTTGCCGGCCAGGCAGAGAAAAACTATCAAAATGTTCCTACGATGAACAAGATGGTCTGGATACTACTGAAATAAACAACACAACAGTTGCAGGTCACTGAGTCTGGTTCTTCTTCTGGTGATACCTGATGGTTCCTGGTTCTTCTGGATCAGTCATGTGATTGGCTGGTTAGCTCAGCTGGTCAGAGTGTGGTGCTAATCTCACCAAGGTCTTGGGTTCAATTCCCAAACTGGCCATAGAGCTGACTGCTAACAACTAAATCTGTGGAGTTCAGTTATCTCAGCTTTGTAATGAAATATTACCTTTTCTTTTTTTTAACATGAGGAACTAATGTGAAAGAATCTTTTGGACATGAACAGTCTGAGAGTCCAAACTCCTTTGTGCTCACATCTTCAGCTCTGTAATGAAAGAGGGACTTTTTTCATTGATTGGTTGATTTTTTGTTGACATCACTGGTGTTGCTCTTAAATAGTTTTCCTGGTATTTATCAGACAGATCATTTTCTGTTCAGCTTGGAGAGACCTCTTCCTCTTGTGCTGCTCTTTGTTGTGGTGTCCCTTAAGGCTCTGTTTTGGGTGGCCTTAATGTTAACTTTCATTTTTATGAAGACGACACACAACTGAACTTCCCTATAAAGCCTTGCTCTACGGACTCTGCCTCTATCCTGTCCTGCCTCACAAAAGTAAAGAACGAAAGTCCAAAAGCTTTTTACAGCTGAACGGTTCAAAACCTGAAATCATTTTGATCGCCCGCAATGGACCCAGTTCTGGTGGTTTTAACAACCTTTGCTCTAGTCTTGGTCACAGACTTCACTTCCGGGCTGTATCTGGATCTTGTCCCAGTATTGAATTGATTGAAAGTTTATTTTTGAACATGGAGAGCTCCATTTCCCAGGTGAACTTGCGCTCGATCTGTCATTGGTTGTCTGGTAATCAGGCAACCAATGCCTGGTTCCAGCGGGGCGGGCTGGAAGCGTTTAGTCCGAGCGGGGGTGCTTAAGTGTGGGTACGCAGGACCGGCTGGAGAGCCTGGTTAAGCTCCGGAGGAGATGAGCTCCATACCGACCGGGTCTTCTCCTCAGTGATGTATCCGAGTATGAAGCACTATTTTCGGAGAGTTTCATCAATATTACAAATATGGCAAAAGGCACTGATCTCCTTTGATCTGATTGGAGATCAGCACTGGAGCCATGGAGACGCTGAGATCAAAGGAAATCAGCTTTGTAGAGTTGTAATGTGCTCGTACTCATCCTTACATTTTTCGAGAAATATGTCTTCAATCACCTTTTCTCTATCTACACCCTCTACATGAACCTTTACCTGTTTATTTATTTCATATTTTCCAAATATCATGATTTTGGTTTGACCTAGATTTAATGAATTAGAGTTCATTTCTCTAAATGTATCTAGTATGTCGTTGAAGAGTTTTTCTAGGATTTGGGAGAATTGTGGGTCTGTAGTTTGTGAAGTTTGTCTGTTTTCAAGAACAGTATCCTTACTGGAAGCCTGTTGAATAATACTATGTAGAACCTTCTATGTACTGCTGACATGGTCTTTATTGTTTTCTGGGACTTTCTTAAAATAATTCTTCCTACATTTTCTCATCATATGAGTGAACTTATTTTTACATTTCTTGTATTTATTTTCCATCTCCTTCGTTCATCATTTATTGGATTCTCTATGTCATGTATTCTTCTTCTTGGATGCATTTTTAAGCCCTTTGTCATCCATTAAACATCTTTATATTTCACTTTCTCTTGTATTTATAAATGAGTTCCCAGTCATCTGATTGTACCTCAATAACTAGTTTTTCCAGGGATTCCTCTCTTCTGACTCATTTGTGTTGACATCTATCTGTTGTCTGTTTTAATGTTTCTGTGGTTTTTATTGTAAATAGTAAAAAAACTAAAACAAACAGACATGAAATCACTGATATCATTGACTAATACATCACTTACTTTGATATTATCTATAACATGTGTAAATAAATTATGACCCTCCAAACGACCCCCAGGAAGCCCGGCTGTTGTGTGTGTGTGTGTGTGTGTGTGTGTGTGTGTGTGTGCGTGTGTGTGTGTGTGTGTGTGTGTGTGTGTGTGTGTGTGTGTGTGTGTGTGTGTGTGTGTGTGTGTGTGTGTGTGTGTGCGTGTGTGTGTGTGTGTGTTTGGGCCTGGTTATAGGAGAAGTGAGGATGGAGCAGCCATTTACTGGTAAAACTAACTCACTAACATCTTGGTGAAAATAGAATATATGTTTTTTTCAAATTAAAGTGACAATGAAAGTGAGAACAGGAGTTCCCCCCTCACCTCCAGAGGAACATAGAGAGTGAGCTACCAGCAGCTTCTCCCTGTGGAAGGGAACATCAGCCCTCACCTCCAGAGTGAACATAAGTCATGTCTGTATATTACATCCATCATCCATGATGTGATCCAGTAAACATGTCCAAGCAGTAGTGTTGTGTTGTTGCTTCTCATTGTCAATAGAAACATGAGAAAGTTTGAGAATGACTGATATGCTTGTATGATCACTGGACCTTTTTCAGGGATTCCTCTGTTCTGGCTCATGTGTACTGATATCTACTGTATCTGTTTTCTCTTTTAATGTTTCTGTGTTTTTTATTGTAAACAGCAAAAAAACAAAAACAAACAGACATGAAATCACTGATATTATTACTAATACACCACTTACTTTGATAATATCTATAACATGTGTAAATATATTATCACTAAAGGTTGCACAATGAGAAGTGGTCCTGCTGGAATTCAATTAAAACTCCATTGTATTTATGAAATCTTCCAACTGGCTGGCTGCTGTAACAGAATCTGACAGGCACCACCGTCTCCGGGACACTAGATGGCGCTGTTCCGTTCATTAAATCAGTCGATGTTAGAACCTGGTGCTCCGTATGTGCAATTCATGATGATAATTTGATGAGTTTTTTTCCATCAATATTTTTAGAGTTATCCATTAAAAGACATGTAAGGGGCTCCACCCTGATCCTGCCAGTGAGGTGGTGGTGGAAACAGATGTGTGCAGTCCAGCTGTGCAGAGCTTACACAGGTATCATTTGTTGGTAATTAATGTTTTTATGCTTGTAATGTTTCCTTTGTCTTAACTTACTGTGATTTTGTCACTCATGTGTTTGTAGGACCACTTCCTGATCCCCACATCCTGACATCGGGAGGAAAACTACGTCCACTTCCTGATCCCGACATCCTGACATCAGGAGAAAAACTACGTCCACTTCCTGATCCTGAAATCCTGACATCAGGAGAAAAACTACGTCCACTTCCTGATCCCGACATCCTGACATCAGGAGAAAAACTACGTCCACTTCCTGATCCCGACCTCCTGACATCAGGAGAAAAACTACGTCCACTTCCTGATCCCGACATCCTGACATCAGGAGAAAAACTACGTCCACTGGAGTCCCAACCACTCAGAGCTCTCCTTTTAGATTTCCTCTCAACTCTGGAGTTGGTCCCAAACAAATGATGTGTCCCAGGTTGCTGAGCTCAAGGTTCAGGATGAGCACACAGGTCTGAGGCGTTCACACACATACTACTGGCAGGTACAGGGTCAGCTGGTAATCACCAGGATGGAATGGTGCCACTTTGTCACTGACACATTTAGAACCATAACTGTAGAGCAGTTGTGGCCTGATGAATCGGTCATTGACCAGATGGACTCTAAACCAGACATGTTTTACTTCAACACCATTAATGTGTTTATTTCAATGCAGTAATGATCATATTAAAATGTATAAATGACCTTTTGTCACTTTGTGTTTTGAACATTAAATCTCAAGTTGTGTGAATCACTGTAAATAGTGTAAATAGTGTAAATAGTGTAAATAGTGTAAATAGTGTCTAACATGTCAATAAGCTGCTCCTTCCTGCCCACAGCCACCCTGAAGGAGAACATTATAACTCATCAATCAGAGGCATTCTGGGGCTTCATCTCCTCTTGTCTGAGCTCTGGTCCAGATATGAGGCGGGATGCAGGTGGAGCAATGGACTCCCAGAAGATGTAGAACCCTCTCAGAGGGGAATCTGCTGTAGAACCGGATCTGCTCATCAGAAACACCATAGTGAGTACAAAACCTGGGAGACAAATCCACATTCTCCAGCCTGGCTTCCAACTCCTTAATATATTCAAGAGCTTCATCTAGTGCAGCTGTGAAACCAAAAAATAAAATTAGATCATACAATAAAATACATTAGTATATAAATAAGGTCCAACTATAAAATAACTCACAATGTTAAACGGCCATGTTTTACTATTAATTTTTATATAATATTTTCATTACTTTATTTTTCAAATGTAAAATTAAATTAAAACAGTCTTGTTTTCATTTTCACTGACTAGCACGATTGGTTTAATTATTGACCTCCTGTGACATTATTTCCTTGTGGATCAACACATTGTGTGAGTCGAGGTACAAGTATACAGTATATGTATCCGTCATTGATTTGATCTCTAGATGGTATAGAAGTACACACTGGTGCTGCAACGCATCCTGCAATTGTATTATTGGTTATATTTGATCTTATATGACAAACTTATACAATTTACCATCTTAGATATTTACCTTCGGGTGGATGAGCCACATGATGGTGGTCTGCAGTAGCAGCTTCAGCCTGGAGAGCTGTGAGAGGACAAGCTGCCGTTTCTGAGTCCTCTGGAAGACAGAATCCCTCTAGGTGGTGCAAAAGCTATTCCAGGGAAAGAGACATGGAACAATAAAGTCATTCCAGGGAAAGAGAGATGGAACAATAAAGTCATTCCAGGGAAAGAGACATGGAACAATAAAGTCATTCCAGGGAAAGAGACATGGAACAATAAAGTCATTCCAGGGAAAGAGACATGGAACAGTTCCACTTCTAAGGCGACTGATAGTGGATCCGCTGACAAAATCCTCCTGGTGAAGTACCGGCTGCATACAAAGTGCTCCCTGTCTTTATGCAGAGTTTCAGACCCTCATCCCTTCTAACAGCTTGGATCCACTGCCTCCTTTAGCCCGGGTCTGTAGGAAAAGCATGGTAAGGTATGGGGTATGGTTGTTTTCTTGTCCCACAAGAGCAACCAGGAACACAACAAAAACAACCGCGTGGAGACTGAGCCGTTATCGTCACCGTCCAACGCTAAAGCGAGAGCCACCGGAAGTAAATGAGCACCACAAACACGGAAGTGTGAAAAAGGTCTATTGCTCTGAGAGGATCCAGCTGCTTGGACTCTTCCACTGCTGTGGAAAGTCTTTTATGCTTGTTATTTTAATGTGAAAATATTTAAGTTACGGTGTCACTTCCTTTCTGAGCGTCTCCTCAGTACTCTGAGCACATTGTACACAATGGATACCATTGGTGTGCGTGCTTGTGTCAAAGTGTAAATGTGTAAATATTGCTTCTTAACTACCAAGGCACTTTTTTAGTTAAACCCCCTTTGCCCATCCTGAGCTTATTTTGAAGTTTCAGCACGTTTGAGAATCGTTCCTAAGTTAATTAGGCTCATGTGACGGTGTCATTAGTTCGTGTAAACCCTTTGTTATGTCTTTCAAGGTGTATTGCTGAGTACCTGAGGTCTGTTTTGACGTTGTTATGTGTAGATTAGTCTCCCCATGTGCTGCATGCCCTTGTTTCAACTAATTGTTCATGTTGTCTTCATGTGATGTTTAATAAGATGCAGTTACAGTCTGGGCCCACTAGAGGGAGACACATACCACCAAATCTGTTTAAAATACTTCATTTCATTACAGCCTGATTATTCAGCCTTTATATTCAGACTTTGTTCAATTTATTACCTTTTTGCTTTATTTTGACCAAATCATTATACTTTAAGTAAGAATGTTTAATATTGGATTATATAACTTTATTTATTTGTACAATATTTCAATATTGTTCTGTATTTATTTGTTTCCTTTGTAGACCACACACACACTCACACACACACACACACACACACACACACACACACACACACACACACACACACACACACACACACACACACACACACACACACACACACGCACACACACACACACACACACACACACACACACACATTCATCACGTTCATTCCGCGTTCATCCTGTCATTCCAACTTCATTATTAAAGTACCATGGAAAGGTCTCTCTGTGTCCTTCTCTCTGACCGGCGCTCTGTGGAAGGTTGCTATCAGACCAAACATCCCTTCAGAGTGTCCCACTCTATCACAATGGCTCTTATATTGGTAGAATCATTACACATTACACTCTAGAATCATTACACTCCTATGATAATAATCTTTGTGCCTCCATTTTGTCTCTTGCTGCCGACTCGTACGTCTCCATAATAGAGGACAGATGCTGTAACATTTAAATTTTTAACTTCAGAGGCCGTTTTTGTGTTTTTCATCAAACCTCCATCCACTTTGAATGAGGAGTTTATCTTTTTTCTTTTTTCTTTTTTTTCCAGGGAAACGAGCCAAATCTTATCAAAAGTCACACTATTCCTGAATGTTCTGAATGTTTTGATGTGCTTTTTGCATCTGTGCACCCAAGCTAACATGCTAATACATTTTTTTGTTTGACATGCTTATGTGTATGTTAGCTAATTTGTGCTATATGAAGATGTATCAATAAAGTATGATTAAAAGTGAAAGAATATCAGAAAATAATAGTAACAGGGAAAAAGTATCAATAACCTACCAACTAGAGCTACACTCGTTAGGGCGCAGTTCTTCACTAATGCCACATTTGTTTAAGGAACCAAATTAGCATCACTAGCATGATATCCATTAGCTCATCTAAATGCTAACTAGGTAGACCAGGTAGCTACAACACTGAGCAGGGAGCATCTCCATGGCAACAGACACTGATCTCCTTTGTTCTCCTTTGATCTCCATGAGGTGCCGCTCTCATCTGCTGAATTGAATCCACAGGTAGTAATGAGACATTGATGGACTCTGCCGCTCTCTGATTATGTAACTAAACACACCTGTGAGCTACAAGCTTTAAATACTGGAGTTTCAATCACAGCAGGAGGTGATAACTCAAGGGTTTTTTTGTCCAGAAGTATCTGCAGATGAACTTCATTCACAACTAAAGGTTAGGCTCTGTTGGCCCACGTCTGTCCTTTACACGGCCCTGTGATTCCGCTCACCAGAGGGCGCTCTTTGTGCTTCTTTTAAACTCATATTTAACAAACACATCAGCGTCTCCAAATGCTTTATGACCTGGACGGAAGTCACTGGGAGGGCATTTCTGACCTGAACCTGAGGGTTATCAGGAAGTAAACTATAGAGCTGCACTGCCCGTCAGGGGATTGAAACCCCATCTCCCAGGTGACAGGTGGGGATACTCTCCACTATACTACGGAGGAGATGTTGCTATGTGTAGTTGTCATGTGTCTGTTACCATGCTTCCACATTGTGACATCAGGTCCAGATGTTCCCCAGCTGTCATGAAGCCACTCTTCTGTAAATCCAGCATTAGTTCAACAGGTGAGGAACACCTGTATGATGCCATCTACTCTCTGAGTTTCACTTCAACAAGTTCTGACACCAGGTAATGCAGCACTACAGTCCACCAAAGGAGGTGCTGTGGCTTAGCTGGTCAAAGTACCTGTCTAGTAAACAGGAGATCCTGGGTTCAAATCCCAGCAGTGTCTCACAACATTAATTCAGTTCAACTTTACTAATATTTCACCAAATACAACACAGTCATTTCTTGGTGTTTTTACAGGAGAAACCCAACAAGTCCACATCATCAAGCATGAGGGTGATGGTTTGGTAGAGTACTTTTAGTACCATCTACAACTTTAGTCAGTGAAAACACATGAAAGCCCGTACTGTATCATAACGTACTGGCACAAACTGAGTGGTGGAAATGATTTATTTCAAACAGGAGAAATATGAAAGAGTTGGTGAGAGGGTGAAGCTCCCAGGGAGCTGATGGGGTCAAAGATCTTGCTCTAGAGCAGAGGTCAAACTCAGTTCCTGGAGGGCCTCAGCCCTGCATGTTTTCCACGTCTCCCTGCTTCAACATGGCTGATTGCATTGAGTGGCTCCTTATCAAGCTGAATGTGGTAATAAACCATTCAGGAGTGTCAAAGAAGGGAGACATAGAAAATATGCAGCTGTGAGAAACTCATTAAGTACTATAAAGGTACAAATCCTCCAATAGCAGTTGAACCTTCAGCTTCATTTCTTCAAGGTCGGCCATGACTAATGTTTTCATTTCCTTTTGTCAGGATGTGGTCATTCCAGGAGCTCTGTCAAGGCTGTCAGGAGTCCTGATCTCCTGCCTTATTTAGGACAATCAGTTGTAGTTCAATTCCCGGATGAGTCCTTGGAGTGACCATGTCGTTCCATGATCAGTCCCCAAATAGCAGGTTGAACCCACACCAGAACGCTCCGAGGAATTTATTTCAGATTGTGTTGATGTAATAATAGAGATTAGACATAAAATGTGGTTCTGATAGGTCCAGATCGAGTCTCCTACCCCGCCTCGCTCTACTCTGGCCTCAAAACTTCATTTTATCAAGGATTTTAGAAAAACTGCTGCTTCCCAGCTCATTTCTTTGATGGATTGAAATCAAACCTTTGGGACATTTCAGTCTGGTTTCCTGCACATCATAGCTCTGACACTGTGCTGGTTAAGGTCACCAACCATCTACTACTTTCAGCCAATAATGACTTGTACTTCTTCTTAATCCTCCTTTACCATCACTCAGTATTAAATACAGTCAATCAGAAGATTTTAATTAATCCTCTGAAAAATCATGTTGGCATCACTGGTGTTGCTCTTTACTAGTTGTCCTGGTATTTATCAGACAGATCATTTTCTGTTCAGCTTGGAGAGACCTCTTCCTCTTGTGCTGCTCTTTGTTGTGGTGTCCCTCAAGGCTCTGTTTTGGGTGGCCTTAATGTTAACTTTCATTTTTATGAAGACGACACACAACTGAACTTCCCCATAAAGCCTTGCTCTACGGACTCTGCCTCTATCCTGTCCTGCCTCGCAAAAGTAAAGTTCCAAAGTCCAAAAACTTTTTACAGTTGAACGGTTTAAAACCTGAAATCATTTTGATCGCCCCCAATGGACCCAGTTCTGGTGGTTTTAACAACCTTTGCTCTAGTCTTGGTAGCTCATGGAGCAATGTTTGAAAAGAGGCCCACAATTTTGGTGTGGTGTTCGACTCCGACCTGTCCTTTGACTGTCAGGTGACTAAGGTAGTCCAATCCTGCTTTGCTCAGCTGAGACGACTAGTCAAGACCAGGTCATTCCTCTCCCCAGCAGACCTGGAGAAAGTAATACATGCCTTCATCTGGTCCAGGCTGGATTACTGTACTCCCTTTATTCTGGCATCAGTAGGCTCAATGTTCAAAGACTGCAGCTGGAGCAGAATGCTGCTACCAGGTTTTTAACAGGCACCAGGAGGAGGGACCACGTTTCACCAATCCCTTCTTCCTTTCACTGGCTGCCCGTCAGTTTTAGAAGAGATTTTAAAATGCTACTGCTTGTTTTTACAGCCTTGAAAGGTCTGACTCCTCCAGATATCAGAGGCCTGTTATGATAATAATAATTACTAGAGGTTTGTATTTCCAGAAGAAAATGCAAGTGTGAATGCTGAAGATTGAATAAAGCTGATCTCCTTTGATCTCAGCGTCTCCATGGCTCCAGTGCTGATGTCTTATCAGATCAAAGGAGATCAGTGCCTTTTGTCATGGAGATGCTCAGAACAAAGATTTCCTCCGCCTTTGATCTCCATTGATCTCCATCCGGTGCCTCTCCCATCCACTTTGCAATGAAAGGCTTGTTATTGTTCTTTTTCACAACCTTGGTGATGACGTCATCATTAGATTCAGGTATGCTGAAGCAGGCAGAGAACTTAAACATGCAAGACACCGGCACTCTAGGACGCAGTTTGGACACCCTGATGGAGACCATCAAGAGACAGGTTAATTTTATCCTACTGATGGTGTGTTACTGCAATAGTCATCTTGCTCTGTTTCAAGTATGATTCTCACTTATGAATGAGACGAAGCAGACAGTGATCCTGACCACCAAGGTGCAGAAGTGGAGACTCTTCTTGCTCACTGTTTTGAAACTCAACAGATTGTAGTCCATTGTTCCTTCCTGAAGATGCTGAAAAGCTCGGCTCTGGATTTGAAAACAATCAAGAAACATCTGAGCAGACTGCTGGCTGTATTGCATCATATTTTCTCACTGCCTGATTGGCTGCAGGTGAGAAGTTTTGCTTCAGGAAAACCAGTTTTCTCTCCATTTGAAGCTGGAATGAAGAACTGCTTGGTTTTACAGCAAACCTGAGCAGGGATTTTAATGGTGGAAGCTCAGATTAAAGAGCATTCATTGATAACGATCATGACTTTTCAAAGCTTAGTTAAGCCGTGGTTCTACCAAGTCGTACGTTCCAGAGCGGACCAGGACGGTAAGGTAAAGCAAAGCTCATCCGGACCCAACTGTGTTGTTTGGTCCACCACAGAAAGTCTAGTTAAAATGTAGGCGGGTTGTTAACGACACAGATGCTACTGGTACAGAATGAGAGTCTGACTGCTTTCAAAAGGTCCAGTGATCATACAAGAGTGTCAGTCACTCTGATACTTTCTCATGGTTCTATTGACAATGAGAAGCAACAACACAACACTACTGCTTGGACATGTTTACTGGATCACATCATGGATGGATGGATGGATGGACGGATGGATGGATGGATGGACGGATGGATGGATGGATGGATGGATGGATGGATGGATGGATGGATGGAATATACAGAAACTTTACATGGATCCATCCATCCTCCAGTGTGTGTGTGTGTGGCTATTTTTCCACAATCATTTATTTGTACCCTAAATTGAGCTGGGTTTTTTCCAATGGAAGTTGAATTGTAATATTTTAATGTTTAAAATACATCCATCTTTACAAACATGTTGGTGAAGAAATTGTTTGTTAATGATTTAGTTGGCAGGTTAGTGAAATATCTCCTAAAATGTTCTGACTCCAACCATGAAATTCTCACTCACAGACAACACTTCCATAAATCCTCCCCTCCAGCAAGCAGCCACACACCACAATCCAAAGTGTCCTGGTGAGAGAGGGACAGTGTCCTGGTGAGAGAGGGACACATGCTGCTCAGGGCTTTTCCTCCTTGTCTTACATCAACTGATTCAGTTCAATAGAAACCACCAGGACAGGTGGAGAAAACAGGGTGGAGCTCTTTAGTTGTGTGGGTTTGATGTTGTTTGGGCTGGAAACAGTGATTCACATCTGGCAACCCTGTTGCTGAGCAGCGTTCCATGTGTAAACAGCTGCTCTGTGGGACTTCACCTTGTCTTCTGCGCTCTGGGGCCTGAAAACCTCTAGTCTGATCAGGTTCACATGGTCACATTGGAAATGATCCAGCAAAACAAGGATCCTGTTAAGAAATGAGAATTGATGATGAAAACCTGCAGTGTGAACAAAGTGGAACTCACTATTAATCTACTTGCTGCTGTTGATGTCAGACATAAAGCTTGGAGATGCTGGGGATTGAACCCAGGACCTCATACATGCAAAGCATGCGCTCTACCACTGAGATACATCCCCTGTCTTTTACTTTGTATGTAAACGTATGTGAATGTAGAACTGGACCACATCCTGTAGACCTGGACCTGATGACCTGGAGGAGATGAACAGGAGCTCATCAACTAGTTCATCAATACATTTGTTGGGCCCATTGAAAGTGTTTTCCAACTTTAAGAAGAGAAGGACAAACTTGTCCTTTATGTCTTGAGACAACTCCTGAGGTTCCTCATCCAGAGGCTCCAGATGATCTGCAGAGGTCTCACCCTCTAGAGTGGGCTGGGCTGCTGATTGAACACTTCACTTTTAAAATCCTCAGGGGATGTGCAGCATGTTTTCTGGGTCTATGAGGAGCAAAAGTGGAATAATTGTTTGTCCTGAAGCTGCAGTTTCTGAAGACACATGCAACGACTTTGAACTTCCTGAAGTGGTGCCAAGATGCTGAAAATACTGCTTCTCTGAAGTAAAAACACTAGAATGGCACAAGAGAGCAGTAAATGACAGAAGTTCCCTTTGTGTCACCAACTCTCCAAGCTGTGGGGACAAATGGGTCTGAAGGGAGGTGGAGGTTTTGAATGAAGAAGAGCAATCAGTGTGAAGACGAGGGAGGGACAGACTGCAGCCACCATGTCCATGTTGAAGCCTGGAGTGTTTTAACAATCCTGTCTGCTGCTCTGACTCCAAACTACACCTCTTCCTCCTCCACCTCATGCTGAAGCCTGTAAAATCAATCCAACATGTCATCACTAAGGTAGTTGGTGTCACTGAAAGTTTCTGTCACTTTCATCTTCAACAAGACTCCTTTGATCTTACCTTGATCAGCTGTTGAGACCAAATTCCCGAGTCCCCGTCCTTCAGTATTCTGTGAAATCTACAGTGAAATGATATGAAATGTGAAAAGCAGACAGAATGTAAAAGTGAAGAAGACTGTATTCAAGGCTTTTAGTCTTGATGGTCGATGTCATCCCCACACAAATGACGGCACAGAAGCAAAACCAACCTTAAACACAGAGACACACAGTAAGAGTTGTTGTGTTGATGTAATCTAAGAAGTAAAGCTGAGCTCTGGAATCCTGCAATCTCAGAAACATTATCATGGAGCTTCTGCTGGAAAATCCTAGATTGTGTCATCCAAGTATTAATATTCCAGAGTGCAGTGAGAAGCTGAACACCACACTGGAATCTGATTACATGAGCATTAGTCTGAACTACAAAACTCAACTTTGGTGTTTCCTTCAAAACCAAAACACTCAGAAATAAACAATTTTTTTTATTACTGATAATGACTCATCTGAGTTTTAAAAACTAACCAACACAAAACTACAACTTTCAAAATACCAACTTCAGGTTTCATTGTTTTTGGTTTTTCTGACTGACTGGACATTGTATAGGGAATCAATTATCCAACTATTTTAATGAGCAATAATGAACTAAAATCAACAAAAGGTCAAAGGTCAGATTACAGATTGAAATCACACATATCACAATGAAAAGATCCTAATATTGTAATGTTGCCTTCACAGTCAGACGTCTTTGTTGGTGCAAGTTGCTTCTATTGCTCTGAGAGGATCCAGCTGCTTGGACTCTTCCACTGCTGTGGAAAGTCTTTTATGCTTGTTATTTTAATGTGAAAATATTGAAGTTACAGTGTCACTTCCTTTCTGAGCTTCTCCTCAGTACTCTGAGCACATTGTACAGAATGATACCATTGGTGTGTGTGCTTGAGCCAAAGTAAGTGACAATCTGTGTAAATGTGTAAATATTGCTTCATGACTGCCGAGGCATTTTTTTAGTTAAACCCTCTTTGCCCATCCTGAGTTTATTTTGAAGTTTGAGAATATTTCATAAGTTAATTAGGCTCATGTGACGGTGTCATTAGTTAGTGTAAACCCTTTGTAATGTCTTTCAAGGTGTATTGCTGAGTACTTGAGGTCTGTTTTCACATTGTTATGTGTAGTTTAGTCTCCATATGTGCTGCATGCCCTTGTTTCAACTAATAGTTCATGCTGTCTTCATGTGATGTTAAAAAAGATGCAGTTGCAGTCTGCGCCCACTAGAGGGAAACACAGACCACCAAATCTGTTTAAAATCCTTAATTTCATTACAGCCTGATTATTCAGACTTTGTTCAAATTATTACCTTTTAGGGTTATTTTGACCAAACCATTATACTTTAAGTAAGAATTGACAATGATTAATGTTGGATTATATAACTTTATTTCTTTGTACAATATTTCAATATTATTCTATATTTGTTTGTTTCCTTTGTAGACCACACACACACACACACACACACACACACACACACACACACACACACACACACACACACACACACACACACACACACACGCGCGCGCTTTCATCACGTTCATCCTGTCATTCCAACTTCATTATTAAAGTACCCTGGAAAGGTCTCTCCGTGCCCTTCTCTCTGACCGGAGCTCTGTGGAAGGTTGCTATCAGACCAAACATCCCTTCAGAGTGTCCCATTCTATCACAATGGAGGACATTGATAATAGAGGACAGATGCTGCAACGTTTTCATTTTTAAGTTCAGACGCTGTTTTTGTGTTTTTCATCAAACCTCCATCCACTTTGAATGAAGAGTTGAATGATATCCATAAGCTCATCTAAATGCTAACTGGATAGACCAGGTAGCTACAACACTGAGCAGGGAGTGTCTCCATGGTAACAGAAACTGATCTCCTTTGTTCTCCTTTGATCTCCATGAGGTGCCTCTCTCATCTGCTGAATTTAATCCACAGGTGGTAATGAGACATTGATGGACTCTGCCGCTCTCTGATTATGTAACCGTTCTTTACACGGCCCTGTGATTCCGCTCACCAGAGGCTCCACATTGTGACATCACAGTGATGTCACAATGTGGAGTCTTTGTGACATCAGATCCAGATGTTCCCCAGCTGTCATGAAGCCACTCTTCTGTAAATCCAGCATTAGTTCAACAGGTGAGGAACACCTGTACGATGCCATCTGCTCTCTGAGTTTCACTTCAACAAGTTATGACACCAGGTAATGTGCTGTGACTTAGCTGGTCAAAGTGCCTGTCTTGTAAACAGGAGGTCCTGGGTTCAAATCCCAGCAGTGCCTCACGACATTAACTCAGTTCATCTTTACTTATCTAGCACCAAATACAACACAGTCATTTCTTGGTGTTTTTTACAGGAGAAACCCAACAAGTCCTGAGTGGAGGAAACGATTTATTTCAAACAGGATAAGTATGAAAGAGTTGGTGAGAGGGTGAAGCTCCCAGGGAGCTGATGGGGTTAAAGATCATGCTCTAGATCAGGGGTCTCAAACTCCTGGAGGGCCTCAGCCCTGCATGTGTTCCACGTCTCCCTGCTTCAACATGGCTGATTGCAATGAGTGGCTCCTTATGGAGCTTTGTGCTGAATGTGGTGATGAACCATTCAGGAGTGTTAAAGAAGGGAGACATAGAAAACATGCAGGGCTTAGGCCCTCCAGGATCTGAAAATTAAAGTGAATATCAAAGTCAAAATGGGATTTTTTCTTTTTTTAAATTAAAGTGAAAATGGGATTTTTTTCAAATTTAAAGTGAAGCATGTCAACAACAGTCCCTGTCAGGTGGAAGTGGTCAAGCTCAACTATTATCAATGAATGAAACAGATCAAATCTTGGTCAGGAACAATAGACTGGAGCGGCGTGTTGTCTTGGCCCACGCACTCGTCCAAAGATAAAGTTTCTAGTCAGACAAGCGAAGCGTCCTTCAATTGGCTCTAATGCCATGGGTCTTCTCTTGACAAGATGTCCTCAATTAAATGTGTCTTCTCCTTGAGGTGTGAGTAATGAGCTCATTCTCAAGCAGTGTCTTGTCTGTTGCCGTGCGTCTTACTTCCAGATGTTTAGCCTCATGTTCAGACAGAGGTCTGTGGTATCCATCGTGTTTTGTATCAATCACCTTGTTTTGCCTGCTTGTAGGAAGAGACCAGTTTGAGGCCCAAGGTTCTGCTGGGGTGAAAGTCCACAGGGTGGAGCAAGTCAGAACTGATGGCAGTGTCTCATTACTTGCTGATCTAAGGAAGTAAATCCATCTAAAGCATTGAAAGTGGCAGGATTTGAACCCACACCTCCTGAGAGACTGGAGCCTTAATCCAGCGCCTTGGACCGCTCGGCCACACTACCTGCATCAGCTTGGATTGAGTGCTCATCCAATATCCTGTCCTCCCTCGTCTTCCCTGCTTGCTGCTCCTGTCTTCTTCTGTCTCATGTCAGAATCTAACAAGAGCCTCTCTCTACATCTGAACTGAACCGAACCGAAACCATGGAATTGATCAGCTGGTCTCTCAATGCAATCGACAAAACTTTAATGACAAGACGATTGGGCAAGGGAGAGCCCACATATCCCGAGTGGACGTTTGCTGCTGGATACACGCTCGACTCCTGGGACAGCTGGAGGATTGTGTGTTTGTCATTTCTTTCCACGGAGGACATGGAAGACCTCTACATAATTGGATTTATGATAACAGGTCTGCTGCTGATTGGAGCTGACAGCTTTCTGATCGATCACAAAGTGGAGAAGATGCAGGCAGCTGTATTGGGAAGGCTGCCAATCCTCACTGAGGGACTGTGCAGGGATTTGAACACTCAGACTCGTGATAAATGAACTCAATCGTACGCAAGACGTGACTCTTTAACATATACGAGGAATAGAAACCAACTTGGTGAAATTCAGAGCTCGGCTGGAACACTAAAAAAATGGCCACTGATTTTGGAGCAGCATGGAGACCAGAGACACTGAAGGACGAGAGAAAGCTGAAGTCGTCCTGACAGAAAACAAATCTCATCTACATTCAGATTCCCTCAGACGTCCAGACGCCGAAAGCTGGATTGTTTTTCTATTTCTCCTGGATGTGGATGTTAAAACGGAGGCTCTGTCCTTCCCTGATGTCTCCTCACACCCGTCCCACTGGGAACTTGTCTCTGACCAGGACTATCAAGGCCGTCTCACGACAACAGACGCTGGACTGACACTGCAGAGATAAGCAACAGTACTGCTTCACCCCCTCTGTTGGCCCCTCCCCTCCTCCCACACAGAGGCAGGTGGAGGAGGTGGAGGAGGTGAGCTGAGCTCCTACGAGAGGCTGTGAGCTCCACCTACCTAACCCAGCGGCTTGCTGCAACCTAACCCCACCTCCTATGTCCACATGTGCTTTGTCTTGGAGACATGTTGTAACCTGTGTTGATGCTTTAAATGTGCTGAGGTGTTTTTGTTCCTATTACAGACTGTCCTCTCTTAGAACACAGTCTGAAATCTGTCTTTTCTTTCTCCTCTTGTCACCTCTCATTGTCTCTCTTTTCTACAAGCTTCACATGAAATTTCGCTGTACTTGTACAATGACAATAAATTGTGATTGATTGATTGATTGATTGATTGATTGATTGATTGATTGATTGATTGATTGATTGATTGATTGATTGATTGATTGATTGAGTATTTAATAGTCCACAATGTATTAGAATTTACCATTTGAAGTCCATTTTTTCTAAATAGAATCCACTCTCTCTGTTCTGCCTTCTGTCTCTGTTTCCATTATTAATCCTACTAATTGATCAGCTGTGTCATTACAGGTTGTCACTGTCACAGTGTCTAATGTTGGATTTACTTTGTTTTAAGTAATACCTGGTCCTTTACCAAGTGTTTTTGATGATCCATGATTTTATTTTGATGGTTCAACGTGTGAGAGTTCATTTTTATTTTTGAAGTTAAAGCCGTTGGTTCAGTCTCTTTTTGGCAGCGACCAAATTCAGCTCAGATCCAGATCAGATCCATAATGTGATTTGTTAACAAGTGAAACAGGAAATGATCTGTAAGGTGCAGTACAGCATGGCTCCGCCCCCCTTCACGATGTGACAGGGTCTCAGTTATTTGGTGTATAACTAGTCCTGCACTGCTGGAGCACAGACACAAAAAGCTCATCAGGAACAGGTTGCTAGGACTTTTGTTAACGATTCAGATAACCACTTCCCCAAAAAAACTGCTAAACAATGTCCCGTACAAAGAAGATGGGAGAGGCTCCTCATGGAAGAGATGAAAGGAGATGAAAGGAGATTAAAGGGGATCAGCTTCTGTTGCCATGGAGATGCTGAGAACAAAGTAGAGGCAGGCACACACTATTTCATCTGGAATGTTCTTGTTTTAAGCACCTAAGGTATTTTAAAAACCTCAGGTGAGAACTGAGCAGTGTTGCCACATTTACCTTGAAAAGTAATCTGATTACTGATTACTAGTTACTCATTTAAAAGTAACTAGTTACTTTACTGATTACTTGTCTTTTCAAGTCACTAAATTAGATTATAAGTAACTTTTACTTACTTTCAGCATCTGCCGACAACACCCCCACCTTCTCAAGATAGAAATGACAACAGTTTTTCTAAAAACTCAGTTCTGATCACTGCCTGGCCTCCTGCTGAAACATATTTAACCTTGACCTTCATTCTTTGTTGTATTTATATCTGACCCACGCTTTTATTATCACATTGTTACTATTACTGCTATTTATTAGTACCAAGTTGTAGTCTGTTGTTGCACTATTTATCTATTTATTTATTTGCACTACCTGCCTACCTGCTCTATGTGACCTTTACCCCCCCCCCCCCCCCCCCCCCCCCCCATGGGGACAAATAAAGCATTTCATTGATTGATTGATTGATTGATTGATTGATTGAAAAAAAGGGGCCTGATCGCAATGTTTAGGTTTATTGATGCCTTTAGTTTGTTCCCATTTGTTTGTGTCACCTGAACACATCGTTAGAGCGAGTTGGCCTGTGATTGGCTGAGAGTGGAGAAGGGGGCGGGTCAGGTGAGTGTGCAGATTGCATCATGTGCTGCTTGTGTCTGTCAGTTTGGAGGAGAATGGAGGAGCAGCTGGTTCTGTTTAAGAAATGACAGTGTTTTATTTGGTACTATATAAGTAAAGATGAAGTGAATTAATGCTGTGAGGCACTGCTGGGATTTGAACCCAGGATCTCCTGTTTACTAGACAGGCACTTTGACCAGCTAAGCCACAGCACCTCCTTTGGTGCATTTCAGTACTGCATTACCTGGTGTCAGATGGACTGCAAACATATCTTTATATTTGATAACAGTCTGAAAAATCAGAGTCCATCCATCTATCCATCTGTCATCCATCCATCCATCCATCCATCTATCCATCTGTCATCCATCTACCAATCCATCCTTCCATCAATCCTTCCATCGTCCATCCATCCATCCATCCGTCATCCATCCATCCATCATCCATCCGTCCATCCATCCTTCCATCCATCCATCCATCCATCCATCCATCTGTCATCCTTCCATCCATCCATCCATCTGTCATCCTTCCATCCATCCATCTATCCATCTATCCATCATCCTTCCTTCCACCCATCCAAACCTTCCTCTGCTACTGACACTTTCTCTACTATGTCTTCCAGAACTTTCCCAGGGAGGCTGTGAAAAGTGATACACTGATGGTTCTATCCGCTAACTCTGTTTGGTGATGTCATAGTGATGTCATAAAAGAATGGAAAAGATCAAACTCTTTCATACTTATTTGTTCTAAATAAATCGTTTCCACCACTCAGTATGTGCCGGTACGTTATGATACAGTACGGGTTTTCATGTGTTTTCACTGACTAAAGTTGTGGATGGTACTGAAAGTACTGTACCAAACTGTCACCCTCATACTTGATGATGTGGACTTGTTGGGTTTCTCCTGTAAAAACACCAAGAAATGACTGTGTTGTATTTGGTGCTATATAAGTAAAGTTGAAGTGAATTAATGTTGTGAGGCACTGCTGGGATTTGAACCCAGAATCTCCTGTTTACTAGACAGGCACTTTGACCAGCTAAGCCACAGCACCTCTTTTGGAGGTGGTAGGGGCTATTCCAGATCCAGATGACCACTCACACCACCATAAAGGTTGCTGAAAGGACAACGTGGGTTCACGCATCACTGGTTCACAGTCAACATCTGATCCTGGTTTTAGCTCCTTTATGGATTTGATGTTGACTTTGACATTGTGTCCTCCACATCCTGCCACATGAGTCAATCTGCTTGAAGGTTCAAATCTGCTGCCACATTTTGTCTGGATCCTTGAAAACTTCCACCAAGATGTTTGTATTGTGGTGGCGGCTGTGGGACGCTGCTGATGCTGTCAGGTGGGACAGTGCAAGGCATTATGGGATGTCTTTTCCCAGGACTCTTTCTCTACGTTGACCTGTAGTTTTACTCTTCCTGTTGTTGTTTGGTCTCTCTGCTGATTGTTGTTGTCTTGGTCGGAGCAGGTTAAAGAAAGAAGACAAAGATGTCTTCCAAAGTCATCGTCTCTTTTCACTGCATGACCTGAATGTCCTGAAGACATTGAAACTGCAGGAGGAACAAGACGTGACCACAAAGGAGTTTGGGCTGTCACACTGTTCAATGCCCACAAGTCTCTTTCTAATAAGTTCCTCATGTAAAGAAATGACTCAGTCTTTCATTACAGAGCTGAGACGACTGAACTCTACACATTTACTTGTTAGCAGTCAGTTCTATGGCCAGTTTGGGAATTGAACCCAGGACCTTTGTGTTCTGAGATGAGAAGAAGATGAATAGGTCAGACATATACATTTGAGGAGAATGAAGTACATCTAAATGAATCCATCAGACTGAAGAAGAGTCTTTGTGGAACATTAAAGTATTGAGCAGTGTTGTTGGCAGGATCCAGACGGCTGCATTGTAGCTCCTCCTTATGGAATCGTACCGACGTGCTCGCTGCCACAACAGAGGGCTGACGGTGGGCTACGGTACTTTTGGTACCCTCCACAACTTTAGTCAGTGAAAACACATGAGAACCTGAACTGTACCATGAGGTACCAGCAGATACTGAGTGTGGAAACTGAGTGTGGAAACCAGAGCAGTTTGTTTTAATCAACTCTACATTAGAACCAAAGTAAAGCCTTTTTTAAATCACAGCCACCTTGAAAGGACAATTCCTGCTCTATCAGCTCACTAATTGATTACTGTAATGCTCTTTATCAATCCTGTCATGACACAACTGGAGCAAAAGTCACGTGGAAACAAACAGACGATTGTGAAAGTGCTCCTCTGGGAACTGGTGAGTTGTTTGTATTTTCATCATTTAAGATGAAAACAAACTTTTCAACTCCAAAAATATCTTCGTATGTATTGATAACTCTTTGTACGACTGACTAATCTTATTACATGTACAAGTTCTAATACAGAGGAGCAGATTTTTTACACATTTCAATATCTAATTACAGTAAAAACACAAGATGACTTCTGCAGGTTCAGATTGACAAATTCTTTCTCACACTGACACTCTGACTTTAGACAGACGATTTGAAATCCAGAGAGACAAACTGTCCACTTGTCTTCACATAAAGACCTACAGTCACTTTCCAAATGTAATGTTGTGAGGCACTGCTGGGATTTGAACCCAAGACCTCCTGTTTACTAGACAGGTACTTTGAGCAGCTCAGCCACAGCGCCTCCTTCTGCTCACTCTTAGTGTTGCATTACCTGCTGTCATCCGTACATCTGAGCTTCAGCAGCAGAGGTTTTAAAGTAATCTCTAAATAATCCCTCTTTCATTCCAGAGCTTGAACCCAGGACCTTGGTGTTAGTAGCACCACACTCTGTCAGACATGTTGTCCACTGCACCACCTGCCCCCTGCTGGGGGGACACGTCACTGCACCGACACATATTTAACTGTTACCTCCCCTTAATGAGGACAACCTGCCTGACGAGGACAACAGACTGCACTCAACAAAAACACCTCATTGGATTAACTCCACTGGATTGGGGCAGTTTTTCCATCTGATAAAGTTTCTGAGCTCCGACTCAGTTTGAGTTTGTTTCTGCACAACAATCTAAAAACTCCTCCAACTCAATGTTTTCATATTTTACCAAAACAAACCAATCGCATATACCTCAGCTAATTTATTTGGTTTAGTGCCATTAAATTCAATTAAAGAGAGTTTCAACTAATTATTTGTGTTGCAGTAATTCTATTATTTTTCATTTGGTTTAACCCAAAAAGACATAATTGAGAAGGAATTAGTTTTTCTTAGATTATAAAGAAACACCAGTGAAGCTGGCTCAGTTTTTTATTTATTTAAATGTAATAAAATCTTAACAGGAAGTACAGTGGAGGTCACATTTTAAATAACCGACAATGTAATGAAGAACATTTCAATAACAGACAAAAACAGGAGTTTGACCTTATGCACTATTTTCCAAAGAAGAGTAAAACAGAACTGGTATAAAATATTGTAATAAGTTGAAATATTAGGGGCGTATATATATATATATATATACAGTATATATATATATATATATTCTTTTTCTAATATAATAGACTCCTCTCTCTCTCTCTCTCTCTCTCTCTCTCTCTCTCTCTCTCTCTCTCTCTCTCTCTTTCTCTCTCTCTCTGAGTGACAGCTGTCAAATCTTCCATATTTCAGCACTTAGCGCATCACTGCTAATTTGTCCACTCATCAAATTTCACTAAACTTTCAGAAGAGAAAAATCTACAAATAATAAATATTTACCACCTTTTACACCCATAAGGCCACAAATCCTCTCATGAATCAGCAGCAGCAGAAAATGAAAAGAAAAAACCTGCTTACCTTTTTAATCGTCCAAAACAGCCCAACAAACAACCCTGGTCTTAAAAAGCTCTTCAAATCATCTGTCTCTTTTTGTCCATCGTCTCCCACCGTCTTCCCAGCGAGCTGACACACACAGTTTTAACTCAAAATCACAGTTTAGAGTGACGTGGCGTGGGAGTGCTGGAAATTCCCTCTCCTCCTCACCGTTCAGGTTTTACCTTCAGTTTTGTGTACAATGAACTTTCTACTGATTTCAACTCAATAAAATACACAGCTGTCCATATAGAATATTTAAAAAAAAAATAATTAAATACATAAAAGTAAATAAAAGGAGTTAGATTTTATTTTATTTTTTTGTAATGAGGTGCTGGATCCAATCAAATAAGTGCCGGTCGAAATGTGGGAGGGGCCGGATCCTGTTCCGGCAAGATCCGGCCCAAATGAAGCTCTGGGATTATGTAACAAGACGTCTTCATCCATTAAACTCCTGATATGTTGGAAACTGTGTTGAATAATTTCAAAAAGCTTTCTTTGTGTTTCTGCCCGGTTTCAAACAGGGGACCTTTTGCGTGTGAAGCAAACATGATAACCACTACACTACAGAAACTCTGCTGGAGGTTAACAGGGTCGTGTGAAAACATTTGACTCCAAGCAGCAACTCAATCCAGAAGAGAGTAGAACAAGAACACAGCTCCTTGGACCGCTTGGTTTCCTCACTCAGCTCATCTCACTCTGAGGGAAAAGTTGTTCTTGATGATAAAAAAGTTCTTCTGAGAACATCAGTCCTCATCACTTTCTGCAGAGGAACATAGAGAGTGAGCTACCAGCAGCTGCTCTCTGTGGAGGAGAACATCAGTCCTCACCTCCACCCTTTCTGACAGGGGGAAGGTGTGTGTGTGTGTGTGTGTGTGTGTGTGTGTGTGTGTGTGTGTGTGTGTGTGTGTGTGTGTGTGTGTGTGTGTGTGTGTGTGTGTGTGTGTGTGTGTGTGTGTGTGTGTGTGTGTTTGTGTGTGTGTGTGTGTGTGTGTGCACGTGTGTTCCATGACACAATTGGATGTGTATTTGATGTATTTATTTGATGTTTCACATTGTGGATTTGCTGTGAGATGTGAGGTGCAAGAGGAGCTGCAGGGTGTGTGAAGGAGGAGGCACAGGTGGAAGTGCAGGATGTCTGCAGGAGGAGGTGCAGAAGGAGGCTCAGGATTAGGCTCAGGATGTGTGCAGGAGGAGGTGCAGGGTGTGTGAAGGAGGAGGCACAGGAGGAGGTGCAGGAGGAGGTGCAGGATGTGAGCAGGAGGAGGTGCAGGATGTGAGCAGGAGGAGGCGCAGGATGTGTGCAGGAGGAGCTGCCGGATGTTTGTGGGAAGAGCTGCAGAATAAGGTGGAGGAGGAGGTGCAGTAGGAGGTGCAGGAGGAGGCGCAGGATTGTGCAGGAGGAGGTACAGGAGGAGGTGCAGGATTGTGCAGGAGGAGGTGCAGGAGAAGCTGCAGGAGGAGGCACAGGAGGATGCAGAGGAGAAGCTGCAGGAAGGGGTTCAGGAGGAGGTGCAGGATTTGTGCAGGAGGAGGTTAAGGAGTAGGCGCAGGATAGTTCTATGGTAGAACTAGAAGCTCCGCCCACCTCACTACAACCTCCACTGGACTCTCTCCACCTATCAAGGCCAGCTGTCACTACAGGCTCAGAGGCTCAGGTGTTTTGTTGAGCTGCTGCTGCCCCCTGTTGACCGCTGTGTGACGGTGCAGATCACTCAGTTTGACCAACACACAGCGGAGGAGTCATTTCACTTTCAAGACACAGTCAGACCAACGCTCTCTGTCCATGTAGCTCACTCTCTGTGCTGAGGACACGTCCTCAGGTGATGGAGGTGAAGGTGGTGAACAGCTCCTGCTCCACTCTACACAAGCTGGAAAACTCCCACACACAGGACACACAGCGTGCTCTCTGCTCTCCTCAGTGGATCTTCAGGACACACAGCGTGCTCTCTGCTCTCCTCAGTGGATCTTCAGGACACACACTGTCCTCTCTGCTGTCCTCCACCTGCAGAGAGGACGGAACACAGGAGCCATCTTGGATGTTCTGTTAAAGAAGTGATTGGAGGTGAATTCATATGTTCTTGCAGAACGTCTCTTCAATCAAAGTTCTTGTTCCAGGACAGAAAAACTTGTGAAAACTTTCCAGGGTAAAGGAGGAGTGACGGGGCAGGAAATAAAGAGCTTCGTCACAATCTAATGGAAGCTCAGTAAAAATGTAGAGAACATAATTTTAAAGAATTTGTAAGGTTCTATTGAGATTTACAGGAGACCTCCGAAGTATTTCAGCATTTTCATAGTTTTTATGTTCTGAAGAGTCCATTTTTTTTTCCAGTTTGGGATTTTCTTCCAGTTTGAGAGAGAGCATTGAGAAGAAGACAAACTGTCTGAGATATCTTTCCATAGATGATTGTGAAGTGTTGTTATTTCCAGTGTTGGACAGTGTATTCATTGTACTCCATGTACACCCACCAACGACCACTTGTTTACTAGAAATGACCACTCCAGGTACATTTGTGTGTTTTTAAGAGTGTTGATAGTCTTCCTGTGGAAAACAAGTCAAATCAGGCTGCCTGCACTTCACACAGTCTGTCCTCTTCATGCTGACTTTGTCCTCTTCTAAATGGGACTAAACTGCTCTGTTGTCCGTCTCCTGTTTCAGTCTGATGTCTTCACCATCAGGAGGAAGAGTGTGTGTCCTCACAAGCCTGGTTGTTTCCTTTAATGAAGATCAATACACTCTCCTTCAGGAGGACCTGCTAAGTTGATCACTGGATATTGTCCATGTAGCAGTGTTCCCTGCTTCTTCTTCAAATGGAACTTTTATTCTGAAGAGTCTCCAGGAGAATGAAAAATACTTTAATGTCATTTTTTGTCTGTAGATAAATGACACCCCAAAATATTTTCACTTTTTAAGACTTATGTTCTTTTAAAGAGAAATAAATCATACATGTTTACATTTATATTAATTCATACAGTATTTGCTGCTTTAAAAGTAAAAAATAAATCTAAAGTAAAGTTTCTCCGTATTTTGAATCAAGTTTAAATATTGCATGTTGGCCTGTTAGGTTTAAGAAAATAGAACTTTTTCCAGACTTTGTGATTTGCAGCTTGATCTTGATAACTCAATAGTTCATCTGTTCATCCTGACATTTCCATCAGAACAAGAGTGATGACTTGAGTTTGTACTGTAGGCAGATATACTGTGTGAGAATTAGGCCCTGAATATCCCAAAGTAGTTTTTTTTCGAAATGTGTAAAGTGGTGTACTCACATTATTATTTAAGGTTGAGTGGAAGCGACCGCCAAACCACTAAGCAAAAGGTCAAACTTTGAAAGAAGTCAACTCTTCTCAGCTTTTTAAGGTGGTTGCTGATCCAGAGGTTAAAGAGTTAAAGTCTCTCTAGAGACCAAGTAAAAACAACCTCAGCTGATTGGAGCGGTCTGTCTGCAGCTGGATCCAGGTCCAAAGGTTGATTCTTCTGAAAAATAAATGTGATTAAAAAAATATATTTTGAATCTGAATGTTCAAGGTTTGAGCTTCAATTTTGAAAAATCAAAAACTCTGTATTCAAAATAAAAATAAGTGTATGAAAAGTTTTTTCACTTTACATATAATTTTGATTCAGCTCTGGAATTCATTTGATAAAATCCTTTATTTTAATTTTTCACTAATATATTTTTTAAAATGTAGGTGTTATTTTTTCAGTTGCAGGTTTAATGTTTTCAGATTAGGATCTTATTTCTTTCACATTCAAATCCTGGTTTCAAGTTTCTAATTTTGTTTTTTACTCTCAGATCGTATTTTTTCAAGTTCAAACTGTTGGCCTTGTTCTGGCGTGGGGGCGTGGCTTCCACTGAGAGGGGCGTGGCCATCACTGAGAGGGGTGTGGGATCGTGTTGCCTTCAGGAACAGTGGGTACTTTGACCTATGTAACTCAAAACTCTCTATACACTGTATTCACCCCATAGATGTAATTAAAGTTAAATATTTAATTACATCTAAAGAGCTAAGGTAGAGCGGAAATCCTTCTAAGTATCGTGAGGCTGAGTAACATTCAGGGAGACGTTTTTAGGTGTGAAAGCAGCTTTGTTTGAACTGGCTTCATACTATCAGCTGCTGTTAAAGTTCTCAAAGTCTTCATTTCAAACTTCAGTCCTCCTCAGTCGTCCTTTTTAACAATGTTTTTATGAGCTTCCTTTGAATCTCAATGAAGGAAACACAATCAGGGAACGCCCTGAGCTTTCTTTGAACCGCCGTCACTCACAACCCCACATATGACCCCTATTAGGAGAACTCCTGTTCTCACTTTAATAGTCACTTTAATTTGAAAAATAACTCCTATTCTCACTTTCATAGTCATTTTAATTTGATAGAAAATCATATTTTCACCTTGATTTTCATTTTAATAAAAAAAAAACTCCCATTCCCACATTCATGTTCACTTTAATTTGAAAAAAACATTTATTCTATTTTCACCTAGATGTTAGTTAGTTAGTTAGTTAGTTTTAGCAGTAACTGGCTGCTCCATCCTCACTTCTCCTCCAACCAGGCACACACACACAAACACACACTGCAGCCGTGCCTCCTGTGTCCCGGAGACAGTGGTGCCTGTCAGATTCTGTTACAGCAGCCAGCCAGGTGGAAGATTTCATAAATACAATGAAGTTTTAATTGAATTCCAGCAGGACCACTTCTCATTGTGCAACCTTTAGTGATAATATATTTACACATGTTATAGATAATATCAAAGTAAGTGGTGTATTAGTAATGATATCAGTGATTTCATGTCTGTTTGTTTTTGTTGTTTTACTATTTACAATGAAAACCACAGAAACATTAAAACAGACAACAGATAGATGTCAGTACACATGAGTCAGAACAGAGGAATCCCTGGAAAAACGAGTTATTGAGGTACAATCAGATGACTGGGAACTCATTTATAAAGGAAAAGACGTCCTGTCACTATGAGTGTACAATCAAACAATACAAGAGAAACTGAAATATAAAGATATTTATAGATATTATATAGATGACAAAGGGGTTTAAAAAATGTGTCTAAGAAGAAGAATACATGACATAGAGAATCGTATAAATGATGAACGAAGGAGATGGAAAATAAATACAAGAAATGTAAAAATGAGTTCACTCATATGATGCGAAAATGTTAGAAGAATTCTTTTAAGAAAGTACCAGAAAACAATAAAGACCATGTCAGCAGTACATAGAAGGTTCTACATAGTATCATTAAACAGGCTTCCAGTAAGGATACCGTTATTGAAAACAGACACACTTCACAAACTACAGACCCACAATTCTCCCAAATCCTAGAAAAACTCTTCAACGACATACTAGATACATTCAGAGAAATGAAATCTAATTCATTAAATCTAGGTCAAACCAAAATCATGATATTTGGAAAATATGAAATAAATAAACAGGTAAAGGTTCAGGTAGACAGACAGACTTGGACTTGGACTTGGACTTGGACTTGGACTTGGACTTGGACTTGGACTTGGACTTGGAGTGGATTAGTCTGGAGGCCCAGGCACACGACCAGCTCAGCTTCCACTCAGAGCCCAGACCAGCTGTTCAGATTTGGACACTTGGAGCTGAGAAGGGGGAGGCTCCATGATTCCTCTTCATGCAGAGGTTTTATTTCCCTTTGCCACTGAAGGCAACACACTCACTAGCCACCAGTCCACAGATGAAAACACAAAATCACATGTGTAACCAGAAAGTCCAGTTAAGATGGAGACGGGTTGTGAATGACACAGATGCTACTGGTACAGTATGAGAGTCTGACTGCTTTCAAAAGGTCCAGTGATCATACAAGCGTATCAGTCACTCTCATACTTTCTCATGGTTCTATTGACAATGAGAAGCAACAACACAACACTACTGCTTGGACATGTTTGCTGGATCACATCATGGATGATGGATGATGGATGATGGATGGATGGATGATGGATGTAATATACAGACATGACTTATGTTCACTCTGGAGGTGAGGGGGGAACTCCTGTTCTCACTTTCATTGTCACTTTAATTTGAAAAAAACATATATTCTATTTTCACCAAGATGTTAGTGAGTTAGTTTTACCAGTAAATGGCTGCTCCATCCTCACTTCTCCTATAACCAGGCCCAAACACACACACACACACACACACACACACACACACACACACACACAAACACACACACACACACAAACACACACACACACACACAGACACAACAGCCGGGCCTCCTGGGGGTCGTTTGGAGGGTCATAATTTATTTACACATGTTATAGATAATATCAAAGTAAGTGGTGTATTAGTAATGATATCAGTGATTTCATGTCTGTTTGTTTTAGTTTTTTTACTATTTACAATAAAAACCACAGAAACATTAAAACAGACAACAGATAGATGTCAACACAGATGAGTCAAAACAGAGCAGTCCCTGGAAAAACTAGTTATTGAGGTACAATCAGATGACTGGGAACTCATTTATAAATACGAGAAAAAGTGAAATATAAAGATGTTTAATGGATGACAAAGGGCTTAAAAAATGCATCCAAGGAGAAGAATACATGGCATAGAGAGTCCAATAAATGATGAACGAAGGAGATGGAAAATAAATCCAAGAAATGTAAAACAAAGTTCACTCATATGATGAGAAAATGTTAGAAGAATTCTTTTAAGAAAGTACCAGAAAACAATAAAGACCATGTCAGCAGTACATAGAAGGTTCTACATAGTATCATTCAACAGGCTTCCAGTAAGGATACCGTTATTGAAAACAGACACACTTCACAAACTACAGACCCACAATTCTCCCAAATCCTAGAAAAACTCTTCAACGACATACTAGATACATTCAGAGAAATGAAATCTAATTCATTAAATCTAGGTCAAACCAAAATCATGATATTTGGAAAATATGAAATAAATAAACAGGTAAAGGTTCAAGTAGAGAGTGTAAATAGAGAAAAGGTGATTGAAGACAAATTTCTAGAAAAATGTAAGGATGAGTACGAGCACATTACAACTCTACAAAGCTGATTTCCTTTGATCTGAGCGTCTCCATGGCTCCAGTGCTGATCTCCTATCAGATCAAAGGAGATCAGTGCCTTTTGCCATGGAGATGCTCAGATCCAAGATTTCCTCCGGCTTTGATCTCCGTTGATCTCCATCCGGTGCCTCTCCCATCCACTTTGTGATGAAAGGCTCATTATTGTTCTTTTTCACAACCTTGGTGATGACGTCATCATTAGATTCAGGTATGCTGAAGCAGGCAGAGAACTAAAACATGCAGGACACCAGCACTCTCTGACCCAGTTTGGACACCCTGTCGTAGACCATCAAGAGACAGCTTAGTTTTATCCTACTGATGACGTGTTGCTGCAATAGTCATCTTGCTCAGTTTCAAGTTTTTTCCCTCAGACACCAGAGCACTCTGTAACAGGATTTGACAGATAGTGACGGGGCGCGGCCAGCAGGGGGCAGCAGCGAGGCTGACTTGCTCTTTGACCGTGTGACTGTGGTGACCAAATCCAGGGGGCGTATTACATTGGTTATTGATGTAGCTTAAAGAGGTGGAACAGATTAAACATTCAGATGAAACAATCAGCAAATAAAAGTCAAATGAAGAAAACGTACAAGGGCTTATTAGTCAATGATATCAGTGATTTCATGTCTGTTTGTTTTTTTACTATTTCCAATAAAAACCACAGAAAGATTAAAACAGACAACAGATGGATATCATTACAAATGAGTCAGAAGAGAGGAATCCCTCGATAAACTAGTTATTGAGGTACAATCGGATGACTGGGAACTCATTTATAAAGGAAAAGACGCCCTGTCACTATGAGTGTACAATCAAACAATACAAGAGAAAGTGAAATATGGATCTGGACTCTGGGAGCAGTGGGCGGAGCTGAGGTTGCACCGTGAGAGAGAGCGAGAGAGAGAGAGAGAGAGAGCGAGAGTGGACCAAGATAGAGACTGAGACTGAGACTGAGACTGAGTTTTACACTCGGACTTGGACTTGGAGTGGAGTGGATTAGTCTGGAGGCCCAGGCACATGACAACCTCAGCTTCCACTCAGAGCCCAGACCAGCTGTTCAGATTTGGACACTTGGAGCTGAGAAGGGGGAGGCTCCATGATTCCTCTTCATGCAGAGGTTTTATTTCCCTTTGCCACTGAAGGCAACACACTCACTAGCCACCAGTCCACAGATGAAAACACAAAATCACATGTGTAACCAGAAAGTCCAGTTAAGATGGAGACGGGTTGTGAATGACACAGATGCTACTGGTACAGTATGAGAGTCTGACTGCTTTCAAAAGGTCCAGTGATCATACAAGCGTATCAGTCACTCTCATACTTTCTCATGGTTCTATTGACAATGAGAAGCAACAACACAACACTACTGCTTGGACATGTTTGCTGGATCACATCATGGATGATGGATGATGGATGGATGGATGGATGGATGATGGATGTAATATACAGACATGACTTATGTTCACTCTGGAGGTGAGGGGGGAACTCCTGTTCTCACTTTCATTGTCACTTTAATTTGAAAAAAACATATATTCTATTTTCACCAAGATGTTAGTGAGTTAGTTTTACCAGTAAATGGCTGCTCCATCCTCACTTCTCCTATAACCAGGCCCAAACACACACACACACACACACACACACACACACACACACACACACACACACACACACACACACACACACACACACACACACACACACACACACACACACACACACACACACACACACAAACACACACACACACAACAGCCGGGCCTCCTGGGGGTCGTTTGGAGGGTCATAATTTATTTACACATGTTATAGATAATATCAAAGTAAGTGGTGTATTAGTCAATGATATCAGTGATTTCATGTCTGTTTGTTTTAGTTTTTTTACTATTTACAATAAAAACCACAGAAACATTAAAACAGACAACAGATAGATGTCAACACAAATGAGTCAAAACAGAGCAGTCCCTGGAAAAACTAGTTATTGAGGTACAATCAGATGACTGGGAACTCATTTATAAATACGAGAAAAAGTGAAATATAAAGATGTTTAATGGATGACAAAGGGCTTAAAAAATGCATCCAAGGAGAAGAATACATGACATAGAGAATCCAATAAATGATGAACGAAGGAGATGGAAAATAAATCCAAGAAATGTAAAACAAAGTTCACTCATATGATGAGAAAATGTTAGAAGAATTCTTTTAAGAAAGTACCAGAAAACAATAAAGACCATGTCAGCAGTACATAGAAGGTTCTACATAGTATCATTCAACAGGCTTCCAGTAAGGATACCGTTTTTGAAAACAGACACACTTCACAAACTACAGACCCACAATTCTCCCAAATCCTAGAAAAACTCTTCAACGACATACTAGATACATTCAGAGAAATGAAATCTAATTCATTAAATCTAGGTCAAACCAAAATCATGATATTTGGAAAATATGAAATAAATAAACAGGTAAAGGTTCAAGTAGAGAGTGTAAATAGAGAAAAGGTGATTGAAGACAAATTTCTAGAAAAATGTAAGGATGAGTACGAGCACATTACAACTCTACAAAGCTGATTTCCTTTGATCTGAGCGTCTCCATGGCTCCAGTGCTGATCTCCTATCAGATCAAAGGAGATCAGGGCCTTTTGCCATGGAGATGCTCAGACCCAAGATTTCCTCCGGCTTTGATCTCCGTTGATCTCCATCCGGTGCCTCTCCCATCCACTTTGTGATGAAAGGCTCATTATTGTTCTTTTTCACAACCTTGGTGATGACGTCATCATTAGATTCAGGTATGCTGAAGCAGGCAGAGAACTAAAACATGCAGGACACCAGCACTCTCTGACCCAGTTTGGACACCCTGTCGTAGACCATCAAGAGACAGCTTAGTTTTATCCTACTGATGACGTGTTGCTGCAATAGTCATCTTGCTCAGTTTCAAGTTTTTTCCCTCAGACACCAGAGCACTCTGTAACAGGATTTGACAGATAGTGACGGGGCGCGGCCAGCAGGGGGCAGCAGCGAGGCTGACTTGCTCTTTGACCGTGTGACTGTGGTGACCAAATCCAGGGGGCGTATTACATTGGTTATTGATGTAGCTTAAAGAGGTGGAACAGATTAAACATTCAGATGAAACAATCAGCAAATAAAAGTCAAATGAAGAAAACGTACAAGGGCTTATTAGTCAATGATATCAGTGATTTCATGTCTGTTTGTTTTTTTACTATTTCCAATAAAAACCACAGAAAGATTAAAACAGACAACAGATGGATATCATTACAAATGAGTCAGAAGAGAGGAATCCCTGGATAAACTAGTTATTGAGGTACAATCGGATGACTGGGAACTCATTTATAAAGGAAAAGACGCCCTGTCACTATGAGTGTACAATCAAACAATACAAGAGAAATTTAAATATGGATCTGGACTCTGGGAGCAGTGGGCGGAGCTGAGGTTGCACCGTGAGAGAGAGCGAGAGAGAGAGAGAGAGAGAGAGAGAGAGTGGACAAAGATAGAGACTGAGACTGAGACTGAAACTGAGTTTTACACTCGGACTTGGAGCTGAGAAGTGATGTATTGAGGCTAGATTCATCTTATACCGTAAATGTCATCACATATCAGACTTATTGATCCAGGTAATCATAAAGAGCCGAGCTGTAGTGTTCTACATGTTTCTTTATTGAGCGATGATCATCTGTCAGACTTTCATCTCCAATTATCGGTGAGCTCTGGTGATGATCTCATGGTGTCACTCTCCTCTGACCTCCATGATGTCACTCTCCTCTGGCCTCCATGAGGTCACTCTCCTCTGACCTCCATGAGGTCACTCTCCTCTATGAGGTCACTCTCCTCTGACCTCCATGATGTCACTCTCCTCTGTCACTCTCCTCTGACCTCCAACAGTTTGAACATCCAGTCTCCAAGGTATTTCTGAACTATGTACAGTAACGTGGCCTCATATCTTATAGCACCATCTTCCTCTCCTTCATCCTCACAAACCTTTCAGCCACCTCCTTCTTATCAAGCACAACGTCTCTCTATGGAGAGCAAAGTGAGCTTTGAGAGTCTGGCCTCCTTCATGCCCAGAGAGAGTTTGGAATTCATTTCAGGTTGAAACTGCGTTCTGCATTTGCACTAGTGACTGACTGGGATGTCCTTTCCATATGGCTGCAGATGATGAAGGGCAGAACAGCTTCTGTGGTGTTGAGCTTGATTTCTACTTCACTACACATGGCAGAGAAAGAAAGAAATCCATCCCAGACCTGCTCAGCTGTATTCTGGCTCTTATATTGGTCGAATCATTACACATTACACTCTAGAATCATTACACTCCTATGATATTAATCTTTGTGTCTCCATTTTGTCTCTTGCTGCCGACTCATATTGTCTCCATAATAGAGGACAGATGCTGCAATGTTTTAATTTTTAAGTTTAGAGGCTTTTTTTTTGTGTTTTTCATCAAACCCCCGTCCACTTTGAATGGGAAGTTTTTCTTCTTTTTTTTTTCAGAAACAATGAGCCAAATCTTAACAAAAGTCACACTATTCCTGAATGTTCAGAATGTTTTGATGTGCTTTGTGAATCCATGCAACCAAGCTAACAAGCTAACATGGGGTTTTTTTTACATGCTAATATGTATGTGAGCTAATGTATGCTATGTGACGATGTTTCAATAAAGTATTAGTAAAAGTGAAATAATATCAGAAAATAATAGTAACGGGGAAAAAGTATCAATAACCTACCAACTAGAGCTACAGTACACTCGAAAGAGCGCAGATCTTCACTAAAGCCACATTTGTTTAGAGACCCAAGTTAGCAACACGAGCATGATATCTATTAGCTCATCTAAATGCTAACTAGGCAGACTAAGTTGCTATAACACTGAGCAGGGAGCATCTCCATGGTAACAGACACTGATCTCCTTTGTTCTCCTTTGATCTCCATGAGGTGTCTCTATCTGCTGAATAGAATCTACAGGTGGTAATGAGACATTGATGGACTCCGCCGCTCTCTGATTATACAACTAAACACTCCTGTGAGCTACAAGCTTTAAATACTGGAGTTTCAATCACAGCCGGACGTCTGCTTAGCCAAGTCTTAGAACCTTGGGAGTTCTCTTTGACAAAGACCTGTCATTAGTGCAGCACTGGAAGCAGCTGACCAGGAACTGCTTCTTTCAACTCAGGAAAAGATCTAAACTTAGGAACTTGGTCTCACGGAACGATTTGGAGCTTCTCATTCACGCTTTTGTGTCTTTGTGTTTAGACTATTGGAACAGTTTGTTTTCATGTCTGAACAAGAAGGAGCTCTCTCCACTGCAATTAGTGCAAAACTCTGCAGAGAGAATTCTGAGCTGTACTAATAGGAGGACTCACATGTCCCCGGTTCTAAAAGAACTTCATTGGCTGCCAGTGTCCTATAGGATCCAGTTTAAAGTTCTGGTCCTGGTCTTCAGAGCCTTGCATGGTCAGGCTCCATCTTATATCAGTGATCTGGTCCAGCCTTACAACCCTGAACGGCTCTGAGGTCTGTGGATCAGAACCTGCTGAAGGTTCCACGCTCTCATTTTCTCACTAGAGGTGACCGATCCTTCCAGGCTGTTGCTCCGAGGCTTTGGAAGGATCTTCTTCCCTCTTTGTGCTCAATTGACTCTGTTGACACCTTCAAGAACAAACTTAAGACTCATCTATTAGTTCAGGCTTTTAACTAACGACCTTTGTGCTGCTAGGATTTTGTCTTGTCTTGGTCTTTTATATTCTGTGTACTTTCTGATGGTTTTGAACTGTGTTGTGAAGTACTTTGTGGCTTTTTGTCTATGAAAGGTGCTATATAAATAGACCTTATTATTATTATAATATGATTATAGTGTGGGTGAGCGGTCCAAGACTCTGGATATAGGCTCCAGTCTCTCAGGAGGTGTGGGTTCAAATCCCACCACTGCCAGTTAAAAGGTTTTGGGTTGTTATATTTGCTTATGTAACAAGACGTCTTCGTCCATTAAGCTCCTGATATGTTGGAAACTGTGTTGATTAATTTCAAAAACCTTTCTTTATGTTTCCGCCTGGTTTCGCACAGGGGACCTTTTGCGTGTAAAGCAAACATGATAACCACTACACTACAGAAACTCTGCTGGAGGTTAACAGGGTCGTGTGAAAACATTTGACTACAAGCAGCAACTCAATCCAGAAGAGAGTAGAACAAGAACACAGCTCCTTGGACCGCTTGGTTTCCTCACTCAGCTCATCTCACTCTGAGGGAAAAGTTGTTCTTGATGATAAAAAAGTTCTTCTGAGAACATCAGTCCTCATCACTTTCTACAGAGGAACATAGAGAGTGAGCTACCAGCAGCTGCTCTCTGTGGAGGAGAACATCAGTCCTCATCACTTTCTGCAGAGGAACATAGAGAGTGAGCTACCAGCAGCTGCTCTCTGTGGAGGAGAACATCAGTCCTCACCTCCACCCTTTCTGACAGGGTGAAGGTGTGTGTGTGTGTGTGGTGGGGTGTGTGTGTGTGTGTGTGTGTGTGTGTGTGTGTGTGTGTGTGTGTGTGTGTGTGTGTGTGTGTGTGTGTGTGTGTGTGTGTGTTCAATGACAGTTGGGTCTATTTGATGTTTCACATTGTGGATTTGCTGTGAGATTCTCTGCACTTTAACACTTGAATTGTGAATCTCTTTGTTTAGTGTTAAAGGTAAGATCAGAGTCTTCAATAGATCAGATCAAAGTACTTTAATAGAATGTATTCAGTCCTCCTGACTGTCCTTTTGGAATGCCAACAGTTGCTCCTCTTTGTGGATCAGTGAAGCCTGGAGCAGCCGCGGTAAAAAGATGCTCTCTCAAACTGATGCTTCTCTACTTTATTGAGCCTTGCAGGTGAACACACCGTAAGAACTACAATGTAAACAAAAAAATACCATTAGCAACTCTTAACAGCAAGTTTGACCTTTAAACTTTTACCATATTTACTACCTTAAATGAATTGTCTTAAATTAAAACCGTTGATAATCTCTACCTTGAGTGCTCTTAATATGTAATTTCCGTGTATATTTACAACTTTGTCCTTTTTAACCATATGTCTGTACCATGAAATAATATAAATTACCTTTTACTTTACATTACAATTAAACTGTAAGCTTGAAATCACAGTACACTAAGCATGGCTTTTACTGCTCATCAACGTTCCTGGTACTTCCATCTGATTTACAACAGTTACTCCTGATTTACCACACCTTGTCTGTGAATTCTTTCAAAGTAAAAGCATAAGCACTATACTATCAGTACAACATAAAATAAACACGTATGTACCATTGCAAAGAAAGAACTTAATGTCCAGGTCATTTATAAAGCCTATTTTCTGACATATTTGTATCCCTGCTAATCTCCTGCTGGTCATGCTGAGGTGATACAGTGAAGCATTTTCACTATTTCTCTTCTTTATTCAAAGATTGTCATTCATTCAAAATGTCATATTCTGATCAAAGTAAAGCTCAAAGCAATGAAAGGAATTTAGACACTTTGATCTTTCCCAATCCTTAGAAATAGTATAGACTAGTTTGAACCAGCAGATGGCGTAATACTACTTCACAGATACCAACTGCCATTAAAGCCAAAAGAAGAAGAAGAAAGTCACTTCAGGATAGTGTTGGTGACTTACAGACTGCACATCTCCATCTTCAGCCCACAACAATCAGGGTTCTAATTTACAGATGATTTAAAGGAGACATATCATGCTTTTAAATCCTTCCTTTTTACATATAAATCATACAGTTGTGGTCTATACAACGCGAAACTGCAATGCTTGGGTCTAAATTCCTCATTATTAGAGCTCCACAGGCCCCTTTTCTACCCCTTTTCTGATGCGCTTCTGAGAGCAACTCGTTTTGGGGCGGTCTCTTCAAATGCAAATGAAACACTTCATACCCCGCCTCCTCTCCAGGTTGCAGAGGTGACACTCGGTTCAACGTCACCCTGTTCGGCCATCTTTGTAGTTTGATAGAACAGATACAATTATCTAGCGGCGCAGAAACTTTATATTCACACATTATTTACAAAATGTCAACAACGGAAGATTTGTCCATCCAGCCATACATGTTGGAGCCAGAGTCGGACCCGGCGGAGCGAGATGAAAATGACGATGATGCACCTACAGAACAACGTCTTCATATGGATGTAACGCAATGGTGTGTTACTATATTTACACTAACTTCTCCATCCATGCCCACTACTACAATACTGCCTGTATTACAACGACTATTTAACACAGAAGTTACATTATAATCTAAAACGAGCACACAGCGCTAACATATGAAGACGGTGCAACTGCTAATGCTAACAAAACAATGACAGGGACGTCTTATCATCACACTTTTTAGCGTTATATACAGCTTACCGAAGTGCTCTGTTCGTCGTCTCCATAGATAGAAGGAACTGACCGCTCAATCAGACCAAGTCTTTCGGCAAATCCTTCTTTATACTGGCGGAGGTTGTTGAAGCAGTCGTCCTTAAAGTGATTCGCGCACACAAAAATGACCTTACCCACAGATGTGGGTACATTTCTGTGAAAAATAAAACTCAACCAGGCACTTCGAAAAGGTTCTGATGCTGGGAGACGGTGTAACGAAGCTTGTGGGTTACTACATCCAACAACCGAACATTTCGACTTCTCCTCTCGTAACTTCGGTTGGACTACAAAATCGCAGCGAGAAACAAAAATGGCGGATTGCTCGAAATGTCGATGTCCTAATTTGGCAGTTCCGCTGAGAATACTGTGACGTCATTGTTCAAAAAACGTAATAGAGAATAGAAAAATCGAAACCGATCGCAAAATATGACCAAAACAGAATATAAAGATATCAACGGAGCACCTGAAGAGACTACTTTGAACTTTTCTGTACTTCTAAACACTCTAAATATACAACAAAATGCATTTAAGGGCTAAAAAAGTGGATTTAGAATGATATGTCCCCTTTAAGGCCCGTTTACACCACAACAAAAACAAGTGGAAGCACAAAACTTTAGTCACATTTTGGCTCTGTATATACGACAGTGGTGCTCGGATCTACTGCAACCGTCACTTTTTGGTCCCGGCTCTCAAGGTGGAACTTTTCTTTCACACTCCCGACTCCCCCCACAGGGACAGGCGGAGGCGACAGAGCGCTGTTACTGAGCATGTGCTACTGAACCAGACTGTCAAACTGTGACCTGACAGTGTCAGAGTCTTGATCTCCTGAATTATTTATGACAATCACTGGAGTACTTTAGCTTCTTCAGCATGTCGGCTCGTTGGTCTAGGGGTATGATTCTCGCTTAGGGTGCGAGAGGTCCCGGGTTCAATTCCCGGAGGAGCCCTTTGGTCATCAACCATGATCCTTTGTGTTAAATTTCCAAAGAGGCTTTGACTTTGTGTGTGAGAATCCTCCTCCCAGACCAACCAGCAACATCTTCAAGAAGCAAAAGGACTCAACCAACAGTATCGGGGCTTTATTCACTTTGAGGAGCTTTCAAACAGCAACGCCGACACATTTCATCATTTTCTCCTAAAAACACTCGATGCTCTGGGTCTGGATGTTAAACTGATCCTGGACCAGGAACATGATGGAGCCAGAACAATGTCTGGCCTCATTTGTAAAGGTTGATTATGACAAAACAGGTCATGAAAGATGCGTACGCCACTTTCCACACTAAGTTTGTGATCTAAAATAAACTTAGGAGGAGACTGTGCGTACTAGTATGACAACAATGGACCTGGACCAGAAACATTTTTGTTACAGGGGAAAACTGGTAGAGCTGATGGTGAAGTGGTGAATTGAACCAGATGATGAAGTGGTGAATTGAACCAGATGGTGAAGTGATGGATTGAACCAGACGGTGAAGTGTTAAATTGAACCAGATGGTGACGTGGTGAATTGGTGAAGTTGTGAATTGAACCACATGGTGTTTTGAACGAGATGATGAAGTGGTGGATTGAACCAGATGGTGAAGTGGTGAATTGAACCAGATGGTGAAGTGGTGAATTGAACCAGATGATGAAGTGGTAAATTTAACCAGATGGTGAAGTGGTGAATTGAACCGGATGGTGAATTGATGAATTGAAACAGATGGTGAAGTGGTGAATTGGTGAAGTGGTGAATTGAACCACATGGTGTATTGAACCAGATGATGAAGTGGTGAATTGAACCAGAAGGTGAAGTGGTGAATTGAACCAGATGGTGAAGTGGTGAATTGAACGAGATGGTGAAGTGGTGAATTGAACGAGATGATGAAGTGGTGAATTGAACCAGATGGTGAAGTGGTGAATTGGACCAGATGATGAAGTGGTGAATTGAACCAGATGATTAAGTGTTGAATTGGTGAATTGGAGAATTGAACCAGATGATGAAGGGATGAATTGACCCAGATAGTGAAGTGGTGAATTGGTGAAGTGGTGAATTAAACCAGATGATAAAGTGATCAACTGAACAATTCCTTCTTCCTTTCACTGGCTGCCTGTCAGTTTTAGAAGAGATTTTAAAATGCTACTGCTTGTTTTTAAAGCCTTGAATTATCTGACTCCTCCAGATATCAGAGACCTGTTATGATAATAATAATAATTACTAGAGGTTTGTATTTCCAGAAGAAAATGCAAGTGTGAATGCTGAAGATTGAAGAAAGCTGATTTATTTTGATATCTGCGTCTCCAAGGCTCCAGTGCTGATCTCTAATCAGATCAAAGGAGATCAGTTCCTTTTGCCATGGAGATGCTCGGATCAAAGATTTCCTCTGGCTTTGGTCTCTGTTGATCTCCATCCGGTGCCTCTCCCATCCACTTTGTAATGAAAGGCTCGTTATGGTTCTTTTTCACAACCTTGGTGATGACGTCATCATTAGATTCAGGTATGCTGAAGCAGGCAGAGAACTAAAACATGCAGGACACCAGCACCCAGTTTGGACACCCTGATGTAGACCATCAAGAGACAGGTTAGTTTTATCCTACTGATGATGTGTTGCTGCAACAGTAATCCTGCTCAGTTTCAAGTTTGTTCCCACAAACAGCCTGAAGAGGGATTTGAACCCTGGACCCTCAGATTAAAAGTCTGATGCTCTACCATCTGAGCTACCCAGGCCTGCTAACACAGTGTTGTGTTTCCATATGATTCTGACTTATGAGTGAGACGAAGCAGACACTGATCCTGACCACCAAGGTGCAGAAGTGGAGACTCTTCTTGCTCGCTGTTTTGAAACTTAACAAATTGTCGTCCATTGTTCCTTCCTGAAGATGCTGAAAAGCTCCGCTCTGGATTTGAAAACAATCAGGAAACATCTGAGCAGACTGCTGGCTGCATTGCATGATATTTTCTCACTGCCTGATTGGCTGCAGGTGAGAAATTTTTCTTCAGGAAAACCAGTTTTCTCTCCATTTGAAGCTGGAATGAAGAACTGCTTGGTTTTACAGCAAACCTGAACAGGGATTTTAATGGTGGAAGCTCAGATTAAAGAGCATTCATTGATAATGATCATGACTTTTCAAAGCTTAGTTTAGCCGTGGTTCTACCATGTTGTACGTTCCAGAGCGGACCAGGATGGTAAGGTAAAGCAAAGCTCACCCAGACCCAACTGTGTTGTTTGGTCCACCACAGAAAGTCCAGTTAAAATGTAGGCGGGTTGTGAAGGACACAGATGCTCCTGGTACAGTATCAGAGTCTGACTGCTTTCAAAAGGTCCAGTGATCATACAAGCGTATCAGTTACTCTCATACTTTCTCATGGTTCTATTGACAATAAGAAGCAACAACACAACACTACTGCTTGGACATGTTTACTGGATCACATCATGGATGGATGGATGGATGATGGATGGAATATACAGACATGACTTCTGTTCACTCTGGAGGTGAGGACCGATTTTCTCCTCCCCAGAGAGAAGCTGCTGGTAGCTCACTCTCTATGTTCCTCTGGAGGTGAGGGGGGAACTCCTGTTCTCACTTTCATAGTCACTTTAATCCATCCATCCATCCATTTTCTTCCGCTTATCCGGGGCCGGGTCGCGGGGGCAGCAGTCTAAGCAAGGAACCCCAGACTTCCCTCGCCCCAGACACGTCCTCCAGCTCCTCCGGTGGGACCCCGAGGCCCCCGAGGCATTCCCAGGCCAGCCGAAAGACATAGTCTCTCCAGCGTGTCCTAGGTCTGCCCCGAGGCCTCCTACCGGAGGGACATGCCCGGAACACCTCCCGAGGGAGGCGTCCATGGGGCATCCGAAACAGATGCCCGAGCCACCTCAGCTGGCTCCTCTCGATGCGGAGGAGCAGCGGCTCTACTCCGAGCTCCTCCCTGGTGACTGAGCTCCTCACCCTATCTCTAAGGGTGCGCCCAGCCACTCTACGGAGGAAACTCATTTCAGCCGCTTGTATCCGGGATCTCGTTCTTTCGGTCATGACCCAAAGCTCATGACCATAGGTGAGGGTAGGAACGAAGATCGACTGGTAAATCGAGAGCCTCGCCTTTTGGCTTAGCTCCTTCTTCACCACGACGGACCGATACAGCGACCGCATAACTGCAGACGCTGCACCGATCCGCCTGTCGATCTCACGCTCCATCTTCCCCCCACTCGTGAACAAGACCCCGAGATACTTGAACTCCTCCACTTGGGACAAGGGCTCTCCACCGACCTGAAGGGGGCAAGCCACCTTTTTCCGGTCGAGAACCATGGCCTCGGATTTAGAGGTGCTGATCCTCATCCCAGTTGCGTCACACTCGGCTGCGAACCGCGCCAGTGCACGCTGAAGGTCCAGGTTTGATGAAGCCACCAGGACCACATCGTCTGCAAAAAGCAGAGACGGGATCCTGTGGTCCCCAAACCAGACCCCCTCCGGTCCCTGGCTGTGCCTAGAAATTCTGTCCATAAAAGTTATGAACAGAACCGGTGACAAAGGACAGCCCTGCCGGAGGCCAACGTGCACTGGGAACAGGTCCGACTTACTGCCGGCAATGCGAACCAAACTCCTGCTCCGGGCGTACAGGGACCGGACAGCCCTTAGCAAAGGGTCCCGGACTCCATACTCCCGGAGCACCCCCCACAGGACGTCCCGAGGGACACAGTCGAACGCCTTCTCCAGGTCCACAAAACACATGTGGACTGATTGGGCGAACTCCCATGAACCCTCGAGTAGCCGGTGGAGGGTATAGAGCTGGTCCAGTGTTCCACGACCTGGACGAAAACCGCATTGTTCCTCTTGGATCCGAGGTTCGACTAACGGCCGGATCCTCCTCTCCAGTACCCTGGAATAAACTTTCCCAGGGAGGCTGAGGAGTGTGATCCCCCTGTAGTTGGAACACACCCTCCGATCCCCCTTCTTAAAAAGAGGGACCACCACCCCGGTCTGCCACTCCAGAGGCACTGTCCCCAACCGCCACGCAATGTTGCAGAGACGTGTCAGCCACGACAGTCCCTGCACATCCAGAGACTTAAGGAACTCAGGGCGAATCTCATCCACTCCCGGTGCCTTGCCACCGAGGAGCTTAGCAACTACCTCGGTGACTTCAGCCCGGGTAATGGACGAGTCTACCTCTGAGAACCCAGCCTCTGCTTCCTCAGCGGAAGACGTGATGGTGGGATTGAGGAGGTCCTCGAAGTATTCCTTCCACCGCCCGACGACATCTCCAGTTGAGGTCAACAGCTCCCCACCTCCACTGTAAACGGTGTTGGTGAAAAACTGCTTCCCCCTCCTGAGGCGCCGGACGGTTTGCCAGAATTTCCTCGGGGCCGACCGATAGTCCTCCTCCATGGCCTCCCCGAACTCCTCCCAGGCCCGAGTTTTTGCCTCCACCACGGCCCGGGCTGCGGAAAGTCACTTTAATTTGATAGAAATTCATATTTTCACCTTGATTTAAAAAGAACTCCCATTCCCACTTTCATCTTGGAATGGTGGTGCTTCTTCACTGGTCAGAATTTATACCTTTGCGTCATCTTCCTGCCCCCAGTATGGGGATTGAACCCATGACCTTGGTGTTATTAGCACCACACTCTGACCAGCTGAGCTCCCCGGCCCACGTTGGTGAAAACATCTACTTTCTTTCTTCCAATTTTTGTGTTGAATGTGATTGTAAATGTTTTCTATACAAGAGCAAAACAAGATGTGAAACATCCAAAGAAACCATCAGTCATTCATCCAAATCTTCTGCATCATGGATCAACCAGCAGCAGGAAACTAGTCAATACTTTGTCTTCATGGGACAGCTTCATTGTTGACAGCTTTTTAATCACAGTTCAATGATTCTGCTGCATATTTGGTTTATTTATTGTGTTTTAAGTTGCTGTGATCTTAACCAGAAGTGTTTTTATTGTTTAGTGTTTCTTACATGCAGTGGTTTTATTTCCCATTGCCCCTGAAGGCAACACACACACTCCCCACCAGACCACAGATGACCACACAATCATGTCCATACTCCACTTCTGGGTTAACTTCAGTGTTCGTTCCATAACGTAACGTAACAATCCTGAAAATATCTCTACTTCTAGTGGCGGCGTTCTCCTCCTTTCCTGAAGTACTTTATGTTTCACTCCAGGAGTTCTGATCCATCTGGAGCTTGATTTGCTTTTTAATTGCACAAAGTGGAGGATGAGGATTTTTACATCATTTGGACATCACTTTAATTTGAAAAATAACTCCTATTTTCACTGTGATAGTCACTTTATTTAGAAAAAAACTCCTATTCTCACTTTTATAGTCACTTTAATTTGATAGAAAATCATATTTCCACCTTGATTTTCATTTTAATAAAAAAAAAAAAAACGATTCCCATTTCCACTGTCATGTTCACTTTAATTAAAAAAAACAACCTATTTTCACTTTGATACCAACCAGTGAGCAACAGGAGCAGCAGGCCAGGACCAGATGAAATAGTGTGTCTGCCTCTCCTTTGTTCTCAGTGTCTCCATGGCAACAGGCGCTGATCCCCTTTGATCTCTTCCATGATGAGCCTGTCCCATCAGCTTTGTATAGGACACATTTAAGCAGTTTTTTTTTCTATTGTTTAGAAATGGTTAGCAGACTCATTAACAGAAGTTATAGCAGCCTATTGCTGAGAATGATTCTCACACACAAAGTCAAAGCCTCTTTTGAAATTAAACACAAAGTATCATGGTTGATGACCAAAGGGCTCATCTGGGAATTGAACCGAGCACCTTTCACACCCTAAGTAAGAATCATCCTCCTAGACCAACAAAGAAGCTAAAGGACTCCAGTGATTGTCATAAAGCTGCAGGTTTGGAGCATTTCTACACTTCAAGTCAGGGCCAGCTTGGAGTTTGCATGTTCTCCTTGTCCCTCCTGGGTTTTCTCCAGCTGCTCCAGTTTTCCTGAAAACCTCCAAACATATATTTCAGGCTCATTGGTGACATAATTCCTGAATCTGAAAATATCAAAGAAACACATTTTAAACCAAAGTTCAAGTGTTGAAGTTGATTGAGGACAACTTGTGTCTGAAATGGAGGAACCAAGTGTTCTTGTGGGTAATATGGGACTAAGAGCTCTTTAAGATAGGATGGAGCCTGGTTGTTAAGAGCTTTAGAGATTAAAGAAGGATTTTAAATTCTATTGTAGATTGAACAAGAAGCCAATGAAGAGAAGCTCATATTGTAGTGATGTGATCTCTCCTGCTGGTTCCTGTCAGGACTCTCACTGCAGCTTTTCTATCACTTCAACACTTCTCATTTGGTTCTGCTCGTCATGGAGATACTGAGACTGATGACATCGCTGTGATGTCAGAAAGGAGCTCTTGCCATGTTGCCATGGTAACTGTTGCATCATAGAATAAATTCACTCAGCTAAGCACAGCTTTACCTCCTGTCTGGTTCTTCTGTCTGCCACAGACTGTAAACACATTGTTGGAGATGTTTTTTAAGAAGCTCAGACCAACTGGTTATTACAGAAGAGTATTAGAGCCTCTCATGAGAACAAAATATAGGAGTTAGTATTTTTTCTTTCATCATCGCCTATTTTATGTGAACGAGCTCTGATCAGGATGGAACAGCCTGGTTGAATTACTGAGTTGATCACCTGCTTCGTAGTAAAGCTGATGGGGGTCAAAGGTCATGCTCAGGGAGCCACAGTGGTGAGTGGTCAGCTGTAGGATTCGTCACTGTGAACCACTGCCTGAAAAGAGAGCACCGCCAAACGTGGGACTCAAACCCACAACCCTGAGATGAAGAGTCTCATGCTCTAGCGACTGAGCTTTTCAGGCAACTTGTTGTGTAGTGATGAAGGACGACTGTAATGTCCTACACAGGAGACCTTCAGGGACCACGTTGACTGTGGCTATTTGAAGCTCCATCCACAGTTGCTATGGATACAGGAGCAGAAGCAGAACTCTTTCAGAACCATGACATCAAAACAAGAACAGCTGATAGAAGACAGCATGATAAGAATGATAAGAAGATGATAAGAAGTGGAGGAGTTTGTTTTGTCAGACAGAGAAGTGACTCAGGTTTCTGAGTGAGTTCTGTCAGAGCCTCTTCAGCTTGTGTGTCTCATCAGGTCTTTCTGGGCCGTTCACACCTGGTTAACATCTGTTTCAGGTTGTTGGGATTTATGGTTGATTATTAGCATTAAATTACTGAAAGTAATAGATTACTGAGTAATAAATCACTGGAAGTAATTTATGAAAAATTAAAATTATTAATGGAAGTAAACGGTCATTTACTCATTAACAACTCCTAAAGTAATTGAGTAATTACTTAAAAAGTTAATAAATTATCAAAAATAATTTTTTAATGACAAAATATTAATTTGAATAAATTCATTATTTATTTATTGATTAAAAAAAAGGGGGGGCACACCAGATAAACTGGAAATAGCTAATACCAAAAAATCAGTCTTGTTTGTAAAAAGGTTTATTTAAGTTAGTTAATATTTCTGTGTAAAAATATAACAATCTTAAATAAAAGGGAAGGTGTGAGATCCGAGCACAGACTGTTACAAACCAGTGAATTGTCAACAATAAATACACAATAATCACCAAGAATCGTTCAATTCAGCTAACAGGCGTTTATTAACAAAAGTGTATTAATTCATAAATAATTCTGAAATCATCTCATAAATCAACACATTCAAATAGCAAACGACATCTAACACGGAGATCTAATCTATCAAACATCAACACTATGTACAAAGTGTGTGTGTGTGTGTGTGTGTGTGTGTGTGTGTGTGTGTGTGTGTGTGTGTGTGTGTGTGTGTGTGTGTGTGTGTGGCCTGGAGTGATGAGTGTAATGGGTGTAGCGGCCTCGAACGTCCACCGGAAGGAGGCAGACTTTGGCGGGTCAGTGTGGTGACTTTGACAACCACTAGGGGCGTGCAGCTGCGGTGCACAGAGGGAGAGCGCAATGGTCTGATGTGTCCACCAGGTGGACGTCAAGAGGAAATGACACTTCCCACGTGACCACTAAAGACATTTGCTCTTTCTGGGGACACAGCGGTTGCTTAACGATCAGATAAACCCGTTGCGCGAGTATGCGTGAGGGGGTCTCGGAACGACGCGGTCTCACCTACTCCCGTAAAGACTGGTGGACTTTGTCGGCCCGGTTCTGAGCGCCGGAGTTCTAACGGGACATGCAGTTAGAACTCTGGTGATGGATGTGGATGTGGTTTAGCAGCACCAGATAGCAGTTTGGCTGCTAAATGTGACTGTGTGTGTGTGAGCTTATCTGATCAGATAACAGGAGCGGCGGCGGATTAGTGAAGGAGGGGGAGAGAGAGAAGGGAGTTAAAAAGTTCTGGGCCGGTCCACATGAGTTAACACGTGGCTCCTTGTGTCTCCGTACGAAGTCCTGCGTCTGGATGGACGTGAATCCGTCTTGGAGACGGTGTGTCTTCGCAGGTGGGACTTTTATACCGGCGCATCATGGTCCGGCTCCCTGCTGTGCTCGCCATGGCCTTGGCCAATCAGAGCGGGGTTGGCTTCAGAGTTTCCGGGGCGTTTTCTACGTCTGTGGATGGAGTTGGTGGATCCCCCTGGTGGTGAGGTGCAGGGATGCAGCTTCTAGGGAGGGGTTGCTGTGGACCCCCTGGTGGGGGTCACGTGACCAATGGTGAATTTTTCCAGTGGTGATCAAATGTTCCTTTGTCCAGAGGGGGTGAGTCATGGAGGCCAGGCCCAACACAATGAACCAACACATGAGGAGGAGGAGGAGGAGGAGGGAGAGGAAGAGCAGGAGGAGGAGGAGGAGGAGGAAGAGGAGGAGGAGGAAGAAGAGGAGGACGACGAACAGGAAGAAGAGGAGCAGGAAGAAGAGGAGGAGGAAGAAGAGGGGGAGGAGGAGGAGCAGCAGGAAGAGGAGGAGGAGGAGGATGAGGAGGAAGAGAAGGAGGAGGAGAAGGAGGAGGAGAAGGAGGAGGAGGACGAATAGGAGGAGGAGGAGGAGGAGGAAGAGGAGGAGGAGAAAGAAGAGGAGGAAGAGGAGGAGGGTGAGTCCACACAGTTATGGTTCTACGTCACATCCCCAGGAACCCTGGTTTGATGGGGGTGAATCATCAGGACACACAGCGTCCTCTCTGCTCTCACCACCTGCAGAGAGATGAGAGAGATGAGAGGTGATGAGGAGAGTCTCTGTGGAGCAGCCAGGACTTCAGTCCTGTCCACAGCAGCAGCTCAGAGCTCATGAAGGACCACCACTGTCAGACCAACACAACAAGCCTGAGGCTCCTCTGATTGGCTGACTGTGTCCTCTGCTGTCCAATCCTGAAGCTGCTCAGCGTTCTCCTCTCACAGCCTCACAGAGCAGTCAAACTCTGGATCTTTGTTCTCACACTAACTGTGTTTAGTAGAACCCTGCTGGAAGCAGCATGGACTCACTCCAACATCTACTGACCTGAGAGTCTGCAGGCTGCAGTCTGGACTCTGCTGAAGACCAACCAGCTGCTGCACATCTGGACCCTGAAGCTTGTGGGAACCCAGGTCGAGCTCCTTCAGGTGGGAGTGGTTGGACTTCAGAGCTGAGGCCACAGAAGAACAGCTGATCTCTGACAACCTGCAGCCCCTCAACCTGAATAAAGAGAGAAAGCAGCAGAATGAATGAGGAGAACCAATCAGATGTGTTGATGGAGAAATGAGCAGCTCCACATTACTGTGTCCTGATCAATGAGCTGTTCTGTTGTTGTGGATCTTCATCACACTCATCCTCCACATGTCAGCACAACATCCCCACTCCTCCTCATGTCCACACACATCAGTAACAAGCTGCTGAGCTCAGTCCATCTCTCACTGCAGGATCAGAGTCTCACATCACAGCTGCTCACAAACATTTCTCCTTCTACAACAGTAACAGACAGTCAACTGACCCCAGAGTCTCCAGACTACAGAGTGGACTCTCCAGAAAACCACACAGCTGCTCAACTCCTGAATCCTGCAGCTGGTTCTCACTCAGGTCCAGATGTTTCAGATGTTTCAGGAGGGAGGGGTTGGACTTCAGAGCTGAGGCCACAGAAGAACAGCTGATCTCTGACAAACTGCAGTTAATCAACCTGAATAAAGAGAGAAAGAAGTGAGATTAGAGGACAAAGTTTGATGTTGAAGTCATTGAGACTGAAGAAGGTTCAGACTGGAAGAGTTTAGAAATGTAAAGTCCAAACAGCTGAAGCCACCAGGAGGAGAAGAGTCTCATCAACATGCTGATCACTAACATGCTGCAGAGCTCAGTCCATCTCTGTCCTCCAACATCTGGATCACAACACACACACACACACACACACACACACACACACACACACACACACACACACACACACACACACACACACACACACACACACACACACACACACACACACACACACACACACACACACACACACACACACACACACACACACACACACACACAAAGTTCTCCTCTCCCTCCTCCCCCCTCCTCCTCCTCTGTTCTCCTCTTCCCCCTCCTGCTCCTCCCCTCCTCCTCTTGCTTCTCCTCTTCCTCCTTCCCCTCCTCCTCCCCCTCCTCCTCCTGCTCTGTTCTCCTCCTCCCCCTCCTCTTCCTCCTCCTCCTCCCCCTCCTCTTCCTCCTCCCCCCACTCCTCTTCCTCCTCCCCCTCCTCCTCCCACTCTTCCTCTTCCCCCTCCTCCTCCTCCTCATGCTCCTCCTTTTCCTCCTTCCCCTCCTCCTCCCCCTCCCCCTCCTCCTCCTGCTCTGTTCTCCTCCTCCTGCTCCTCCTCCTCCTCCTCCCCTGCTTGCTCTGTTCTCCTCGTCCTCCTCTTCCTCTTGCTCTGTTCTCCTCCACCTCCTCCCCCCTCCTCCTCCCCCTCTTCCTCTTCCCCCTCCTCTTCTTCCTCCTCCCCCTCCCCCTCCTGCTCCTCCTCCTCCTACTCCCCCTCCTCCTCCTCGTCCTCCCCTGCTTGCTCTGTTCTCCTCCTCCTCCTCCTCTTGCTCTGTTTTCCTCCACCTCCTCCCCCTTCTCTTTCCCCTCCTCTTCCTCTTCCTCCTCCTCCTCTTCCCCTCCTCCTACTTCTCCTCCTCCTCCCCTCCTCCTCCTTCTCCTCCCCCTCTTCCCCCTCATCTTCCTCTGTTCTCTTCCTCCTCCTCCTCCTCCTCTGTTCTCCTCTACCTCCCCCTCCTCCTACTCCTCCTCCTGCTCCTCCTCCTACTCCTCCCCCCTCCTACTCCTGCTCCTCCTCCTCCTCCCCTGCTCCTCCCCCTCCTCCTCCTCCCCCTCCTCCTGCTCCTCCTCCCCCTCCTCCTCTTCCCCCCCCCCCTGCTCCTCCTCCTCCTTCTCTTGCTCTGTTCTCCCCCTCCTGCTCCTCCTCCTCCTACCTCCTCTTTCTCTGTTCTCCCCCTCCTGCTCCTCCTCCTTCTCCCCCTGCTCCTCCTCCTCTTTCTCTGTTCTCCCCCTCCTGCTCCTCCCCCTCCTTCTCCTCCTGCTCCCCCTCCTCCTCCTCCTCCTCCCCCTCCTCTTCCTCCTCCAGTGCTATAAGAACCTTTAAATTCAGTGTCTGTAATGAAATTCTCTATATTTTTCCATCAGTTCCTGAAAATGAAGTCAGTTTAACTGAAACTTATTGTGAAAATCCACTGAAATGTCAAAACAAAGTGTCTAAATCCTTTAAAGCTCCTCCTCCTCCTCCTCCTCCTCCTCCTCCTCCTCCTCCTCCTCCTCCTCCTCCTCCTCCTCCTCCTCCTCCTCCTCCTCCTCCTCCTCCTCCTCCTCCTCCTCCTCCTCCTCCTCCTCCTCCTCCTCCTCCTCCTCCTCCTCCTCCTCCTCCTCCTCCTCCTCCTCCTCCTCCTCCTCCTCCTCCTCCTCCTCCTCCTCCTCCACCCTGTGCTGGAGGCTCCGCCCCTCTGCAGGGATCTTTGGGATCATTATGTTACATTACTGCATGGAAGTGAAGCCAGAGTGTTTTATGAAGTAATCATGGAACCTGATTGGAACTAACTTCACTTCCAGGTCTTGTATGGCGTTCTGACCGCAGGCTGAGGTCTGCATGAGGCAGCAGGGGGCGCTCCGCTATGAGACGCATCATTAATAGAACTTCTTTCTAATGAAGCCAGACTTTAGCTTCATCAGTAACGACTAAACAAACCACATACTACTGGAAAGGAAAGCTTGGATTTGGAGCCATAAAATGATCCTTTTAACGGCTTCATGTGAAAGAAAAGTAGAATCAGAGTGTTTCTGTAGGTTGTCATTGTCCCTCATCACGGTGTGTTAACAGTTAAATATGTGTCTGTGCACAGTGACGTGTCTGCTCAGTACAGGGTGGAGCTCTTACCGCTCCACACCTCACAGGTTCTACTGGAGTCACAAGAAGTTGGAGGAGCATGGAGCGGTGACGTCAGCGTGAACAGAGCCGCTCGGAGGGGCCTGGCGGCTACAATGACGTCATTCAGCCGCACGGAGCCGTACAGAGCTCGCTGACGTGTCAAGAATAAAACAGGCTTTAAGGATCAGTGGCGCCACCAGCTGGAATCCTGTACTCACCGTGAGTCCAATTCTTTTGAAGGTGTGGGAAAAAAAAAAAGTTAAAGCCTTGGGCTGCTGTTTCTAGAGCTACAGACACAGAACTAATTCATAGAGCTACACAGAAAAGAATCTCCCATGAACACACCTCTCTCCCTCGTCACAGTTGCATGTTTACCAACTCGTCACAAGAGGGCAGTATTGCACCGTGTGTGTGTGTGTGTGTGTGTGTGTGTGTGTGTGTGTGTGTGTGTGTGTGTGTGTGTGTGTGTGTGTGAGAGAGAGAGAATCAGCACTGCCGATGTGGACATCAAGAAGAAATGATTGTTAAAGAGAACCGTTTCAAATAAAGACAAAATGTCGCGTCATTCAAAGCACAAGACCTTTAAACTGGACGAGGAGGCGGATTCGGTGTTCAAAACTTTGACGACTAATAAAAACAGAACCGCTCCACCACTGAAAGTGATATTGGGGATTATTGAGGAGGAGAGTCTCCTCTGTTATTTAGTAGGTTTCTGAAGTCGATAGATATTCGTGCTCAGAGTAGCTAGCGTTTGAAAATCTTACTTTAAAAGGAAAATTGCAGACTTCCTGTCAGATTTAGGTTTAGGGGTTCCAGCATGTGATTTGTTGGGCTCAATGAGACGAACAATTAAGTTTTGGTTTGATCGGTCTACGACATTCCTACGGGCCGTTTAAGTGTTTTTGGTGGCCGTTGTAGTGTTTGTAGGTGGTGCTAGAGAGCACATTTTGGCTCTCTGGGGGTTTATTTTTACATTTTCATTTAATATCACCCAGTGTTAATGAGCGTGCCAAATGTGGTGAGTCCCTGAGCATGTTTAGGGGGTCAAATGTATTCTCCTTCAGAGGTTGAGGGCCGTTTTTGATAGAAAATCTTACTTTGAAAGGCAAACTTCGGACTTCCTGTCAGATTTAAGTCAGGGGTAGCAGTACGAGATTTTTAGGTCTCGATGAGACAAACAATTGAGTTTTGGTTTGATCTCTCTACGACATTCCTATGGGCCGTGGTGCCCATTTTGGTTTTTCTAGGTGGCGCTAGAGAGACATTTTGGCTCTCTGGGGCTTAATGAGCGTGCCAAATTTGGTGAGTTTTTGAGCATGTTTAGGGGGGTTTTATACAGGTTTTTTTTTTTTTTCTTTTGCAAAAAACTAATATTAATAAACATTTTAAATACAACAGGGTCCTGGCCTCCAGGTCCTGGCCTCCTTTGGAGGTCCTGGCCTCCTTTGGAGGTCCTGGTCTTTCTGCTCGGTCCCTCATAATGGTCACATCAGCTCAAACATCTGCAATTAAAAAATCTTTTACTGCCAGAGTGCAGAATACCTGCAGATGTTCCAGCCCTTGGTTTGACATGTTGCTCTGATTTTGGCCCTCGAGGAAAACTAATTGAGGAGCTCCGGTGTTAAGGATTAAAAAAAGGTGCAGCAATTTAAAGCGTATTTAAAAGATGTTAAAAAGTCAATAGGAGTAAATTACAGCTCAGGGTTAAAACAATAAATGAAATAAGTTCAAAGTGATTAAAACTACCCTATAGATATATTTTATTTTACTGTGTCTCAAATAGAGTTTAAAAGGCTCAAACAGAGTAGTACTTTTCAGGCGAAAGCAGTAGTGTGTTACTCTAAAAGGCCAGCAGAGGGCGCATGGCGATTGAAGGAGCCTAAAAGCTGCACAGAGGCAGCAGCATATTAAATCCTGCAGCCGAGCCAAACACCAGCTCAAGTGGTCTGCCTCTTTGTTTCCTATTACAGGATGGAATCACACCCCTACATGACACACACTGGGGCAGGGGGGCAACAATGGCAGAGTGAGGGAGAGTTTGGAGCTCCAGCTGGGAGATCAGTGACTCTTCATCCAGGAGAGATCAGCCTGCTTTGAAAGCTGAAGCTCAACATGGAGCGTGTCAGAGGTTGACGGAGAATTCTCCACTGCAGCACCTTGCTTCTTCTACCAAGCTTTGAAATGTGGAGCTCCACACGGCTCTGCCACAGTCACAGGACTAAAGCCCAGAGAAGAAGTCTCAGTTTCTCATGGAGATCCTCAGTGTGGATCATCTCATATCAGCCTGATGTCTGACCTTTAGTGTCAACACAACTTTCACTGCACACAAACTCAAACATGGAGTCTGACCTCAGAGTCTCCAGACTACAGAGTGGACTCTCCAGAAAACCACACAGCTGCTCAACTCCTGAATCCTGCAGCGGGTTCCCACTCAGGTCCAGATGTTTCAGATGTTTCAGGAGGGAGGGGTTGGACTTCAGAGCTGAGGCCACAGAAGAACAGCTGATCTTTGACAACCTGCAGCCCCTCAACCTGAATAAAGAGAGAAAGAAGTGAGATTAGAGGACAAAGTCTGATGTTGAAGTCATTGAGACTGAAGAAGGTTCAGACTGGAAGAGTTTAGAAATGTAAAGTCCAAACAGCTGAAGCCACCAGGAGGAGAAGAGTCTCATCAACATGCTGATCACTAACATGTTGCAGAGCTCAGTCCATCTCTGTCCTCCAACATCTGGATCACAACACACACACACACACACACACACACACACACACACACACACACACACACACACACACACACACACACACACACACACACACACACACACACACACACACACACACACACACACACACACACACACACACACACACACACACACACACACACACACACACACACACACACACACACACACACACACACACACACACACACACACACACACACACACACACACACACACACACACACACACACAGTCTGTAAGTAATGTAAATTGAAGTGATTGTTGTTGCTTCTAGAAAAAAGGCTGTAGAGTTTATTAGAAAGGTAAAAGGTTGAAGGTATTGAGTGGAGAGTTTTTCAGTATTCTAGGTGTTTGTTGGCTTGTTTAGTTTGGTATAAAGTTTATTTTAAAGATCGCTGCAGACGCTTCGTCCTAAAAGGGCATGAACTTCAGTGTGGGCTTGTCTTTTTTTATTTTCTTTAAAATAAATATCGTTTGACCAACGTGACAGAGAGAGAGAGAGAGAGAGAGAGAGAGAGAGAGAGAGAGAGAGAGAGAGAGAGAGAGAGAGAGAGAGAGAGAGAGAGAGAGCGAGAGAGAGAGAGAGAAAGAGAGAGCAACAAACACTGAGGGTTTTCTCTCTGTTGATTGTATTTGCTGATTATGATTCTGAGGAGAGGAGATTTTCCTCTGAGGAGGACGTTGCTCAGCCACTGAGCGCAGTAGGCAGAGTTATGTGATGCACCTGAACGCATCACCAATGTATCGTCAGCATGAAGATCGTTTATCTGTAAAAATCCATAAATGAGCGTCATTGTTGAAGCCGCTGGGTTTAAAGTGAACGTCCTGTATGCTGAGAGGTAAAATTTAAAAGTGCTGGTACTGCGTACTGGTGAATACCGGCCCACTTAAAGCATTGTTTTAAACTCTAAAAGTATTTCTTTATGTTGTTCAATTGTGAATATTTAATTCAACTAATTCCACATTTAAAACCACTCCAACCTGAATAAAGAGAGAAAGTTTGGAAAGACAAAGGTTCCAGATGTGAGTCAGTAGTTTGGAGATAAACTCAATCACCCTCTTTACTGGTTTCATCTCCATTTAGTCTCAATCTGAAGATTTGGTTTTACATTTGATAATAATTTCTATGATTTCTTCCTTACTAATGAAATGTCTCTGGGTCTTTCTCTTTACACTCTTTAATAGATTCCATGTGTCTTTAATAGGATTCTTCTTGTTTTGTTAGATTTCACTGTATTTATTGGCACTCCTCAGGGTTGTGTCCTCCTCCGGTTATGTCTCCCCCCATAAGGATGACACCATCCTGAAGTTTGCAGATGACGCTGCAGTGATCGGACGTATCATTGGAGGAGACGAGGCGGCATACAGGAGGGAGGTGTCCAGTCTGGTGACCTGGTGTGAGGACACCAACCTCACCTTCAACACAGACAAGATGAAGGAGCTGATAGTGGACATGAGGAAGGAGAGGGGCCCTCATCAGCTAATGTCTATCTGGGGAGTGGAAAGGGTGAGCAGCTTCAAATATCTTGGGGTTCACATCAGTGAGGACCTCACCTGGACCCTCAGCACCACTCAGCTGGTGAAGAAAGTTCAACAGCGGCTGGACTTCCTGAGGAGGCTGAGGACATTGGACATGTCCCCAAATAGGGATGGGAATTGATAAGATTTCTCAGATTCCATTTTCGATTCTGTTTAACGATCAAATTCTTTATCGATTCTCTTATCAATTTTTTTGAGGTTATTTTAAATTTTTTTGAAAAAAGGAGAACAAACAGGTAGATCCCATCCCAAGTAGTGACAGTAGGATTCTTAAGATAATATTAATTTAAAATGAAAAGAAGAAAAACACAGAGGTTCTGTGTGAGGGTCAGAAAGTAAAGACAGTGGTTCATGAAGCTTCATCTGGCCATCACTAGAATAAACTATTCTATTCTATTTTGTCCCGTCGCTGTGCTTCACTCCACTGATTTGACTGGTTGCTTCATAAGAAGTACTGCTCACTGTGAGGCTCTTGCCTCTGCTCTCTCATCCTCCTCTCTTTCCTTGGTGGATCCTCAGCCTCCTAAGTGATGATATTTTCATCCAGCCACAGGAGCACACCTGAAGTGAGTGTCCTGCTGCTGCTGGGCTTGTCTCATGTGTGGTGTTCTTGCTCGTAGTCGTGTCGGTGTCAGAGTCTGAGGCAGAACTCTGTGACATGGAGCATCACAAACACAGTGAGTGGAGGAAGTCAAGCTGCTGCTCTCCACCTGAACTTACACTGGAAACTTTACTTTGTAGTTTTACTTCCTGATTAATAGAGGAGAAAATATCAAGAGGCTGCAGTGTTCTACTGAGATGTTTTACTGATGTTCTAGAGATGTGAGCAGGAGAACAGAGAGTGGTGGATATTAATGATCAATAATGTCAGAACCTGAGAGCTTCCAGTTTACAGTGAGGACTCTCTAGTCCAGGAGAGAGCAGCTTCACTCCTGAATCCTGCAGCTTGTTGTAACTCAGGTCCAGATGTGTCAGACTCGAGGACTGAGAGCTGAGGACTGAGGACAGAGCTCCACAGCTTCTCCATGACAGACCACATCTCCTCAACCTGAAGAAGAACCAACAATGAAAACCAGTTCAATGTTTGTCATGGACTCAGTTCTACATATTTGTTCATGAACCACGTACACAGCTTTGTTGGAGGCTTTGACCACTGGCAGCAGCTTCAGAAGAGCCTCCTCTGAAGCAGAGTATTTCTTCAGGTCAAACTCCTTCAGATCTTCTTCTGATGACAGTAAGATGAAGACCAGAGCTGACCACTGAGCAGGAGACAGTCTACCAGTGGAGAGACGTCCTGATCTCAGGGACTGTTGGATCTCCTCCACCAGAGAACCATCGTTCAGTTCATTCAGACAGTGGAACAGATTGATGCTTCTCTCTGCAGACAGATTCTCACTCAGCTTCTCCTTGATGTACTGGACTGTTTCCTGATTGGTCTGTGAGCTACTTCCTGTCTGTGTCAGCAGACCTCGGAGGAGACTCTGATTGGTCTCCAGTGAAAGACCCAGGAGGAAGCGGAGGAACAAGTCCAGGTGTCCATTTGGACTCTTCAAGGCCTCGTCCACTGCTCTCTGATGGAGATGGTGGAGATTAACTTTCTTCTTCAACACTTTTGACCTCTGGGAGGTTTGTTGTTGTTCATCCAGGAGGTTGATTCCAGAGCTGATGAAGGTCTGATGGACATGAAGAGCAGCCAGAAACTCCTGAAGGCTCAGATGGATGAAGCAGAAGACCTTGTCCTGGTACAGGCCTTGCTCCTCTTTAAAGACCTGTGTGAACATTCCTGAGTACAGTGAGGCTGCTCTGAGGTCCAGGCCACACTCTGTCAGGTCGGAGTCATAGAAGATCAGATTTCCTTTCTGCAGCTCATCAAAAGCCAGTTTTCCCAGAGACTCCACCATCTCCCTGCTCTCTGGACTCCAGTGTGGATCTGTGGCAGCTCCTCCATCATACTTGACCTTCTTGACTTTGGCCTGGACCACCAGGTGGTGGATGTACATCTGAGTCATGGTCTTGGGCAGCTCTCCTCCCTCTCTGCTCTTCAACACCTCCTCCAGAACTGTAGCAGTGATCCAGCAGAAGACTGGGATGTGGCACATGATGTGGAGGCTTCGTGAGGTCTTGATGTGGGAGATGATCCTGCTGGCCTGCTGCTCCTCTCTGAACCTCCTCCTGAAGTACTCCTCCTTCTGTGGGTCAGTGAACCCTCGGACCTCCGTCACCATGCCGACACAGTCAGGAGGGATGTGATTGGCTGCTGCAGGTCGTGTGGTGATCCAGAGGCGAGCAGAGGGAAGCAGGTTCCCCCTGATGAGGTTTGTCAGCAGCACATCCACTGAGGTGGACTCTGTAACATCAGTCAGGATCTCAGGGTGCTGGAAGTCCAGAGGGAGTCGACACTCATCCAGACCGTCAAAGATGAAGAGCACCTGGAGGTCTTCAAAGCTGCAGAGTCCTGCTTCTTTGGTTGGAGTGAAGAAGTGATGAACAAGTCCCACCAAGCTGAACTTCTTCTCCTTCAGCACATTCAGCTCTCTGAAGGTGAATGGAAATGTGAAGTGGACGTCCTGGTTGCTTTGGTCTTCAGCCCAGTCCAGAGTGAACTTCTGTGTCAGGACTGTTTTCCCAATGCCAGCCACTCCCTTTGTCAGCACTGTTCTGATTGGTGGAGAGCTTCCAGGTGAGGCTTTAAAGAGGTCTCCTGGTCTGATGCTGCTTTCTGCTCTGGCTGCTCTCCTGGATGCTGTTTCAATCTGTCTGACCTCATGTTCCTCATTGACCTCTGCAGTCCCTCCCTCTGTGATGTGGAGCTCTGTGTGGATCTGCTTCAGGAGGGTGGACTCTCCTGCTTTAGAGAGCCCCTCAAACACAACCTGGAACCTCTTCTTCAGGGCACATTTCACCTTCTGTTGGCAGACTCCAGGAGAAGTTCCTGAAAAGAAGAAAGCAGGAATGAGTTGAGTGTGTTTGACATTGAATGTGAAGATGACAGTGTGTTAGTGGAGATGTTTCTCCTCCATCAGCTCCATCCAGCTCCTCAGTGGAGACCAAACAGCCTCTGATCTGATGCAGATGTTTGCATCACATGAGCAGCAGAGTTCAGGAACTCTCTCTGTGTCTCCTCTTCTCTGCTGCTTGTTTTGGACTTTCTGTCTGTTTCACACTTTCTGTGTCTGACCTGGAAATGACCTGTGTTCTCTGGATGGACTCTGTTTCTGACTGCTTTCTGCTCCAGCTGAGAACATTTCAGCTTCATCTCCATCATGAGAAATGAGATCAAATCCTCTTACTGCTCCACAGATGCTCAGCCAGCTCCTCCTGCTTCATCCTCCTCAGGAAGTCCAGGGTGATCCTCAGAAATGACTCTCTGCTGCTCCTCTGCTCTTCATCCTCATCCTCCCTCTCACTCTCTGAGCATGCTGGGTAATCTGGACTCAGGAGCTTCTTCATCTGCTTCAGCTCCTTCTTCATGAAAGTCACCATGTTGTCCTCCAGCTGCTGGAACAGAGAAACATCTGGAGTTGACTTTGAGCTGAAACTGAAGCCAGATTGAGATGTGAGTGTAAATCCAGTGCAGAGAGCAGGATGGACAACATGTGAAGCCAAATCACACTTCATGTGGGATCTCCAGCAGAAGCAGCTTCAAGCATCAGTGAAGACTGGAAGCTGGATGAAGGTTGGACTGTTTCACTTTGGACCTGAATGGATCTAATAAGCTGAGTGTCTGTTTCATGTTTCAGCTGGAAGTCACAGCAGCTTCTTCTGTCTCATGATGTGACAGTAAAGTGTTGAATGGAGACGTGTTCTCACCATAAATGTGGAGTCCAGATGTCTTTGATGCTGAGGGGCGGAGCCACCAGGGAGAAGCTGGGAGCTCTGCTGGCTCACGCTGCAGAAACATGTTGACTTTGTTAAAGCTGCTGTGTGGTGTGATGAGGAATCCTGAGACAAACACTGATTCTCACCCCTCATCACCACTTCCTGCTCCACATTTAAAATTATAGGGTTCCTCCTTAGACCGGTCACTCTTCATGGACACACAGCTGGATGGAAACCCAGAGTCAGAGCTAAAAACAAACACAACATCAGGAACAGACTGACTGGAACAATGGAAGATACATGGAAGAACTGAGACTTTGATTCTCTAAGTCAGACTTTGTGAAAATACTGTGAGGATATTTAATAGTTATAAACTGTAGTTCCACATTTAAAGTTACTCTACCAGAAAAACAATCTTCAAAATCTACTTCCCATAAAACATCTCCCTTCTGCAGAGAGAATAAACCAAAACACCAAAACAAGACCATCAACACTCATTTGGACTCATTTCCAACCTGCAGTTTCCCAAATCGATCCACCAAAGTTGATGTTTACAAACAAAACATCAAACTGTGTTGATGTTTCCTAACTGACATCATCTTGGGAAATCTGCCACAAGGGTTTCTGGGATATCAAAGATGGCGTCGCAGAAGCTGAAGCAAAATGATCAAGATTGGACCGATTCAGCCCAAAATAAAAGACTGGACTTTTTCAGAGAAAGAGGATTAGAACCTCCAGAATATTCTTAAATGTTGTGAAACTGATCATTAATCAGCAAGAGGTCAACACACTGGTATGTTCCTTTAAATTTAAATGCTGGAATTAAGTGTTTGTGTGAGTGTCATGACCAATTCCATTCAGAAAGGTATTAATGTATCAGAGATCAACATCAACAACTGAAACTGGATCCTACATGTTTCATGTTTCCTAAATGGATTCTGGTCGAATAACTTTAAAGTTAAAAATCATTGAGTTCAAATCTTTTACATCCCCCCCATCCCCCTCTCCTCTGGTGTTCCTCAGGGCTCTGAAACCAGCAGATTCATCATCAAAATAGGACTTTTGAAAGAGTGTAGGATCAGACTTTGCTGGTCAGTTTGCAGTTTGGACTCTTGTACTAAAATACTGGAAGTGAATCTTAGAGTGAGCACAACTTCTCTCACTCTGGTTTTGAGGAAATAAAAGAAAAGAAAGAGTTTCTTACTTTGTGTCTGAAGGTCCAGGTTCAGTACTGAAGTCTGGTGGAAGATGTTTGGACCGGTCACTCTTCATAGACAAGCTGCTGGATACTGAAGACCCTGCTGTGTGTCTGAGCTTCTGACCTCTACACACACACACACACACACACACACACACACACACACACACACACACACACACACACACACACACACACACACACACACACACACACACACACACACACACACACACACACACACACACACACACACACACACACACACACACACACACACACACACACACACACACACACACACACACACACACACACACACACACACACACAGTCAGAATGTTGTATTAGATCAACAGATCACACTTGGTTCTTCTCATTTCATTTCCTGTTTTCAACAAAATAACTTTAATGTTATTTTCTTCTGGAAAAGTTTTCAGGAATTGATCAGTAAAAATATGTTTGATGAAAGAACTTCAATAACCTTCATGTCATTTCCAATCTGCCATTTGTTTCAAAGTTCCTGGAAAAGTAGTAGCATCTGATCTGGACTCTGACTTTTCCCACAATAATCAGTATGAACAGTTCCAGTCTGGTTTCCCTCAATGAAGCTCAGAAACAGAACCTCTCATCAGAATCACCATCAACCACCTGACTGCAGCTGACTCTGGACTTTTACCCTCCTCCTCCTCCTCCTCCTTCTCCTTCTCCTTCTCGTCATGCTCCTGCTCCTCCTCCTTGAATCACCAACTCCATTTAACCCTCCTCTACAGACTGACGTCCATCAGACTGTCCATCACATCACTGGATTGGTTCCATTCAATTCCATTTGATTCCATTTGATTCAATTCAATTCATAGAGAACCACAATAATCTCAAGGTACTTCTACAGAGAAAAAACTCAACTGTTCCACCACAGCAAGTAAAAGCAACAGTAGAAAGAAAAAACATTTTAACAGGAAGGAAAGTGGAGAACCAGACTCAGAGGACTAGACTTTCTGTAGAACCAGACTCAGAGGAGGAGACTTTCTGTTCTTCTGGTTGAAGGTTCAAAGATAGAAAGTGATGAAGTGACAGGACAGGGACAGAGGGCAACAAGCAACATACAGATTTGTCTTTAGTTGCATTGAGTTCATTGAGTTCAAATCTTTTACATCCCCCCCATCCCCCTCTCCTCTGGTGTTCCTCAGGGCTCTGAAACCAGCAGATTCATCATCAAAATAGGACTTTTGAAAGAGTGTAGGATCAGACTTTGCTGGTCAGTTTGCAGTTTGGACTCTTGTACTAAAATACTGGAAGTGAATCTTAGAGTGAGCACAACTTCTCTCACTCTGGTTTTGAGGAAAGAAAAGAAAAGAAAGAGTTTCTTACTTTGTGTCTGAAGGTCCAGGTTCAGCACTGAAGTTTAGTGGAAGACCGTTGGACCGGTCACTCTTCATAGACAAGCTGCTGGATACTGAAGACCCTGCTGTGTGTCTGAGCTTCTCACCTCTATACACACACACACACACACACACACACACACACACACACACACACACACACACACACACACACACACACACACACACACACACACACACACACACACACACACACACACACACACACACACACACACACACACACACACACACACACACACACACACACACACACACACACACACACACACACACACACACACACACACACACACACACACACACACACACACACACACACACACACACACACACACACACACACACACACACACACACACACACACACACACACACACACACACAGCTGTATTAGATCAACAGATCACACTTGGTTCTTATCATTTCATTTCCTGTTTTCAACAAAATAACTTTAATGTTATTTTCTTCTGGAAAAGTTTTCAGGAATTGATCAGTAAAAATATGTTTGATGAAAGAACTTCAATAACCTTCATGTCATTTCCAATCTGCCTTTTGTTTCAAAGTTCCTGGAAAAGTAGTAGCATCTGATCTTGACTCTGACTTTTCCCACAATAATCTGTATTCTGAATTTCACCTCTTACAGATTAAACTTGGATTAGAAAGGCCCACAAAGCAACATCAAGTGAGCGGCTCTGCGGTGAAGCCTGGAAGAGCATTAAAATAGAGGAAACCCAGCGAGCGCCTGCTGACGTCATGAGTTCACAACTTCAGCCAGTCATTGCCTGCAAAGGCTTTTCAACAAGTGTGAGAGATGAAGGATTGATTCGCTCTTATTTCATTGGTTCAGTGACTTTTGAGCCTCTGACATGAAGGGATTGTGTTCAAATCCTTTAGTTCCTCACATTGTTCTGGGATGTTTTAGTTGAAGCCACTGAATTAAAGCTGAAGTCTGGAGGGTTTCATTTCTATTTCCTGTGGTAATATACAGAACAAAATGAGACAAACTTTGTCTCTGGACAAATCTTTGTGGACCAAACTGTAAGTTAGTGATGTGGGACGTTTGGACTTCAGTGTCATGTGGAGACGTCCACTTCCTTTAAACTCCCTGTTGGAAAGGTGACACTGCTCTGACCTTGGATCAGGTTAAGAGGAGTTAGAAACTCTGACCTGAAAGACAACACATGATCTTCTAGTCTTTGTCCTTTCTACTGCTTGTCCTTGTGTCTTTCATGATCACATTGGGACTGATCATGGGGACGGTGGAATGTCTCTGCACCTCATGTCCTTTACTGCAGCTCTTTGTCTGCTGCCTGTTGAAATCACTTCAGCTCACTTTGGATGACTTGAAATCACTGAGCCTTGAGACGTGTCAATACAGCAGAGCCACTTTTACTACATTTCATCTTTCTATGGAGTTTACATTTAGTGTCCATTCTTCTGTTTGCTGTTTGACTGAATGCAGGAGGGGGGGACGTCTTACCTGTCCACACACTCTGGTGGGTCTTCTTCATCCACGTCCCACATGTTGAGTCAGACAGAGAGCAACACACCAACCTGCTCAACACACACACACACACACACACACACACACACACACACACACACACACACACACACACACACACACACACACACACACACACACACACACACACACACACACACACACACACACACACACACACACACACACACACACACACACACACACACACACACACACACACACACACACACACACACACACACACACACACACACACACACACACACACAGAAGATCATGTGGGTGGTGCAGCAGGAAACAGAAACCCACATCCTGGTAGTTCCAGTTAGAGACGGTATCATTCAGTAGACTGAGATCAGAGAGCGACAGCCGAGACAAAACAGAGAAAGAAGAACAACAAGAAGCATAAATAATGAACAAACAGAAGAAATAAGATGAGAGAAGAAAATATAGAAACATGAAAAATACAACAATCATTAGGATTAATGTCAGTTGGAGGTTTCAGGGGAAAAATGAAGCGTCTGGATGATAAATAATGAGATGATTGAGTCGTGTGTGTGTGTGTGTGTGTGTGTGTGTGTGTGTGTGTGTGTGTGTGTGTGTGTGTGTGTGTGTGTGTGTGTGTGTGTGTGTTTTAGACAACACAAACTTGAGCCAATCAGAGTGAAGGAGGGCTGAAGCCCCGCCCACTGCTGAATGTTTTCAGAGTTTCTCCATGGAGAAGAAAAGAAGTGAAGAAAGGAGTTAAATGGAGGATGAAATGTTTGTCCAACAGGTGAAGAAGAAGAAAGCAGCTGTCAGAGGTTTGTGATGGTGTGAATGAAAGAGAAAAAGAGAAGTTAGAAAGTCTTTTGCTCCGTTGTGGAAGCTTCTAAAGAGCTGAGAGATTCTCACCTGAACTCTCTTCTCTTCTTCTTACAGACACTTTTCCATGTGTGAGGAAACTTGTGGAGAGAAGAAGCTGCTCTTCGTCCGTCTTCGTCCGTCTCTGATGTCTAACAACCTCAGCGTTCTCTGTCCTGCTCTCTCTCACACACCCAGATGAGTCAGCAGCAGGAAGTGGGGCCCAGTGGGGGAGTTGTTTTCACATAAATCACGTGTTTCCTCCGTTCTACTCAGGAAGAGCAGAAATGTGTCAGAGGGGAAGTGATGAAATATGAGCTCCTCTAGGCACAGAAATCACCATTATAAGAACACAAGAATGTGTCTCATTCAAACACAATCATCAATATAAACGGTACAAACCACAAACTGTTTAAATTACTTGAAATATGTGGTTTGATGAAAACAAGACAATATTGTAAAACTATTGTAAAAACATTTGAGTTTGACGTGGCTGTCACAAATACACACCAGTCATGAGAACATAGCCTCTGTGATTTAGAGTCCAAGACGCCTGCAGATAACAGAATGTTGATTCTGAGAGTCTGAGAGTCTCAGACTCACACAGTTCAATGGTTCCTCAGGAGGCTCGCCATCGGGTTTCCTGAACCTGGAGTCCAAATTCTGACGGAATGTCAGAATTCTCCTGGTCCAACCTTACAAGGCCTGGTGTATGAACAAAATAATATGCTCAGGTAACTTAAAGCTAACGTTCCATGGCTTTAAATTGAAGTAAAAGTCCGTAAAAGTTCCAGCTTATTTGAATTTAATAAGTTGCATTCCAGCCGACATCACGCGGAGAGAAAAACATCACGGCTGCGCTTCAATTACGCCTCCAATTTACCCTTTGATCCACTAAAGTAACATAAAACAGCATAATTCTGCTATAATAGCTCTCCATGTCCACAAAACTAAATAAATAGATGGAGAAAATATCCTTAAAATGAAAATAAGTTAGTTTTTCCCACTCACCGTGTCCCGTCCAGCAGTGTGCACCAACCACGTCACCAGAGCAAACCAGGTGGCAACAACAAGATTCCGATCACCTTTCTAAATATCCGAGAAACTGAGAACTCTTTCACTAGTTTCGTTGGCTGTTTTTCTCTTTCTCCTTCCAAGCTGCCAGCTCCGTGTCTGCAGAGCGTCTGGTATAGAGCAGCAGGAAGAAAACAACCTGGTTGGCTGCGCCTGGTCACATGGTCCCCACTGCGACGTGACTTCTTCAAAATAAGAGTCTAAATACATCTGAACCCCAAGAAAATAAAAGAAAGTAAAATAAAATAACATGATTTATATCATTATTAATATAATCGCTTTTATTTAGTTCGGGCTTTATGGACCTGGGTTACACTTTTGTGCCTCATTTGAGTGGGGATGACGTCTCCTATCAAGACTAAAAGCCTTGAATACAGTCTTCTTCACTTTTACATTCTGTCTGCTTTTCACATTTAGTTTGGAGTCAGATTGTTAAAACACTCCAGGCTTCAACATGAGGTGGAGGAGGAAGAGGTGGAGTTTGGAGTCAGATTCACCCACTACTCCCTCTGCTTCACCTGCTGCTCCCACTGCTCCATCCACTACTCCTTCTACTGCACCTGCTGCTCCCACTGCTCCACCCACTGCTCCACCTACTGCTCCACCCACTACTCCCAATGCTGTACCTGCTGCTCCCACTGCTCCACCCACTACTCCCTCTGCTTCACCTGCTTCTCCAACTTCTGCTCCCACTGCTCCATCCACTACTCCTTCTGCTTCACCTGCTGCTCCCACTACTCCAACCATTGCTCCCTCTGCTCCACCCGCTACTCCCTCTGCTTCACCTACTGCTCCCACTTCTTCTCCCACTGCTCCACCCACAACTCCCTTTGCTTCACCAGCTGCTCCCTCTGCTCCACCCACTACTTTCTCTGCTTCACCTACTGCTCAAACTTCTGCTCACACTTCTGCTCCCACTGCTCCACCCACTACTCCCTCTGCTTCACCTGTTGCTCCCACTGCTCCACCCATTACTCCCTCTGCTTCAGCTGCTTCTCCCACTGCTCCACCCATTACTCCCTCTGATTCACCTGCCGCTTCCACTGCTCCACCCATTACTCCCTCTGCTTTTCCCACTGCTCCACCCATTACTCCCTCTGCTTCACCTGCCGCTTCCAATGCTCCACCCATTACTCCCTCTGTTTCACCTGCTGCTCCCACTTCTGCTCCCACTACTCCCTCTGCTTCACCTGCTGCTCCCACAGCTACACCCACTACTCCCTCTGCTTCACCTGCTGCTCCCACTTCTGCTCCCACTGCTCCACCCACTGCTCCCTCTGCTACTCCCACTGCTCCACCCACTACTCCCTCTGCTCCACCCACCGCTCCACCCACTGCTCCCTCTGCATCACCTGCTGCTCCCACTACTCCATCCACTACTCCCTCTGCTTCACCTTCTGCTACAAGTGCTCCACCCACCACTCACTCTGCTTTACCTGCTGCTCCCACTTCTGCTCCCACTACTCCCTCTGCTTCACCTGCTGCTCCCACTGCTCCACCCACTACTCCCTCTGCTTTTCCCACTGCTCCACCCATTACTCCCTCTGCTTCACCTGCCGCTCCCACTGCTCCACCCACAACTCGCTCTGCTTCACCTGCTGCTCCCACTGCTCCACCCACTACTCCCTTTGCTTCACCAGCTGCTCCCCCTGCTCCACCCGCTACTCCCTCTGCTTCACCTTTTGCACCCACTTTTGCTCCCACTGCTCCACCCACTACTCCCTCTGCTACTCCCACTGCTCCACCCACTACTCCCTCTGCTGCTCCCACTGCTCCACCAATTACTCCCTCAACCTCACCTGCTGCTCCCACTGCTCCACCCACAACTCCCTCTGCTTCACCTGCTGCTCCTACTGCTCCAACCACTACTCCCTCTGCTTCACCAGCTGCTCCCCCTGCTTCTCCCACTGCTCCACCCAGTACTCCCTCTGCTTCACCAGCTTCTCCCTTTGCTCCACCCACTACTCCCTCTGCTTCACCTTCTGCTCCCACTGCTCCACCCACTAATCCCTCTGCTGCTCCCACTGCTCCACCAATTACTCCCTCAACTTCACCTGCTGCTCCCACTTTTGCTCCCACTGCTCCACCCACTACTCCCTCTGCTTCTCCCACTGCTCCACCCACTACTCCCTCTGCTTCACCAGCTGCTCCCACTGCTCCACCCACTTCTCCCTCTGCTTCACCAGCTGCTCCCCCTGCTTCTCCCACTGCTCCACCCGCTACTCCCTCTGCTTCACCTGCTGCTCCCACTTCTGCTCCCACTGCTCCACCCACTACTCCCTCTGCTTCACCTGCTGCTCAAACTGCTCCATCCACTACTCCCTCTGATTCACCCTCGGCTCCCACTTCTGCTCCCACTGCTCCACCCACTACTCCCTCTGCTTCACCTGCTGCACCCGATTCTGCTCCCACTGCTCCACCCACTACTCCCTCTGCTTCACGTGCTGGTCCCACTTTTCCACCCACTAATCCCTATGCTTCACCTGCTGCTCCCAATTCTGCATACACTGCTCCACCCACTACTCCCTCTGGTTCACCTGCTGCTCCCACTGCTCCACCCACTACTCCCTCTGCTTCACCAGCTGCTCCCAATGCTCCACCCACTACTCCATATGCTTCACCTGCTGCTCACACTGCTCCATCCACTACTCCCTCTGCATCACCTGCTGCTCCCACTACTCCACCCACTACTCCCTCTGCTTCACTTTCTGCTACAACTGCTCCACCCACCACTCACTCTGCTTTACCTGCTGCTCCCACTTCTGCTCCCACTACTCCCTCTGCTTCACCTGCTGCTCCCACTGCTCCACCCACTACTCCCGCTGCTTTTCCCACTGCTCCACCCATTACTCCCTCTGCTTCACCTGCCGCTCCCACTGCTCCACCCACAACTCGCTCTGCTTCACCTGCTGCTCCCACTGCTCCACCCACTACTCCCTTTGCTTCACCAGCTGCTCCCCCTGCTTCACCCGCTACTCCCTCTGCTTCACCTGCTGCTCCCACTTTTGCTCCCACTGCGCCACCCACTACTCCCTCTGCTTCTCCCACTGCTCCACCCACTACTCCCTCTGCTTCACCAGCTGCTCCCACTGCTCCACCCACTTCTCCCTCTGCTTCACCAGCTGCTCCCCCTGTTTCACCCGCTACTCCCTCTGCTTCACCTGCTGCTCCAACTTCTGCTCCCACTGCTCCACCCACTACTCCCTCTGCTTCACCTGCTGCTCAAACTGCTCCATCCACTACTCCCTCTGATTCACCCTCTGCTCCCACTGCTCCACCCACTACTCCCTCTGTTTCACCTGCTGCTCCCACTGCTCCACTCACTACTCCCTCTGCTTCACTTGCTACTCCCACTTCTACTCCCACTACTCCCTCTGCTTCACCTGCTGCTCCCACTTCTGCTCCCACTGATCCACCCACAACTCCCTCTGCTTCACCTGCTGCTCCCACTGCTCCACCCACTACTCCCTCTGCTTCACCAGCTGCTCCCCCTGCTCCACCCACTACTCCCTCTGCTTCACCTTTTGCACCCACTTTTGCTCCCACTGCTCCACCCACTACTCCCTCTGCTACTCCCACTGCTCCACCCACTACTCCCTCTGCTGCTCCCACTGCTCCACCAATTACTCCCTCAACCTCACCTGCTGCTCCCACTGCTCCACCCACAACTCCCTCTGCTTCACCTGCTGATCCTACTGCTCCAACCACTACTCCCTCTGCTTAACCAGCTGCTCCCCCTGCTTCTCCCACTGCTCCACCCAGTACTCCCTCTGCTTCACCAGCTTCTCCCTTTGCTCCACCCACTACTCCCTCTGCTTCACCTTCTGCTCCCACTGCTCCACCCACTAATCCCTCTGCTGCTCCCACTGCTCCACCAATTACTCCCTCAACCTCACCTGCTGCTCCCACTTTTGCTCCCACTGCTCCACCCACTACTCCCTCTGCTTCTCCCACTGCTCCACCCACTACTCCCTCTGCTTCACCAGCTGCTCCCACTGCTCCACCCACTTCTCCCTCTGCTTCACCAGCTGCTCCCCCTGCTTCTCCCACTGCTCCACCCGCTACTCCCTCTGCTTCACCTGCTGCTCCCACTTCTGCTCCCACTGCTCCACCCACTACTCCCTCTGCTTCACCTGCTGCTCAAACTGCTCCATCCACTACTCCCTCTGATTCACCCTCTGCTCCCACTTCTGCTCCCACTGCTCCACCCACTACTCCCTCTGCTTCACCTGCTGCACCCACTTCTGCTCCCACTGCTCCACCCACTACTCCCTCTGCTTCACCTGCTGGTCCCACTGTTCCACCCACTAATCCCTATGCTTCACCTGCTGCTCCCAATTCTGCATACACTGCTCCACCCACTACTCCCTCTGGTTCACCTGCTGCTCCCACTGCTCCACCCACTACTCCCTCTGCTTCACCATCTGCTCCCAATGCTCCACCCACTACTCCATATGCTTCACCTGCTGCTCACACTGCTCCATCCACTACTCCCTCTGCATCACCTGCTGCTCCCACTACTCCACCCACTACTCCCTCTGCTTCACTTTCTGCTACAACTGCTCCACCCACCACTCACTCTGCTTTACCTGCTGCTCCCACTTCTGCTCCCACTGCTCCACCCACTACTCCCTCTGCTTCTCCCACTGCTCCACCCATTACTCCCTCAACCTCACCTACTGCTCCCACTGCTCCACCCACAACTCCCTCTGCTTCACCTGCTGCTCCCACTGCTCCACCCACTACACCCTCTGCTTCACCAGCTGCTCCCCCTGCTTCTCCCACTGCTCCACCCAGTACTCCCTCTGCTTCACCAGCTTCTCCCTTTGCTCCACCCACTACTCCCCCTGCTTCACCTTCTGCTCCCACTTCTGCTCCCACTGCTCCACCCACTACTCTCTCTGCTTCACTTGCTACTCCCACTTCTGCTCCCACTACTCCCTCTGCTTCACCTGCTGCTCCCACTTCTGCTCCCACTGCTCCACCCACTACTCCGTCTGCTTCACCTGCTGCTCCCACCTCTGCTCCCACTGCTCCACCCACTACTCCCTATGCTTCACCTGCTGCTCCCACTGCTCCACCCACTACTCCCTCTGCTTCACCTGCTGCTCACACTGCTCCACCCACTAATCCCTATGCTTCACCTGCTGCTCCCAATTCTGCATACACTGCTCCACCCACTACTCCCTCTGGTTCACCTGCTGCTCCCACTGCTCCACCCACTTCTCCCTCTGCTTCACCAGCTGCTCCCCCTGCTTCTCCCACTGCTCCACCCACTACTCCCTCTGCTTCACCAGCTTCTCCCTTTGCTCCACCCACTACTCCCTCTGCTTCACCTGCTGCTCCCACTTTTGCTCCCACTGCTCCACCCACTACTCCCTGTGCTTCACTTGCTACTCCCACTTCTGCTCCCACTACTCCCTTTGCCTCACCTGCTGCTCCCACTTTTGCTCCCACTGCTCCACCCACTACTCCCTCTGCTTCACCTGCTGCTCCCACTGCTCCACCCACTACTCCCTCTGCTTCACCAGCTGCTCCCCCTGCTCCACCCACTACTCCCTCTGCTTCACCTGCTGCTCCCACTGCTCCACCCACTACTCCCTCTGTTTCACCTACTGCTCCCACTGCTCCACTCACTACTCCCTCTGCTTCACTTGCTACTCCCACTTCTACTCCCACTACTCCCTCTGCTTCACCTGCTGCTCCCACTTCTGCTCCCACTGCTCCACCCACTACTCCCTCTGCTTCACCAGCTGCTCCCCCTGCTCCACCCACTACTCCCTCTGCTTCACCTGCTGCTCCCACTTCTGCTCCCACTGCTCCACCCACTACTCCCTCTGCTTCACCTGCTGCACCCACTTCTGCTCCCACTGCTCCACCCACAACTCCCTCTGCTTTACCTGCTGCTCCCACTTCTGCTCCCACTGCTCCACCCACTACTCCCTCTGTTACTCCCACTACTCCACCCACTACTCCCTCTGCTGCTCCCACTGCTCCACCCATTACTCCCTCAACCTCACCTGCTGCTCCCACTGCTCCACCCACAACTCCCTCTGCTTCACCTGCTGCTCCCACTGCTCCACCCACTACACCCTCTGCTTCACCAGCTGCTCCCCCTGCTTCTCCCACTGCTCCACCCAGTACTCCCTCTGCTTCACCAGCTTCTCCCTTTGCTCCACCCACTACTCCCCCTGCTTCACCTTCTGCTCCCACTTCTGCTCCCACTGCTCCACCCACTACTCCCTCTGCTTCACTTGCTACTCCCACTTCTGCTCCCACTACTCCCTCTGCTTCACCTGCTGCTCCCACTTTTGCTCCCACTGTTCCACCCACTACTCCCTCTGCTTCACCTACTGCTCCCACTTCTGCTCCCACTGCTCCACCCACTACTCCGTCTGCTTCACCTGCTTCTCCCACTTCTGCTCCCACTGCTCCACCCACTGCTCCCTCTGCTACTCCCACTGCTCCACCCACTACTCCCTCTGCTCCACCCACCGCTCCACCCACTGCTCCCTCTGCATCACCTGCTGCTCCCACTACTCCATCCACTACTCCCTCTGCTTCACCTTCTGCTACAAGTGCTCCACCCACCACTCACTCTGCTTTACCTGCTGCTCCCACTTCTGCTCCCACTACTCCCTCTGCTTCACCTGCTGCTCCCACTGCTCCACCCACTACTCCCGCTGCTTTTCCCACTGCTCCACCCATTACTCCCTCTGCTTCACCTGCCGCTCCCACTGCTCCACCCACAACTCACTCTGCTTCACCTGCTGCTCCCACTGCTCCACCCACTACTCCCTTTGCTTCACCAGCTGCTCCCCCTGCTTCACCCGCTACTCCCTCTGCTTCACCTGCTGCTCCCACTTTTGCTCCCACTGCGCCACCCACTACTCCCTCTGCTTCTCCCACTGCTCCACCCACTACTCCCTCTGCTTCACCAGCTGCTCCCACTGCTCCACCCACTTCTCCCTCTGCTTCACCAGCTGCTCCCCCTGCTTCTCCCACTGCTCCACCCGCTACACCCTCTGCTTCACCTGCTGCTCCAACTTCTGCTCCCACTGCTCCACCCACTACTCCCTCTGCTTCACCTGCTGCTCAAACTGCTCCATCCACTACTCCCTCTGATTCACCCTCTGCTCCCACTGCTCCACCCACTACTCCCTCTGTTTCACCTGCTGCTCCCACTGCTCCACTCACTACTCCCTCTGCTTCACTTGCTACTCCCACTTCTACTCCCACTACTCCCTCTGCTTCACCTGCTGCTCCCACTTCTGCTCCCACTGATCCACCCACAACTCCCTCTGCTTCACCTGCTGCTCCCACTGCTCCACCCACTACTCCCTCTGCTTCACCAGCTGCTCCCCCTGCTCCACCCACTACTCCCTCTGCTTCACCTTTTGCACCCACTTTTGCTCCCACTGCTCCACCCACTACTCCCTCTGCTACTCCCACTGCTCCACCCACTACTCCCTCTGCTGCTCCCACTGCTCCACCAATTACTCCCTCAACCTCACCTGCTGCTCCCACTGCTCCACCCACAACTCCCTCTGCTTCACCTGCTGATCCTACTGCTCCAACCACTACTCCCTCTGCTTAACCAGCTGCTCCCCCTGCTTCTCCCACTGCTCCACCCAGTACTCCCTCTGCTTCACCAGCTTCTCCCTTTGCTCCACCCACTACTCCCTCTGCTTCACCTTCTGCTCCCACTGCTCCACCCACTAATCCCTCTGCTGCTCCCACTGCTCCACCAATTACTCCCTCAACCTCACCTGCTGCTCCCACTTTTGCTCCCACTGCTCCACCCACTACTCCCTCTGCTTCTCCCACTGCTCCACCCTCTACTCCCTCTGCTTCACCAGCTGCTCCCACTGCTCCACCCACTTCTCCCTCTGCTTCACCAGCTGCTCCCCCTGCTTCTCCCACTGCTCCACCCGCTACTCCCTCTGCTTCACCTGCTGCTCCCACTTCTGCTCCCACTGCTCCACCCACTACTCCCTCTGCTTCACCTGCTGCTCAAACTGCTCCATCCACTACTCCCTCTGATTCACCCTCTGCTCCCACTTCTGCTCCCACTGCTCCACCCACTACTCCCTCTGCTTCACCTGCTGCACCCACTTCTGCTCCCACTGCTCCACCCACTACTCCCTCTGCTTCACCTGCTGGTCCCACTGTTCCACCCACTAATCCCTATGCTTCACCTGCTGCTCCCAATTCTGCATACACTGCTCCACCCACTACTCCCTCTGGTTCACCTGCTGCTCCCACTGCTCCACCCACTACTCCCTCTGCTTCACCATCTGCTCCCAATGCTCCACCCACTACTCCATATGCTTCACCTGCTGCTCACACTGCTCCATCCACTACTCCCTCTGCATCACCTGCTGCTCCCACTACTCCACCCACTACTCCCTCTGCTTCACTTTCTGCTACAACTGCTCCACCCACCACTCACTCTGCTTTACCTGCTGCTCCCACTTCTGCTCCCACTGCTCCACCCACTACTCCCTCTGCTTCTCCCACTGCTCCACCCATTACTCCCTCAACCTCACCTACTGCTCCCACTGCTCCACCCACAACTCCCTCTGCTTCACCTGCTGCTCCCACTGCTCCACCCACTACACCCTCTGCTTCACCAGCTGCTCCCCCTGCTTCTCCCACTGCTCCACCCAGTACTCCCTCTGCTTCACCAGCTTCTCCCTTTGCTCCACCCACTACTCCCCCTGCTTCACCTTCTGCTCCCACTTCTGCTCCCACTGCTCCACCCACTACTCTCTCTGCTTCACTTGCTACTCCCACTTCTGCTCCCACTACTCCCTCTGCTTCACCTGCTGCTCCCACTTCTGCTCCCACTGCTCCACCCACTACTCCGTCTGCTTCACCTGCTGCTCCCACCTCTGCTCCCACTGCTCCACCCACTACTCCCTATGCTTCACCTGCTGCTCCCACTGCTCCACCCACTACTCCCTCTGCTTCACCTGCTGCTCCCACTGCTCCACCCACTACTCCCTCTGCTTCACCTGCTGCTCACACTGCTCCACCCACTAATCCCTATGCTTCACCTGCTGCTCCCAATTCTGCATACACTGCTCCACCCACTACTCCCTCTGGTTCACCTGCTGCTCCCACTGCTCCACCCACTTCTCCCTCTGCTTCACCAGCTGCTCCCCCTGCTTCTCCCACTGCTCCACCCACTACTCCCTCTGCTTCACCAGCTTCTCCCTTTGCTCCACCCACTACTCCCTCTGCTTCACCTGCTGCTCCCACTTTTGCTCCCACTGCTCCACCCACTACTCCCTTTGCCTCACCTGCTGCTCCCACTTTTGCTCCCACTGCTCCACCCACTACTCCCTCTGCTTCACCTGCTGCTCCCACTGCTCCACCCACTACTCCCTCTGCTTCACCAGCTGCTCCCCCTGCTCCACCCACTACTCCCTCTGCTTCACCTGCTGCTCCCACTGCTCCACCCACTACTCCCTCTGTTTCACCTACTGCTCCCACTGCTCCACTCACTACTCCCTCTGCTTCACTTGCTACTCCCACTTCTACTCCCACTACTCCCTCTGCTTCACCTGCTGCTCCCACTTCTGCTCCCACTGCTCCACCCACTACTCCCTCTGCTTCACCAGCTGCTCCCCCTGCTCCACCCACTACTCCCTCTGCTTCACCTGCTGCTCCCACTTCTGCTCCCACTGCTCCACCCACTACTCCCTCTGCTTCACCTGCTGCACCCACTTCTGCTCCCACTGCTCCACCCACAACTCCCTCTGCTTTACCTGCTGCTCCCACTTCTGCTCCCACTGCTCCACCCACTACTCCCTCTGTTACTCCCACTACTCCACCCACTACTCCCTCTGCTGCTCCCACTGCTCCACCCATTACTCCCTCAACCTCACCTGCTGCTCCCACTGCTCCACCCACAACTCCCTCTGCTTCACCTGCTGCTCCCACTGCTCCACCCACTACACCCTCTGCTTCACCAGCTGCTCCCCCTGCTTCTCCCACTGCTCCACCCAGTACTCCCTCTGCTTCACCAGCTTCTCCCTTTGCTCCACCCACTACTCCCCCTGCTTCACCTTCTGCTCCCACTTCTGCTCCCACTGCTCCACCCACTACTCCCTCTGCTTCACTTGCTACTCCCACTTCTGCTCCCACTACTCCCTCTGCTTCACCTGCTGCTCCCACTTTTGCTCCCACTGTTCCACCCACTACTCCCTCTGCTTCACCTACTGCTCCCACTTCTGCTCCCACTGCTCCACCCACTACTCCGTCTGCTTCACCTGCTGCTCCCACTTCTGCTCCCACTGCTCCACCCACTACTCCCTATGCTTCACCTGCTGCTCCCACTTCTACATACACTACTCCACCCACTACTCCCTCTGCTTCACCTGCTGCTCCCACTGCTCCACCCACTACTCCCTCTGCTTCACCTGCTGCTCCCACTGCTCCACCCACTACTCCGTCTGCTTCACCTGCTGCTCCCACTTCTGCTCCCACTGCTCCACCCACTACTCCCTATGTTTAACCTGCTGCTCCCACTTCTGCATACACTACTCCACCCACTACTCCCTCTGCTTCACCAGCTTCTCCCTCTGCTCCACCCACTACTCCCTCTGCTACTCCCACTGCTCCACCCACTATTAATGGAAGATTAAACAGATATAGAACTGTGACAGTAGAATTCCAGTAGAAAACAATCGGACACTGATACGTCACTAAAACAACAAAAAAAAACTTCATGACAATTTGAGAGTCAAAGACTTTTTCTACTGTTTCTTCTTCAATATTATAAATATAAACAGATACAAACATGTGAAAACTTACCTTACCAAGGTGCTAGTGGTGAAATGGAGAACATGTCTGACTATGGATCAGAAGGTTCAAGTCCTGGCTAGCTTGAAAACCCTTTAGGTAACTTCACAGACAACATTTCCCTTGTTGTTGTTAGAACCTTCACATTATTCTACAATAATCCATGCAGAAGGTTCCAGGTCTCTGTAAAGGACAGTAGACCCATCCAAGATGGCTCCTGTGTTCCATCCTGGTTGCAGAATATTTTCATTGATATTTTCCAGTCTTGATTGGGGTCAGAGCACTGAAACACTGGGATTAAAGTGCTGGATGACGTCTCCATGAGCATGGACACGTCCACTGTCTCACTTTGACTCTGACTGGGTCTTAGTCCTGCTTTGGACACAGTTGACCACAACGTCCTGCTGGACCCACTGGAACAATGGTTGGAACTTCTGGCTCTGCACTCAGTGGCTTTAAATCCTCCTGGCAAGATGGCCGCTATTCTGTGTCAGCAGCTGATTGTGAACGTGAGCAAATCACTTGTGGGGTTCCTCAGGGCTCCATCCTTGGTCCCTTTTAGTGAACATCTCCAGCTCCCACTGGCTCAGATCATGGAACATTACAACATCTGTTCTCAGAATGACCAGACGACACTCAGCTCTATAGCTCAGTGTCAGTGAATGACCACACCCCCTTATACCGGCTGAGGAAATGTAGAAATGAAATGAAGGAGTGATGAGTCAGCACTTTTTACAACTCAACCCAGAGAAAACTCAGCTCATTGTTTTTGTCCCCAAAGAAGAAAGGTTAAAGTTCATTGCTCATCTTGACTCCAGGTCACTCAGGACATCAAATCAGGCAGAAATCTGGGTGGAGTTCTGGACTCCACCCTGAAATCTAACAGCCACAAGAACCAAATCTGCTTCCTACCGTCTGAACAATGTTGAAGAATCAAAGGATTTCTGAGCAACAAGATTCTGAAAAACTTCTTCTTGCATTTATTTACATTAGTTAGATTATTGTAACGGAGTGTTTACAGGCCTCAGGACAAAACCTGTCACACAACTACAGCTCATCTAGAACGCTGCAGCCAGAGTCCTCACCAACACAGAGGGTGGAGCACATTACACCAGCACAAAGGGGGTGGAGCACATTACACCAACACGAAGAGGGTGGAGCACATTACACCAACACAAAGGGGGTGGAGCACATTACCCCCATGCTCCACCCTCTCCACTGGCTGCAGAAGGGTAGAGGTTTACTCAGTGTTCCTCGAGTCAGAAACAAACAAGGTGAAGCAGCTTTCAGTTCCTATCTCCCCACCTGTGGAACAAACGTCCTGAACACCTGAAGACTGCTGACACACTCACCTCTTTTAAATCAGGACTTAAAACATTCCTAGATGCACAGGCTGTTAAATAAACAATAGAATCTACTTACTTAGTAAACTAATCTTAATACATCTCTTACCTTTTTATTATACTTTTCTTCATTATTTGTTTTAATGTACATCTTTCATTTCTTCTAAAGTTTTAATGTACTTCTTTATTCTGTATTTCTTTAATTTATTTGTAAAGCTCTGTGAATTGCCTTTTGTTTGAATGGTGCTTTATAAATAAATTTGCCTTGCCTTGATCTGAAGGTGGAGGTCAGAGGAGAGTGACATCATGGAGGCCAGAGGAGAGTGACATCATGGAGCCCAGAGGAGAGTGACATCATGGAGGTCAGAGGAGAGTGACATCATGGAGATCAGAGGAGAGTGACATCATGGAGGCCAGAGGAGAGTGACATCATGGAGGTCAGAGGAGAGTGACATCATGAGGTCATCACCAGAACTCACATCTGGACATCAAAACAGCCTCCATGGTTGTGAGGGTCAGAGTGTGTCAGAGTGTTGGAGAGGGATGGAGACAGATTTGTAGGAGACCACAGTGGAGACCAGACTGATAAAATACACTTTGATCTGTTTATTAAATGTACAATTGAAATATTTCAACAGGACGTTGTAAAAAGGCTCAGTGGACTTCATGTTTTATCCTCAGTCACTAGAGTTGGAGGCGGTGGGTGAAGAGGAGCTCGTCTGTCTGCAGCACCAGAGCGTCCAGAGCGCATGGCGGTACCAGAGCATCCACAGTGCAGCTTTACACACGGCTGTCACCGCTCTATTTATGTGCTCACTTTGAAATGAGACTGATTGTTCCACACCTTGTCACAGTCGATCATCAATCAGTTCTATCCACCGCTCTGGATCATTTGGAAATGAAAGTCTGACAGATGATCATCGTGCTGCAAATTCAGGATTCGGCCTAAAGTCTCAATAAAGAAACATCTAGAACACTTCAGCTCAATAAAGAAGAATCTAGAACACTGCAGCTCGGTAAAGGAACATCTAGAACACTGCAGCTCGGCTCTTTCTGATTACCTGGATCAATAATTCTACTATTTTTATTTATTCACTTGTTTTTTATTCTTACTTCTTCGGTCGGTCGTCAACAAAATAAAACAAGCATGAGCAAAGATTGACAATTTAAAGAATAAAACGGTTTAAGCTGAAGTTAAACACATATTTCTCCTAACCCTATTAACAAATAAAAATACAAGATGTAGCAAGACCTCAAGATATGTAATGAGATTCACTGTATGAGATGAATCTGGTTCAATTCACCATTTGAGTGTTTTTAGGAGAAAATCATGAAATGTGTCGGCGTTGCTGTTTGAAAGCTCCTCAAAGTGAATAAAACCCCGATTCTGTTGGTTGAGTCCTTTTGCTTCTTGAAGATGTTGCTGGTTGGTCTGGGAGGAGGATTCTCACACACAAAGTCAAAACCTCTTTGGAAATTTTACACAAAGGATCATGGTTGATGGCCAAAGGGATCGTCCGGGAATTGAACCCGGGACCTCTCGCACCCTAAGCGAGAATCATACCCCTAGACCAACAAGCCGACATGATGAAGAAGCTAAAGGACTCCAGTGATGTCATAAATAATTCAGGAGATCAAGACTCTGACACTGTCAGGTCACACATGAGTTAAAGGTAGTAAATATGGTAAAGGTTTAAAGGTAAAACCTGCTGTTAAGAGTTGCTAATGGTATTTTTCTGTGTACATTGTAGTTCTTACGGTGTGTTCACCTGCAAGGCTCAATAAAGTTGAGAAGCATCAGTTTGAGAGAGCATCTTTTCTACCGGGGCTGCTCCAGGCTTCACTGATCCACAAAGAGGAGCAACTGTTGGCATTCCAAAAGGACAGTCAGGAGGACTGAATACATTCTATTAAAGTACTTTGATCTGATCTACTGAAGACTCTGATCTTACCTTTAACACTAAACAAAGAGATTCACAATTCAAGTGTTAAAGTGCAGAGAATCTCACAGCAAATCCACAATGTGAAACATCAAATAGATCCAACTGTCATTGAACACACACACACACACACACACACACACACACACACACACACACACACACACACACACACACACACACACACACACACACACACACACACACACACACACACACACACACACACACACACACACACACACACACACACACACACACACACACACACAAAGAGTGGTGGAGGGGCTTGTCAATGTAACTTGAGTCCACTGAGCTCAGCTGTTAGATCACATGACCTCTCATGCAGCATGAGCATTGGTTGTTCAGTGGTAGAATTCTCGCCTGCCACGCGGGAGAACCGAGTTAAATTCCCGGCCGATGCAACATCAAGTTTTAATCGTCATCAATAATCGTCATGTGTGTGTGTGTGTTTTACACCCCTGAGACACTAAGACAGACAGGCAGCAACATCAGCATCTCCTCGTTAGTATAGTGGTGAGTATCCCCGCCTGTCACGTGGGAGACCGGGGTTCAATTCCCCGACGGGGTGTGAGAGGCTTTTAGTTTAGTCATGGAGAACCATTGGGTTCAAATCAAGAACAGACTTTCTACCAACCACCTCCTTCCAGATTATCCTGCCGTGGCAGACATGAGAGTGTAAAAGCCTGGTTCCACCACTGCACCTTGAAGTACCTGGATTTCCAGGAAGTTGATGTGCTTGTTAAAGTTTTAGATCAAAGAGTGAGACACACTTTGATCTGTAACTTAATGAGTCTTTATTCCAGGAGGTTCTGGACCTTCAGTCTTTCTAATCATTGATTGATTCAACTTGTGTTGGAACCAAAAGAACAAACAAGAACATTTTCATCTGTGGCGATTCAAACATCACTTCTAGTAACAACATTTCATATCTATGGTCCAAATCCAGCTTTTACACATTTTACACCTTGAGCCTCCTCCTGCACACATCCTGCACCTCCTCCTGCGCCTCCTCCTGCACAAATCCTGCACCTCCTCCTGCGCCTCCGCCTGCACACATCCTGCGCCTCCTCCTGCGCCTCCTCCTGCACACATCCTGCGCCTCCTTCTGCGCATCCTCCTGTGCTACTTCCTCCACCCCTCCTCCTCTTTCTCCTCCTCGTCCTCCTGCACACATCCTGCCCCTCCTTCTGCGCCTCCTGCTAGACAAATCCTGCACCTCCTCCTGCGCCTCTGCCTGCACACATCCTGCGCCTTCTCCTGCACTCATCCTGCGTCTCCTCCTCCACCCCCTCCTCCTGCACACATCCTGCACCTCCTTCTGCACCTCCTCCTGTGCCTCCTTCTCCACCTCCTCCTGCACGTCTCCCTGCACACATCCTGCTTCTCGCCTGCACTTCCTCCTGCAACTCCTTCTCCCCCTCCTCCTCCGCCTCTTCCTGCACACATCCCGTGCCTCCTCCTGCACACATCATAAGCCTCATCCTGCGCCTCCTCCGGCACCTCTTCCTGTGCCTCCTCCGGCACCCCTTCCTGTGCCTCCTACTACACCCCTCCTCCTCTTCATCTTCCTCCTCCTCCTCTTCGTGCACACATCCTGCAACTCCTCCCTCACAAATCCTTCGCCTCATCCTGCATACATCCTTGATCTCATCCTACGCCTCCTCATGCACCTCCTCCAGCACAATCCTGTGCCTCCTCTTTCACCCAGTCCTGTGCCTCCTCTTGCACCCCCTCCTGCACACATCCTTCGCCTCCTCCTGCACACATCCTGCGCCTCCTCCTGCGCACATCTGGCTGAGGCCTTCCTGATCTAAGAGTAAGTCTCCAATGTACCAGGAGCAGAACTGATGACACTGTCTCATTACTTGCTTATTTGAGGAGGTATATCCTCCCAAACCTTTGAAAGTGGCAGTACATCTGACACCAGGTAATGCAGCACTAAAACTGCACCAAAGGAGGTGCTGTAGCTTAGATGGTCAAAGTACCTGTCTAGTAAACAAGAGGTCCTGGGTTCAAATCCCAGCACTGCCTCATAACATCAATTCAATGGATCTTTATTTATATAGCAGGAAGTGAAACAAAGTCATTTGTAATTTCTTTTTACTGTGAGAAACTCATTATGTACTATAAAGTTACAAATCCTCCAATAGCAGTTGTACTTTCACGTTCATTTCTTCAAGGTCGGCCATGACAAATGTTTTCATTTACTTTTGTCAGGATGTGGTCATTCCAGGAGCTCTGTCAAGGCTGTCAGGAGTCCTGATCTCCTGCCTTATTTAGGACAATCAGTTGCAGTTCAATTCCCAGATGAGCCCTTAGAGTGACCATGTCGTTCCATGATCAGTCCCCAAATAGCAGGTTGAACCCACACCAGAACGCTCCGAGGAATTTATTTCAGATTGTGTCGATGTAATAATAGAGATGAGACATAAAATGTGGTTCTGATAGGTCCAGATCTAGTCTCCTACCCCGCCTCACTCTACTCTGGCCTCAAAACTTCATTTTATCAAGGATTTTAGAAAAACTGTTGCTTCCCAGCTCATTTCTTTGATGGATTGAAATCAAACCTTTGGGACATTTCAGTCTGGTTTCCTGCACATCATAGCTCTGACACTGTGCTGGTTAAGGTCACCAACCATCTACTACTTTCAGCCAATAATGACTTGTACTTCTTTTTAATCCTCCTTTACCTTCGCTCAGTATTTGATACAGTCAATCATAAGATTTTAATCAACCCTCTGAAAAATCTTGTTGACATCACTGGTGTTGCTCTTAACTAGTTTTCCTGGTATTTATCAGACAGATCATTTTCTGTTCAGCTTGGAGAGACCTCTTCCTCTTGTGCTGCTCTTTATTGTGGTGTCCCTCAAGGCTCTGTTTTGGGTGGCCTTCATGTTAACTTTCATTTTGATGAAGACGACACACAACTGAACTTCCCTATAAAGCCTTGCTCTACGGACTCTGCCTCTATCCTGTCCTGCCTGACAAAAGTAAAGAACCAAAGTCCAAAAACTTTTTACAGCTGAACGGTTTAAAACCTGAAATCATTTTGATCGCCCCCAATGGACCCAGTTCTGGTGGTTTTAACAACCTTTGCTCTAGTCTTGGTAGCTCATTGAGCAATGTTTGAAAAGAGACCCACAATTTAAGTGTGATGTTCGACTCCGACCTGTCCCTTGACTGTCAGGTGACCAAGGTAGTCCAATCCTGCTTTGCTCAGCTGAGACGACTAGTCAAGACCAGGTCATTCCTCTCCCCAGCAGACCTGGAGAAAGTAATACATGTCTTCATCTGGTCCAGGCTGGATTACTGTAACTCCCTTTATTCTGGCATCAGTAGGCTCAATGTTCAAAGACTGCAGCTGGAGCAGAATGCTGCTACCAGGTTTTTAACAGGCACCAGGAGGAGGGACCACATTTCACCAATCCCTTCTTCCTTTCACTGGCTGCCTGTCAGTTTTAGAAGAGATTTTAAAATGCTACTGCTTGTTTTTAAAGCCTTGAATGGTCTGACTCCTCCAGATATCAGAGACCTGTTATGATAATAATAATAATTACTTGAGGTTTGTATTTCCAGAAGAAAATGCAAGTGCGAATGCTGAAGGTTGAATAAAGCTGATCTCCTTTGATCTATGCATCTCCAAGGCTCCAGTGCTGAGGTCATATCAATGGAGATGTTCAGAGCAAAGATTTTCTCCTGCTTTGATCTGCTCTGATCTCCATGAGGTGCCTCTCCCATCTTCTTTGTATGAGACATTTTTTTTCAATTTATTCAGAAACAGTTAAAGATATAAAAAGCAAACAACAGAGCACTTTTTTTTAAAAGAATAACTCAAAATGATTACAATGAAGAGTAATACGTTGACCAGTAAGAAACAAATAAAAAAAGTACATTTCGGCACTTTGTGGGTTAATTTTTAACATTTTCCTATAGACTGCACCAGTCCTGATGAATGTGCCAAATTTGTTGAGAATGTTTAGGGTCAAATTTGGGTTCAATGTGGTCAGGAGAAGAAAGAAAGAAAGAAACACTACAGATGCAATAGGGTCCTCGCCTCCAGGCAGCTTCCCTTCTGGGCTCAGTCCCTAAAAAAAAGGTGCACAGAACCCAGTGTCCAGTGATGAGGTTCTAGAAAGGGAACAACAAATGGACTCCAGAGTCTTACTGTGTAACTTTTATGTTCACATTGACAACAGCTGGAATGGCTGGAAGGGGCCGTTCCCAGTCTGAACCTCATGGTTTTCAATAACAACACTAAAAGGTTTCACTCTCCCTGTCAGGGAATTGAACTACAGTCTCCCACGTGACAGACAGGGACAGTATCCACTATACTAACAAGGAGATGTGTGTTCAACCACTGTCGAAGACACCGAGAATTAGAGCTAAAACATTTGCCCTGTGTGAGGCTCAAACTCACAACCTTCAGATTATGAGACTGATGCGTTGCCTACTGCACCAACGAGGCCTGGAATACTTTTTTAATGGTTGTTTCTTCATGTCTATATACTTTATACTGCACAGAACTATGCTAGATAGAATTTATGACATGAAATATTCAAACTCACAACCGTTAACTCAGACAAGGCAGGATAGTTACATTTGCTCCTTATTGATGACGATGAAAACTTGATGTTGCATCGGCCGGGAATTTAACCCGGGCCTCCCAGGAGGCAGGCGAGAATTCTACCACTGAACAACCACTGCTCATGTTGCATGAGAGGTCATGTGATCTAACAGCTGAGCTCAGTGGACTCAGGTTACATTGATAAGCCCCTCCCCCACTCTATGTGTGTGTGTGTGTGTGTGTGTGTGTGTGTGTGTGTGTGTGTGTGTGTGTGTGTGTGTGTCCTGTGATGGACTGGTGAACCTGTCCAGGTGTCTCCTCCCTGCTACCCTGCACAGGATGAAGTGTAATAGAAGGACTGAAAGAGGATTTGCTTCTTAATGTCAGTAGAATGATCATCAGCCACCAACTAAGAAAGCAGGACTTCTAGTCCAGGATATACGGTAATGAACAATAGAAAACATTGTACCGGGACTGAAACATGTTTATCCTGATTGATCACAGAGTAAAAGAAGGTTAAAAAAGGTTCTGTAAAGACAGAAGAAATCAATGGAAGCACACATGTGTGTTCTTTAGAGACTGAAAGACAGTAGTGATGTTACAAGATAAATATCATTAAAATATGACTGATAGTCATGAGAGAACTGGAACACGCATGAGCAGCACACGGCAGAGCAGAAGATTCAGCAGAGCGGCTCCTACATAGTTCGGCCAGAAGGAGCTGGAAGAAGGAAATTTTGTTCGGCAGGACCCACTGCTGAACTTTCGTCTGACAGAGCCTTTACTCTCCGGCCCCTCGGCTCTGGAACTCAGGCAGGAAAACTCAATATCCTGTCCAAGCTCGGTCCTGGAGGGCCGACGTCCTGCAGGGTTTAGCTCCTCCCAGCTGCAGCACACCTGATTGCAATGAAAGGCTCGTTACTGTTCTTTTTCACAACTTTGGTGATGACGTCATCATTAGATTCAGGTATGCTGAAGCAGGCGGAGAACTAAAACATGCAGGACACCAGCACTCTCTGACACTATAGCCCCGTTTCCACAGTGCCCCTTGGTACCGGTACCGGTCAGGTACCGGTTACTATCCGTAACCAGACCCGTATCAGTGCCGCGTTTCCATTACACGGGTAACGGTTTGAAATGTAGGCGGGGTTATGAACGGCCGCGTAATCACGCAGGATGTGACGCCATTACGCAGCGGTCAACGCGGGAGAACTCGAGGAACAAACATGGAGGACTATGAGATCGTCGTGTGTTTTCTTCTGGATTTTTGCTTCCTTGCAAAACCGGAGAGCCGTGAGCAGGAGAGCCGTGAGGAGGAGAGGCGGGAGGAGGAGGAGAGATGGGAGGAGGAGGAGAGACGACTGCGGGAGAGAAGAAAGAGGCGACGCAACCGGGTAACTGTACTTTACTTCAGTGAAAATATAGAGCATACTTTTACTTTCACCCCATGACGTTTGGCCGCGATTATCTGTAGTTTTTACTCCATTACATGTCTAAAATGCACATCATGATTAATCAGCCATTAAAATGTCACCCTCATAAAAATGTTGTTTTTTCAATAGTTACTACTAGTAGTTGTTTTACCGCTGCAGAAGCCATTTGTACTTACTTTAGTTTATTGTACAGTTATTGGGAAGAGATAAATTTCACCTGTAATTATGATTATGTCCTTTTCCCCTTTTTTTATTATTTTAAAAGTGTTTCCAATTGTCTTATATCACTGGCTTTTAATTAAGATTAGATAAGATATCCTTTATTTATCTCACATGTGGAGAAATTTGCAGTGGTACAACAGGATAGTAAAAAAGAAAGAAGCACACACAGCAGAAACTAGAAAAAGTTAAAAATACAATATAATAAAATAGAAATAGATTGATGTTTAAATGTGTATAAATGTGCTGTTATGTCTCTCAGGTCATCCTGGCAGCGCTGCAACAACACCGCCACAGGCCTACAAGTTGGGCTGTCACTCGAAGCAACGACTGGTGGGAGAGGATAGTGCCTTGCTTCACAAGCACACAGTGGCTGCAGAACTTCTGGATGTCTGAAGAGACCTTTCGCTACCTGTGTGGGAGAGTGTGTCCGGCGATGTCCTAAATGCATGAAGTATTTGTAAATAGAGCTGTATATATTTGAAGAACCTGTTTAGTGTTGTGTTATTTCAAAAACCTGTTACTGTTACCCGAGGTAGTTTTGTTTTTCTTGTTCTACTTGTTTCAGGCTGCATTAAATCTGCAACACTGATCTTTGCGCCCTTGTTGTCCATCTACAAACCAAACAAATCAGAAAGCTCACTGCTAACAACCCCATACAAGTTTTTCTGAAAGTGTCTGACAGAAAAAATTATCTGAATTGTAACAAGTTTTCATTTCATTTCAAACTGTTCCTCACAAAATACGGCTTAATTCACACCACAGTCAGAGTGGAGACCTCCAGCACATCACAAGTGTTGACCAAAAAGTAGATGCGCATATTGGGGTGTGAAAAAACTATTTATTTGAACATATTATTTACATATTTGAACATATTATTTACATATTTGAACCGGCTATTCATTTGGCCCTGTGCCACGCTGGGCTCTCAGGGCCTGGGCAAGCAAAGCCACCCCCTGGCGCCGTTCCTCCTGCCTCTCCTCCTGGCGGGCCCGGACCTCCTCCAGACGTGTACGCTCCCGCTGCTCCATCTGCTGGCGCTGAAGCTCCCGGTTGAGGTGTGCCTCCCGCGCATCTGAGGCCTGCATCTCCCTCAGGAGCTCCGTCAGGTGGTGGTGTTGCTGCTCCCGCCTCCTCCTGCCTAAACAGCAAACGGCGAAAGAACTTTGCATTGGACAGTAACAATATAATAATACATTTAATTTGGCAGCGCCTTTCACAGTACTCAAGGACACTTCACAGAAGTATAAATATACAAAACAGTGAATATGCAGCTTGAAACGTCACATGTGGATGTGTGGGAAGACACTGCCAGGGTGGAGCCTATCACCTCACTGCTCTGCACTTTAATTGTTTGATCATAATCTGTTGTTGAGTGACGTTAAGCATGAAAATAATAATATAAACATCCAGCTGCAAAAACAGCAGAAAATATATCAGTACTCTGCATCATTTGTGCTGTGCATTGTTAGGTATTTATCACAGTATTCAATGTAATGGTGCATGTATATACTTCTACTTAACAGAATACCAGTACTGCAATAACAACATGTAAAAGCTACTCCTTACCCGGGCGCTGCTGGAGCGACACATTCCCAACCCCTGGACGAGGTGGTGGCGATGCAGGTGATGGGGTTGGGAGTGACGGTGTGCTGCACCGCCCCTCCACACTACTGGGTCCAGGGGAGGTGAAATCCTCACCCATCGACTCACTTCCTCCTGCAGAAATGTAAACAAACCACACGTTCAGACTGCGCCGATAACTGGGGCTGAAGCTCACTAGCTAAGCCGCGTGGTAAAGCTAACTAGCATAGCCGCATGCTAAAGCTAACAGGCTCGCGCCTCGCGTGAATACAAAAAGCATGGATTTCAGAGTTTAATAACTTACCATCTCCCTCCACCAGAGACTCCAGCAGGGCCGTGGCGCTGTCCAAACCGGCTTCTCTTCCCTGACTGGCCGGTCTGTGGCCATAAATTTGGTCCATGGCGTCCAACCACCGCCAGTGCAGGACTTCTACTAAAGCCGTTACACCTCATCCTCTCCGACACCGCCCTGAAGGTTTTCTCATTCCTTACTGCCCCGTCTAGCTCTTTTTGAATTTGCTCTTCTCCGATTATGGAGAGGAGCAATTGCACTTCTTCAGTCGTCCAAGGATCCATTCTTCACTTTCCTTACTGATTTGAAACGGCGGGCTTGCCGGTAGAGTAGCGGTTGGGTTGTCACAGACCAATCAGCAGACGACAGTGTTGAAGCTCCTCCCCCTCATATCCGGGAGGTTGCGCCTGGTATCCCAAACGGAGGGGTAGCGAGGGGTAGCGAGAAATGGTTACCAATGGCACCTGTTGGTATCGGTAACTGTGACAGTGGAAACGCACACCAAACGGTTACCACAGGTCCTGTACCGGAACCAAGGGGCACTGTGGAAACTGGGCTCATATGACCCAGTTATGTCATTTCAGCCGCCACTCCCCTCCGTGCAGTCCTGTTCACAAATTCAATAAAGTCCTGTATTTTCTCCTTCCCTCTCCAGCAGAGCTTTTCTAAGCACTTTGTCCTGCAGAGTTCACGTCCCTGTGGCATCAGGAAGAATCATTTCAAGTCATTTCCAGCAGAAACTGCAGAGCGAGGGATGACCAATGTCCAACAAGTTGTTGTGTCCTGCTCTGGTCCACGTCTCGCCTGTCCGTCAAGCATAAAACTGCCTTAACTCTCTATTAATCTACTTGCTGCTGTTGATGTCAGACATAAAGCTTGGAGATGCTGGGGATTGAACCCAGGACCTCATACATGCTGAGCATGCGCTCTACCACTGAGTTACATCCTCTGTTTTCTACTTTGTTAAGCTGGATTGATTTTTCAACTGAATGAGCTCATAAAAGACAAGTAGGAAAACCGCCCAAGGCTCCGCCCACTTTCAAGTCTCCGTCCTTTCGTGTTTTGTCTTAAACATTGTGGTGGAGGCAGCGCAGTGTTTTTATCTGCTCTATAAAACTACCATAAAACATGACAAACTACGCTGCTACCAGGATATTAAAGTGGAAGATGAAAACTGAGCTGATGATCAGACGAGGCTTCATGTTGCCTCATCTTTTTTTTAATTTGACCAGAGAGAACGATATAGAAAGTGGACTGAGTGGCCAGAGAGAAAATAATAATAACGTGGGAACGAGATAATAAGTCGTTACCTCAAATTAATAAAACGAGGGAACCAGATCATTTAATCTCTGGATTGACGAAGGGAGAGGTCTGTATGAGGCAGCAGGGGGCGCTCCGCTATGAGACGCTCCACAGAACTTCTTTATAATAAAGCAAACTGTTTGGTTCATCAGTAAGTACTAAACAAACTACAAACTACTGTAAATGAAAGCTATGTAAATAAATTATCTATATTTGCATCCCCATCTCATCTGGACAAAGAGAATGTTTTATTTGGAATAGTTCTCGTCGACAGCCTGCAAGACCCAACTTTTAATGTTTTACTGATGATGGGGAAGTTTTTCATTCACAAAAACAAATATAAGAAGTCCAAGCCAAATTTAAACTTTGTTCACAAAGAGCTTTGTCTGTATTTTAAATCTCTTCAATTTATGAAGAAGAAAAATAGTATAAGATTATATAATTTTGTAAAAGAATGTAAACTCAATGAAAACCCAGAGTTTATGTTTTGTTTTTTTCTTTTTGTTTGTTTGTTTTCAGTTTTATCTTATTGTTGTTTAGTTGAAGTGTGTATGTATTTTATGTTGGATTGTATTATCCAAGTTAGTATCATTGTCTGGAATGTTTGTTAAAGTTTAATTTAGATTTTTTTTTATAAAAAATCCGGAGTGATCACGTGACGTCAGACCGGAAACAGGAAAAGGAGGGGCGGAGCAGCACGAGTGACGTCAGTTCGAGGAGCGTTCAGAGCCACACAAGTATTGATCAATACTACTAACCTTTCCTGTGGATATGTGGATATTTCAGATGGCCCCGCCCACCACTACTGTTTGGAGCTTGTTGGACTCTCTCGGCTGTGTTGTCGTGTCTCACAGAGGAAACATTTCATCTCCTGCAGCAACAAGGAGTTCAGTTCAGGCTTTGGGAGAGTTTGAACCAACGATCGTCCAGCACGAGGAGGAGGTTGATCGTCAGCGCAGACTGCTGGAAACCATCTGGAACCCTCAAATCCAGCTCCACAGAACAGGGATGGAAAAGTGGGAATGAACACATGAATGTGACTGGAGCAGGATCTCCATTGTTCTGACTGGGTTTGGTTTATCCACCGCACACAGAAGCAGGGTTTGTGTCTCTGGAGGGAAACTTGGATTGAACTCAGACTTTTTTATACATTTCCTGGTTTGAATCAAAACACAGAAACTAGAGAAGAAGATCTAGAATCACCTGGAACTCCCTGACAAGACATTGAAACAAGGTTAAAATAAAGATATGAGCAACCATTGACAAAACATGGAGGGTATTTTGTTTCTGGACGGTTTTCAACCTGTTCTATGGAGTATTTTTTAGGTTGTCTACGTTGTGACAATATCACACACAGCAGCAGCTTAGTGAGGAATATTAGTGGTTTGATCTCAGTTTTTAATTTCTACACTAGATATTTGAAAGGAAATGATCAGTGTTTGATCATATTTATTTAGATGTTCAGTAGATTTTTCCCTTTTCATAATATTAGCTCATGAGTCATGTCATCTTGCTTGAGGTCCTTAATGATCATAAATGATCGCTCTATCTAGTCCTGGGTGGATAAACAATTAATGGAACTATTACTACTATTGTCCCACATGAACTGCTCAATCAAGTTGTGGACATTGACGTTTTGTGAAGATTCATAAATCAACATTTAAAAGCAGGACGTCTCATTATCACTTCATCTCAGGTAGCATGGTAAACTGCTGACACAGTGTTATGAGAAGATGAGAGAAGATGAGAGAATATATCATCTAGAAATAGTTCATCCTAAACAGTCCTTGTTAATCCAGCAGCTAAAGATTCACATCAAGCAGTAAGAGAACGACTGGAGGAGCTTTAGACTTTAGACTTTAGACTTTAGACTTTAGACTTTAGACTCAGCTTTATTAATCCCTTGGGACGACTCCGTCAGGGAAATGTAAGTTCCAGCAGCTTAATAGAAGAGGAGCAGCACACATCATGGAGGCCAGAGGAGAGTGACATCATGGAGGCCAGAGGAGAGTGACATCATGGAGGTCAGAGGAGAGTGACATCATGGAGGCCAGAGGAGAGTGACATCATGGAGGTCAGAGGAGAGTGACATCATGGAGGCCAGAGGAGAGTGACATCATGGGGGTCAGAGGAGAGTGACATCATGGAGGTCAGAGGAGAGTGACATCATGGAGGCCAGAGGAGAGTGACATCATGGGGGTCAGAGGAGAGTGACATCATGGAGGCCAGAGGAGAGTGACATCATGGAGGCCAGAGGAGAGTGACATCATGGAGGCCAGAGGAGAGTGACATCATGGGGGTCAGAGGAGAGTGACATCATGGAGGTCAGAGGAGAGTGACATCATGGAGGCCAGAGGAGAGTGACATCATGGGGGTCAGAGGAGAGTGACATCATGGAGGCCAGAGGAGAGTGACATCATGGAGGCCAGAGGAGAGTGACATCATGGAGGTCAGAGGAGAGTGACATCATGGAGGCCAGAGGAGAGTGACATCATGGGGGTCAGAGGAGAGTGACATCATGGAGATCAGAGGAGAGTGACATCATGGGGGTCAGAGGAGAGTGACATCATGAGGGTCAGAGGAGAGTGACATCATGGAGGTCAGAGGAGAGCTGCAGACGGACGTCAGACAGGCTTGGTGTGGGACTCAGACTGAGAGGAGGCTGCTGCTGTAACAGAATCTGACAGGCACCACCGTCTCAGGGACACTAGGTGGAGCTGGTGAGTCCCTCCAAATGACTCCCAGGAGAAATAGCTTGTGTGTGTGTGTGTGTGTGTGTGTGTGTGTGTGTGTGTGTGTGTGTGTGTGTGTGTGTGTGTGTGTGTGTGTTTGTGTGTGTGTCTGGCTGGAGGAGAAGTGAGGATGGAGCAGCCAGCTACTGGTAAAACTAACTAACTAACATGTAGGTGAAAATAGTCCCCCAGCTAGCTCAGTAGGTAGAGCATGAGACTCACAATCTCAGGGGTAGTGGGTTCATGTCCCACGCCGGGTGTCACCTTCCCGTGGGCTCACCACCTGCAGGAAGGTTCTTAATCGGTGCATTGTGACCTGGGTGGCTGTTCTCAGACTGTCACCCCCGCGACCCGGAAACGGTTAAGCGGAAGAAAATGAATGAATGAATGTGAAAATGAGAGTTTTCTTTTTATCAAGGTGAAAATAAGATTTTCTATCAAAGTAAAGTGACTATTAAGCTGAGGTGGTGGTGCCTGGGCCTCCAGTCCAGCCGGCCAGATGTGCTGGTCCAACTGGACATTGACCACTTCATGCGGCGGCTGGCATCTGGGTGTAGAAATGAGACCCACCCCCTTTACCCCACCTTCATGTCCAAACTGTCCTGGGACAGCAGTGATGTCTCCTTGCTGCAGAGCCAAGAGGGAGCAGCTGAGGAGAGAAGAGCTCCCTGGTGGAGCAGCACATCTTCAAAGAGGACCTGGCTCTGCTCTGCAGGAGGCAGACCAGAGGGGAGTCCCACTCTGTCCTCATGATGGAGGGAGGGGCTGCTTCATCAGCTGATGGGTGTGAAGGGCAGAGAGCGTCTTGGTGTGCCTCTCTTGGACCAGGAGAGGATGCAGAACATCTGGAGAGTCCAGAAGAGGCACGTCAAATGCATTGAGGACCAAGCGGGTGTGCTGCTCTACACAGAGGGAGGCTGGACCTCCACCAAGGAGGGACTCATTCTCCCTAAATCCAGGGGGTCCACATCACTGGAATCTTTCCTCCTCCACCTCCAGAGCTTCATTCCAGGTTAGTATTAATCACTATTCACCAACAAGAGAAGTGACCTTTGACCTCCTGTGTGAGTTTAGAGCCCTCCAATGGCCAGACAGGGTCAGGATGGCAAGGTGCCAAAATGAAGCGCTCCCAGTGTGTCTTTGTTTGAATCTATTTGAAGGAAGGAGCTCCAACAGTGGGGATGGTGCTGACTTTAGACATGACAGCTCCATCATCTCAGCCATCAGCAGCCTCCATCACCTCCTCAGCCTGTGTTGTTGGAACTCCCACCTCTCAACAAGCTCCTGCATCTGATCCCACCTCCTCCGCCCCATACCTCCCTGCTCCACCCACCTTCCAGCTCCTCTGCTGGCCACTCCACTTTCTCTAAGTAGAATGTTCTGGTGTGAAAAACCTTGGTAAGATTCTAAACTTCATTTTAGGAAGGATTCTTTTGAAGTGGGAACTTTATTTGTCTTGTTATATTTTTCAGACTGTGGATTGGAGCAGCCCAGCCTCTGCTCCACCTCTCCCTCCCACTGCCACCACTGCTGTCGCCACTGCTACAGCGCCACCTTCTGCTCCATCTGCTGCTCCACCTGCTGCTCCCACTACTGCTCCCTCTGCTCCACCCACTACTCCCTCTGCTTCACCTGCTGCTCCATCTGCTCCACCCACTAATCCCTCTACTTCACCTGCTGCTCCCACTGCTCCACCCACTACTCACTGTGCTCCACCTGCTGCTCCCACTGCTCCACCCACTACTCACTCTGCTTCACCTGCTGCTCCCACTGCCCGATCCATTACTCCCTCTGCTTCACCTGCTGCTCCCACTGCTCCACCCACTACTCCATCTTCTTCACCTGTTGCTCCCACTGCTCCACACACTACTCCCTCTGATTCACCTGCTGCTCCCAATGCTCCACCCCCTACTCACTCTGCTTCACCTATTGCTCCCACTGCTCCACCTACTACTCAAACTTCTTCACCTGCTGCTCCCACTGCTCCACCGACTAATCCATCTGATTCACCTTCTGCTCCCACTTCTGCTCCTACTGCTCCACCCACTACTCACTCTGTTTAACCTGCTGCTCCCACTGCTCCACCCATTACTCCCTCTGCTTCACCTGCTGCTCCCACTGCTCCACACACTACTCCCTCTGCTTCACCTGCTGCTCCCAATGCTCCACCCCCTACTTACTCTGCTTCACCTATTGCTCCCACTTCTGCTCCCACTGCTCCACCCACTATCCGCTCTGCTTCACCTGTTGCTCCCACTGCTCCCCCGACTAATCCATCTGATTCACCTGCTGCTCCCACTTCTGCTCCCACTGCTCCACCCATTACTCCCTCTTCTTCACCTGCTCCTCCCACTGCTTCACCCACTACTCCCTCTGCTTCACCTGCTGCTCCCACTTCTGCTCCCACTGCTCCACCCACTCCTCCCTCTGCTTCACCTGCTCCACCCACTGCTCCACCCACTACTCCATCTGCTTCACCTGTTGCTCCCACTGCTCCACCCACTACTCCATGTGCTTCACCTTCTTCTCCCACTTTTTCTCCCACTGCTCCACCCACTACTCCCTCTTCTTCAACTGCTGCTACCACTGCTCCACCCACTGCTCCACCCACTCCTCCCTCTGCTTCACCTGCTGCTCCCACTGCTCCACCCACTACTCACTCTGCTTCACCTGCTGCTCCCACTGCTCCACCCACTGCTCCACCCACTCCTCCCTCTGCTTCACCTGCTCCACCCACTGCTCCACCCACTACTCCCTCTGCTTCACCTGCTGATCCCACTGCTCCACCCATTACTCCCTCTGCTTCACCTGCTGCTCCCACTGCTCCACCCACTACTCCCTCTGCTTCACCTGCTTTTCCCACTGCTTCACCCACAACTCCCTCTGCTTCACCTGCTGCTCCCACTTCTCCACCCCCTACTCACTCTGCTTCACCTGCCGCTCCCACTGCTCCACCCACTACTCCCTCTGCTTCACCTGCTGCTCCCAGCTCTTCTCCCACTTCTCCACCCACTACTCCCTCTGCTTCACCTGCTGCTCCCAATGCTCCACCCACTACTCAAACTTCTTCACCTGCAGCTCCCACTGCTCCACCCACTAATCCATCTGATTCACCTGCTGCTCCCAATTCTGCTCCACCCATTACTCCCTCTTCTTCACCTGCTGCTCCCACTTCTGCTCCTACTGCTCCACCCACTACTCCCTCTGCTTCACCTGCTGGTCCCACTTCTGCTCCCACTGCTCCACCCATTACTCCCTCTGCTTCACCTGCTGCTCCCACTTCTGCTCCCACTGCTCCACCCAATACTCCCTCTGCTTCACCTGCTGGTCCCACTTCTGCTCCCACTGCTCCACCCATTACTCCCTCTGCTTCACCTGCTGCTCCCACTGCCCCACCCACTACTCCCTCTTCTTCAACTGCTGCTCCCACTGCTCCACCCAATACTCCCTCTGCTCCACCTGCTGGTCCCACTTCTGCTCCCACTGCTCCACCCACTACTCCCTCTGCTTCACCTGCTTTTCCCACTGCTTCACCCACAACTCCCTCTGCTTCACCTGCTGCTCCCACTTCTCCACCCCCTACTCACTCTGCTTCACCTGCCGCTCCCACTGCTCCACCCACTACTCCCTCTGCTTCACCTTCTTCTCCCACTTTTTCTCCCACTGCTCAACCCACTACTCCCTCTTCTTCAACTGCTGCTCCCACTGCTCCACCCAATACTCCCTCTACTTCACCTGCCGGTCCCACTTCTGCTCCCACTGCTCCACCCACTACTCCCTCTGCTTCACCCACAACTCCCTCTGCTTCACCTGCTGCTCCCACTTCTCCACCCACTACCCCCTCTGCTTCACCTGCTGCTCCCACTGCTCCACCCACTACTCAAACTTCTTCACCTGCTGCTCCCATTGCTCCACCCACTAATCCATCTGATTCACCTGCTACTCCCAATTCTGCTCCACCCATTACTCCCTCTTCTTCACCTGCTGCTCCCACTTCTGCTCCTACTGCTCCACCCATTACTCCCTCTGCTTCACTTGCTGCTCCCACTGCTCCACCCATTACTCCCTGTGCTCCACCTGCTGCTCCCACTGCTCCACCTACTACTCCCTCTGCTTCACCTGCTACTCCCACTACTCCCTCTGCTTCGCTTGCTGCTCCCACTGCTCCACCCATTACTCCCTGTGCTCCACCTGCTGCTCCCACTGCTCCACCCACTACTCACTCTGCTTCACCTGCTGCTCCCACTGCTACACCCACTACTCCCTGTGCTCGACCTGCTGCTCCCAGTGCTCCACCCACTACTCCATCTGCTTCACCTTCTTCTCCCACTTTTTCTACCACTGCTCCACCCACTACTCCCTCTGCTTCACCTGCTGCTCCCACTGCTCCACCGAATACTCCCTCTGCTTCACCTACTGCTCCCACTTCTGCTCCCACTGCTCCACCCACTACTCCCTCTGCTTCACCTGCTACTCCCACTGCTCCACCCCCTACTCACTCTGCTTCACCTGCTGCTCCCACTGCTCCACCCACAACTCACTCTGCTTCACCTGCTGCTCCCAATGCTCCACCCACTACTCCTTATGCTTCACCTGCTGCTCTCAATGCTCCACTCACTACTCCTTATGCTTCACCTGCTGCTCCCACTTCTGCTCCCACTGCTCCACCCACTACTCCCTCTGCTTCACCTGCTGCTCCCACTTCTGCTCTCACTGCTCAATCCACTAATCCCTCTGCTTCACCTGCTGCTCCCACTTCTCCACCCCCTACTCCCCCTGCTTCACCTGCTGCTCCCACTGCTCCACCCACAACTCACTCTGCTTCACCTGCTGCTCCCAATGCTCCACCCACTACTCCTTATGCTTCACCTGCTGCTCCCACTGCTCCACCCACTAATCCATCTGATTCACCTGCTGCTCCCACTTCTACTCCCACTGCTCCACCTACTACTCCCTCTGCTTCACCTGCTGCTCCCACTTCTCCACCCCATACTCACTCTGCTTTACCTGCCGCTCCCACTGCTCCACCCACTACTCCCTCTGCTTCACCTGCTGCTCCCAGTTCTGCTCCCACTTCTCCACCCACTACTCCCTCTGCTTCACCTGCCGCTCCCACTGCTCCACCCACTACTCCCTGTGCTCCACCTGCTGCTCCCACTGCTCCACCCAATACTCACTTTGCGTCACCTGCTGCTCCCACTGCTCCACCCACTACTCCCTGTGCTCAACCTGCTGCTCCCACTGCTCAACCCACTACTCCCTCTGCTTCACCTGCTGCTCCCACTGCTCCACCCACATCTCCATCTGCTTCACCTGCTGCTCCCACTTCTGCTCCGACTGCTCCACCCACTGCTCCCTCTGCTTCACCTGCTGCTCCCACTGCTCCACCCCTACCCACTCTGCTTCACCTGCTGATCCCACTGCTCCACCCACTACTGCCTCTTCTTCACCTGCTGCTCCCACTTCTTCTCCCACTGCTCCACCCACTTCTCCCTCTGTTTCACATGCTGCTCCCACTGCTCCACCCACTACCCAATCTGCTTTACCTGCTGCTCCCACTTCTGCTCCCACAACTCCACCCACTACTGCCTCTGCTTCACCTTCTGCTCCCACTGCTCCACCCTCTACTCACTCTGCTACACCTTTTGCTCCCACTTCTGCTCCCACTGCTCCACCCACTACTCCCTGTGCTCCACCTGCTGCTCCATCTGCTGCTCCCACTGCTCCACCCACTACTCACTCTGCTTCACCTTTTGCTCCCACTGCTCCACCCACTATTCCCTCTGCTTCACCTGCTGCTCCCACTTCTGCTCCCACTGCTCCACCTGCCAGGAGCCAGACACAATATGACAGACAGGCGGGGGCACTCTTGTTAATCCATGAGTAACATAGAGTGACATTGTTATTATTTCATTCCAGTGGTAGATTTCTAATGCTCATCTTGTCTTGTGTAACAGCCCTGTGGTGGATCACATTCCACCTCCAGCACCACCTCTGCTGCTCCTCTCCCCGCCACCATCACAACCTCTGTCTCCACTGCTTCAGCTGATCCTCCTCCTGGGCCACCAGCTATGTGTCCAGCAGCACCTGAGCAAGAGGTCGGTCTCACTAACATCTCCTATTCTACTTAAATCTTAGGTTTTTGCTTGTGCTAATGTTGTTTTTATGTATTTCTTTTTTTTTTACTGTTCTATTACCAGGCTGTGGACGAGCATAATGTCCCGGGGATGGAGCGAGTGGACAGCCTGGCAGAGTACTTGGTGGGGCTCCAGGCTGAAACTGGTCAGACCTTATCAAAGCAGCAGGCCAGTAATATCAGAGCCCTGTGGCAGAATGTCCTGCCATCTGACCAGCAGCGTGTGGCCTATGCCGCTCGGCACCAGGTGCTCCTGACAGCCGGATCAGTTAGCAACGCCTCCGTCTCCAAACCTGGTTGCTACGGGTTCCATCCCAGCCGGATCTCAGCCGGACTGACTCCATATCCCCACTCTGGGCCGGGCCGGGCCGGGCCTCCTACTTTTAGCAGGTAAGTGGCCGTCAGTGATGCTCCATTTACAGAGAGGATTTCGGGCTCCATTCGGAAGTGAGCTCTTGGTGCAGACTTCCAACGGCTTTCGTTCCCAGATATGCACCAGCGCCCTGACCCCCTCTCCCCTTCCCTCTCTCTCTCTCTCTCTCCCTCATTCCCTCCCTCTCTCCCTCCTTCCCTCTCTCCCTCTCTCTCTCCCTCCTTCCCTCTCTGCCTCCTTCCCTCTCTCCCTCTCTCTCTCCCTCCCTCTCTCCCTCCCTCTCTCCCTCCTTCCCTCTCTCCCTCTCCCTCCTTCCCTCTCTCCCTCTCTCTCCCTCCCTCCCTCTCTCTCCCTCCCTCTCTCTCTCTCTCCTTCCCTCCCTCCCTTTCTCTCTCCCTCCTTCCCTCTCTCCCTCTCTCTCTCCCTCCCTCTCTCCCTCCTTCCCTCCCTTTTTCCCTCCCTCTCTCTCTCCCTCTCTCCCTCCTTCCCTCTCTCCCTCCCTCTCTCCCTCTCTCCCTCCTTCCCTCCCTTTCTCCCTCCCTATCTCTCTCTCTCCCTCTCTCCTTCCCTCCCTCTCTCTCTCCTTCCTTCCCTCTCTCCCCCCCTCTCTCCCTCTCTCCCTCCCTCCCTATCTCTCTCTCTCCCTCTCTCCTTCCCTCCCTCTCTCTCTCCCTCCTTCCCTCTCTCCCTCCCTCTCCCTCCCTCCCTCCCTCTCTCCCTCCCTCCCTCTCTCCTTCCCTCCCTCCCTCTCTCCCTCCCTCTCTCCCTCCATCCCTCCATCCATTCCCTCCCTCCCTCCTTCCAGGTGTGCTCCTGGAGTCATGCCAGGAGCTTGTTTTGTTGGGTGGAGGAGCGGCTTTGTGTGCGCAGGAGAGGGGGAGAGAGGAGAAGTTTTTTCCAAGTATTTGTATTATTTGACAATATTTGAATAAGTTTTAATAAAAGATGCATTTTTATTCCAGACCTCTAAACGAGTCCTTTTTTTATTCATTTGAATGTGAAATGCTGAACCTCAAACGTTGGGTGGTTTTTATCAACATTCCTCATTTTCTATCAACTCTCAACTGTTTTTTCTTGAGGGGAAAAACTCTTGTTGATATTAATGTTTATGTTCATCATTTGTAATGTCGCCTTTTTTTCTGACATAATTCATTGAAAGGTAAGAATTCAACATTGGAGGGCTTCTACAGAATCACTATTGATGTTGATATTGTCTAGATCAGAGGTCTCCAACCCCCCTGGTCCTCCAGGGTCCCAGGTCCTCCTGGGTCCCTGGTCCTCCAGACCCCTGGTCCTCCAGGGTTCCTGTCCTCCAGGGTCCCTGTCCTGCAGGTTTAGCTCCTCCCAGTTTCAACACACCTGATTTAAATGAAAGGCTTGTTATTGGGCTTTTTCACAACCTTGGTGATGACATCATCATTAGATTCAGGTCTGCTGAAGCATGGAGGAACTAGAACATGCAGGGCAGGGGTCCTCAGGACCAGGACTGGAGACCTCTGCTCTATGAGTTTGAGAAATAAGAGCTACGGAATTTAAAAGCAGACTCAAGACTATATGAAGTATACAAAGACAAGACAAATTTTCTTTAATCAAATCAAACTTTATTTGTAGAGCACTTTTCATACACAGAACAATTGCAACACAAAGTGCTTCACATAAAATAGAAAGAAAAATACAATAGAATAGAATAGAATTATTATTGAATTCTAATTATTTGCAACCAGGAATGCACTGGTAACAGTTCTCAGTATCAGCTCTGATATTGCAGAGTACTCATACTCAAATATCAACAGTGGTGGAACATGTCTTTGAATGGATCAATCTAAAAATATTGATGGAGAAAAAACTCAAATATCATCATGAATTGCACATACAGAGCACCAGGTTCTAACATAGACTCATTTAATGAATGGAACAGCTCCACCTAGTGTCCTGGAGACGGTGGTGCCTGTCAGATTCTGTTACAGCAGCCAGCCAGGTGGAAGATTTCATTAATACAATGGAGTTTTAATTGAATTCCAGCAGGACCACTTCTCATTGCGCAACCTTTAGTGATAATATATTTACACATGTTATAGATAATATCAAAGTAAGTGGTGTATTAGTCAATGATATCAGTGATTTCATCTCTTTGTTTTAGTTTTTTTACTATTTACAATAAAAACCACAGAAACATTAAAACAGACAACAGATGGATATCATTACAAATGAGTCAGAACAGAGGAATCCCTGGAGAAACTAGTTATTGAGGTACAATCAGGTGACTGGGAACTCATTTATAAAGGAAAACACGTCTTGTCACTATGAGTGTACAATCAAACAATACAAGAGAAACTGAAATATAAAGATATTTAATGGGTGACAAAGGGCTTAAAAATGCATCTAAGAAGAAGAATACATGACAGAGAATCCTATAAATGTAGAACAAATAAATACAAGAAATGTAAAAATAAGTTCACTCATATGGTGAGAAAATGTAAGAAGAATTATTTTAAGAAAGTACCAGAAAACAATAAAGACGATGTCAGCAGTACATAGAAGGTTCTACATAGTATTATTCAACAGGCTTCCAGTAAGGATACTGTTATTGAAAACAGACACACTTCACAAACTACAGACCCACAATGCTCCCGAATCCTAGAAAAACTCTTCAACGACATACTAGATACATTCAGAGAAATGAACTCTAATTCATTAAATCTAGGTAAAACAAAAATCATGATATTTGGAAAATATAAAATAAATAAACAGGTAAAGGTTCAGTTAGAGGGTGTAGCTAGAGAAAAGGTGATTGAAGACAAATTTCGAGAAAAATGTAAGGATGAGTACGAGCACATTACAACTCTACAAAGCTGATTTCCTTTGATCTCAGCGTCTCCATGGCTCCAGTGCTGATCTCCTATCAGATCAAAGGCGATCAGTGCCTTTTGCCATGGAGATGCTCAGATCCAAGATTTCCTCCGGCTTTGATCTCCGTTGATCTCCATCCGGTGCCTCTCCCATCCACTTTGTGATGAAAGGCTCATTATTGTTCTTTTTCACAACCTTGGTGACGACGTCATCATTAGATTCAGGTTTGTTGGTAGGTAGGTTACAGCAGCCAGCCAGGTGGAAGATTTCATAAATACAATGGAGTTTTAATTGAATTCCAGCAGGACCACTTCTCATTGTGCAACCTTTAGTGATAATATATTTACACATGCTATAGATAATATCAAAGTAAGTGGTGTATTAGTCAATGATATCAGTGATTTCATGTCTGTTTGTTTTTGTTTTTTTACTGTTTACAATAAAAACCACAGAAACATTAAAACAGACAACAGATAGATATCAGTACAAATGAGTCAGAACAGAGTAGTCCCTGGAAAAACTAGTTATTGAGGTACAATCAGGTGACTGGGAACTCATTTATAAAGGAAAAGACGTCCTGTCACTATGAGTGTACAATCAAACAATACAAGAGAAAGTGAAATATGGATCCTGGACTCTGGGAGTAGTGGGCGGAGCTGAGGTTGCACCATGAGAGAGAGAGAGAGAGAGCGAGAGAGAGAGAGACTGAGCCTGAGACTGAGATTTACACTCGGACTTGGACTTGGACTGGACTAGACTGGACTGGACTGGACTGGACTGGACTGGACTGGACTGGACTGGACTGGACTGGACTGGACTGGAGGCCGGAGGCCCAGGGACATGACCACCTCAGCTTCCACTCAGAGCCCAGACCAGCTGTTCAGATTTGGACACTTGGAGCTGAGAAGGGGGAGGCTCCATGATTCCTGTTCATGCAGAGGTTTTATTTCCCTTTGCCACTGAAGGCAACACACTCACTAGCCACCAGTCCACAGATGAAAACAGAAAATCATGTGTGTACACAGAAAGTCCAGTTAAGATGGAGACGGGTTGTGAATGACACAGATGCTACTGGTACAGTATGAGAGTCTGACTGCTTTCAAAAGGTCCAGTGATCATACAAGCGTATCAGTCACTCTCATACTTTCTCATGGTTCTATTGACAATGAGAAGCAACAACACAACTCTACTGCTGGGACATGTTTACTGGATCACATCATGGATGGATGGATGGATGATGGATGTAATATACAGACATGACTTATGTTCACTCTGGAGGTGAGGACTGATGTTCCCTTCCACAGGGAGAAGCTGCTGGTAGCTCACTCTCTATATTCCTCTGGAGGTGAGGGGGGAACTCCTGTTCTCACTTTCATAGTCACTTTAATTTGATAGAAAATCATATTTTCACTTTGATTTTCAATTTAAGTAAAGAAAACTCCCATTTCCACTTTTGTGTTCACTTTAATTTAAAAACAAACTATGTTCTGTTTTCACCTAGAATCCAGAAAAATCCAATGAGTCTGGTTCCAGAAACCTGGGATGAGTCCAGGAAAATGTGATGAGTACAAAAAAAAGCCAATGAGTCTGAGTCCAGAAAAATCTGATGAGTCCAGAAAAAATTGTGATGGGTCCAGAGAAATCTGATGAGTCTTTGTCCAGAAAAGCTGATGAGTCCGGAAAGATGTGATGAGACCAGAAAAATATGATGAGTCCAGAAATAAATGTGATGAGTGCAGATAAATCTGATGAGTGCAGAAAATCTGATGAGTCAGACATCGAGTGGTGTTTTCGAGACTTTCCAGCCCAGCTACAGAGCAAAGTCTGACGGGACCAAGATTGACATGGCAGCTGCACCCCTCTCCCTGTCGCAGGAGGATTTCCCGGGGACAACCGAGACTCTGTACTGAGTTTCCTGCGCCCTCCAAAGGAGATCAACTGAAGACGGGTCCATACGTGGTTGCGAAGGCCAAGCCACCACACCCAGCCCCCTCCAAAAAGACACATCAGGTTACCCATTTAGAGAAGCTCAGTTTATTAGTTTTAATCCGAAGTATTATTAATAATCAAAGTTGTGAATCGTTGTTACCATTTGTATCTGTTTGAATCAAGTGCTGTAGCTTAACCCTTGCCAAACTATGCTCAATAAATATAAGCATTGCATTTAAAGTACTTTTTCATGAATTTTCAATGAGTTACTATTATAATAAATTCGCCTATGTCATTCCCTGAATTCTGAATGGAAGTAAAAAGTTAAGTGATCGTGTGCAATAACATCACAAAGGTTCTTAAAGGTTTTTCTAGTCCAAAAAAGGTAACTGGGTTACAAACTAATCCCCGAGGTTTATCCCAAACCTCTAAACTAAACCTAGCAATGTACACCAAGTGCCATAGTCATTTAGAGGAAAGCTGCTGTTAACAGACGTGACCGACTGATTGGCCGTGCCTCAAGAGGCTGTTTAGCACAGTTAATAGTTGGACAAAGCGGGATTGGCGTCTGGACGTAGGCAGTTAGAGGCTAGGCGAGTTTCCTCGTCACCAGCTTAATCGTTCTACTGAATCCTTCCAGGTATTTTAGATCTGTAGGCAGTTAGAACCTGACCCTAGTAACGGAGAACTGGTCCGATCCCCCGGTGCGAGAGGACACAGATCGGCGCAACTAAACACTCCTAAAGTGTTGATGTTAGCGTCACTCATGAAGCTGCTCTATCATGAACTTGTAGACTGAAGGAATCTCAAGAAGACTCTAACTCTTTTAAAATCTACCATCAGTATGTCTCTCTCTCTCCTAGTTTATCTAAAATTATATGTTGTTGTTTCTGTTCATATTTATTTCTGTTCTTAAATTCTATTAACATTTCAGTACAAATATTAGGGGTCCATATATCCTGCTGTGGAAAATGGACCTCGGGGTTCAGATTCTATGAGGGTCCTTTTACAATCTTACACCGGCACTGAGCCTCGATGGAGCCTCGGCCTAATGAAGCCTCATCAACCAGTTTCTTTATTTTCTGACTCCACCAGATGGCGCTGTTGGTTTGAAGATAGAGGCTGAAAGATTGGCAATGAAGTGTGTTTTCAAACATTTATTGAACAAACAGCGCCATCTAGCGCCCTCTGCTTGTATGGGAGACTGTCTGAGAATAGCAGGTGCTGTGAGCTTTTATTCCCCCTGGCTAGAGGGGGCGCTCTTCTTCCTCTTTTTCAACTCAAATGTTTGGTAAACGCTGTGTGACCTGGAAGGAAGTGACTAAAAGGGTATTTCTGACCTGAACCCGAGGGTCATCAGTAAGTAAACTAAAGAGCTGCATTCCCTGTCAGGGAATTGAACCCCCAGCTCCCATATGACAGGCGGGGATACTCTCCACTATACTAAGGAGGAGATGTTGCTATGCGTGCTGTCTGTCAGGGTCGTAGCTAGCTGCTGCAGGCCATCATCAATACGCCAAGGGCTCATGACAGAACTGTCAACTCATGAAGGAACTCCAAACTTTGCCTGCTTACAAGGAACCTTAAACCTTCCACTGCCCAGGGGAACCAGGTTGTTCTTTCCTCCAGCCTTGAGTGTTCCACCACTTGGTGTGACATCTGCAATCTGGAAACTCTAACAATCAACTCACCATCATGAACAAGCCCTGATTAGACTCTCATAAGCAGTGTTACCACCTTGAAAAAGTAGTATTACTGATTACTAGTTACTCCTTTAAAAGTTACTTAGTCACTTTGCTGATTACTTGCTTTTAAAAGTCACTAAGTTAGATTACAAGTAACTTTTTTAGTTATTTTCAACAGCTGTCTACAACACCCCCACCGTCTGAACAGGCGGGGGGCTTCCTGCCATTACATCTTTTGACTAAAGAAAAATACCAAAATAGTTTAAAATCTCTGCAGTTGTTATTGTTGTAATGATTCAATGATGATGTTTGTTGGTTCCTCTAATTTTATGGTTCATGAACGCAGCATGACAGCGAGGTGGCCTGTGATTGGCTGAGTGTGTGTGTGTGTGTGTGTGTGTGTGTGTGTGTGTGTGTGTGTGTGTGTGTGTGTGTGTGGGTGGGTGGGGGGGGGGTCAGGTGTGCAAGCTAGGGATTTCCCGATCACACTTTTTTGCTCCCGATACCAATCCAATTTTTCAGAATTGAGTATCGGCCGATACCGATACTTTCCCGATCCGATACTTACATTGCTATTTGCAAAGATACTCAATAGTCTATTTTTGGAGTAACTAAGATGTCTGAAGCTAGAAGCAGTATTGGCAGAAGCTTTGTCACAAAACATTTACATGTTAATGTGAATTATAAACACTTAATTCTACTTCAAAGTGGTAAAACCTGTTTGACAAAAGTAGTCTGAGCATAGTTCTCTCAAAAACTTGATCAGAATATCCCAGTCTCCCTTCAAACTAGCGGAACCTTCTGGGTTAGTTTTTTTGCCATATCGCTCCCCTGTGGGGACTGATCCTTTATTTTAAAATCCTTTATTTTAAAGCCGCACCGAGTTTGCTGCTTCTGTGTGGCTTTTTCTTTAGTTGTTGTTGTAAACTGGGGGTACATCCACACAATGAAAAAACAATCTTTGTTCTCCCTGGCCTTCTCCCAACAAACCTCCGTCCACACCTCACTATGGTGAGCCTCAACACGAGGCTTCAGGGCATGTAGTACACATGCAGGGCCTTTAGGGGCGCTGTGACTCACCAAACACAATAAGAAAGCAGAAGAAGACAGACCACATAGAAATTTAGATGCAGACTTCTGCACAGAAACACATAAACCACAATATATAACTCTAGTTTTATAGTTCTATAGCCCCGCTCTGCCTGCATCTAGCTTCTGCAGCTAGACCGGAGCTTCTAGTCCCTGATTGTTGTGGTTATTAGGGGATGTTGAGGATCGCGTTCTTTTTTTTCTTTTTTCTTTTTGTAGATCAGCGGGGTGATCGGCTGGATTTGCCGATTTCCGATCACTCACAAATCACTAATATCGGCCCCGATCCGATATCTACCGATCGGATCGGGGCATCCCTAATTTCTGTGTAAAAATATAACAATCTTAAATAAAAGGGAAGGTGTGAGATCCGAGCACAGACTGTTACAAACCAGTGAATTGTCAACAATAAATACACAATAATCACCAAGAATCATTCAATTCAGCTAACAGGCGTTTATTAATAAAAATGGATTATTTCCTAAATAATTCATAAATCGTCTAATAAATCAACACATTCAAGTAACAAACGACATCTAACACGGAGATCTAATCTATTAAACAGCAAACACTATGTACAAATAGTGTGTGTGTGTGTGTGTGTGTGTGTGTGTGTGTGTCTGGCCTGGAGTGATGAGTGGAATGGGTGTAATGACATTGAATGTCCACCAGAGGGAGGCAGACGTTGGCGGGTCAGTGTGGTGACCAGGACAACCACTAGGGGCATGCGGCGGAGGGCAGAGGGAGAGCGCAATGGTCTGATGTGTCCACCAGGTGGATGTCAAGAGGAATTTCAATGAACCACGTGACCACTAGAGGCGTTTGACTCGCTCTTTCTGGGGAGGCAGCGGTTGCTTAGCGACCAGATAAACAAGACGCCCGTTGCACGAGTATGCACGAGGGGGTCTCGGAACGACGCAGTCTCACCTACTCCCGTAAAGACTGGTGGACTTTGTGGGCCCGTTTCTGAGCGGCGGAGTTCTATCAGGACATGCAGTTAGAACTCTGGTGATGGATGTGGATGTGGTTCAGCAGCACCAGATAGCAGTTTGTCTGCTAAATGTGACTGTGTGTGTGTGTGAGCTTATCTGATCAGATAACAGGAGTGGCGGCAGATTAGTGAAGGAGGGGGAGAGAGAAGGGAGTTAAACAGTTCTGGGCCGGTCCACGTGAGTTAACACGCGGCTCCTTGTGTCTCCGTACGAAGTCCTGCGTCTGGATGGACGTGAATCCGTCTTGGAGACGGTGTGTCTTCGCAGGTGGGACTTTTATACCGGCGCATCATGGTCCAGCTCCCTGCTGTGCTCACCATGGCCTTGGCCAATCAGAGCGGGGTTGGCTTCCGAGTTTCCGGGTCGTTTTCTACGGCTGTGGATGGAGTTGGTGGATCCCCCTGGTGGTGAGGTGCAGGGATGCAGCTTCCAGGGAGAGGTTGCCGTGGACCCCCTGGTGGGGGTCACGTGACCAATGGTGAATTTTTCCAGTGGTGATCAAATGTTCCTTTGTCCAGAGGGGGTGAGCCATGGAGGCCAGGCCCAACACAATGATCCAACACATGAGGAGGAGGAGGAGGAGGAGGAGGGAGAGGAAGAGCAGGAGGAGGAGGAGGAGGAGGAGGAGGAAGAAGAGGAGGAGCAGGAAGAGGAGGAGGAGGAAGAAGAGGAGGAGGAC